>NC_092827.1:6541495-7217664 GCF_039878825.1 Excalfactoria chinensis
TCCTCCAGATATAACTTAGTAAGTATGGAATAGTAGAGTCAAATAAGCAGTCTCTCGTCTCCAACACAAAGCCTTCCCAGTGACTAGAAAACTGAACAGGACCAGGGCCTCTTATATGGTTCTGAGGCCAAATGATATGGCATAGCCACACTCCCAGGATTATATACTTTTATCTTCCAAAATACGGTGGCTCTATCCAAACTGCTGATTGAGAATGGCTCCTGGCCTTTGCTAATCCCCAAGCCATGCCTCAGTATCATTTATGACAGGGCTGGCTGGCCCAAGCCAAAAGCACAGCAGAGCCTGTGCTAACAATTTAATGGTATAGATGGTCACGTTCCAGCTCTTGGACCCATGCTTTGGCACCGCTAAATCATCCAGCAGTGACCTTGCCAAATGTAGCTGTATTGTGAGCAGAGCTCACTGGAAAACAGACACATAAAAAGAAGTATCTGACCAAATAAAAAATCTCTATGCATTTTCATGATTCCTTTTCTTCTTTTTTTTCTTTCCCCCAAGTTTTATTTTCCAATCAGTCTTATTTTCTCAGAGGTGCTGCATTTGTTAAGAAACTAGAAGGTCAAAATAGTTGTGGTAAGCATCAAGCATGCCTTGTTTTTTTACCAGCGCTTTGCTTGGAGCTGTCAGCAAGCTGTGGTGCATCCAGTAACTACAGATATGCTCTGGGAAATGTCAGGAAAAGGAAAGCGTGGATTGGTCCACAAACTTTGCAGAATTGCTTATGTCTGTATTTAATCTCCTACTTCAAAGAGGTAGATGCAAACAGTCACAGTGTTCAAGTGTAGTGCAGTAGGTGCTGCAGCTGCCCTTCCTCGCTTTTGAACCACCTTCTTGGTTCCATATCAAAAGAATGGCCTAAAGATTTTGCTGCAGAACAAATCTGCTTCCTCGCCAACAGATCTTGGGGCCACATAAGAAAGACTGGCTTTTGCAGACTTACTGCCAGGGAGGGACAAGGTTACTTCTATGGCAGGTGCCACAAAACACAGATATTCGTTCTCTGAATGAAAGCTTTTTTAAAAGTCTAGACCAACTTTTCTCAAAGACTCCTCTCCATATTTATTTGCAGGCTTCCCCTAGCAGAGAATAAGAGGTCTTGTTGGAAGGACGTCTTAGAGGCCACCAGGTACAGCTCCTGCTCAGAGCTGGCTAACACTACACTGGCTTACTCAGGGCCTTGACCAGCTGGATTCTGTACACCTTCATGGCATTCAACAAGCTCTCTGGACACTTGTGCCATGGTTTGACTACTCTCTGTGTGAGCTATTTTTAGCTTCTATCTAACCTGAACCTCCTTTGCTGCCATTTGTGTGCATTGCTTTTTCATAGAACCACAGAACATCCTGAGTTGGAAAGGACTCACAAAGACCAACAAGTCCAATTCCTGGCTCTATACAAGACCACACAAAATTCAAGTCCTATGTCTCAGAATTGTCCAAATGCTCCTTGAACTCTATGAGGCTTGGTTCTGTGATCACTGCCCCAGAGAGCTGTTCCAGTACCCAATCACTCTCCGGTGAAGAACTTTTTCCTGATACCCAAATTGCCCCTTTCTGGATGCAGCTTCATGCCATTTACGTGAGGTCCTGCTGCTGTTACAGAGAACAGAGATAAACATCTGCCGGAGGACCTGTTTGTTGCAGTGAGCCCTCCCCTCAGTCTCCTCCTTTTGTCTTACTGTTCTGAGCAGCAGTGTCTTCTCTATAGCCAACAACTAGGAAGATGATAAGTACAATCACATCCCCTCCCAGCCTCCTCTTCCAGTCTGAGTAAAACAACCCCTCAGCATCTGCTCCCATTCCATCACAGGCCTTGCTGGCCCACTGTACAGGACAATCACTCAGCACAACACCAATAACAACGTGGCTCACAGGAAACAGAGAAGGAGTTAAAAATGAAGTGTTTTGCTCTATCCTTTTACTCACAATTATTTTAAAAGCTCCCCCCTCCACTCCAGTTGGTTCATCTCAATTGGGGATGCCCCCAAATTTGCAGAGCACCGACACTGTGCTTTTGTTGCCTTGAACCTTCACAAAGCAAGCAGTGATGAAACAAAGGCAACTTACACAAAAACTCAGGAATTCTAAAAACACTGAAACAACATTATCCCTCCCTGTTTCTGAGCTAAGTGTTATTGTCATAGCAGGTCTTAGCAACTTTGTACATGGCAAGTAAAGTATCTGTGCTTATAAAAATGGTATATATGTGTATGTGTTAGTCAAAGAAGCAGCATATCTGAGATAACTATGTATGTGCATAATGACCTTAAAAGCCATCAGCTCTACACATCAGACACTTTGGTCACAAGAAAACTGCCAAAAGAATTACTGCAAGCAGTGGAAAAAAGGTTTATCACATGGAGTTTAAAGCTTCATGAGCACGAATGGGATTTAATACACAAATTTTCCTCCATCATCCAACTTACAGAACTTTGCAAAGATAAATGCCAGACCTTTAAAAGCAGGGATGATAAAGATAATTAATAGAAGCTTAGAAGCAGAATAATATAGTGAATCTGTGTGGAGTATAACTATTGCTTTGCTTTTGAGGAAAAGGAAGATAAATTATTCAGTCATACCCCGTCCCAGCATGAGGTAGAAATTCGAAAGGAAACAAGCTGTTCAAAAACAAAACTGTGATGACTATGCCAAGATAGGAGTTAGGCTCAGAAGAGCTAGAATAAATTCAAGGATTTAGTATTTATCAGCTGAGGAGGATTCTGGGAATTCTTTTAAAGCAAACTGACAATACATCTGCTTTGTGAAGTATGTTTAGTGATGGTTCAATTCTAGGACAGCGTCAGGATTGCATTATAGAATGCTTTTGCTTAGAAGGGACCTATGTTGCTAAGGTAGTCCAATCTTCCTCAAAACAAGGGGATCTTTCATGTAATCAGTGTGCTCCTGGTCTCATCTAGCTGAACTTGCAGCTATAGTGGAGAACCTGTAGCTGCTCTTGGCCATTGCTCCAGTTTTGGACACCACACAGAGAATTTTTGTTCCCTTATACATAGTCCAAATTGTCCTTGGCACAATTTGTGCTCATTGCTCTTCTTCCTTTCACCAGGAAGAATCTACTCTCGTGTCCTTATACTGCACATTAGGTAGGCATAGGGAGGAGTCCTACCCTCCATGCCAACGAGTCTTGTCCATGCTCAACAGCATCAGCTCAGCTTCTCCCATGTCTTCAGCTCCGGACCTCACATCATTTTGGTGACTCTCCACTGCACTTGTTCCAGTAGGTCATTGTCTGGCTTGCACACGGGAGCCTAAAACTGGACGTGGTGCTTGAGAAGCAGTCACAGAATTGACTGAGTTTGAATTGGTGGCTATTGTCTCACTAGTATATCCCATTACTTGGTTGGCCTTCATTGCACTCCTAGCTCATTTTAAACTTACACTAAAGAAGGACCTGACGGTCCTTTTCTACAAAGCTACTTTCTGCCCATTTTCTGCTCAGTTTGGAAAACTGCGTGGGAATATTTCATTCCAAGTACAACTCTTGTGTACAAATCCATCATAGAAGACCATCATCAGGTTGGATAGATATGATTTGCCCTTGCAGTCACCTTCTGGTCTTTCATGTAGCTGGACATCTAGGAAGTTGTGCTATGCAATCTTCTAAGACACTGAGGTTGGGCTGACAAACTGATAGTTCATTGGATTTCTCTTCTTGCCCATTTTGTGGAACACAATGACCATTTCCTTTCCTTATCCTCAGAAAACTCCCTTGCCACGATGGCTTCCCTGGGATGGCTGTGAGTGGCTTCAAAATGGCATCAGCTTATCTGTCACTCTTAGTACTCCTTGGTGCATCCTGTATGGTCCCATGGACTTGTGTATGTTCAGTTGACTTAAGTAAGTGGTCTGTAGGATCATTCCTTATCGTCCATCCCTGTCCTTATGCCTGTCCTCTACTAAGAGCAGTAGTTCACTCTTCCAGATTCTGCCACCAGACAAAGGGACCTGGAAGAACCTATGCCAGTAAAGATCAATGAAAAAGCAGCACCAACTGTATTTGCTTCTTTTATTTCCATTTGGGACTTTACACACTGAGCAGTAAGCCCATATTTTCCTTTTGCTGCCAATGTATTTATAGGCACCCTTCTCCCTGTTCTTCATATCTCTTGCCAATTTTAATTCTTGCTGAGCTTTCGTATTCCTAATTCTAAACCTGCACAGTAAAGCAGTGTTTCCAAATAATGCCTGAGTGGCCTACCTTCTCATATAAAGAGAGGCCGAGAGAGCTGGAACTGTGAAGCCTAGAGTAGAGAAAATGGAACATTAAGAAGCACTTTGGCACCATATGGATGACAGAGCACTGACACGGGTTGCCCAAAGAGGTTACATACTCTTCTTTTTGGAGATCTTCAAAAGTCACCTGGATGTAGTCCTAGGCAAGCAGCTTCAGGAGGCCATGCTTGATCAGAAGGTGGAGCAGAAGACATCCAGAGGTCCCTTTTGACCTTAACCACTCTGTGATTCTAAGATTCTTCCTGCTCTCATACACATTCATTGCTCATTTTGGCTCAGTCACCATTTCCCTGTTCAGGTGGGAGAGCCTCCAGTTGTGCTTGTTTGGCTCCCATACACCAACTGAGCAATTACTGAGCCTCTAGGAGGCCAAGCAACTAGATTGTCCTGGGGGCAGTGTAGTATCTTGTTGTACAACACAGCTGACTGCACAATGATTGTCACTTCTTTAAAAGATATAGGATATGTGGGGGAACACATGGCTAGAATATGCCTAGCATTGCTTCTTAGGGACATTCCACTTGCTAGCTGACCAATGCGCCTCAAAGCACTACTTCAGTGGTTTTGAATGCATGGACTTTTTGTAACACACCCTGTTCCTTTAGGATGAAGGAATAACTTTAATTATATATAATATAATCGCATAAGCAGTATATAGTCTTAAACATTCCAATTATACAGTCAAAAAAGCCTCTCTTTCCTGACGTGTGTAACAACTTAGCAGTAGTAAATATTATTCACATACTTCTCAGCTCTTTGTTTCAGGATTACCATAAAAGACTTGGGATCATAAACAGTAAGAAATAATGCTACAATATGAAGAATTTATTACTAGCTATTATTCATTATTTATACAGTGGGTGCATATCACTTTACACACAAACAACACCACTCTACAGACAACATATTTTTCTCATCAGAACTTCTTCAGGCTTTGTTTTCCAAAGCGAATCATTTTGGAGATGCTAAATTGTAGTGGGTTAACAGCCACATATATTTCAGCTTGACAGCAGCACAGAACAACCAAAACAAAAAAGGAAGATGGAATTTGAGGAGAATTCCAGAGCAGTCAGTTCCTCTAAACCAAAGTAAAATATACATTTTATTTGCTGCAGAGTGCCCATGTCATACGTACCGCAGGTTAACCTACATGTGGACATGTGGACATGTAGTGAGGCTTCAAATACCAAGAGAAAATCCCCTAGAAGGACATGGGTACTTGCAAGCTTATCCTTCTTCTACGTGCTACTTTTCAAAGTAATGGTTCACTACAAATCTCCATCAGAGCTTGTTCTAGAAGGAGAAACTGGAGTTAGAAAAAAGGGTGAGGAATTCCTTTTGTGGTTTCCCCTAGAGTGCTCTGCAGGCACTAACAATGAGCCAGTGTTTTGCCCACTCATAAGATAGTGAGTCACTGCGCTTCCAGTCATGCAGAAGGTCCCTGCACCTTGTGCGCGTTGTTCGGATGGGATGGAGAGCAGCTCAGCATTGCTGCCGTAATGTGATTCCTGGCCCTATTTTGACAGTGTGAAACAGCACAGGCTGCCTGCCATTTCATGCCATCAAATCACAAGATCTTCACGGTCTTCTTAAAGGTCTGGGGACTCTTTACAAGAGATTTTTCGGGACTATAGGAAGGGCAGTGGTGCTGCTTTAACATCAACTCGGAGTGATCAGAGCTTCCTTGTATGCCCAAAGAGCATTAGCCTGTGTCTACTGTTTGCAGGTGTGCCGTACAGCAGCACAAGGAGCCAGAGAGCAGAGGTTAACACACTCTTTAATGCTCCTAGGGGCAGGCAGAAAATTCAGGGAGAGGTGAAGCTTTGCACAATTCTTTCCTTCCTTCTTTCCTTCTCTTTCTTTCTATTTCTTCCTTCCTTCCTATTCACTTGGTTCACGTGTTTTGCAAGGGCGTTCTAAATTGAAGAGTCCAAACAAAGCAGTAATTTGAGAAAACAAATGCCATCATACAAATATTATCCATTTGGCAGTTTATTTTCCTTCTGAGATGCAGTCAAATTATGTTTTAAAAAATGAACACTATTTTTTACATTACCGTTAACAAAAATTATGGTTTGGAGACATCCCACCCAACTGCCTCTGAAGCCTTCTGCAAACTGTTTGCATTTGGCTCCCTTGCACCAAACCTTCAATCTACCCATTCCCTCCCTCAACGATTTCCCTGACATTGCCCTCTTCATGCAATGTTGAAATCAGAAATTACTTAAAGAACCAGCTGTCTTGAAAATAATTCACAGGGTCTACCTGACTAAGTTAGCCAATGACAGCAGAAATAATAGGAAACTGCCAAATGACTCCCCATAAAATTCTTTTTGTAGCTGTGTTTGACAGTGACAACAGCACTATGTTCCTAAATGACAGCAACCAACCTCAGGATTTGATCCATCTACAATGCAGACAGCCTGCCCTCCTTCAGAAGTAATGCTCCTTGGACAATAAAACCTTGAGTAATCAGCATCACAGACAAGGAAACTCATGGGCAGGGTTTTTTAAGTCTAACAGGAGGCTGTGACAGATCTTCCAAATGAATGCACGTGCCTCCTGAATGGCAGATGTTTATATTCTGCTGGATTTTTAATGAATAATCTGCAATTAATATATACAAAAAGAAAGTAACGATGAGAAAAAAATAAGAAAATAAAAACGAACTCTAAAATCACTTTGAAGAATCAAGCACTTAATTCCTGGCCAACACACATTTTGTTTATGTTACTGTTATTACTAATATTTATCTTTTATAGAAGTTGAGATATTTTCAGTAAAAGTGCCAAAGCCTAGAAATACTCCTTCTTCTTTACCCAAAGCTGTCATGTTTGTGACCTTGTAAGTTCTTGGCTATGTCAATTGGAGTTTCAAACATGCAGACTTTCATCTTTGAATGGAACTGGGACTAGAAACTGGCCAGACCTCTCAGCCCTTTCAATAAATGATAAACACATCATAATTCAAAGACTCTGAGTAGCTTTCTATGACTTTACAGACTAATTAGCGTTCCAGGGCTTCCAAATCAATGTCAGTCCAGTAAAGTATCCAGAAAAGTTGACAAACTGAAACCACATTTTGTACATTTCAATTTCTACACCATTCGAAAATATGTAAAAAATGCATTTGAGAAGACACAGGGTGATAAGATGTGGCAGATCATCAGCACAATTAAAGCCCTCTCTTGGGACAAAGACTAAGATCAGATTTCTATAGAGGAGTTTCAACACTGCCCAGAGGATCTCTTCAGCTTATTGAAAGGGTATTGGTTGCTCTACATCAAGGCCTCAGTACATCAGTTTTGGAATCCACCACTGATCTCTCCATGCTCTCTTGTCCCTTGGTGACACGGTTACCTCCTGGCACAACTACCACCAGCGTCACAAACTTTGGTTGTTTGTCATTCCTTGCCTGCAGACCCCTTGCCGGAGGCAAAGTCTGGAAGCTGCACTTCAGGTTGTGCAAAGTTGACTGAACTTTCGAACCTAGAGAACCAGGAGAATGTGATTTTCATGCCAGGGAAGACCTACCCTTGTCTTCTGTTACAAAACGTTGTGCATTATACTCAGGGCACTGCTTTGATGTCCTACATCCATGTAATACTCTGTCATAATTACAGCTTCATGTGGAAGAGCCTCACTTAACATCACAGTAATTTGCCAAAAGAATCAGGTGGATCTGAAACACGGCTTTCACCATTGCTGCATTTGGTCTGCACTGCTGCATCACGTCCAGATCAAAGAATTGACAGACTACTATCTGAAATGGTGACAAAAATATGCCAACTATCAATACAGTCCCTCAAGGGACGGGTAGAGTAGCTTTGCACAGAGAACTTGGAAGAGCAAATCCTATATACTTCATTGCTGCATGTTTTGACTGTTTTCTAGCAACTGTTGTATTCCAATATTTATAATCTCTCTCTTTATGCAAGCCTCTTATGTTTTATAATAAAAAGAGTACATAAATTTCAGCTACCATTGCAGAGCAAATTGTTGTATGTAATTAGTCATGTACAACATAAGGCGTAACTTGAAAAACAATTCATGTTTATTTTTCCTCTGCTTAATCAATATTTTAAATATTTGTGGAAGCCACACACCAGCTTAGCAAATCACCACCTCAGAAGCGAGAGGAAGAGAACAGACAATATAAATTCTGCAATGTACAGCAAACCGGCTGCATATGACAGACTGCCATTGAGGGAACCACGTTTGTTGGACCTTAAAGAAAGGAAGCACAGAACATTTTACTTCGTGCTGTTCCACTTCATTCCTTTATACCATGCATTCCACAGCCGGACTGACTTGTTTCGCCTTTAACATATATTTGGTTCCCTCCCCACGCATTTTTTCAATGCAATTTGCTTGCTATGATGCACTGAGACAAAAGCAATGGGGGTGATTTTTCCCCTGCAATCCTTGGATTTCCAGAGAGGTGAACAAATGTTTTACCATCTCTGTCTTCTCTCCCACATCCCAAGCGTGGCTAACCTAACCACAGTGCGATCACAACTATGGGAGCAACAACACACATATCTTAAATGCTGTGGGAGCGCTGAAGCCAGGATCACATCTCAGTTATGCTATTTAAAGACTTAAAACTATATAGTTATCTCCGAGTTTGGCTGGAGAAAATCCTATCAAAACCGAAGACTGGCATTTTTATAAGATTTGTCATAGGTTTAACCTTGAGAATAACAAATCATTAAGTGTGTGGGGGCTTAAGAATCAATTTGTGTTCCAAGCAAAGGGTTTTTAAAATTAAGGTTGAAAGCAAAAAAAACCACAAGCCTAGATCTTGCCTGGTACTGCACGGATTCTGTTGATGTATCAATCTTTTCAGGCATTTAAAAATAATATAGAGATGATAAAAGTAAATGTTCTATTACCAAAAAATCTCTTGGTAATAAAATTTCAAATTACAGCCCATGACAACACTTCTAAATTGAAGCTGTGATACAGGAGCTTTGATGGAGAAAATTGTACAAGTAACTCGCAAAGTAATTCAGAAAAGCAACAAAGAATGAAGGTGCTGTTGAGATGAACAGAAAACATACTTGGAATGGCAGGCAGCATCCTTAAATGAATTTTAGAGTGTTTTGTTGCCAATATCTTAAGCAGTGCTGCAGTCTTATATGGATTTCTTTGATAGCTTCCTTCTACCGACAAATAACCTCGCTGCAAGAAAACAAACAACGCCTCACAAACACAGACAAATCCAAACCTGAGCTCCATCACCATACCTGACTGGGCTCAGGATACGAACTGGGGTAAATGCAGCAGCTTAATGGCAGCACTCTCTCTGACTACTTCAGGCTTGAGGAAGGATCTCCAATGTGGAAAGTGATCAGAACCTCTTAGTGCCTCAGCTTCCCTGATGGTGCACTGGAAGTGAGGCATTAAATTATTTTTTATAAGTTGCTGAGGTTTAAGTAGGTTTCCTTATTTCTACTGGCAGCCTCCAATGAAATGGGTTACAGCAGCGCAAAGTATCACCGTTATTTTGTTCAGCTAAAAAATAAAGCTTAGGAAACTACAGAGTTGGGTTTTTTTTTGTTGTTGGTGGTGGCTTTTTTGTTTTGTTTTGTTTAAATAACTCAGACCAAACATCCGTAAGTACTTAAACGTGGCAGATCCACTAAGTGTGATTTGTACCAAAGCATCTGTGCTAAGAAGATTACAGGTACGCTTTGAGAACAAATTTCAAAGGTCTGCAAAGTATAATTAGTTCTAAAGTTCTCCTGCACATTAATAATTAGTAATAAAATCCTTCCAAAGCCCTCCGCAGAACGATGTTAAAAGCTCTTCCTGAAGCATAAAAACACAGCCCAAGCCCAACCCCCTCATCACTGGCATTATATATACTAAGCTTCCTTCTGAAGATGGTTTCACCTCTCTCCGACAGTTAATTTGATCAAGTTTGTCTCTCCTTTCCAATGCTTTTGCCATCCATATCTCATAATTCAGGGTGAAGTCTTTAATCTTACATACATTTCCATGATTATTTAAACACCAAATGTTTCAGCCAGATTACATAGCCCAGTGCTCTTTCTAACCATTTATTGATAAAATTCCCTGAGCCATTTCAGCACAAACATAGGCAGTTTCACAGTCCAGACAAGTACCAGGAGAGAAAACAAGGCTTTTCCTCCATTCTGAATTTGTCATTTTGGGATTCGGTTAATCAGGAGTCAAAGGACAGGAATATCACCAAAGCCTGTCAATATGGACAACAGAAGACTGTAATAACTCTAATTATAACTCTACTTGTTATAATTATAACTCTACATATAATGAAGAACAATGACATGGGCATGCATTTTTAGTAACTACTGACTTAGCACTGTGCAGTGTTTTGGATTAAAGACTGCACTTCACAACAGCGGTGTTCAGTGAGTTAAGAATTACTAAACAGATTTTTTCCTCAAAGATTAGCTGCCAATGAGAAATGAGACAAGACGTGATATTAGGCGAAATTGTATTCAACTTTTCAAACAAGATTTGGAAGTAAATGTGCAAAGTACTGCTAAATTTGTGGATAAAAAAGATATTAAAGGAGTGGGAAGTAAGAAGAATAAGGCTTTCATATGAAATGATGAGTTTTCATGCAACAAGTGGTAATGCTACGCATGTTGGAAAAGGAGGGCAGCCCATTCTCCCAACATGAAAAGATGTGGATTCATGGAAGGGCCATGAAGATATTAGAGGCCTCAAGAACCTCTCTTAGGGAGAAAGACAGAGCGAGCTGAGCTTGTCCAGCTTGGAGAAGACTCTGGGGAGACCTCATTGTGGCCTTCCATTACTTGAAGGGAGCGTACAAACGGGAGGAAGACTGACTTTTTACATGGACAGATAGTGATAGGACTAGGGGGAATGGTTTAAGTATGAAAGAGGGGAGGTTTACATCAGATGTTAGGCTAAAATTACTCAGAGACTGGTGAGGCTCTGGCACTGCCCAGACAGACTCCGGGGAGCTTCTTCTGGTGGGTGGCAACCCTGCCCATGTCAGAGGAGTTGGGACTGTGTGATCTTTAAGGTCCCATCCAATCTAAGCTGTTCTATGACTCTATGATATGATTCTATGAATGTATGACTGTATCATATGATTGGACCGTATGAGTCTATGAACATATATTATGAACATATGACTGTACATTCTATGATTCTGTGACTCTGATTCTATACCCATGAAAGCAGTTACTCTGGAGGCAGCATCCAAGAGGGAAATACTATGTGTGCTCCCAGCATCTCAGCAAAAAAAGTCTGGAACAATTATCAGCTCTGTATACATGAGAACAGAGAAAGGGAGCACTTTTATCTCTGTACAAAGGAACGGTATGATGCTGAAATGTTGCATATGGTTTTAGTATCCAGATTTTCAAAGGCAAATGAGGAATTGGACGGGACACAAAAAGATACGCAGTCCTTTTGGAGGCTACTAAATCTGGTACACTGCAGGAAACCAGACGAACCGATGACCAGAAATCTGAAGGTAGAATAAATGATTCATAAAATAAATGAAACAAACTTGTAACTGGGAGCATAATCAAATAGAAGGAACACAAAACAAAGGGTTGGCCTCCATTCTTCGTGCTCTTCAGAACAGATCAGGAAGATACAATAAAGTCAAAACTGGTAACTGGGTAAAGCAAAGAGGCCTTTCTGTCTTCAGCCTGGAGGCACATCACTGCCTTTATCCACATCCCTGGACTATTACAGGAACAGAACCATGTTCTCAATCTTCTTGCTCCAAAACACCATCATTACTTTATTCACCCACCACATCACCTCTTGTGTGGGGCATGAGCTCATCCTTGAGTCTAATGACAACTGCCATAACATTGAGGAAGGTTTAGACAGCAGAAGACTACAACTAGGCAATCTAATATCCCCTTTCTGATCACAAAATTAAACTAAGGCGTTCAGTTTAAATTGCCACTGGCCCTCCATAAAAATACTCCCAAAATGGCTGCAGACTGTCAACTGTGCGTTCTCCGCAGCTTGAGAAAACTTGGCACGTTCCTATTTCTTTTAAATAAACTACGCAACCGCTTCACTCCTCTGACTTGCAATTTCCTCATTATACAGACCTAATTTTTTATGGTTAACCATCAGCTGGATTTCACAAGAGAAAGGCAATGGCTGGGGACACTGCTAACCACAAGTGTAAATCAGCTGTGTGTGAGGGAGAGAGGCAGAGACAGGAAGGGTGAACATGAGTATGTATGAGCACCTGATGTTTTTTTCTGACACCGTTCCACATCATTAGTTGGAAGCTTGCTATGCACTAGACTCTTACATCTCTGTTGATCCTACCTACCTCCCTTCCCTTTCAAAGTTTTTCTCTTCAGTACGTGCATTTTTGAATTTCTAGAGCTGTGCAGCTGATTTTTGGCAGAAGAGGCTGGGGCAAAGACTGTAGGCATTTTTGCACATTAATTTTATGGGAGATTACACAGCTGATTAACAGTTCTCTGAACAAAAAGTGTCCCATGCTACCTCCATTCTTGCCTGTTTATTGCTTTTGATCTATTCATACCAAAACATTCTTACTAATGAAAGTAATCAGAAAATTGCCTAATAAGGTAATTTAGAAAACAGTTCACATTGAACATATGATCAAAAGGCATTTAACTTGCAGTTCCTGCCTCCTTTCCCCCAGTAAACACACGGTTTACTGGCACTGCTGTGCTTCAAAATGGTTTCGAACATCTGGGAGAAGAGCTGATCAGCTTCTGACAATAGCTGGACTCTAAGCAGACCCAGGAACAAAGGTCATGATAAATAAAATGACTGCTTTGGCTCCAAAATTGCCTCAATCTTCTATAGACAAAGCACGATTGAAATGCATCTATCTGCGGATAGCATCTGGAGAACCCTAAATGTGTTTTGATCTGAATCTGATTGGCTTCTTTCAAATGAAGATAATTTGAAGACACTATGGAAAATTTTTAAAACCATAGACAACATAAACTTTGGCCTAATATTCCCTTTTAGAGCACTGACCTTGTTTTTCCACAGTGTGAAAAAAATAAAATCAATATAATAATGGTACTGCAGTAAAATTTCAGCTTGCTCTCGGCTTTAAATAACTTTATTGTCTCCTTTCCCCCTGTCTGTGTCTGCTGCATTTGGCACTAGCAGTTATTAAAATGAAACCAAGTTGAAAGAAAATTTAAATATCATAAAAAGAAAACCAGCAGTGCTTCTGGCTCACTTTGCTAACACTGTGGTCACCTTTACAATTTGCCAGGGTTTTGTATTCCCCAGCTGTTCTATTTGAATTTGCATGCACAAAGAAACCCCAACTTTCTACCTGAATAATAACTCGTACTTTGCAGGTTTAAAAGTACTAATTTTTTTATTTTTATTTTTTTCTTAAAGGAAAAGTTGCCCCTTTACTCTGATTATATATTGGAACAACAACAACAACAAATCAATGGTTTACTAATGATTTCAACTCTTTGGTTTGAAATTTCCTTCTTTTTTAGTGTGCGCTTTTGTACAAGTGAGAGATCCCGGTTGTAACAATCCTGCTGTTGCACTCTAATGTGCACTACTAACAAGGCTGTGAAAACCTTATAGGAAAGTTACAAATGGAGGGAAGAAAACCCACCATTCAGACAAAATTATGGCCTTTGCGCCTCTTCTGCTCCTTTCTGCACGAAGCCCATATCCACATATTGTCAAACACAGCCCTGCCTTGGTGAAGGTAGAAGAAGAACATTCCCAGAAGCAAAAATGAGAACCAGGAAAAGCAATGGAAAGCCCAAATGTAGGCAGTGCTAGAAGAAAGGCGGAGTTTGCTCTGCTTAGCCCCGGGCCTCTCAGAAACACGGAAACTCTCTGAGGAAGAACAATCAGCTCAAGTATGTGCGAACACAGATATTGCAAAGGGACAGATGATGCTTCTCCACCTCTAATTTCCCCTGAAACCCATCACACTCGGAATAAAAAAAGAAATAAAATACAGAGTTCTTACTTTGGTAGTTGAAGCTGGAGACGAGTTGGCCACCAGGCTCGTGATCACATCACTGCTGACGGTGGTACAAGTGGCTGTGGCTGGAGTGGGGAGCCGAGAGGGGACGATGGGCAGGGGCAGAAGCCCAGGGCGGTTGTTGCTGTTGGTGCTGGCAGCACTGCTGCAGTTGGTGCTGCTGACGTGGTTGCCGTTGGAGCTCCAGTCCCGACGATCCCACCCGGCCCGGTAATCTCGTTCAAACCGGCTGTGGTGCCGTGACATCTCGATGTAGGGCAACTTTTGCTCACAGGGAACTCGAGACCTTGCCTGAGGGAATGAAAACAAAGAGGTGTAAGGGATGAGGCCCCAGCGTAGCACCTGTACCCCGCAGTCCTCAGGGCAAATCTCTGCATCAGAGGAGTGCTGCTACATTCCCTTTCTGAGCTGAACATCAGGAGGAAGAGAGCGGTGGTGTGGTAAATGATAATCAAGAACATAAAGGAGAGAGTTAGAACAGCTACAAGCATGTGGTGGAGAGCCCCATGCCTCAGACCTGACGAAACACCATCTGCCTAAACTCTCCAGCAGAATAACAAGCAACAGCACACGAAGTGGAAGTTAGAAGAAAATCATTCAAATGTTCCGATAACAAAAAGATGTTTCCAATTGCTCCATCCTATAGTTTTCTCAACGCCCTTCAGATCTACCACTTTTTTCTACGCCTGATGTGTGACCAAACATCAGATTGGAGAGAAAAATCTACCTGTAAAGCTGCTCGTTACTTCTCTGTTTTCAAAGTTGAGTACCAATCTGAACTGTTCCCTTCCTTCCTTTACGTAAAGCCTTCTCACAGAAACACTTCACCCCAAGGACACCTGAGCCAAGGCAAGCCAACATTTCTCATCTCCTCTTGTGCTTTTGGCTAGATATAAAACACTTAATGCACTCAATCAAATGTACAATCAAATGACCAAATCACTTTGTGTGATCCTCCTGCCCTTATCATTCCTTACCTCCTTGGTCTTTGTTATCCACAGATTTTATCAGCCAGAAACAAGACGTCTGCAAGCAACACAGGGAGTTGAGACTCCCAACATCTAATCCTAGTTCTTATAATTATATCTTACATAGCCTACAGCACTTACTTAAGTCTCCTGTCTGAGGTTTCCTAACCTGCAGAATGGGTGGCAATAATGTTATTTTCCCAGCAGAGGTCTGAGTAACCAAGAGTCTGCAGCATTTGAGATTGAAGAACAGTATAAATAAATGCTAAATATATTTATTCCCATAAATAAATAATGAGTATCTAGGTCACTGCAGCATCTGATTTATTTTATTTGCATCACACGATGCAATAAATTGTTTGTAATAACAACAACAGGTCAGCTGAAGCGGTTTTGCTTTACAAATTCTTAAATACAAAAACAGACAGTAAAAATATCTGCTCATCATGGCTGAGGAGGGAAGCTGAAACAGAAGTCACCCAGAAACTTAAAGATAACAAGCTACTTCAGACAGATGTTACTTAGAAGCGATATAAAACGGCGTGCCCAACAATTTCAGTACTTGTTCACCTGGCAGAATTAAACAAAAGAAATAAATAAGGGTAAATTCAGACAGCTACTATGACTAAATACAGCATATTAAAGGTTCATCTGGTTCACCAGAGAGATACTGGCTTGAGAGGAAGAAAATTCTTCCTCAGTTAAAAAAACAATACTATAAATGTGGTTAGAATAGAAAGAAACAAAAATTCTACCACAATCACAATCCTTCAACAAAGATCTCGCAGGAACCTGCAACGGCTTTAACTGAGACAGAGGAGGTTTAGGTTGGATATTAGGAGGAAGCTTTTCACACAGAGGGTGGTGATGCACTGGAACAGGTTGCCCAAGGAGGCTGTGGATGCCCCATCCCTGCAGGCATTCAAGGCCAGGCTGGATGTGGCTCTGGGCAGCCTGGTCTGTTGGTTGGTGACCCTGCACATAACAGGGGTTGAAACTGGATGAGCACTGTGGTTCTTTTCAACCCAGGCCATTCTATGATTCTATGAATGGTCATGGTTGGGCACTGAGCTCCTCCAGCACATGGTGGGGCCCACACAGTAGGGCTGTAGATGTTGACCACAAAACCAATACTCTGCATACTGATATTACCTGAACACAGTGTCTTTAAGGGTGAGAAATTCCACTTGAAAACACCCTTTATCATTCCTTGCCTCTGGAAAAGTTTCTTCTTAAAACCGCACATTTCCCCCTGCTGTATGAAGCTATCTTTTTTGACTGTTTGGAAGGTGGCTGTCAATTGAATGCCCTTCTCCTTCTGAGCTCGAGGATCTCCATTAGCTGTGTTAGTGTACTTCTTGACAAGGCAATGAGGGAGAACCAAATCACATAGCCCCCACCCACCCACACACTTGAGTATATCTGACATTTAATTCAGCGCAGAGCAGCGCGCACATGCACATAAGTCAATAGCTAGCAGTTTTTGCCACACGATCCAAGACACCATGCCCCCAGCAATTCTACTATCAGATGAGACTGACAGGCAATTACGTCAATAACAAGCAGGAAAAAAGCCAGTGACTAAGCCATGCATTAAGAAGTTTACTTAAAACCCACCAGCCTCTTCACAAGCAAGTTTTCTTCTTTGTCCAGCTACTCTATTTTATTACGCTTCCAATAAGAAATGAAAGCAAGGGTTGAAAATGCACTGCATTAAATATACACCGCTTGCTTCAAGCGTGTCATTTTTGGCTGGGTACAAGGACACTTGACAGCAAGAAGTCGTGCAGAAATACTGGAGGGGATAGCTATCTAATAAATGGGGATTCAACTGCTGGTGTTGGGTATTAATTGCTTAAAATTAGAAACAATATAAAATGTTGTCATAAATAGCTGCTGGGTGAGGTAAGAAATGGTTTGTGAACCGGCTGGCTTATTTTTAAATGTATTTTCGGATCCAGCGTTTATGCTTTGTCTGGGCTATCTTTGTCAAGGACGATAATCATCATCATCATAACGCTTCAAACATCTTTAGTACTCATAAGAAAAACTTTGCTAACAAACTGTGTTCTGAGCCAAGCCTAATCATCACATTCCTCTGCAGAGAGGATGACACAGGACAGCACAAACCTTCTTGGGAAATGGCAGTGAAGGAGGCCAGCGTGAACCAACGCAAACATCAAGGACAAAAATTGCTAGCCAAACACATACAAGCATTTTCACCCTAACTCACTTGTTCATAGTATCATAGTATCATAGTATCGTGCGAGTTGGAAGGGACCTTAGAGATCATCGAGTCCAACTCCCGGGTTTCGAGCCCTCTGTGTAGCGAAGTGGCACTTCTACCCCTGCGCCACAGGGGGGATTCGAACCCGGGCCCTCCAGTGCCGCAGGCAGCAGCTTAAACCACTGCGCCACTGGGGGCACACAGTTAGCAATGCATTTTGTTAGCAATTCCAAAATCCAAACCCTATGTCTGAGAACATTGTCCCCATGCTCCTTGAGCTCCAGAAGCTTGGGGCTGTGCCCCCTGTCCTGGGGAGCCTGTTCCATGCCCACCACTCTGCTGAAGAACCTTTTCCTGATACACAGCCTGTCCCTCCCCTGACGCAGCTTCATATCCAATTTTTGGGGTAAAATTTTCCAGACACGGATTTCTTTAGGTTTCCTCTTAAGAATAAACCATAAATCCCACAACCCCACCATCTTCCCGCTACAGTGAACAAGGGGAGAAAGACAGTAATGCTTACAAATGCCAATATCAACACCTACAAATAATTCATTGGTTCTCCCTGTTGAAGGAATATTTTTCTCAACATTTCTATGCATGAACACATACTTCTTGTTTTCTAGGCCCTTCAAACAGTGTTAGATCCCTCTGAACACCACACTAAGGAAGAGAAAGAATGTTTTCACCTTCTTTCTCTGACTTGGGAAACAACCAGTACTGTCCACAGTGAATTTGTTACCCCAGCTAAGCCTTAGCTATAAGTATAATCCATCAACCTCTCTTCTGGGAGATGATTTTTCAGCTAGAATGAACCTTCCTGCCACCAAGCCTAGAAGCCAGCTCTTGAGAAGATAAGCTAAATCTATCTCAGATATGTCCATCCTCCATCGGAGCCATAAAACCGCAGGGTAGACAAACCGAGAAGTAGAAGAATGTAGGATATGTGTATCTCAGAAGTCCAAGAGGAGGGCTATTGCAGGCTGCCACTGCTGAAAATCACTCTGTACAGCTAATTCAGCTGACATACCATCTTGTGAAGGTGGTGAAGGAAATGAGACAGGCCTTCCCCCACACTCTACTAGGATGTAATCACCGAAGTAGCTGGGTGTCTTTAATCTTGACTAGAAAGGAAACGTGTGCTCCTGCTTGTCACATAGAATCAAAGGATTTCATTGTGCAGCCAAAAGGAACAAGATTTTTCTTAGAGGGGGAAAATGCACCCTTGCCAGAGAAGGAGAAGAGTGAAACCCATAGCTGATACTGGATAAGCTGATAAATACAAAGCAAAAAGAGTAAATTGGCATTAAGAGAGAGCTGTGTAAAAAGGCTGCGAGCTACAGAAGAAAGACTGCGCAACCAGAGGAAAATAAAAATCCCATGAGATACCTAAAAGGAAGTTTAGTGATGTGGCGAAGCAAACAAAATGCCTGCCTTGGTCCCTGAAGAGAATCATAGCCATGGATGCACTGCAAGAGCCATGCCAAGCACAGAGGACCCTCCTGGTTTCAGAGAAAGACTGTAAAGTTCTCTGGAGACTGACAAGAGGACTGTACAGGAAGCTGGGTGTTTCTTCCATAAGTTACTTTCACAGCAAGATGGGCTTGGGATGGTTGAATAAGGAAGGTAGAGAGTAATGCAGGAATACTGACTGCTTTTCTGAGAAACGCGTGACTCTCCTTAGGTGTCCATCTTAGCCCTCCACAGCCAAAATACAATGCAGCAAGTGAGAGATGCCATAAAAAGAAACAACTTCAACCACCCTGTCTTGAGGAAAAGTAAATTGTGGGAGCATCCCTGCTGGTGAAGACAAGCAGTTCCCAACACTTCTCACAGAAACAGCTTACTCAACAATAGCATCCAAGACTTTTTTCTTACAGAACGTGAGCATCTTCAGGTCTAAAATGTGGGCCACCAACATCTATGACTGTATCCGACCTTCAAATTTACCCCAAATTCATCCCTTTGGCAATTCGGAAACCTTCCTGCCTTCTTAATTGAAAACCACCCCTGTGTTGGAATTCATTTTTCACCACATCTCTTCTGCCAGCTCATTTGTTCCTTGCTTCCACAGCTTCCACTCCATACACAGAGGCAAGAAGAAGACCAGAGGCATTTGAGATAGCAGCGTGCTAACTGCAGGCCTCTTACCAGGTTCAAACAGATCATTGCTGCAGATTTATTAAACCTAAGTGATTAACATTTCATTTTATGCTCAATACATTTAAACACAGCCCTTCTTCCCCCCAAGCCCAAAGCACTCACTGTTCTGTAGAGAAAAAAAAATAAAGCATTTCCTATTCATGTTCCACTAAATGACAGTCCGGCTTGAGCCTCAGAGCAGCTTTTTCCCTGCTCTCCATGCTTATCTGGTCCAGGGCTCCTTAAAATGCCTGTCCTTACAGATATAAACAGAAGGAAAAACAGGCTTTCAGCCAGTCTGAAGGCAGAGAATCAGATTTCTTAGACTATTAGTCAACTACATTAAGTGATTTCAAACATAAAGGTCAACCTTTTAATTTAAATTCTTTTTTCCGGGTAAGCATTTGTTTCTAAATTTACCTTTTATATAATAACATTAGAGAAATATGATCTGCAAGAGAAGTTGGGAGACAGCGCAGCGGAAGTAGGTACACAGCCATTAGGGAAATGGAAGAAAAGAGTTTGAGATGTTAAAATAAGCAGCTAAATAGCCTTCCATGTTTTCAGACTGGATGAATGGAAGCACGGGTAAAATAGGTTGTTAGGGAGCTTAAAAAGCAGTTAAGTGCATGCAAAGCGTAAGTATTTTATGAGATTCACACACAAAAAAGAGATGAAGAAGAAGAGAGATTTGCTGTAATGAGATCTAGCATGAAGAACTGTAAGTGATACAGAAGATGTCTAAGTACCTAATCTCAAATGATTTCAGATAGATGCTGCAGGCGAAATGCTACTGGATGCAGTTTTATCAGCGCACACCAACACAACAACCCCTTCTTGAGGCCTAAGGATGTTCATTTATATTTACAGCACCAAAACCACATTGGAATGTATGATTGTTACCATAAATTGTGGATGCCATTTAATTGCAAAGTCATACAAGCACATGCATGAAACACAAACAAATGTGTCTTAAAAAAAAACATCTTCCAAATATAGCAGTGGACGTATTAAGCAGTAATAAATTAGCAGACCTGGCAGCTTCAGCAGCCAGTCCTCACTTCAGAAGCAGGGAAAACAAAATGTTTAATTTGAGACTCATTATTTATAACCTACAAAGACTTCTTCCTTAGACATATATGGAATTATTGTTAGAAGCCCACAAGGATCTGACTAATCCATTTGCACATATATATATATATATATTTTTTACTTAACCTCTTTTTTTCCATTTGGGTAACTTCATTGAAAGAACTCTTTGTTAGACTGAGGCAGTAGGAATCCAATCAAGAGATTCTGTAAAGCTGAACTACAAGCAGCTGTATAGAAAGATAAGACCCAGAAATATTTGAGGGGCAAGGAAACAACTTTATTATCGAGCAAGGTCTACTTTTGTAAACCCCTGATTTAGTCTTGTAAACAGTTGTAAAGCTCTTGTAAAATCCAAGACAAGACACAGACTTGAGCTGCTTTGCTACAATCAGATCTTAAAAAAGAAGAAAAAAAAGAAAAAAAAAAATAGAAAAAAAAAATCTTAACCCTGTAAGTGATAAAGGAACATGAGATTTAAGAGATTATGTAGGGTTTTACATAGGATTCAATTTTTTGCTAGAGGAGGCCATGCTTTGGGACACATTAAAAAAAATAAATAAGTCAGAGATGCAACTCTGCCCAGGACAGAGTTCACTATGCAGAGCACATACATGGATTCTTTCCTTCTCTGCCACAAAATATTGCACAATCTTGAGTATTTAAGATGAACATAGATAGTTTTACATACTTTGAATATGAAAAAAGACTACCCAGTTGGATACAAATACAATCAGTGACACTGAGAGTGATACCCTACCTTAGTGGTTTAGTGTCTTGCTTCCAAAGATAGGAGAATACAGGCTTCATAATGATGAGGCATTAAAAAGTCTGCATGTATATGTTTTATTCTTAAGCTTCTGAGAAATTCCACGTGGAAATTTATACTAGATAAAATCATTTCCTATGCTTCGTTCTTTACTTTCAAATGCCAGCTCCTTTACAACCTGAGTGGAGTAGGTAACACACCCTGCAATTTACGGATCACAAGCATTGGCGGGATGAGAAGAAATCTGCAGTTGTCCAGAGGCATCTGAGGTCCTGAGGTTCACACTGCTAGAACAGAAGATGAAGAACAAAGCCATCGCAAGCCCTGCAGTGTGTAAAATTTGGACGCACACAAAAAAGGTGTAGGGTTTACAGCAGGCCCAGGGGTTGCCTTCTGGGGAAGCCCCCTATCAGTCAAACGTCTTGGACTATTTTCAAAGGCCTTGATCCATATCCTCAGACACAGCTACTGCCAATTATAAATTGATATGAAATGGTTTAGGGTATGTAGGTAACTTGAATATCCCTAACTCCATTCCTCTCTCTCTTGGTTTTCAGCTGTTAAGATCTTTCACTTGATCTGGTACACCCCCACGGCTAAAAGCTCAGAGCACAACTCAACCCTTTCCATTCCCCAAAAGCAATTGCAGCTGCCGTTTGTGACAGATTCTTGGGCTTTGCAACATCCTTCTGCAGCAACACAACTGGAATTCTGCATAGCAATTTCCTAAATGAAGATCCATCAGAACTCTACACAAAGGCACAATAACTTTCTCAGATGTCTCTATGGGGTCCTGGGTAGCTGCTTTACTAAATAAAAACGGGCAGAGTGGATAAAAACAACAACTACAAACAACATCGTGTATCTCTGTAACACTTCTGCTTACAAAACACTGCCCCAAACATTGGCTCCCCTAATTAAATTATCTCATTAGCAAGAAAAGCAAACAAAAGAAAACCAAATGCCAAAAGCTGCTACATTTACTGTCAGTTGGCGGGGGGGTTGAGCAGGAAGGTTCATGCAGCAGGGTGGGCAGCTGGGACTGTGAGTCCCTGCACTGAGAATGGCTGGGCATCACCTACTGACCATGCTCCAAAACCGAGAGGTAGAGGAGACAGAGAAACGACTGGGTTTCTTCTGGGGAAATCCACCACCTTCTCAAAATGCATGGAGTGGCTGCCAGCACCTGACATACCTAATCTCGCTCAAGACTTCATAGTTAATAAAGCAGAAATACAGAATAAGCTACTGTCAGTGTTGCCAAATGTCACAAATTAAATTTCACAAAATTTAATTAAGATCTGGGGTCTTCTGGGGCTGGTTTTAGAGAGGGGTGGACTAGGTGTTCAGATTACATTTGGACAAGGCAAGAGAAATTCCCTTTGATTTACTGCCATTCTCAATTTTCCTGCCCTTGGGGAGGACTGATCAATCAGTCACTACTATTAGAGGAGAAAGGCTCTCGCCGAGGAAAGGGTTAAATACATCACATTTTAAAGCAAAAATCTCTCAGGATCACCTGTTTTCCTTCAAAACTTAAGTAACTGTCTTTTTTCCCTCTTATAGAATATTTTTGGGCTGTCCCATCCCAGCCACTGTTCACAAGCAACAGGGCAAACACTCTATTTTCTCTTTCAGGACTGATGCCCTCTGACCATACAGCGTTTTCTGACACATTCTGTTTATCACTCCCCCAAATGAAGACCACACGTACACTGCAGCATGCAACAGCCACTAAGCATCTGGTCTATAAGAAGAGCTGATTAGAAGCAAAATGCCTCTGAAACAAACAAGAAACATGAAATCCACTGAACACAGACTAGCACAATCCAGATCATCATGCATCTAAGTGTCTTAGAGGTTTTAGCATGATTTGCTCATACTGTTTTCTGAAGTAGGAAAGTGCAGTTATCCTGACACTGCAGTAAGGCTGTACGTGAAGCCTGCACCAATTGGATGAACTACAGTTTTTCTAGTTTCAGATGCCCTAAACATGGGATGGTTGCTAACCTCCATACACATACCCTCAAAAGTTTCCTCACTCTCCATTTAAGGAGCTACATATATTCTTTCAGAGGTCCTGAAGGACTTAGTGGAGACATTTTCTTGCTATATTTCTCAGAAACAGTTTAGTGGCATGGATACACCACTGGCACCAGTGTGTAAGTACCAGGAACTCCCTACCCCTGAGCGATTGCATTTTGCTTCTTCTCACCTGGCAGACACCAGGGGATTTCAAATCTCAGTGTTTTGATAGGATGTCACAGGAGGTAGCCAGAGCCCATGCTATCTGTCTGTATGCCACCACCGCTCGTCACCTCTATGGACTAACCGTGCTTCATAAAAAGGATTGATTTCATTCTCGGTTGGCTCAACAGAAGAAGTATCGCTTTTACCTACTTGCAGTTTTTCTTCTGTTTTGAAAGGCAGACTCTTTGAGAATCAGAGGGACGGTGCCACCATCCTAAGGAACTAATAGCACACCCAGTATCAAAGCCAAATGCCTCTCAGCTTGCTCCCGTGCCTCTTAAAAGCTATTCCTCTTATCACTTCTTCTACCACCTTTTCTTGCTTCTCACTTAAAATTGTCACCAGCGAATCCTGTTTTATCTTCCCAGCTGTCAGACGAGACTGTTTGCTGAATGCAGTAAATCAGCAACCTACCTTTTCTAGGTCAGAGGTCTGAAGCTTTTAATTAGCTGCTTTGAAACGAACACGATAAAATAAGAATCTGCTCATTTCTCAAAAGCAAGAGCCACTCACAAAATCCCCCTCAAGATGCATTAGGTGATGTAGAACCTTGAAAAATCACAGAGAGAAATCAAATCACGCTTGGTAAGCATCTGCGTACTTAAAATATGGATTTAAGAACACCAAGAACCTAGTTTAGAATGGAACCGTAAAGCTCCCAGATTTGCAAGAGCTGGCCAAAATGTTTGCATTTCATCCCGAATAGCAATCATTCATTTCTGTTCAGCCAAAGCTGTCAAAGTCTCTATATGCAGTCGTGTAGCGAGAATCTTATATACAAGCCAAATGCCTGTATAGCAAACATCTGGCCTCACTTCTGTTCCACCAATTTGCCAAAGAAAAAGTCCAGCCGATTTTTTGTGCTGTCGTGGCTTTTATTTGTTTATTTTTTTCCCTCCGCTGTGCCTCAGGTCGTTTTCCTTAAAATGAAATCATTAAAACAGGCAGAAAGAGAAGAGGAAGGAGGAGGAAGGAGAAGAGATGCAGCATCTGAATTATCTTCCAGTGGGACTAATTTTACTAAGCAGTTGTGCTACTGCTACCAGTCAATCACTGCAAGTATTATTAAGAAACTAACTAAATAAAAATAAAATAATGATTTAAACTTCATTTAGCAAAGAATATCGGCAGAGAAAGAAGGAAGAATACATCTGCTGTTCTACAGGCTGGAAGCTCAGTTTACTCAAATGTCCTCAATATCAGTATAAAATGTATTAACATAAAGAAAAAAAAAATCACTTGCTGCTCCCTTATTTTGCATTCCTTTTACATCCCTACTTCTCCGAGGCAACAGATCAGAATGGCGCAGTGCCTTCCCCTCCGGCCAAGTGCAATAAACAGGCAGGTGTAATAGAAGGCTGCAGCGGCTCAGCTCCGCTCCAGAACAATTGATCTTCCAGGCCTACGGTGTAATTCAGGCTCGGTAGCTCCCTGCACATGCCTCATTCCTGATCGGTCAATTATTTCAAATCAGGCAGAATTAAAGTGTTATTTTTGTGAGGGGGGATGATATTCACCAGTGACCGAAGTGAAACTAATAAACTAATTTCCCTTCGCTGCCTTGGGCGGAACAGAAAAATTCGAGTCTCTGAAAGACTGCAGCTGTTTCATCAGCCTGTTGCCCAAACCCGCTCGCAATTTTGCTATCTTCAAATTCAATTTTTTTTTTTGTTCACAGAACAATTTGGGGAATAAAACGCAACACAAAGAAAAGAGCACAAAAAAAAATAAAATAGAAAGGGAACAGTGAGGGCCTGAGAGCGAGAAGAGCCTCCTGAGAGAGGGGAACAGCTCGCTCCTCCACTCTGCAACACAGCGTATTCCTCCTGCCAGTAGCGGATTTATCCAGTAGATGTCAACACCAGCAAAAAATACGTGTAAAGCCAACCTTAACAGCAACAGCAGTCACTTCAATTTACAGAGCAGAGTTTTAATATTTGGAAGCACTGAATATTCTCTTCTGTCCCATCCCTGTATCTACCGGCAAGGACGCGGTCTGGTCCAACCATGTATGTGGAGCAAAATTATTTCTTTTCTTGCTTTGTGAATAATTTCGTGTGGTTTGCTGGAAAATGGAAAACTTGCTAACGAGCATGTGATTGCTTTCAGATGAGATCTGAGGACATTTTTCAGCAGAGGAGCAGGGAGAGGGTGTGCAAAATACCATTTGGTGCAAAGCGGCTACGGCAAGCAAAATCGTCGTCGTCACTAAGGACCATCTGAAGAGGTCTGCTCCCTTCTGACCTTTCATGGCATGGTTAAGCAATGCAATAATTTCCTGGATTTTGCTCTTTCCTCAAGAAGCTGCTCAGCCTACAGCAATGACCTGAGATTCCCACGCTGACCCCAGGTCAACAGATACTTGTTGTTCCTATGAGGTTTTTTTCTTGTTCATAATACACCAAGGACTGTCTGCCGTAAGCCTTTTGGTGTTATTACCACTCAGAAGGCTGAATTTGCTGACAGGTTTAAACCATGCAAAAAAACCAAGGCCGCTGCTTGTTGACACTTTTAAATCTACTATTAAGATCTGACTGTTTGAACAGCTTGTGTGCAGAATCAGAAGTACAGATTTCTGTTTCCTTTTTGTTTATTTTTAGATAAACCTTGTGTTTCTACTTTGCAATGTTTGCATTTGGCTGCTGAGCATGCAGTAATCGCATACATTATACGTACTGCTTGGAGACACTTTGCACTGCAGTTTCATTGGACGGATGAAAAGGGAAGGGAAATAACAGATCATTTTCCTGATTGATTAATCTTTCCTCGCACTGCCATACTCCCGTAAACATCAGGAGGAAAACCAAAAGTATGTTGTGACACCTAATAGCGAGACATTGGAGCAGATTATTTTATTACTGCTACAGAACTTACTAAGGAGTTTGTTTTCACAGATAGCTCGAACACGGCAAGGAAACCCAAATGAATATATTACCGAGACTTATCACTTCCAGCAGAATTATTCCTCACTTGTAAACCTCACAGCTCCTCACAGAAGCATATATCCTACGCAGCAGCAATAATGTAGCTGTAGCTTATCTAATCAGTTTGGCCAGAAATTCTAGATCTCTGAGAAAGTAAAAACAGTGGGCAAAAGCTAAGACCGTCAATTACCATAATTTAAGCGATTCTTAGGCATCAGCAGAAGCGGGCATGGGAAGATCAGACAAAGGCACTGCACTCTCAGTAAGTAATTGTAGTAGATGATGGCATGTGACAGAATAAAGTCACGGCTCTAAATACCGGGAAAAGACATCAAACACAAAATCTAACATCATGCACTGAGAAATAACAGCAGCACGCTCTGCTTCTGGAACTGCATCCTGTGCAACTGCTCTGGATGCGGACACATCCTACCAAAGACAATGCTGTAAACAGTTTGGAGATAACGTGTATCTTATCAGGTACACAACAATTTTGCAGCCCTCTTTGAGCAGTTCTTTTAATTACAGTCAACGTTTTCTCTGAATTCAGGTCTGAAAGAAATAGTGAGAGCTTTTGATTTGCTGTGACACCTTGATTGCTGTGTGGATGACGCACCGCAACTGTTCCTATTAGTCTTACAAATTTATGGGTCTTTAAGGCCAAAAAGCACAGGAGACCTTGATAATCATCCTGCTCTGACTCCACAAACAGCTCAGTCCCACAGCCCCAGCCAGCAGCCTCTGGATCTAACAGAACACCCTGTGCAGGGGCTAGATAAAGTAAAACCCGGCATTCTAATATATGTATAAATATAAATAATCACGATTATTTCAATGAATTAACAAACTCTTCTCATTTACACCTTTTTTTTCCTCGTTAGCTTAGCAAAACTGGGAGGGTGGGGGGAAAAACCAGGGGTGGTCTCGGTGGGGAGGCCAGTGCCTCCTCCATGCTGTGTCCAGATGGATCACAGAATCATAGAATCATTCTGGTTTGAAAAGACTTCCCAGATCACCAGGTCCAATCTCAGCCCATCCTCCCATGCCCACTAACTGTGCCTCTCTGTGCCGCGTCTCCATAGTTCATGAACACCTCCAGGGATGGTGACCCTACCACCTCTGTGGGCAGCTGTGCCACTGCATCATCACTCTGAGAATTTTTTTCCTGATGTCCAACCTGAGAAGCAGTGGCACATTCGCATGCAAGACAAAGAGAAGCAGCAGGCAAGCAAGCACTGTAGAGGGACTTGCTCCACCTCTTGCAAAACACCTCTGAAGCTCTTCTGGTTGGTAACAGAGCAGGTTTGGGATGTGTTTTATGTGTGGGACACCCAGTGAAAAGAGCACATTTATAACACATACAGTCTTTCTAAAGTCTAATCCCCCCAAATTCCTTTAAAGCAGGGATGGCTGACAGCCCCTCAGCTCAGCCACACAACTCTCACAAATCCTGTTCTGGGTTGGAGGCTGAATCATTTCTCCTTTTCTGATTCCTGGCACAGGATCAGTCAACCTTTGCTACATCCAATGGTCCCTCTGCAGGATGCAGCTGAGTCTAGCAGCACCTCTGTGAAATAAATCTAAGAAAAGGCATAAATGCTGCCCAGCAGTGAGGAGTGAGGCAAAAAGTGAGAGCAGCAGTTCTGTGACAGGAAGGTCAGTGCAAAAGGAGGGCAGGAGGCGCTCCAGGCACAGAGCAGACGTTCCCTGCAGCCCAGGAGAGGCCGCCATCCCTGGATGTGTTTAAAAACAGTTTGGATGCGGTGCTCAGGGACAGGATTTAGCAGAGGGTTGTTAGTGAGGGTAGGATGGTCAGGTTGTGGCTGGACTCGATGATCTTTAAGGTCTTTTCCAACCTGAGCGATTCTATGATTCTATGTATCATATTATTAAACTTTGTCCACCCAATTTTGAATAGCTTCTAAGCTGACCGAAGTGTATGAGCTGATTGGAACAGTCTTCATTGGTGGAGTGCTATACCTATTCCTTTCCTGAATAAAGTACATATGCACTGAATTTCCTTGATCTTCTAGGTAAGTAATAACATCCACTTAGAAAGGATTAGACATACACCAAGAAATAATGCCTGCCCATAACCAGACATCTTATTTTCCAGCATTCACATAATGTCCCTATTACATGCTTGATTACCGTGGTCAGGCTAAACAGAATAATTTCTTAAGAAGTTTCTTTTTTTTTATTTTTAGCAGAAAAGTTCAACTTTGCTGACTTACTGAATTCTGTGCTTTCCTGAAGGTTATTTTCAATGGTCCCAAAGACCGCCTCTTCTAAAATCTTAGAGATAGACTCTCAAGTGCATTTCGCTCGAAATTATTAATACACAGCTTTGTCAGATGTCTTTTCTTCTCCCGCTTCGGTCTTCATTCCCAAAGTTCCAGTTTTGAGTAAAATTTTCCTACACAAGGTTATCCAGTTCCTCCTATTTCAATAGAGTGATAAGCATTTATGTGGCACTCTGTCTTCAAAGCACTTTACAAACATTAAATATTTAATGCTCACGGTATCCCTCCTACTCTCAACCCCATTTTACAGGTAGGGAAACAGACTCACAGGTTAAGTGATTTTGTTTCAAGTCACATCACAAGTTACTGACGGATGTGAATCCAGAATGCGAGAGCTCAGGTTTTCAGTTCTACTCTCAAAAGTAGACAAGCCTTGTTCTTTCGCTTCATAATAATGAAAAAGTTTCCTCTTGTTCAGGGAGAATTTCTCTTCAGAGGTTCTGAAGCCAAGGAGAAAGAAACTCAAAAGAAAGACCAAAAAAAACCCACATGAAAAGCACCCCAAAATGATCCACGGGGACACTTACCGGCTTTGTAAGCCATATCCTCGGTTTGTAGTGTACTAAGGGGAAAACCACAAACGTGCAGCCTCACAAATGGCACAGTGTTTTTTCTCAGCTCTTACACAGACACACATGTTCATATACATATACACTACTCTAAAAACAATGCCTCCTATTTATTTCCATGGAAACCACAACAGACACAAAGAGCGCTATAGCATCTTTTGATAGAGCAAATTCTCAGCTACAAAATGCTACCTTTCAGCCCGGCCACCACCAGTAGCTGTGCATTTTCACCAGTGATGAACAAGAGCCTGCATGAAAATCTGCACCAGAGGAGGTAACCCACAGTCACTGTCACCACTGCTGAAACACACCACCCACCACCTCGCTGTGCTTACATCCAATGTTTAGTCCCCAGAAACATTCAGCAAGCATCAATGAATGTCAGTGGATGGAAGTTTTTTCTGCGTGGAGAATTCAAGGACACATCTTGGCTTCATACGCACTTCCATGTCATCCCTTTTGTCAGACTGCACCTTTGCTGCCATCTGTTGTGCAACAACAAAATGGAACAAAATACTGCTGGGATGGTTCATCTTCTACTTCTATACCACCAGCATCTACCTCTGAAGTCACAGGCCAACATAATGAAATAGGAGGCATCACTTTTGTGTTTCAAAGCAGCCTTCCTACATATGCCTGTGTATCACTCTATATACACACATACATACATATCTGTACATATAAATACGTCATGCACATATATCTGTATATATGTACTGATACGTATGCATATGTGTGTGTGTACATATATTCTCAACCCCTTCGTAATCCCAGAACAGAGACCTTCCAGCCAGAGAAGAATTTGCAATTTAAAAACTGAAGTACTTTTCAAAATGGCATCACTAAAGAGCTTTAGCATTTGATAAGAAGATTACAGTATATTCAATTGCACAGAGCAAAAGCCTTTTAAAATAAAGTACGGGAATAGCGAAGCCAGGCATTTGCAACCAGATAACAAGAAGCTAATCGGCCAGTGGAAAAGGTGCGCCCTGCTGCAGAGAGTGCTCAGGAGCCAGTCAGATTTTGAAACTCAAATAATGAGTGTTTTTTTTTTAGCTTTAACATTTTTCATAATCCAAGTGGGAGGTCTAAACACTGGCTGTATGCAACATTAACTGTATTTCCCTTTAACAGGCTTCTATGGGAACAAATGCTCAGTGTCAGGCTGGTACTATACGTCCATTTAATTGAGCTGAGAAAACTCTCCTGCCCCCGAAGAAAGCTCATCTCTTCTCTCCATAAATGTGACTACAGAGCTAGCAGATAATATCTAGCTTTCACTCATTATTTATACAACCGCCTAATTATCTCCCAGAGACTCCCCATTTTACAAAAGTTTCTTCCTGGAAATGTCATTTGTTGGCTGAACAGAAAGGCAAACCCAACCCCAGATCTCATGACAGGGAGTGCCATACCCATGGACTTTGAGCACCACAGCATCCCTTGCTGGGACACATGGGGAGAAGCATGACAGTACTGTTCACATGGGGATGGGCTCCTGGTGTCACACTCAGGTCTAATGATTTCTCCTGGGAAATGCACATATTCAAGACAAACAGTACAGAACGGTACTTCAAGAGAAGCATGATATGGTTAGGGGACAAAGATAAACAACTGTATCTGCAGACTGCATAATTTCCTTCTCTGGGCCACTGCATTCTGTCTTACTGATTACATTGCTCCAACATAGCTATACCCAAACCTTGCTGATACCTATTTAACTGTGACAAATTCTTCTGAGGTCAAGGGCTGTCGATATCTTTCCTCCCTAGCTGACAGATTGAGTGAATATGGACCAAAACTAGAAACTCTCATGGAGGGAAGAGCAGAGCTTGAATTGAAACATGCACAAAACTCCTCGGCAGGAAATCACTTTCTGTTAATATTTAGGTGTCCAGTGTCCTGCTTCTGTATAAACCAAAGGGAACATTATTTGGGCATTTATCTCTGCAGAAGCATTGGAAACTCCCAGACAAAGCAAACACTTCCCAGATCCCATGGTGTCATGCCATGAGCCCCTCCAACACACGCGGATGCACCAGGTTGAGCACTGAAGGGAGCTAATACAGCGTGATTCATCCTGCTGAGGAATTTGGGTTGTAGCCTCATCTCCCTACGTAATTCAAGCATGAGGCATTAAAGCTGCTAGGGGAAGAGGTTTCCATGCCAGGAGCTGGGTGCCAGTGCGCCCAGCATGGTTAAATTCAACACTACACTGAGTCTAGAGCTCTCTTTTTGATGGTACCATCTCCTCCTTTAAAAAATTATCCCAGCTTCAGACTAAAGGCAAGGAGTGGGTATAATCCGACTCTCTCTAGAGGCCTCTTGTATGACTCAGGGTAAATCACTCAAGTTCAACTCAAGAGAGCGCTGGAGTTCACTGTAGATAGATACGAAAAGCAACGAGGGACACCTGCAGGCTTAGCACCATGCCCCCACTGCTCTGCAAGCCAAACCCCAGATCTCAGCCACAGCCCACGAAGGAGAACACTGCTGTGTCTGCTGTCACCACTCTTTAGGACTGAAACCACCTCAGGTTAGCAAACATGCCATTATCTCCCCCAGGCACTCACACACTCAGCGACTGCATGAAGTCCACTCTTCTGCTTTACTAGTCAGATGGAGGCTTTTTGCCATTTCATTTTTAAGATTATAGGATTTACACAGATGCTGGTAAAATATTTTGTAGCGCTGCCATAGAACAGCAGAGTGGAGGCAACATACACATATTATGAAAGCTGTGTCATTATAATACTTAGCTTTTCTGTTTTACATTGCATTGACCAGCTAAAGTACAGGTTGCAGCTACGTCTACACAAGTCATGTTGTGTCAGTAATGTGCACGTGGAAGGAAAAAGAAACAATAATTTCCTTGTGGATTTTAGTACACTTTAGCAAAATGGCCAAGATTATCCTTGGAGGGGAGAGAGTCAAAGTCTACTTGGAAAGCCACTGACGAGCAACACAACCACAGCTGTGACACAATCAAACAACACTGAATTAAAGGTCTTTTTAGGAATGAGCAAAACACAGCTTGCTGTTGATGTCTGTTTTCTAATCTTGAAGCACTGGCTCTCTGAAGCAGACAAGAAAACTTGTCCATCTTACTCATCTGCCATGCAGGCCATTTAGAGGATCTACACCCGACCTTCTGCCTTTCTAACCAGGATCCTTGTCCTGGCAGCAGGGTGGGTTTTGGGGTGGGAGTAATGGCTTGAGGGCTCAGCAAAGGTGGCCCTAAGTTGTCCTGGATGAGGATGGGGGGGAGAAGGGGCAACAGGAGACCGCATTCAGAAGCAGTTTGAAGCCAGGACTGTGGGGTGTGAAGGAAGCCTCCTTACAGCCTTCCCCAGTTTTCTCCCTAACATGTTGATCGTGCTTTCAAGCAGCGTTTTTCCTGTCCTCACGTCTCCCTTTTGGCTCATACACCATGCGTCCCCCATTCCCATAAAAGCAAGAATTCATTCAGGACCTTCCCTTGTCCCCAAATAAGATCAATCCAAACAAGTGGCTTACAAAACTTTGTTCTATTTACTTGGCTACTCTTTCTGACTTTTCTTTTTTCCATCCTAAAATCCCTATGTGAAAGCATTATGTGAAAAAGAGTGAGCTGACGAACCAATAGCTTGGCAAGTTGACGCCCTTAAAAATAAACAAAGGTCTGGTATGCTATTTCCACACGTAGAGGGGAGAAAACAGTGGTGAAGAAGCAGGTGGGAATTTAGTGCTGATGAAATGACAAACTTATAATCTGTTAAGCTTCTAAGCAAGGTTTTGACCAAAATACGTGGAAGACATGGTAAAGTGTTTAGCAGAACCACATTACCAAGCAACAACAACTTTATCTCCTACCTCAGCTATCCTCTCACATGAGACTTTGTACAATTAATTTTACTAGCTTGGAAAGGAAGATTTCAGTAGCCAGCTGGAAAACCCACCAACTGACCAACCACTTCTGCTTGTGGTGGAGTTAAATCCCACAGCAAGGCTCGTCCTAGGAGCATCCCCACCGCATCCCACAGCCTGAGTGCAAAAGCTGGGCCAAAACCAGTGCTTGTGGTTTTGTAAGGAAAAACAAATTAAAAATAAACCCAAACCACCAGAAATCGCTTAAGGATGGCATAAATGAAATTCTTCTTTCATTGCACTGCCTCTGCATATCACTGCTGGCAACGCAACAACATATATAAGCTCTGAATGTTGTTCTTAGTAGCTTAAGAGCTACAAGAGAGATTTGTGTTTTGCTCATTCGTCCAAAATGTACAAAAAATAAAAGAATAAATAAAGTCTCCTCTTCCCAAAATAAACACAAGCTCCTCTTCCCCTTGCAGTTGTCTTAGGATTTCCAGAATTGGAGTGGCAGTGTCCTTGGAGGAGTGAAAGGAAGGAACGTGTACTCAGGAGGCTTTTATTCCAGACACACTGAGGCAGTTTTTTTGCCAACTCATGGAGAGTTTGGAAAAGGAAGGCAGAAGCCTCCCATCTGACTGAATTCAATGGGAAGGCAGCGCGGTGTGTGGAGCACTGGGGCAATTTGCTTTTGGCAGCCTATTTTGCTAAGTAGGTGGGCTGCGTTCAGAGCCAATTAGAGGTTGACGTTTCCTTCCTTAGGTACAAAGCGCAGCAGCTCAGCTCGGGCTATTCTTCCCTTGCTGCGTCTGTGTTTACTGTGGCTGTTCATTTCTACTGTTGGCAAGGGGGATGTTTAATAAAGCAGGCCATTCTCTGGTTACAAACGCGGTATATCATCGTTGGTGTATGTACACATATGGTATGAAGTAGAGCACTGCTAAGAAGTCAAAGCAACTCCTGCCAGCAATTTTGATGGCGGTACCGTAAACAAGCATTGGGGCGCAACGCAGTTCTCTTATTTTCTGATACTGGAGGGAAAAGGGAGAGAATCATAGAATGGCCTTGGTTGAAGAGGACCTCAAAGATCATCCAGTTTCAACCCCCTGCTATGTGCAGGGTCACCAACCAGCAGACCAGGCTGCCCAGAGCCACATCCAGCCTGGCCTTGAATGCCTCCAGGGATGGGGCATCCACAGCCTCCTTGGGCAACCTGTTCCAGTGCGTCACCACTTTTCAGCTTTGCTTTGGCTTGAGCCACTCCGCAAAGAGCCAGAAAGGTGCTTGATGGAGATTTTTATCTCATGCAGTGCTAAGCTAGAGGAATGTTCTCACCTAGGGTCTGCTTCAGTCCTGTCTTTAATTAAGGCAGTTTATTTTTTCAAACATGTTACCTGAGACCTGCTGATGTTGCTTCAGGTCACGCAGCCATGCTTCAAACCGCTTTCTAATATACTTAATAGTGCCACAGTGTTATGTTCAGCTTATTACTGCCACACAAGCAGTAGGGTCATGGTATTCTCTGCAAAATACTTCTGTAATGGAGTGGATTAATTTAATGAATGCCATTTACCGCAGCAGAAGTGACAATGATTTGATGTTTTGTTACAATTAAGACTCATTAGCCAGTGATTTTTTTCTTAGTTGTATGACACCATAATAGATATAACACATATCAGATTCAGAAGTTTTGAACTTCTTTCTAGTCATTTTTAATAAACATGAAGGAAGTGAGAATGGAAGCCTCAGCAGCCAGCAGCTAAAGGGCAGCCTTTATGAGGGATGTCTCACACACACCTTGCACAAACCACGGCAAGATGCAAAATGGAATGCAGCTTCTAAGAAATAACTAGATGAGGCTTCTTTACTCTTCTTTTACTCTTCTTGACCCCTTGAAGCTTCCAACCAAACAACTGGAAGGTTAACCCAATGTGCCCAATACATATGGCTAAGACATAAAAAGGCTCTTGGAGAATGCAGGCAATGCTAGGTCTTGGCTCATCGGTTTTAACAAGATTCTGGAGCTCCACCAAGACAGGAACATTGCCAAAAAAGTGCATGGCTTCCCTGCTTCTCAACATGCTGCTGGGGTCAGTGCTCCCTGCCACGAGGCTGAAGGAAAACTCTAAGCTTGTTTAAGTAACAAGCCCTTCTTTTCCAAGCAGTTTTTGCATACTGAGGACTGAACACCCCACGCTGTTCTGCTAATGCAAAGTCTTTTGTTCCTTGGAAACACAACAACTCATTTGCTTTTCACAAAGCCTGAATAGTGGTATGCTGAACATTCAATAAATAAATAAATAAATAAATAAATAAATAAAGACAAAATGCCCTAATAGATAACAAATGCATTGTCGAGTAAAAACAATATTGGTCAAACCAACGTCACTAGAGTCCAGGTTCAGTTTTCACAGCACACAAGAGGTCAAGAGCCAAAATAATAGTTTTGCAAATGCAGCAATCCCCAGCATTACTGAGGACAGAAGATCGTGCTTAGCTGTACAACCTGCAGACACACCTTACTCAGCAAAGAAGTGAAGCTAACAAACTAATCTAAATGACCAAGTGACGAGCATTTAAGATCTGAATTGTGCAAAAGATGTATAAATATATATATATATACATACATATAAATGTATAAACCTCCAGAAAGACTCATGAATTTAAGATTTTAAAAGTAGAACTAGATACAACTGAATTAAAAATCAGATCATAAATATCCAAATTACAGAATTGCTTAGGTTGGAAAAGACTTTCTAGATCAAGTTCAACCACAACCGAACCATACTAACCCTAACCCTAACAACCCTCTGCTAAATCATGTCCCTGAGCAAATGTAAACTGTGCCTTAATGTTCATGCATGATAACTCATGATTTAAACCTAACCTCATGGTCTAGTAGCGATATCTGCTGTATAGGAAATCTTTAAAGAGAACAAGGAAGCTGCCCACACTTTAAGGCTTCCTTCTCCAGCTCTTCTCATCTCACTCTTGTTAGGAGAGAGCCTACCCAAGACTACTTGTAGATCGTGCTATGCTGACACAATTAATTGCAATCTGAAATGAGCCATACATGCAAATTCGTCATTTCCTCTCACCTATGTGCAACCTCTGTCAGCTCTCCCGCGCGGATGTAAACCTGAGCAGCAACGTGCTAATAAATGGAATGCAAAATCTGTTGTTCCCTTCTATTGTAGAGTGAGGATAAAAATCACACTCCTGCTTCCTTATCCCATGCCAGAAGAGTTATAACCCTATGAAAATCACTTGAGTTGAAGATAAGCGAGGAGCTTCAACTTTATATTCATTTTTATCAAATCCTTGAAACTGCTTCATGGGGTTTATTTTAATAGGTATTTCTACTAACAATAATAACCCCCCTTATCTGTACTAAAGAAGAGAGGGAAAAAAAAAAAAGGCAGATTGCATCATAAATCTTAGTCATACCAGGTAATAATCTTCAAAATCATCCTTTTAGCATGGATGGCACCTGTTAAGTTAAAGCACATTTTTCCTGACAGTTTAGGAATACGTTCTCATAGCAGCTCCTGTGATGAAAATGGAAAGTATTCCCAAAACTGCACTGGCACTGCAGGACCATGAATTCCTTTCAGGCTGTCTGAAGCCCAGTTGTAAGCATCGCACCCAGTACCTGTAATTAAAGAAAGGGGAATAAAATTGTCTAGATGCTCACTGCGTTTCACCCCAGCCCCTCACAGCAGGGCTTTGTCCCTGGGTGTTTCTAATCAGAGTTTCAAGTGTCAGCTGCAATGTAATTCTGTTTATTAACAGCACAAGTGTTATGGCAATGACTATGTCAAACCTGAGCGACACAAAGGACTACATATTTGCAGTCTCTTTATATAACACATACTGATAAACATCATTTATTTCACGACTGCCTCTGATATATGATAGCCCATACAATGTATTTTTATATATATTTAAAGCAATTCTATTCCACGAGATGCACAGCTGATTGCAGTAGAGGCTGTGTTCTCCAAGATGCATTATGGTCTGACTAAATTTATTTTTTAAAAGAAGAAGAAGTGTAACTTATTACAACAGTGCAAACTATTATTGTCATAACAATGTAAAGTACCCATGGATTTAATACTACAAATGCTCTATTCATCACGATCTCATTTGGCAATAGTGTCATTGCACCGTATTTTATTACACAAACATTTCTCTGAGAACGATGCCATCTCATAGAAGAGGTGCAAAAATCAGGGCACTTTCACTCCAAAGTGTCTGAATTGTAGTTCTTTATCAAATTCTTTGAAAATAAACACAGTTACTCCACTAGCATTTCAGTCTCCTTCCAAATATAGGAAGGATGCAAAACTTCCAGCTCTAGACCATAAAATATAACACAAAAATAGAGTAAACTGTAACCTTGGCTGGATGGAGAAACTGAGGCAAGTAGCAACTGACCTAAAGTTCCAAACTAGGTCAGGAACAGAGCAAAAGGTAATGTTGGATGTAGGAATGTCTTGGTCTTTGTTCCATCCCTTTCTCAATGTGCCTCTTAGAGGGTACCAGATTCAGGTATATTACCTATTTGTAATTAATCCATTAGAACAACAGAATAGCATCATATTTGTCTGCAGAAGGTTGACATTGTACATGGTGTTGTAAAAGGTGTGACCTTTTAGGATATAATGACAGTTTTCTGTGGACAGACATTGAACACCCCTGGGAGTGTTCAAGGAATGATTGGGCGTTGTGTTGAGACATGGTTTAGTGGGAGTTATTGGTAATGTGTGAATGGTTGGACTGGTTGATCTTTTAGGTCTTTTCCAACCTTGGTGATTCTATAATTCCATGATTTTATGATTCCCTTGTGCCATGCAGTGAGACAGTGAGGTTATGGAGTAACCCAGTCCCTTAGCAATTACCCATGGATGCTCAGCTTCTCCTTCACCCTATGTACTAGATGAGCAGTCTGGAAGTAGTTCTTCGGAGTGAGTACATGGGCTCTAACTTTCCATCTCCTAAAGCCTAGGGTCTGAGAGGGAAGTCCAGTATCTCTCAGTTGTAAATCAAACCAAACTCTATGTCTAAGACTTATAAATTCCCAGGGATTCAAATGTATTTCCAAACATCAGGGAGAAAAAAAAAAATCAATCAAACTGTACTGATAATAAAGTGCGTGTGAGTATCTAAGCAATGTTTAAATTAAAAATAGGAGGAAAGCGCAAGCTTCTGAACATCTTCTAAACCTATACATGCCTTCATCCCTTCTTCTTTCTCCTTTTGCCACTCACTGCTGCCCTGCACTGCCCTTCCCCACCGCATCCTCCTGCAAATCTCTCTGCCATCAGCAAGCCTGGCATCATTAATCTGCTGCTCAGTTATCGCATTTCAAGGCCAGATGTAAAAATCCACTTCCCTTTATTCCTTTGGATCGCCGTGATTCCACTTTATGGTCTTGATTCCTCTTTTCTGGTCCTTTGCTTATGGTCTGTTGTTTATTATGATTTGCCTATCTGGAAGTTAATCTTTCTGAAGCTGAGTCCTTGCTGCTGCCTTGCTCCGTTCAGCGTGAGGCCCGGTGCTCTGTCAGCGCCTGATAAACCATTTGTCATTCAGGCAGCAGATAATGCGCTGCACACATGTCCATTTTAAACAGCGTATGCTGAAGTGCTGAGAATAAAACTGATTTATAAATAAATGTGGGTTTTCTTTTTTTTTTTTTTTTTCCTCCACAAGAAACGCAGAAGGCAAAAGTTGCATGGCCAGACCAGATGTGAAGGGGTATATTTAAACCTGCAGATCTTGTGATCTCAACAAGGGCTTCGCAGACCCAGCACTTCTATGGAAACCCAGGGAGACAGTAATAGGCCAAAAGGGAACAGCTTTGAACTACAAGAGAGGACATTTAGATTAAATGTCAGGGGAATATTTTTTCAGTGACAGAGTGGTGAGGTGCTGGCACAGGCTGCCCAGAGAAGCTGTGGATGCCCCATTCCTAGAGGTGCTTAAGGCCAGGGTGGATGTGGCCCTAGGCAGCCTCATCTGGAGCCCGATGTTGTGGTTGGCAACCCTGTCCATAGCAGTGCAGTTGGAGCTGGATGGCCTTTGAGGTCCCTTCCAACTCAAGCCATTTTGTGATTCTACGAATCCTCTTTTGAGTCCTCCAGCTGGACAATAATACTTAAAAGGACAGATCTGAATGTCAGAGTCTTCACTTCTCTTGGCTTTTTTTATCTATGCTGTAAGCTAACCCTAGAACCATAGGGTCATTTAGGCTGGAAGAGACCTCTAAGAACTTCAACTCCACCCATTAATCTAGCACTGCCAAGTTTTACCACCAAACCATGACCCTGAATGCCACATCCACACACCTCTTAAAAACCTCCAGGGCTGGTGACTCGACCACTTCCCTAGCAGCCTGCTGTAATGCTTTACAACCCTTTAGGTGATGAAATTCTTCCTGACAGCCAACCTAAACCTTCACTGACACAACCTGAGGCTATTTCCTCATGTTCTATCGCTAATGCTTCTCCTTCTTGTCCAAACACTACTGGAGGGTCATTTGAAGAAAATGATTTTACAACAAGCATCAGGGACTGAGCAGAACTGTGACCATTTCTCCCTGTAAGTCCTAGCAGCAGGGAGATGATGGGGTAGCTACCTGTACGCTAAATGGAAATTCCACTTTGCTACAAATAATTCAGTTGTTCTCTATATTCTTCAGATTTCACGCTGCTTGCCATGTCATCATCTGAGGAATTATTTTTACTTTCATGCTGTTTTACCTGCTGTCTGAGATGGACAATATTTATATGTTCACATCTCACACTACAAGAGAGACTCTATAGAGCAAACCAAGAGCTCCTTGCTTTAATTTCTGATGTGCAGGAGACTTACGGTCCTGTTGGAGTTTTCTGAGGTGCCAAGAATGGTTTGTTTATGGTTTAGTGGTTTGCTGTAGCTATGGTAATGGGAGGATGGTTGGACTAGAAGATCTTGTAGAAGATCTTTCCAACCTTGTGATTCCATGATTATAAGAAAGGTAGTTTATCAGACCACTTACGGCAAAGCTTCCCAGCCCTGGAAGCATCACTGAGTCCTCCTCCTGCCTCAGCTGTCCCAGGAGTCACTTCAACTAAACTAGTCTTAAGATTAAACAACCATGAACAAACAAAAGCCCTGAACCCAAACTAGATCTCATTAAAGCAAGTTTAAAAAGACGGGTTTAAAACGTGAGTTGTGACCCGAGTCACCAGATCTCCTTCTAACAGCAGTGCTGGGATGGCTGTGGGTAAATACTGCCATAAACTAGGATGTTGCTGGCCAAAAAACAGTTACTTCATTTTACTTCATTTTCAGAGATTTCAGCATGTTCGTGGTGAGCAACGCTGACCAGTATCTCTAGGGGGAAAGAAAAACCAAACTGACTGAGACCAGGTGTTATGAAGGTCTCCTTGATGTTATCAGCAGGAACCTCCTCTCCACAATACGATACAGGGTCTAAAAAGAAGGGAGACCAGCAAAAACACAGAGAAAAGCAGCATGCTTTATTGGCTGCTAATCATCTCATTGAGCAAGATATGGGATTTGATTAAAACAAGATATGAAGTAAATTTTTCATATATTTTTTTTTAATAACTTTTTTTTTTTGCCTCTGATTTTTTCTTTTTTTATTACGATGATTACAAAAAAAAACTGACAAGGAGGTCCAAGGATGTTTCTGTGCACGATTACCTAAGAGAGTCAAACTGCAAATGTTTGAGACAGCTTATTTTTTCCCCAGCTCATACATTTGCTCTCTATGACTTCCTGAGGGGAGGTTGTAGTGAGCTGAGGGTCAGCTTCTTCTCTCGTGTCGTTAGTGATAGGACTAGAGGGAATGGTTTCATGCTGCGGTAGGGGAGACTCAGACTGGACATTAGGAAATATTACTTCTCAGAAGGATTGGTCAGGCACTGGAATGGACTGTCCAGGGAGGTGGTGGAATCACTGACCCTGGGGGTGTTCATGGAATGATTGGATGTTGTGTTGAGGGACATGGTTTAGCGGGAGCTATTGGTAATAGGTGAACGGTTGGACTGGATGATCTTTTAGGTCTTTTCCAACCTTGGTGATTCTATGATTAGAACTCGTATAGAATCCAATTCATTTGAAAACAAAGAAGTCCCCGCACTGATTACTTAAATAAATATACACTTATTTGGATGCTCAGATTTCAAAAGCAAACTGGTTGCAGTTTCTTTGGTTTGGACAGTGTGTTTTTGCTACCTAATATAGGCTATATTTATAGGGAAATTAAGGCCGTCTATACACGAATGTGCAGAACCATAATGAAACTCATTTTTTGAAGTCCAGCTTAATTACTTTGGTGACAATACTTGCATAACAGCTTTTAGCTTTACAACTAATTAAAAATGAAAAATTTAGCTTTTAGAAAGCTCTTTCTTTTAGGTAATTTGCACTTACAACATTCAGTCAAGGTTTCTAGTTTGGGTTAGCTGTTAATTTCTGCCATTGAAAAGTCTTTAAAGACATCTGTTTTAAACAGAGATACAGCCTCCCCTCACACCATCCTTACCTACTTCTTTACAAGATCCTGACGTTATCCAGTTTTACACTGTATCCATGACACTCCTGTATATTACAACATACATCAGGGGTGCACAGAGATTTCAATGGTCACTCTGGTGCGACATTTTTATGAGACCAGGAGCCCACTATTAAAGCAAACAAAGAAGCAAAAATACAATGTAGATCCCATTTTATCCTCCTCGCTGATCTCACAGGAAAACTGGAATATAAAAACTGATTCGATTAATTTTTCTTGGAAATCAGAAGGAAAAAACTTGGGTAATTCTCAAAGCAGACCTGATATAAAGCTTTTTTTCATAGAAATTCTTTTAGAAGAATAAACCTTTTTTATCATAGCAAGTGAAACTGAGAAGCAAGAGGGTTAGATGTGGCCTGTGGAATCTGGATGTAGTTGTGGTTATAGTAGGTCTACCTCTCTCCTTCCCTATCCTACCAGTGTATTTCACGTCCCTTCCTTGGGTATATCAGAAATGAGTCCTCGTGATCCTGATGCACCGTGTCAATTATATGTATTTTGTGTGACTGCTGTAGAGGTGATGCTGCTACATGCGACCTCCTGAAAGTGATTTTTAGTTTCTTCCCTTCCAAATAACTTAATAGTGATTTCTCAGTTAGTACTTATGAAAGCTGGGGTAAGAGAGAAAGGCTGCAGAACGGGTCTGATGTATGCGTATCAATTTTTCAATACTTTTCCTATGTTCACTGAAATGAAAACCCACCAAAGCCTGGCTCATTTAGGAACGTCACAGCACCCCACAAAGTCTCCTTCCTACTGCAGATGCAGCTTTACCACTCGGGCTGGAAAACTCAAACCTTATCAAGGTCAAGCTCTGCGAGGAAGGAACCCGGTGTTCTGCTCAGAAGGCTGCTATGGGGATTGCTCTCCTGGATTGTTTGCACTCTCTCTTCTCTGTTGCATCAGCATTTACATCTTTGCTTCCCATTCCCTTTGGGACTGTCAACCCCACTGTGCTCCCTGCATGCTATCTCTCACCTTTGATCAGCAATGTCAGCCCTCACCAGCACTGCACAACACTTCAACAGCACTCAGCTGTAGCCCACAATCCCTGTAAATATTCGCAGAACAGCTTGTAAAAGGAGAGAACAAAGCAAATCTCTCCCTCCTTTTAGAATATTTGGTGCCAGGTGCAGAAGATACATCCACTCAGCAGGGCTGTGCATCAGCTCCTACATTTCCCTCTGAATAACTGCTTTGCTGTGTGTTATCTCACAAGTTGAGTCTGAGTCAGCCGGGCCAACTGTGCCCTGGAGGGGCACACAGGGAGTGGAGGGACAGCACTGAGCTCTGCTCTATGTGACAGCAGCAGGGCTTGAGGGAACAGCATGGAGCTGTGTCAGGGGAGGGTCAGGTGGGGGGTTAGGGAAAGGTTCTGCACCAGAGGGCGGTGGGCACAGAACAGGCTGCCCAGGGCAATGGGCATGGCACCAAGCTGCTGGAGCTCAGGGAGCGTTTGGATACAAATGCTCTTAGCCATAGGGTTTGGGTTTTGAATGGTCCTGTGTGGAGCCAGGAACTGGATTCAATGATCCTTTAGTGTCTCTTCCAACCTGGGGTGACCTGTGATTCTGTGCCACCCTTCACCATTGCCTAACCCCTCCTTTTCTACTTAAACACGGGATAATTGGAGTGCGCATGGACACTGGTCTTCATGTGCACACTACCTAAAATAAGGAGATCTTAGGCCACAATTCTAGCTTTGCTGATTTGCTGTGGGGTTAAGGGAAGAAAATACGCACTAAATTATTCAACCTTCTACTAGTAATAAAAGAATATTAGACAAGAGCAGAAGCAATCTCTGACTCTTGCACAACACCATTATCTTTTCCTCCAGACTTTTCACCCGCATCCATCCTGGTGGTCAGAGTTTCGGTCGTCCAATTCACCCAGGAGCTACTTGAATGTGGTGCTCTATGTCTTCTTCCTAAATTTAACTTCATGCTGCTCTATGCCATTAGGAAGCGGCCCTGTTGCACCTAAGGAACCCCCATGTGTCTTTATGGATGGAGAGTCTGACCTACAGTTTTTAAAACACACTCCTCACAAAAGAAAGGAAATAAATAGGGGCTGGAGTACTCTACAGCAAGTTGAGTGCAGTGCTTTGCTGTGCAGCTCTCCTCTAAGATAGGAAGTTTAGACATGTGGCGTGTGCCAACATGAGGGATAAGCTTAGCTCTGGGTAAGAAGATGAGGAGTTGGTGTGACACACTTACTGCTATCTAAGAAAGCAGCCTCAGAGCCCACAGTTTGTAGAGTACTGAAACTTGATTGCGACTATGTGCCGCTGGTTTCTGCTTTTATCTGTTCATAAAAATAGATGCATATTCATCTTTGTACTGAAGACCAATGGAAGCAAACCCACATAACATGATAGTTTTACCCAAACAACACCAAAGTCTTGACTTTTTTGAAGTTAAACAACCATCTTCTAAGGAAGAAGATATAGGAAGAAGATAAGAAAGAAGATGCCAACCTATACCAAGCCAGCATCATCCTACCTCCAACATGCCTCAGAGAACTAGAATAAGGATTAAACCAGTGCAACATTCAGAAGTACGACTATCTGCCATGTGTTAAACTCAGATCTGTCACATTTGTTTATTCTGCTGTACTAAAACAAGCTCTCAGCAATATGCTCCAGAAAAAAAACCAACCCAACTTCCATCACTTCTGAGGCTCCATGCAGCTTATTTGGTGACCCACTACAAGGAGAACAACTGAAAGCCAGAAATAATTTATAGTCCTGTTAAGTGATGAAAGTATCTAAGTGTCGCATATTTCTTGTCTAAACAAAGATGGTATATTTGTTATTTTTGAAATTAAGTTAAAAAAAGAAAAAGAAAGAAAGAAAGAAAAAGTGGAGCAGAAACTCATTTGAATGAAAACTTGTCTGTTTCAGTAATAATACTGTTGCATCCAGAACAAACTCTCAGACTTACTAAACGCAAATGACATCTCTTTTAAATACTCTGAGATATGTATGCACAACGGGGTCATCAACAGTTGGCACGGTTCTGTTATTAGCTTATTAGCTGTTATTATTAGCTGTTTTATTTCTGTATTTCACTCTGCTTGGAAAGTAAACCAGTCATCTCAAACTCTATTCAAAGTGTTTTCACTTTCAATCCTTTCTGCAATGGTACAGCTCGACTGTCAGTAGCATTTTTATTATTTAATGTAACTGAAATGCCATAATACGTAAGAGAGTCCCAAAATGAAGCAACTACTATAACTATTTTCCGAAAGGAAACTGGGTAATTCTCCCTTAATCTGAAAAAGAATTTCTTCAGTATGTGGAAAAATTAAGTCCAAACAAAGTATCTTCCATTTGGTCAGTTTTTCCATTTTGTTCAAAATTTGGTTTTGAAGAATGCGTGGTAAGAGGAACTTTCAGTGATTACACCTCCTCTGGAAGCCAAAATACTGAACAACACTGCTTCAGCACTTCATCGTAGACACTTATTTGCATCCCTTGCTAAATGAAGGGAATCTTTGTATTACAAGTTAAGACACTGCTGTGGAGTGTGGAAACTGGACTTTCTCCAACTGCTTGAAGCATTTTTAAGGAAAAGGAGAAGCACTGCAATTCCTGATGCATGCAGCAGATGCCAGGAAAGAATTAAAACAAAGATAACAGCATCTTTTTGCAGGACCTGTTACGGACTTCCATAGCACAGGACGTAGAGGAGGTTGATGTGCTGACAAATCACTGACGTGACCTATGACACCTATGACCTACAATAATGGTTAGTTAACTCAAAATACTTTATATGCTGAAGTCTTACAGATACGGAATCAACAATACTAGAAGACACCTTTGGAGACACTTGAGTCCAACCCCACTGCACAGGGTCATCTAAGCAAGTTACTGAAGGCTGCATCCAGTCAGATTTTGGGGATCTCCAAAAAACTCCATAATTCTGTGTTACCTGGTCAAGTGTTTGACCACTCAGATCCTCCTTTTTGCTCTTCTGGAAGATGACATTTGCTTTGTTTGCCTTTGTGGACAACAAAACTGAAACACAAATATGGAGCATACCAGTCCTTGTTTCATGTCTTCGGGAGGTCACTGGGATGAATGCAACAGGACTCTGATCTATAATATAAAACTACCCACTTCTCTCTCCCAACCGTGCTGAATCTCATTCCATTACATCCTTCTGTAACAGTACATGACAGATTCTTCCTCCGTAACACACCAGCAGTGAGATCAACAAGACTTTTTCTATGAAGACTCCCTCTCTTCTTCAAAATCCACCTCAAAATGGTCCAGCAAAAGGATTTGGGGACAAAAGCAAAAGAAAATTGCAAGCACATGCAGTAATCCAGGGAATATCCTGCTAAATCTTATGTGCTCATGTTCTCTTCTCATGGACAAACTAGCGTAGGCTGGATGAACAGACACATGTTGTTGGTCCTCCTTTCTTCATTTCTTTTAGTCAACAAACAGAAGAAAGGCATCCTGGCTGATTCTGAGACAAGTGGCACTACCTGGATCCATGCTACCTGCTTGAACAGCTTGGACTATGGTAATCCCAGAGCTACAAAGATGTTGGGAAAAATGATAGGGGTACGAGCCAACACCATGCCCAGAAACTTAACAGGGCTTGGGTGGTTATAGGATGGTGCTTAAGCTATGTATATTCTCACAATTCATTTTACTGTATGAATGTAGCCCCACAGTAGCAGACATGGCTCTGGTCTACTTCTCAATCGAAATCATTCAAAATTAATAACAATTTACTGGCTAAAATAATCTAGCTACTATTGCGGACATTAACGTAGAACTAGAGAGTTTCCTTTAGACGTAATATAACAGGAACAGCTGAGACTTGGCTGTACTACTCTCCAACATGTAGGGCTGATTCAGTTGCCTAAATACAGGCATCTAGCACCATGTGAGAAAGTGATATGTGAGCCATCTTCACGGCATTGCCAAATAGAATGGCAGACCTACAAAAGACCCCACCATCATCTGGCATGGCAAGGTGGAGGAACAGTGAAAGACCCTGAGGCATCTTAAATGACACCGGATGTCTACACTGATCCAACTCATCAAGACCTAATCATTCAGATTCAGAATCTGCATTCGTAAATTTCCAATATCCTCATGCTTACAATGCTTATTGTGTTGGTTACATTTTCCATGACCGTGTGGGCTACAAACCAATAATCCTAGCTTTCACCAATACATTTTGAGTATTGAGTCACAGGGATGCAGGAGAATGAACAACAGTGACAACAAATACACCAAATATTGAGACTCGGTGAAGTATCCTGAGCTGGGGATACCTCCAACGCATCCTGCTTAAGTGCACTGACTTCAGTTTAGTATTGCTCTATTCCCCTTTAATCTGTTTTCTGCAGATTGCCTTTTGAGCAACTGCCACAGGCTACCAGCAGGCCCAGCAGCCCACACTGCAACTATCTATGGTTAGTGATTTTTTCACACATTCCCTGCAGAAGCAAACATGATGGAAACCCGTAATATGATTAGCATGTTATGCACTGGGTAAGTAATATTTATAAGCTTCTTGACCTCGCCTTAAAGGTAATGCACAACTACATTCAGAAAACATGGGCCTACTTCTCCGTTTCTGCATTTTTTAAGTCAAAACAATGTATGTGATCTAACTGATAATGAAGGAGGAGTGAGAGGAGAGGGGAGGAAAGAGGGCAGGCTGCAAACTCAAGATAGGAACTGCAGGAACCTCTGGAACGGCAGAGAAAAGATGATGCAGAACTACATCTTGAAGGGCTTAGGGAAAGGCATATCTCACACCAGGATGTGATTCTGAAAGTGGGTTTCTGACAGAAAGGCTACGGTTTCTGCCATAAAACACACACCAAATGCACCGCTCCCAAATTACAGTATTTGCTTCCCAGCTGGATGAAAAGACCCTTTTTTTTTTTGCTACACTCCTGCCTAGAGATACGTCTCCCTCCCCCTGTGCTTTCGTTTTAATGCAAACATTAGTTAAAATTATTGCAGTACAGATGAACAACTATTAATTAAAAGTGAGGAAAATTTATTGCAACAGACAGCACTGTTGTAACAGATCAAATATCGAGAAGGTTATGGAGCACAATGTGCTGTAATTAGCTGCTTAATGCCTCTTAGATCACAGCCCTCTGTGTTTCATAGGCATCATGGTGTTTTTGCACCCCGTCACGATCTGGTGGCTTGCCTGTATTTCATCTATACCTATATCATAACGTCATGATTTGTAAAAGCACAGCCTCACAAAGAAGCTGTAAAAAAACATATCCCAGCTGATACCAAAGCTTTTTTTTCCCCCCCCTTGTGCTCTTACATTTTGAGTTAGAAGGCATTAGCAGTGGGACTGATAGCTTCATTACCTTGGGTTTCTCAGCAGTGTTATCCACCCAGTACTGCTGAGAGCTGAGAAAGATTTGCTTTTAGCTCAAGTGACAGATGCTCCCAGTCCAAAAGCATGGGGCTCAGGAGTTGTAGCCCTACTGTTGTTGTGAATTTGCAAATAGCTCTGTGCGCAGGTAATGAGACCACGGGTGTCACAGGTTGGTGAGGTTCTTTATTATGTTGTTTCTGTAAAACTACTGCAACATCTTTCAAGTGGTTTTAAGCAGCTCCAGTGCCTGCAAATGTACAGGACTGCTGGCACATGAAAACAGTCCTCTACTGGCAAAGGCCAGAAAGTACCTCACCATGAGGAAAGCTGCGCTACTCACTGAGATCTGCACAGAAAGAAAACTACTAAATAATCCTCAAACTCCATGGGATGTGCTGGACTAAATAAAAGTAGCAAAAATAGCTGAATTAGGTATTTATTAATCAACCAAACAGGAATTCAAATGATGCAAGATTTCTGATTACATCTCATGTACAGAAACAATAAGCCATACGGAAAAAGTCAATTTCTAAGATTAATAAAATGATCAATTCAGGTCATTAGCAGCAGTTAATTCTTTTAGACAGATATTAGGAACTGAACTGAAACCAAACCCATTACCCAAATGGTTGCTATCAGCCATGAAATGGCAGCAGCCTATTGTTGATTCAATTCCGATTTGGGGCTAATGACTTGGGGGTAAAGAGTTATTAATCTCTCAATGAGTTCATTGAGCCATTCTTTGATGTTCTCGTGTAGGAAAAAAATATCTTCTGTTTCTAACCAAACAACAGTGGAAGACATTATCTTCAGCTGATTTGTTACCTGCCCCTCTCTCCCTGACTAATGCCAAGTGCCAGCAAACCGGGACCTTTCTCCAACCTGTGTGCTCACATATTTACTGCAGTTACAACTCTGGAGCTCCTTTTCCAAGTGTAAAAGAATGTCAGCACGTATGCGAGGCAAGGAGTTATTAATTCTTCACAGCTTCAGCTTCGCTATTTTAAAGCTCACACCAGCTTCAAGTTTGGGCACGCTGATGGCAAATGAGAGTTACATTTCTAATTATCTTCTTCCTTACCAAAATAAATAAATTTTACAGATTCAGGGCTATGTATGCACAAAAAAGATACTGCTATTAAGAGACAGGAAGGCTGTGCTAGAACACCCCTAGGCAAAAGAAACAATTCCGCTCTCATCCCCCTCTCCTCCTTCCAAAGACCTTCCCATTTATAGCCTGTCACTTACAGACACACTTCCAGCATTTAAAAATACTCCCCGTGTTTGTGGAACCATTTTCCAGAACAAAACGCTATCATTCATCAGGAGCAGAGCTGTTTGCAGTGTGAACAATTCGCTTTCGTTAAGTACCATATGGCTGCCCGTAGGAAAATGCCAACATGTTTCAACTCTACAGCTGGGCCACGGTTCCTTTATTCATCGTGCAGATGGTTGTAATTGACACCACTACTAAAACAGGTCTCAAGCACTTCTGTAGGATCATTAGAGTAATTAGTTATTAAATACAGTTACCATTTTTAGAAAGAAGGTTTTAAGGCTTGGCATGTAAAATGCAATATTTTGCTATAATGAAATAGACAGGCTAAATGTTACGGGGAGGGGTAAAGCTTATGTGATCCTGTTTAGTATTTCATCTGAGAGGCTATGGAAATTGCTAGAGCAAAGCGAAGCACACAAAATTATTTGCTAAGGAAATCAGCTGAAACCAGGAGTAGTCTCAAATAACCTCCGAGTGCAACCGCATACTAAAAGTTCTGCAGCCAACAAAAAACAAACCCGAAATCCTGGGGGGATAAAAAGTGAAACTCCACTCATAACCAAATTCCAAGGTGAAATGCGGCCTTAAATGTGGGATGTCAGCATTTCTGTTAATGGTAGAAAAGGTAACTATTGATCCTGTACTCTTGATACCCTGATGCACATCTTTCAAGGGGTAACTGTGGACACATGGTTTATTTTACTGCAGTTGTCGGGTCAGATCAATAGACTTTACTGCAGTGGTCCTGCTCAGCTCCGCGACTTTTAGGTTAGATGCGATTAGGTCACAACTTGGGCTCTGCTTCAAGACAGAATTGGCTAAGGCGGCTTTTAGCCACAGACCAGCACAACAAGGTTGGCCTCCAAATAAAATATACTGGTCTTATGGTAAAACTCAGTGTGAAATGCTCACTTGCTTCCCTTAGAGCCACCAAGTCACATCTGAAAACTAAGAACTCCAGCAAGGAGACATCTGGCCTTGAAAAGCAGAATTATACAATGCTTCAGAATGCTTGTCTTTGGAGATTAGAGCAGCCAGAACAAGCATTACATGATAGCAAAACTATTACACCAAAGAAAACTCAAATTTTTCATTACAAGTTGAGTACTTCATATTCCAGACTCTACTTGAAACATTCATTGCAGACATAAATCTGCTAAGGATTACCATACGTAAAGCAGCGTTTTCCTTCATGACAGATGAACATAATCTAGAATTGAGGTAGCCAACAGTAGCTTACGAGAGATATTGAGAAATAACATTGACAAATAGTGGTATAAACTCACACTGAATAGGATACGGTTAGAAGCTCTTTTCTGGTTTCTAACCCAGAGACAGGAATATAGGGGTCTAGCTGCCCAGTGGCAGTTTTAAGCCAAAGAGTTGGTAAGTTTAGGGCACAGCTGGATGCCTTGGGGTCTTGGAGACTTTGAAGCTCTTCTTGGGTTGCACATTCCTGTGTATTTCACTTCTCAGATTGTATTTGGTTAAAAGACATTATGTACAGCTTTAATAATGAATATCAGAAAGCCTCTGTATAGCACAGCAGACATTAAAGCCATTTACAAAGAAAAATAGGTGCCATTAAAGTGAAGTTATTTATCTCAGGTGGCCGCTGTTGTGTACTTACAGCTGAATCGGGTTTTATGACTCTTTGGATGAGCTATAGAGCATGGATCCCAAACATCGCGCTCAGGCTGATGGCAATTATCCCAGGAGCAGCAGCACTAACCCTAGGAATCTTGGCCAAATTTCAGCTCTGCTAATAGCATTCTGCCCACCTTCGTTCCCCACAGAGATTCAATTAGCTGTGGTGTTTCTGTGCTGCCGGCCCCATTGAGATGCGTGGGGCAGACGCGTGCTGCTGCAGGGTCAGCCGCATTGCTCCTCAAAAGATGCACAGAACTGCCCACCCGGCACCACCTGCACAATTTACACAAGTTTTGAAGGTTTTTCCAGGAGAACTTACACATTTACTTAGCCAAAATCGCTAATTTCTTGTGTCTTAGTATAAACGGAGCTTTTCAAAGCAGATTTTCAGCTCTGCTTATTAAACTTGGTTAGCAAGTCTCAATTCCCCAAGCAGAAAATGATGGCAAGATTTTTAACGTAAACATGTATTTCTCGTATGCAGGAGTGGAAATCCCTAATCCTGGAGTTCTGGGTATTCTGCTGTTTACTTGGAAGCTATTATGTGTTTTTCTGAGTTTCTGGCAACTTTTTTTGACAAATAGATCCTTTGAGCTCGCATTGTTATAATAATAATATTAAACAGAACAGAGCTATCGAGGTGGGAGAATTCTAATATTGAAGCCAACATTTATTCCCTGAAATTGGGTTATGGAAATCAATACACCACTGCTAAGAAGGGGTTATCATGTATTACCAACTGAATTAGGTGTCTGTGTAGCACTGCTGTTGTGATGTTGAATGCGGCTCTTTGGAAATAGGAAAAGCGTAGAGAATTAGTAAATCCAGTACTTGTGCTTCTGCTTTAAAACAGGAAATTAAATCAAAAGGTATTCACAAAGCAAAATATACAGAATGCTTGCCTTGTAAATGAGAGACTTAAGAAATGCAATCTATCTTATCCCAAAGAAGTTAACCGGGGAGTTGATCACCGTCTGTCTATGCAGACAGCTCTTTAATCTGCTGGAAAACGATTCAACAGCGAGAAGAAACTAAAATTAAAAGCAAGACGAAAACGGTCAAGGAGAATTAAGGACTGGTTGGTTTCATGCGGTAATGAACCGGTGGGAAATAAACATAAGGAAGGTGGGGATTTTTGATCGCTCAGCATTTGTAAATCAGAGAAGTTAAAGTCCAAAAAGATCTGCTGTAGCTCAGACAGAAATTAAGGGTTTGAGGCAGAGATTACCAGGAAAGTACATTAGACTTTCTAATCATTACGAAGTTGATTAGGTTTGTGCTTTGGGATTTGGATCAGGCCCTCAAAAATAGATTGTGAGGTGTTTTGTTGTTACTGGACTGACTGTTTTTGGGGTTGTTTTGTGTGTTTTGTGTGTGTCTTTGTTATTCCTATAGGGAAGTTAATGCAGAAACCTGCAAAGCTGCAGGAACAAGACTTACCAGCAGTGACCTCTGAGCCTGACATTCCCGGGCTTTAAATCCTCAAAAGTTCACAAGAATTTCAACATCTCTGAGCTCTTTTAAACATACTTCTACACTATTAGACTAAAGTAGCAAGGTGTTCTCACCTTTGCATCTCCAGGTTGTTGGGATATAATTGACAATTAGACCAGCTGCTGCTGATTCCTGCACAACAGTGCTCAGAGCAGGGAGGAGATTGGAAGGGGAAGGAAAAAGTCATGGCTTAAGCAAGAAAGGTAACACAGGAAATAATAGGGAAGGAGCCAACATTTAGACCCTGGTTACCTGAAGATCAAGGCCTAGCAATCTGATGTTTATTTCAGTTTTGAGGTCTAATTGGCTTCCAGAAGATGCAGCCCTCTTATTGATAAATGGAGCAAACAGGGTTTGCTGCCAGCAGGGAAACAAAAGAGTTAACACAAAAAAGGCAACTTAAAAAAAAACACAACATAAAAAACAGTACTATTATGGCCCCTTTATAATGTCAGAAGGAAGTTGTTAGGCTGTCATTCCACAGATGTTCATCCACACATATACAAGAACACAAACAGATCTCAGGGGATCCCTAACTTCATGTGTGGCATACATAAACGTTAAAATTCTTCAATCATCACACATTTCCCCTTCCTCCTGCTGCGATAACAACGCAGGGAATAAAAGCATGCCGCTTCCAAAAAGAGGATTAATCCAGCACAGGAAAGAAACATGGCCTAACCTAAGATAAAGCCTATGGAAAAAGCCCTGCTGCCCTGGAAATGAAAAGCTATGCTGAAACTACAGAGAAAAAATACCGTAGATTACTGAGTACAGCAATTATTTTTAAATACTACAGGTCTGCAGATTCACATCTGTTCCGCTGGAATTTTTTTTGTCTTTAGAAGAAGAGAACAGCAACAATCTTACTGTATAATTATCCCCCTCGCCTTCGACAAACGTTGATTTTTATTTTTATATGTCTATTTTTTAATTGCAGGTAAAAAGACAAAGCTCAGCCATTTAGGCAAAACAGCTTCGAATTAATTTCCTATTTTAACACACTAGCAAACAGGAACAAGCTTCTCTGCAAAACCTTCCACGGACTAACATCTCTTTGTCCTCACCGCAGGATCTCAGAATGGAAATGTTTCTGATTGTGTTTGGGACGCAAGAGAAAGAACTATGGAGAACTGAAAGACTGTGGAAGTAGATTCTGCATCCCAGTTGTAAGTTGGATCTCCAAATTCAACGATCTCATGAAGCAGAGTGGGGTGCTCAGGAGCGCTGATGGGTTGACTGGATGATCTTAGAGGTCTTTTCCAGCCGTAACGATTCTATGAGAGCAGACTGTCCTCAAATGACTTTGGATGCCCCGTTGCTATTTCTAGATAGCAGAAGACGCTCGCTTCAGTGAAAGAAAGGCTGCAGCTGGAAGAATTTCCCTGTAGCAAGGTTCAGAGCAAAGACTGTGAAAACATTTGGCTAGAAAATGAGAAATGTAATTTGGTGAAGCCAAATTTCCACTGCCTGGGATCAAAAACTGCCTGAATCTGGTTCATGCACTCCTGTGTGTTGCTCTGAGTCATTCTGAGCTGGGACAAATGCTGTCCTCTTTAGTTTATTTCAAATCCCGGAGCAGTTGGGGCTGGACAAAGACCTGGGTTTAGAAAGAATACTGGATGGCTGACCAAAATGAAACTGAATATAAGAAACGGATCCAAAGATGAAATAGAAAATAACAATGAGGGGGGAAAAAAAAAAAGTTTTATTTTTATAAAAGAATGTTCACTTTGGGTTTGGTTGCATTAAAACCAGAGATGCTCTGAAATAACTCCCTCCTCTTTGCAGACATCCAGCACTGAGAAAGAGCCTGCAGCCCCATAAATGCCGACAAACTACACTCGATAGAAGGCAAAGGTTGGCAGAGGTTGGCTGATGCTGCATGGCTCTGCTGGGAAGTGTGAGCCCTCCCCTCCCATCCAGCCCACGGCAACCAGCACAGGCCTGTTTGGATGAATAGCACCCACAGTGCCTTTTTGTCAGAGATTTTACTCAACCTGGTGCTATCAGCCGTATCCTCACCAATTTCTTGAGGCGTGTTCTGCAGCAGGGAAGTCAAATCTGTAACCTGCCTGCCTGCAGCAAGAGCTCTGCATACCTCAGCAGCAGGTAGGAAAGCTGAGCATCGCACCGAACCAAAACCTCAAACAAAAGCAAGAAAGGCATAAAGAAACACAGATGCGGGGTGGCAATACTGTGCCATTTCAGTCCAAATGGAAGTAATAATCTTGCAGGCAGAGATGCCTGGAGTCATCGGGACTGGGGGAATTTTCCCGGGTACAGAGGAACAAATCCTTTCATAGTGGCTCAAGGTGATGGGCAACAACAGTGTTCCTTTTCATGACTTGTGACTGAAAAAAAAAAGGAATACCTACTGGTCCATGTCAGGCCTCTGGAATCAGTGAAAAGGAATGAAAAGCCACCTGAAAAAAGAGGATTAGAAACTGCAGTGCCTCTTTATTACCTAAAGCTTTTTGGAAGTCAGAATCGTAACTAATTAACGACTGCAAACAACTTTCCCCTTAATAAGAAAGAGGAGCTAAAAATTAACGCTTAAAGATCTAAATTTTCACTTTAAGAAGGCCGTTACTGAAAGGCAGCACTGCACAGACCGGAGGAAAACCTTTGCACGCTCTAATGGCTTGATGAGTCCTTTAACAAATGACCAAGTCTACCGTTCACTAGGAATTAAATCTTCCTCCTAATGTTTGCCTGTACCCGAAGCAGCGGAGATAAAAGTGAGAAATGAAAAAGAAAATAATTAAAGAAGTAAAAAGACAGAAAAAAAAAACAACAAACGTCTGGGAAACATGAGTAAGAGAAAAACGGCTGGAGATGTTGCTGCTTTTAATTCCCTGCGATGTATTTATAGATGCTGAGGGTCACTGGTAGCCTTGCTAGTAAACAGCAGCAGCTGGCTGAAATCGTACCTCTAGAATTTCATTCATTTTATTGCTGACAAACAAGCTCAGTGAATCGATGCCAATGTAGCGTCTGTACAGGAATATTCAAAATAATAATAATAAACCTGTAAAAAAAAATAAAATAAAATAAAATAGAGGAAAAATGATCCATCTCTCAGAAACCGCAAAGGAAAAATGGGATTAGGAGTGGAGCTGACCCCATCCATGTCACCTGGACTCAGCTCCCCACAGGCTGGATCTGAAGACTGTGATCTGTCCAAAGCAGTCGCAAAAATGTATGATTTTGTGCTTTCTTCTACAATATTCTGTAGAGGAATTAAAGCACCCACGCTGCTGAGCATTGCCTCCTTGCTTAGTCACAGGAATCTCCTTACAACCTGCACTCCTGACCTCGCCGTCTCACTTGTGCCTGAATTAGCAGCGCGCCGTTATCTGATCGCTAATCTCACGTTTCATTACTTAATAGGTTTGTGTTCACTGCCCGCAGTGACACAGCCCCTTTTGGAGGCCGCCGTTCAACCCCTGTACCACGCACCTGAAGCTCTAACACATGGGTGAGCCGTGTAGATCAGCGCTGCTGTCATTGCATCCCACAGCTAAACCACGTAAAGATGGCTTAATAAATAAGGGATGCCTTCCTCTGGCGTTGATGCTCCTGGGATCTTCTAAAACGACATGCAGCTCAATGTGCTTTTTCAGATGTAGGAGAAAAATCAGCTCCTCAGTCTTCTCGGCAGAGTTTATCTTTCGTACAAGTGCATGCATATGACACAAGTAACTAAAAAAAATTAATACTTATTTATTCATCTTAAATCAATCGTGAGAAAGCAGAGATCTCCTATTAGACGGTCCTACCCCTGCGTGGGTACCAGTGGTGCGTTTCCAACACAGCCCAGAGAAATACAATCCAGACACCTGGCATCACCTGATGCCATCACAGACCTTCCTCTGGAAGCAGCCTCCTTGCACCAAATCTCAGCACCCATCCACAAGGTGCAGAGGCAGAGCAGCACATTACAACAGGTGCCCCAGCAGCTCTGGCCTCCGCATCACAGTGCAGCAGCCACATGCTGACTTTTACTTGCATGCAGGTTGGCCGCTTGAAAAGCCTGGCATCATTTTCCAAGCCCCTAATTATTTTTAGGGTCTAGAATTCTTTTCTTCTTTAGCTTTCATCCTGCCCTTCCCAGAGCGATACCTAGAAACGTAACCTCAATTTCTGCCTGCTCAAGGAAGCAGGCACAAATAAATCATTGTTACATGTGCATAACCAGAGTGGTGCAGGGGCAGACCTGTTGGCTTTGCACAACCCAACCACCCCTCCCTTCTCATTCCCACACAGTAAGAGCCCTGCGAAATCATGCCCTGGGCATGTGCAAATAGCAGAGGGCTTACAGGCTGTGCAGCTGTGCTGCAGCCATATGGTGACCGTTCCCCAGTGCAGCACGACCTAACAGGCACACAATCAGCGTCAAAGCACAGATTATTCCCACACTCATGGGATTTGAGGCCACTAGGCCTTGCTGCTATTGCTAAGCCATTCCTGAGCTGGCCTGAGGTCAGGAGCTGCACCATCCTCAGCCATCCTGGCAGTTGTTGGCATAGAGCAAGCTCCAGCTGCGTGCTTCCCACGGCACGGGAAGTGCACAGCTGGAGCTGTGCTTTAAAACTCCTCCTTGGGAAATAAGTAGTGAGACAGAGCTAGCGAGGAGCAGTCATTACTTGTCCCATCCACTGTGCCAGCTACTTTCTGACAACACGCCCCTGAAGCGCCTCAATTAACAGAATAACCAGTCCTGCCTTTCTCCTGTCCTGCAGAAGGAGATGCCCCCGGTCAGGATCAGCACTGCAGGGCAGGAGGCTGCTCGCAGGCAGTGCTGTGTGCACGTGTTTGTGTCTTCAGCAGATCGCTGCGACTAAAAACGTGCTGCACGGTGACTTAAATACACTTTATGGTATTTTAGTGCCTGTGCTGAGGGTTCACTGCTGGTGCTCCCCCCATGAGGTGCTGAGCTCGATACCTCTATTTTATCTTTATAGTTTGAATGAGGCACACACACAAAAAAAGAAAACCCGGGAACCTGCTCATATATTCTCTCCCTGTGATGCAAGACAAAGCCAGGGTTAGCATGTTTCATGTTATGGTTTAAAATACAGCTGACTTGGCACAATGATCTCCCTGATAGCAATGGTTCCGCATAAGACAATATTTCAGTTTGCAGGAAAAAAAAAAAGTCAAGTATTTTTCATCTTGTAATTCCATTATATTTGCAGTTCTGCCATATGTAGATGAATTATCTTTTTGTTACAAGTTCAAGCATGTGCTGGAAGCTCTCTGGCTTGAGCCCTCTCTCTAGAGAAACAGGAATCCCAGCCTCTGGTATACTTTTCCTGGCTGTGCCTGAAAGGCTGTAATTCACCCCTACTTTTCTCAACCTTTCTGCTTCTTTAATGCTTTAATGATATTTTCCCCTCCCTTGCATTGCTTCCCTCCCCTCCCGCACTGCTCTTACAGCATCTCCTTGGAGAGAGAAGATAAATTCAGGAGGGGGACAAAAGGGGACACAAACAGAGGTAGCAGAGAATGACCACAGCTCAAGAGCAGGCTCACTGACTTCCAAGAGGACATACATAGCCACACAGATGGGGCACACGATGGCTCATGCATATGCAGCTCCTGCTCCATGTATGAAGCACACAGGTGCGTGCTTCAGCTTATGGCAAGGACGACTTGAGCTCGAGGGCTCTCATTTTTTATTCCCTGCTGTGCCCTACCACGTGCCCAAGACAAACACATTGAGTGCTGACTTCTTGTGCTTGAAAGGGAGAAAGGACAAAAATACCAATGGCCATTTACAGGGTGCTGCAAAGCTACCAGTACATGGCATACAGAGCCAGAAGACTATAGTTGGAAGATGACATTAAGGGGAAGGTGACAAACTCCAGACTAGAGAAAATAAAGGAAAAAATACTGGTCCAGTATCAGACGTGGAGGTTTGTGGCCCTGCATGCAGCAGGGGGGCTGGAGCTTGATACTTCAGGCCCCTTCAAACATTTAATGATGAAAAAGTGGTAAATCCAAGATGACTGCAAAGGGGAAGTTATGCAAACTAAAAAGCAGAAAAATAACAGGAAATGCAAGCCATGTTTATTACCAGAGTATGCAGGAAAGAACTCTGCGGCACATAATATAACCACGATCAGAGAATAACTTTGGAAAGGAAGGTCAGAAAAATAACAGTGCTAAACAGTCAGGTTTGAGAAGTGGCCATCCTTGAAAGAGTCAACTTACTTGGCTTGAAGGTCAGGTCAAGGCCAAGGAGTAAAACCGGAATACAAGAGGGGAGAAATGGCACTCCAGAAACAAACAGAAAGCTGGGAAGGAAATTGATGCCCATCGGCAAAGTTATACAACAAAACTGAGAGAGAAAAGGAACCAAGTGTGGTGCTGAGAAGGAGGAGAAAGGGGATGCAGGGAGAAAGGAACAGTATGAAGAACTGAACAGAGCAGGACCATGAGAGAGACAGATGCTCACCGACATCTGCATGCAGCACAAACCTCAGCCTGTGCCAGAGAAATATTTCATTGTTCCGGAAGAGAGAATTTATTCTGGTACCTGGTATTATTTCCTTCCCCTCTGAATAAAGAGCAGAAGCACTTTTAAATAGGGTTTAAATCCAGTTATATAAATATTAACACTTTTACTACTAAGTGGCCTTAAGCCAATGCTAAAAGTGTACACCAAAAAAAAATGTGTGATTATCTGATATTTGATAAGGATATCAGAGATTGCCAAGTCTTTAGAACGACTGTGTCATTAAGTAATGATCCTTTCCAACTCAATGAAGAGTTGACACTAGATGAGGGCACTAATTAGCGCTGCCTTCACTGAAGGCATCTTAGAGAACTGGCTGTGAGTACATGTACTGACCAACCTGTCCACAGGCTCCAATAACACGCTGCAGGTGCCCAGACAAACCCAGCCAGGCTCCCACTTTTAGTCACTGCCCATCTGCAGCATCCCTGTATCATTCCAGAACCTGAAAGAAGAGAGCAGAACCCCAAGCAAATTGCTACGGCAGCAAATTCTGACTGCAAGTCTACGGGAGCAAGAGCAAAAATCCATCTTTCTTAGCTTCTGGGAAAATAAAAAAGCTAAATATAGCGAAGGAAGAAAAAAAAAAGATAAAGAATGAAGATGTGCATATAAAAACAGTGCAGAAAAACCTTGCCTTAAAAACTTCTTTTCTTAGCGAGATTTTTGTTTTTTTTTTTCTTAATAATATATGTGATTTAGATGAAAAGGCTCCCAACGTGCCCCCAAATATCCCTCTTCATCTGCTCAGCAAGCCCCCAGCCTCTCCATACGTACGCTCACCAAAACAGGAGAAGCGCGAAGTGCTTTGCCCACAGGGAGCAGGGCTAAAGCTCCAAGTCAGAACCCCTGGCTCCTGTATTGTGTTTCCCTGTCACACTGCTCTGCTCTGCTAGCAGCTGAGTATAATGCACTAAAATCCTAATCTCTAAAGCACTGTGTGCCAGTGCTTCGGAGATCAGCGTTTCAGTCGATTTTACTTTGCTGCTGCCACTGCACACAAGAGAGTGGCACAGCAGGGGAAAAGCAGCACAATATGCAGAGCTGGAGAGCCACGCTCAGCTGGGGAGGGTATGGGGCAAGAGCATGGTAATGCAATATAAAAGGGAGGAAAAAAAAAGGATAAAAAAGGAAAAAAGGGAAAAAGGGCTGTTGTGCATGAATAGGAACATCGGGCCTTCTCCTTCCCAAAAAACCAAACAGCGGGATGTCTCCAGCCACAATAAATCCACTGTTTCCTGAGTGAGGATTTGAGTGACTTGCAAAATTCTCTATCTTTCCTTCAAAAGGGAAAGATAAGGAAATCTCCATGCAACCCTACTGTGCATCTGAGTATCTGTGAATATTTTAAGATGAATTCCCTCCTGCCACTACCATGTGCTTTAAAATTAAAACAAAATGATACTGCAGAGGCTGGAAGAGCTGCAATCCGACCTCTTACTATTTGAGTGCGTCCTACACCAGCCCCTAGAACGAATCTGGCATGGCGTACAGAGGCACGAGCACTCATCTGACTGAGCAGAACACTTGCAAGTTCAAAGCATGATGTCCACAAACAAAAAACCTCTCCCCAAAAAACCTAAATGCTAAACCCAAACACTAAGAGGATCAGAAATAACTGGACGGTAACTTTCATAGTACAGAGTTCACTGAATGTCAACTATCGGTAACTGGCCGCAGCAAAGCTACATCACCAAGTCATAAGAGCAGTATGATTTAAGGGAGCACCCTGACCTGTCTTACTTTGACAGCATCTCAGTATGTTTGCTAAACTGGTCAACAAAATCTACTTCACGGTACCTGTGTCAGGCTCGAGTACCGTTACATAGGATTAGTGTTATATACTGATAATGCTCTTTGGAGTGAAAGCTGATTGAACTTTCCCCTTTAAGAGTGTTTAGACTGAAGTCTAGTGGTCTGCTGACCCACACACCGGGTTTGCTCACGCTTCTCCCATTACAGACACTCTGAAAGCATTTTGGTCTCCTGAGACTCTCCTGTAAATTCCTCCTCATCCTCACTCATCTGTCATGCTGGGAGGGAGATACTTCTACGCCATCCTCACCCCAGAAGCCACAGATCTGGAAGTCACTGTGTTTATTCTGTATTTTAGCTGATGTCCTTTCTGAGAAGCAATGAGGAAGGTGAAGCTCACATTCCCTTTTATATTTGGGTGTTTTGACAGAAGTGCTCTTGCAGATTTAGTGGCTGTGGTTTAATACATTATTGCTCTGCCCTTCTACAAAGGTTACCACGCTCAGATCAACGGCAGCTGAATGGGACATGTCCCTGCCTCTATGGCTACCAACACCTGAAAAACACTGCAGCAAGATGCATCATTTGGGAGCTAAAATTTTCTGGGAGAAAACCTGCTTATAGGGTTCCTACCTGTCCTCAACCTCTGTATGTTGTTCCCATCCTTGCACATCACCATGCTGTCCCTTGGGTTGAGCTGCTGAAACCACCCTTGGAGTCATCCTGGAAAGCAGTGAAGTGAGCCAGGTAGAAAAAAAACCTCCTCCACCCTCACTATATCCGAAGGATTATTTTTAGCCCCGAGCACTTAATAATCTGGTTCATGGCATGTCCCTCAAAACTACAGCATCAGCACAACTGAAAAGGCAGACTGCTTTGGCTGCAGGGAGAAGGAATACACAGGAAAGAAAAAAAAAGAAGGGGAAGTATTTAAGCATCGCTGCTGCCAATGCTTTTGGACTGTAGAACTGTGGTTTGACTAGCACCCATGAACAGCTAAATAATCCGTAATCCACTGACAAATAATACTCGAAATAATCTCATCCAGCCTTCAGAAGTTTCCTTGTTGCACTCCGTGGTTTTGAGATCACAGACTGCAAGAGCAAAACAAGATGACCTTATAGGGAAAGAATTAGCCAGAAATCTAACACTGAAGGACACGGGTTTACATTGGAAGGATTCTCACACATGGTATAAATGTCAGACCCTCCTCACCATCAACCCCACCTCCCCAAAGTCACCACAAAACAAAACAAAAGACGCAAAAAGAAACCTGAAAGAAGAGACTGAGTTCAAAGTAGAACCAGACCAAACCAAAAGTAAATAAAAATGTTTTACCTGGCTCCCTTGGGCACTAAACGGCAGGTCTCATAGTAATGAGAGTGAGAAATGAAATCTTGAAATGAATGCAAGTGGGAGAAACTGCAGAGAAAATTGAGACAGAGTTTCACTGTTATTTATCCCAGACAAAGTACACACGCTCAGCTGTGAGCAATACACGGCATGGCAGCAGCACCAGGATGGAGCTCTGACACAACTAATCTTCCTTTCGCTATTCCCTTCAGTACTTTTGAGAAGGAAAGGGAAGAGAAAGCAATTTAGTGTAGTGATGCAACTTGTTTACTTCTCCCTACTGCTCAGACCCACTGGCTGAAATGGATCTTGGGAGGTGCACGAGGGAAGGAAAAAGAGGGAATTACAGGAGTGGAAAGAAGACAAAACTGTAAGACAGACCAAACTATGCCACTGCCTCCTGGTTCCTTACGGCCAACAGCACGCCTTGTGGCTTAGCAAAGACTTCCTATGCTTGAACTAGTTGAACTCTGGTTCACCTTAAGTCAATGGAAACGCTCCAAGAAGCAGTTTAGATGGTAGATCTAATGGGGTACCATGTGCCTGGCCCAATTTACCACTACAAAAAAGCCAGCTCACTCCACTGGTGGGTCCCCAACCCCTTCTGCTCAAGCACTCAGGGATTGAAGCACCATTTGCAGCTGGGGAAACGAAGCAGGCAAGTGTGGCACACTACAGTCCCAGTTCAGACCTCCTGGACCGCATAGGAAGAAAAGGAAGATCAAGGAGGGGAACATATATTGACAAATACAAGCTCATTTCTCCTACCATTCTTAAAAGCTGTTCCCTTGTCCCCCATGAACATACAGCCCAAACAGTATTACAAAGTCAGCGTCCAGCCTCTTAGGTTAAGCAAACAAGAGAACATATCTAGCTGCAGACTTCTTCCCTCTTTATAACCCCTCATTAGAGTTGATACATCAACATTTACATGATAGAGCCCTTCTTATTAGATGCAAACTGTTCTTAAAATACATTAAGATCTGTCACCTACATGCTCAGTGGCTCTTTGTAGTTAGCCTAACACTTCAGAATGTGTTAAAATCACACATAAAAGTTACAGTAGTCTAACACTCAGGAACTAAGAGTCTTTTAAAGGTTTAATTCAACCACTAATGGATTTTCTCCCAAGTTAGGAAACATTTATATATCACTGATTTACTGCAGGTGTGGTAACTGAATTTAGACTTACACATACCAGCTGCAAGCAAATCAAGGGAAAGGCTCCATAAATCAGTTTAAGGCACTGTAGGCTTCGTGGCACTTGGACTGAGACAGAATTTCCCCACACAAGCACACAAAACAAATGGGAGTTTATAATTTCCTCTGTCACAGCTCATAACTTTTAAAGGTTAGAAATCAAAGCGCCACTAGAATGGAATTTCATACATTCGAATGGGACGGACATAAGGCATCCCAGAAAATGATTTATATTGCATCCTTTCTTCACAGAATGAAAGAATGAAGACTGCAATGGTTATGACAAAGGCACCGACTAATTGCATTATTTGGTAACGAAGGTCTCCTGGAATTTCTCCGGATAGATCAAGATTTCTGACTTTCTCTTTGTTTTACAGAAACTGCTCACCAACAACTATTCTGCTTTCTCAAACAAATCTGCAATACACGCTGTATTTTGCTTTGTCCACCCCCCTTTCCCCCCCCCACTAACAAGTTGCCCTGGCTCAGAGTCAGACATTGTAAGACAAGAAGCCACAGTGACTTTATCCAAGAAATATGAGGTGGCAGAGATCCAGGACACCCAGCACTCAAGGTGAAAGAACAGCATAGAGAAAGATTCTCAAATTAATTGTCAATTACAGGAGACTGCTGGAGTGAATACTAGATGTATGCATGGGATAATGTACCCAGGCTCCCGCACAACTGAGCAGTGAAGAGTGCAGAAGCAATTACTGTTTTTAAAAAGAATGAGATATCATCACTGGGAAAGGATATAAAAAGAAGGAGCACGTTTAAGTGTCTCCACACACCAAACAGATGACAGTCTTCTAGAAGAAGGAGGGTCAAAAGAGCTGACTGAAGGACCTACCTGTAATGGAGACACAAGAAACGAGTGGCTTGCACTTATTGCAGCGTGTGGCAGGATGGCATTAAATGCACTAAGAAATCATGCCCTGCTTCATGGAACCGCAAAGTCATCAAGTAGCAAAGACTTCATCTCTGACACAGGTGGCTGACAAAGAGCCTGGAAGCGCTCCATACTCAGCTGTCAGCAGTTCTCAGGAAACGTTGCACAAACTCTGGATTCCTCCTGAATAAACACCAGTGGAACGTTCCTTGGCTTGGGAGACTCAAGGATGACACAGCAAATTCGCTTTTTTGGTCAGCATTCTCCGCATACCTTCGTCCTGGCTCCCACTGGCGTGCCAGGGGAGCATGGAAAGAGCTAGAGATTAAAGTCGGTGCAGCAGCTGCTCCTCCTAGCTCTTTGAATAGAGGAAAAACAGCTTTTGCCCAATGCATGGGGAGTGATATCATCAAGTTAGCAAGCCAAGAACAGAAGGGATACATCAGAAAGGAAACAGGAACAAGAGCTTCTCCTTACAAAGCAAACAGTCGTCCTTTTTTTGGAGCAAAATCTTTGCGTAAAAGCTCTCACAAAGTACCTCATGGGAGCTTCAGACCATTTTCAAGAGCTGGAAGAAAAACAGTCCTGGGGTTAAAGTGGTAACCCGGATCTGGAGAGACACACTTCAGTTCTTTGCTCTGCCAAGCGTTCTTGCATGACCTTAGGCAAAAGCACTGAAGCTGTAGATAGTGGATACCTTGGCTTCAAAAGCAAAGCTGGCCTAAGAAGTTCTTGCCTTCCCTCTACCTGCCATGCAATGCCTCCACACCTGCACGGCCCTGGCAGCCTGCAGGCACCGTGCTGTAAATCAACCTGCTGAGCAGAAAGATGTTGAAAGCAAGTTTTTTTGTTGTGTTTTTCAGAGACAAGGGAGTAACGTTGCATTGGATCGCTTCAGCGATCCAATCTCAACCAGTCAGAGCAGCAAAAGCAAAGGAGAAGAGAGGTGGCTGGAAAAGCCTGTGGCAGCACGTGTCATGGTTTTGCAATTTTGTAATTTTGCTATCAGTATTCCACATCATAACATCATGTTAAGCATAGATAATTTTGACGAATCTGCTGCTCACAGAAAGAAGACTACATGTCCCAGGGAGCACCACGGTCAGTCATATGACCAGGACTATATAATCTCACTTCAGTGCTGGACTCGTTCTCTCGGATCCTGCCAGCCATGGGGGAGTGTGTGGAAGCGTTCCAGCCGTTTCGCCTAGAGTTACAGTAGGCCTCTCGGTTTCGGGACTCACTCTCTCTTATTTTACTTGATTTGTTAGCCTTAATTCCAATTATATTGCATTATATTGTGTTATTCTGTATTCCGATATAGTATTTAGTAAAATAGTGTGCCTCCTTAGATCGCTGCCGCTGTATTTATTTTCTCTTTCCTTGTTTTCTTTTCCTTTTGGGATAGCGGCCCTGCAGGCCGTCTATACCCCTGTCATGGGTGCCGGTAGATTTTAGGGTAACCTGTGACATAATTGGTGGAGAATGCGGGCAGATTGCCAAGAAATTTGGGCAAAAAGGGGCAAAAGTGGGGAAAAACTGCAAAAGCTGCTGTTTTCCCTGCTGTTCCTTTAGCTTTTACAGAGCTACGAGTTTTTTTTTCGTTAAGGAGCTATCTAAAGTTTATGTTTTTTGCACCTGGGAGCTTGACCTTGAAAGTCCAGGCGGACGGCCAATACCCCAGAATATTTTGTAAACTTTTAGCTCTGCTATCTCATTATTGAAGAGAGAAAAAAAAATGTGCGCTCTGTTAAAACTGCTTGTAAAACTGCTTTTCAGGGCACTGCATGCTCCTTGTCCCTTCCCTGAATCCATTATGCAGTTTTTGAATGCCCATTTGACCACACTGTTAATTTCTCTGAACATACTGTTGGTTATTTTATTAATCTCACTCAGTATCTGGATTTATAACATTCTGAGGAAGTCTTCCCCAGAACCAGAGAATACTGAGTGGCAGGGAGTGTGGAGAGGCTTTGAGGAGACTTTAAAAACACAGACATCTTCAGCGTCATGGAGCTTTACTCCTGAACACTTGAAGAATCCTGAGAGCTTGATCGCATATTTGAGGCAGGAATGTTGCGGCACAGGCAGATCTCAGGAGGCACAAATGATTTGGGGCCTGGCTAATGCTTATCAGGCCTTATTCAATACCATTCCAGAGATGGAAAAAGTTTTTGAAGCTGAGAGAGAGAGTCTCAGAGCTGAAAAGGCAGAGAGGGAAAAAGTTTTTGAAGCTGAGAGAGAGGGTCTCAGAGCTGAGATGGAGAGTCTCAGAGCTGAGAGAAATGACCTCCTATATCAGCGTGACACCCTCCGGTCCGAACTTGATGCTTTCTGGTCCAGGCAAGACGCACCCCAGTCTGTGAGAGACGCCCTTCAGTCTGAGCGAGATGCCCTTCAGTCTGAGCGTGACACTCTCCAGTCCGAGCGTGACACTCTCCAGTCCAAGTGTGACACCCTCCAGTCTGGACACGACACTCTGCAGTCCAAGTGCAACACTCTCCAGTCCGAGCGCAACGCCCTCCAGTCTGAGGACGACGCCCTCCAGTCCGAGTGTAACAACCTCCAGTCAGAGCAAGGCTCCTTCCCGAGCCCAGACGAGGCAGCCTGTAGCGGAGCAGCGCAACCCCAGGCGGACAAAACCGGTCTCGGCTCCCCCGGTGGGTCTGTTCCATATCTGGAAGGGGTTGGTGCGCTTCCGGGCTGAGCAGGCACCCGCTACTATGGCCACGGGGCAGGAGGTCGTGTTGCCCCCCATCCAGCCCGCTGGAGGCCCGGCCGTCCAGCATGAGGGGTGGCCTTAGATGTGGCTGAACGGGAGAGGTGGCCAATGCTTTATCTTTATACTGATTCATGGATGGTGGCAAATGCCTTATGGGAGTGGTTGCAGCAGTGGGAACAAAACAACTGGCAACGACGAAGAGGTAAACCTATTTGGGCTGCTGAACTGTGGAAAAACATTGCTGCCCAAATAAGAAACATTGTTGTAAAGGTGCGCCATGTAGATGCTCACGTGCCTAAAAGTAAGGCTACTGAAGAACATCAAAATAACCATCAGGTTGATCGAGCTGCCAAAACTGAGGTGGCTCAAATAGACTTGGACTGGCAGAACAAGACTGAATTATTCCTAGCTCGATGGGCCCATGAGACCTCAGGCCATCAAGCAACAGATGCAACATACAAGTGGTCCAGAGACCGAGGGGTGGACTTAATTATGCATGCTATTGCTCAGGTCATTCATGACTGTGAAATATGCGTCATAATTAAACAAGCCAAGAGGAGGAAACCTTTTTGGGGGGAAGGGCGATGGCAAAAATATAAATATGGGGAGGCATGGTAGGTTGATTATATCACCTTGCCATGATCTCGCAATGGTAAGCGTTATGTGCTCACCATGGTGGAGGCAACCACTGGGTGGCTTGAAACATACACAGTACCCCATGCTATCACCCGAAATACCATATTAGGGCTGGAGAAGCAAGTTCTATGGAGGCATGGTACTCCAGACACTGCCCCAGCAGTTCCACTCCTATCCCTGTCACCTGGGCATGAAGCAGAAGCCCATGGTGAGGATGGTGTGGATGTGCCAAGTGAGCCACCCCGCAGTGAGGGGGGTCATCCCGCAGCCACGAGGCCTGGGTTCACTGTTCCCCTATGAGGGTTTGGAGCTGAACTCTCCAGGCCAGGATGTGAGGCTGCTGGCACAATCGTGTGCCCCGGTGGCGCGGTGATAGAAGTGCCGCTTGCAACACCGGAGGCCTGGGTTCGAATCCCCGCTGTGGCACAAGTGGTAGAAGTGCCGCTCTGCTACACAGAAGTCTCGAATCCCGGGAGTTGGACTCAGTGATCTCTAAGGTCCCTTCCAACTCGCACAATACTGTGATATTGTGATCACCTGCTGGGGAGTTTCTTGATGAGCCTCTCCTTGATGCTTCTGTTCCACTGAAGGGAACAGATGACTTGGAGGATGGCCATACCACCAGCAGTGATGCTGGTCTGCTTCTCCCCTCTGCTTATGCTCTGGGCTCCTGCCTGACATCCAGATTGATGGAGACAGAGGAGGACAGTCCCGAGAAGTCCTCCGTGCAGCAGCCCTGTAGCTTAGGGAAAGGATGAGTGTACCTTGATGTGGGGGAGGCCCCACTAGTGCTGCTTTTCCCCTTTTTCTCCCTCCACCGTTATCATGTTCCTCTTTCCGGCAGTTTTGCCATTTTCTCGAGTTAGTAAATAATAGTGTGTTAAGTTACGGAGTTTTATTTTCAGCTTATGGATTTGCATGAAATAGATATAAGTTGTTAAGAAAATAAGGTTGCTGATTACTCACAACTATATATGTGTGTGTGTGTGTATAATAAGCATAATGTAATGATGTAGAATAAGGGGTGGAATGTCATGGTTTTGCAATTTTGTAATTTTGCTATCAGTATTCCACATCATAACATCATGTTAAGCATAGATAATTTTGACGAATCTGCTGCTCACAGAAAGAAGACTACATGTCCCAGGGAGCACCACGGTCAGTCATATGACCAGGACTATATAATCTCACTTCAGTGCTGGACTCGTTCTCTCGGATCCTGCCAGCCATGGGGGAGTGTGTGGAAGCGTTCCAGCCGTTTCGCCTAGAGTTACAGTAGGCCTCTCGGTTTCGGGACTCACTCTCTCTTATTTTACTTGATTTGTTAGCCTTAATTCCAATTATATTGCATTATATTGTGTTATTCTGTATTCCGATATAGTATTTAGTAAAATAGTGTGCCTCCTTAGATCGCTGCCGCTGTATTTATTTTCTCTTTCCTTGTTTTCTTTTCCTTTTGGGATAGCGGCCCTGCAGGCCGTCTATACCCCTGTCATGGGTGCCGGTAGATTTTAGGGTAACCTGTGACAGCACGAGGTCTGGATAAGCAGATGAAAAGAAGGCTGGGAAGCCAGGAATCTGCTACAGCCAGCAGTGCTGCTGAACTCAGTGTGCTGCGTGACCACCTACCTCACCACATCCCAGTCACCATCTCCCAGCTGGGACCAGCAGCCATACCCTAAACCTGCTGCACAGATAAACGGGAGCACAGGCTCAAGGCACCTCAGGTGACTGGGGCCACAGGGAGGCCAACAACAGAAAGCAGCAGCCAGTCTTATTTCAGTAAGCCCCGGTTTTCAAAGCTGACATGCAAATCTCTGCTTACCCTACATAATATGAACATTCTCCTACAAACCTCGGCTCCTGATTAACTCGATGATGCACTTGCCAGCGCTATCTGAATGAGCCTGTGAGCCCAATTAGCAGCAGATGCGGTGCTAACACTCCTCACCTGCTGTGCTTACCAGTCCTCAGATCAGGAAGGGAAGGGAATATATCAAAGACTTGTGGAGGGAAGGAAGCTTAGAAAAGGGCTCAGAAAGGATGAGGGAAATAGATGTCTGCAACTGTTCCTCGGGCAAGGAAGCAGAGCCCTATACAAAAGGGAAAACATACAAGCCTAGGGAAAACACTGCTACAGATCATGAAAAACATTTACAGGGCTGATCCGGCACCCTGGCAACACACCCCAGGAGCTGGGGACTCAAGGGCCTCCTAGCCTCGCCTGCATCCCCCAGAGCTCCTCTCTGCATGCACTGGCACAGCAGCAAAGTCACCTCACTCATCCATCTTTTCTACAAGTTCTCCTTGACTTGTACTGCTTCTCTTTTTAATGCTTTGACTAAGAAGAAAGGAGACTCTCGGGCCTCCAGCTGCAGCACCAGCACAGCCCTGACAGGTGCCACTTCACCCAGCTTTCCTGAGCTCCCAAATTCTGCAGCAGCCTCTCAGTTTTACCTGAACATCTACACGCATGAACTGAGCACCCACCCATCAAACCCGTCTGCCAGCTTTTTCACTGCAACCGCTGGCATGGCTTTTACCGATAAGGAAAAATGAGAACAGCATGGCAATGCTGATTTTCAGTCAGAGGAGCAGGGAACCTGCCTCTGGATGAAGGTCCTAAAACAGGGTAAAGGAATGGATGTGAATCCCCGGAGCTTTGGATGGGAGAGAAAACAGAAAAGGAGACTTAATACAATGTTTAATGCTGCATTTAATACTATAATTTTCTGTCTTGCTATGCATGCTGGCTGTTTACATCTCATTCCAAAACGCCTGTCTCTCTACGTGTTGGGCAAGGAGAATCTAGACACGCCATACAAAATGGTGGCCAATTTCACAGCCATGTTTTTAAACCTCAGCTGTCCCAACACTAAAAGGAAGATCATTATTTTCTTTTTTTAACAGTAGCAGCCGCATATTTGGTGAGCCTTTTCTGTTGTTTCCATGTTCAAAATCATGACTGTGGCTGTTGGTCACAGACATAATGGAAATGCTTCGGAACATCACTTTTATTCAAAGCAGAGTCAAACAAGCCTTCTAAAATCCCAAGGCCATCTCTGCATAATCTTACAGGTATCCGGATGTGAAATGTGGTCTCTAACAACCACTCGCCAGTCCCTGGATGCAGCCCACAAATTACCCGCTGGTTGACAGCGGTCTCAGTGGAACAGCATCACCCAATCTGAGCCAACTGGATTGTACAACACGGAAATGCTTTCTGGATTTTCTGACAGTAGTTTGCATTTAAAGGCTTGTGGCCTCCATAATATGTCACAAAAGGCCGAGGTTTCCAAACAACGCTCCTGACAGTAACACAATTAAATAGATGGTTTTGCTTCCTACAGACACGTTCCCTTATCTGTGAAATGGAAACGATGATGTGCTTTCAAAGAGTGGAAATTAATGTCTCTTTCACTGAGCTTTACATCTGTATTTGCCTTTCGAGCGTTTGCTCCCAAAATGACTGGTACAGGCTGATACCGAGAACTGCAAGAGAACTGCAGGCATGGTGCTGCACTCACAACTGTGTCTGAATTCCACCCTTGCAGGTCAGGTGCACAGATGCAAAAGACCTGCATACAAAGAGCGGAACAGCTTTTTTTTTTAAAGCTAGTGTGATTTCGGATGGGTTTTTTAAATGAATCTTCCAATCTAGCATCTCAAAGCAGAGGGACGACTGAAATCATGCAAGGATTCTAATCTCAACTGAAAAAATAAATAAATAAATAAATCTGTCCTTTATACTGAAAACAAAGGAGAAGAGCCAAAGTACCAGCCTGCTTTTCAGCTCTCTTTAACACGTATCATACAGCAGAGCACTGCAGATCCATCCCAGGTCTTCTAGGGGACCTCAGGTCAGCTCCTGGATATCACAGGAACCTCAAGACCCAGCAATACCCACAATGGCTTCTTCTCCTTCCCAATGCATGCTGTATTTTGGTTTCTAGCCTTCATGTTCTCGCAGAATATGTACATTTAGCAGCCCATGGCATGGTGTGAGGGATACAGAGCAGACATTTACGGGCATCTCCGGACTGCATCTGTCAGACAGCTGCCTGCCCTTGCAGAGAACTGGATCTACACGGTGCCTTCTGATCTTACGTTTCTTGACATACCTGTCATGTACCTGAGAAGTCAGTCATTTTTTTAAATCCTATCCACCAAGTACCATTTCATTTTTATGGCATGACAAGCTGCATAAGCATCTGTGAAGTGAATTCTCTCCAGCTGAGAGCAGTTATCATCATTGTACCATCCATCCACCCTAGACCATTAGTCTTAGCTGGAAGAGAAGGAGTTGCAGTTTCAGAAGACATAAGTAGGCTAGTAGTCCTCAGTAAGTGTCCCAGCCAACTCACTCTTTTTGGTCATTTTGTTTGACCCACCATCATGATTCCATTTATTCAATACCATTTGCGTTACTACAAGAAAAGCGTGGGTCTCAAGCAAGACTATTGGAAAACAGCAAAGTTCACAGATCTGGTATTGAAACTGCGTGAAACAAACATATATATTCTATAAAATGCTGAATGTTCAGATTAAGTTCCATAAAAATCTCACTCGGGAGAAGTAATCACAGTGGTCCAAAGCTTATAGTGTGATGAAGAATTCTCTGTTAAAAAGGAATCCGGGTCATGAAAGTCTGAGGAGGAAAATCTTATTTCCTAGGGTCTACCCTCTGCTGCTTTTAATTCAAAAGCACACAAGTGCTTTTGGTATGCTCCTAAAAAGGTCTTTTCAATACTGATCCTCCCCTTCCCTCCCATACCTCTTCAGAGTGTAAAGGTGCTGCCCTTCTGACTGTCCAGCATGCCCCATGGATTAGTCTATTAGGTAGGTAGTGTCCTACCTGACCAAACACACACATTCTGACCTCCCAAGTACAGCTGTGGCTTTGACAGATGAAAATCACAGCTCAAATCCCTCTTTTCATGAGTAAATACTGAGTGACTTTCCTTTTTCTTCTTTGTATTGCAGGGATTGTATTGCAGAGACGTTCCACATAACTAAAACCACTTCTGCTGGCCAACAGGAGGCAGTTCTCACTGGGTAACATCTCAAACGCTCACGGTTTCACTTCATTGGATCTAGAAGGTCCAAACATGGATGACCGAAGCAGCCAAAGGAAAGGTCACAGCATCACTATGACACCAAATCAGAACAAAACAGCAGTGAGTTTCACTTAACAGCAAATTAAAGCCTGTTTGTGGTGAATCACACTTGACTGTTCTTACCTCTAGGGACTGCCAGGAGGATTGGGTTGTCAGGCGCTCCGAAAGCATGAAGTGTGATATTATTTGACAAAACCAAAAGGTGTAAATAATATATGCATATTCCTCTACCTTCAGAGAAAGAGTGAGTGTGTTATGAAGTATAAATAAATAATAAAGACACGAAGTCAAGAGCACCCAAAATATATGGAAGAATATATCTGAGCTGCGACTTTGCATCAGCCATTTGGGATTTTAAACACAATTTGGGGTTTTCTGTTCTGGGAAAATAAAAGAGAATGAGCTCTAAAGAGAAATGAAACAACTGAAAGATTCATTTGCGCTTGGCTTGTTTTATTATTATTTTTAAATCAGAAGGGAAAAAAAAAAAAAAAAAGACCCCATTACTTCACAGAAATGAAAGATTCACTTCAGATATTCACTGACAATTGTAAGACTGCACTTTATAGCTTTCTTTCATCATCAGCCGTACAATAAGCACCCAGGGCTGGACTTCCACTGCAGACATCTCAAACCATCCAAGTATATGTGAATGGCCTGCACAGGGTATCACTGTGACAGTCCCGAAACGTCCTTCAGCATTGCCCAAAGACTGAGAAAGATGCTTGTTCTGAGATATGTTAAAGAAAAAAAAAGCAAAAAAAAAAAAGCAGTGTGATATTACTTCAAATTAAAATGAAGCAATTTTATTTTATGCTTCGTACGCTCTCCAATCCCACTAAGTGTAATTATAGATAGCTGTCTACTTACAAATCTCTCTGTACAAAGGAAAAAGGATAACAATTTTTAGCCGTCCAAATTACAAGAGACTGTAATATACAAAAGCAATAAACACAGGTTCTGCCAGCAATCAGATAACACTTATTGTAAACAATAGCTTCTGTGGTTTTATTTGAAACAGGTTCAGCTGCTACAACTTGAAATTTGGTTATTCTTGTTTTCGTGCTGGATTTCCAGCAGGTGGTGAGCACATGATAGAAGTGTTCGACCACAAGAGGTTTCGAAAAGGAGCCTGTATTTCATTGCATATGAAGTATAACAAAGATTTATTTTGTAAAATCACTTTTCCATCTCCCAGTGGTCTCAATGAGTTTGTAGTGGCTACTTTGAAAACTTTCTCATTTTGCCTTCTCAGCTCTCCCAGCTTCAAGCACAGCTTGATGCCACGAGCTGACCAGCATTCAGAAGCGGCTCCAAACCTCACCCGGTCTGTGTGCACGTTTTATTGCTGTTGTTTGTTTTGTTTCCCTTATGTAAATAAAACATGGTCCAACTCACTGAAGTAAGTCTTAACTCTATGTATGTTAACTCCAAAAAAGATGGACCGCATTTATTGCAGCAGTATGATTTATCATAGCTCTGGGAACCAAGGAAGAGCTCCTCAGAAGCCTTAACATCTTGCTTTGATGTTTGATATTTGCTTTGCACATCATGCTATGAAAATGCCCCACAACACAGCTGGCATGGCTACTACACCACAGAATAATAGCGATTCCAGCATGTCTCTGGTTAACAAGATGGGAAGGTAACTGCACTGAGGATGCAGACTTAGAACCTTCAAGGCTGGCTGGGACAGGGCAGCCTGTCTACGGATCCTGCCTCTCTAGAGAGAGAAAGGATCCGCTTTTCTCCAGCCACAAGGGTTCTCCCACCCCTCCTCATCCCCTGCGTGGCCTTTATTACCCATCTAAGGGAAACCAGATCCAGCAGATCCATCTGTCCTTTCCACAAAGACCAGGAATGTTTCAACATTAACATCAGTGGTCAAGGATTCCACAGTGATGAAGCCACAAAAACTGTGCTGCATTTTAATGTTATCTCTCTCCCTCCAGGTATACATCACTTTGAGTTGTGAGATACTTAGGGTTTGTACTTTGTTTATTCTCCTAAAGCAGATTAGCAAGAAAATGGAAGGTTAACAGAACATTAAGGCTGAGAATTTAAATGAACTAGCTAGGAAAAACAAGGCTGTAATTCTCATAACTGCTGTACGTCAACCATCTTGCACATATGCAGAATTCGGTATCGTTGTAAAGGCTGAGAAATTTATGTTGCAGAATACCTGTAATATGACAGAGTTGCATTTATTGCAGGAACTTTTAATTTCCCAACGTCTACATTAAATTCCCAATGTAGTTTTGCGCTAGATGTTTTGTGTTGGTGGTGGGGTTTTTTAAACACTCATTTCCCATGCTCTAAAGATAAATGAATGAAGTGCTGTTTGAATACTGAAATAAACGCAGGTGACTTTCACCAGTTTTTACATACAATCTGCAGACTAAATATATCAATCCATCTCACACCTATACCTTTAAAATCAATTACTGCAATAACCATATTTAGTGTACAGAACCCAACAGCACACTTAATTGGGGCCCAGCACATTAGAGGTTTAGAGAAATCTTACGTACGTGTGACTAGAATTCCAACAACAGACAGAGTTGCTACAGAAAGCTCACTTATAGCAAAAGAGAGTGAATGTTTCGAGTGGGAGAAGCGGCCTAGTGAGCCTCGATAACCCCCACCAAGACTTTGTTGGTGCTGTGTTAGCCTTCCTCCGCACCCTTCCCCAAACCCATCATCACAGTGACTAATACAGCTCCACCTGACAAGTATTTTTTCCACCACTGAGTGGAAAAACTCATTGCCAAGCACACAGCAGCAGCTGTCCCAGTCAGCTACCTACGCCTGCTTGAGGAGCCATGCTCTCGCTGACCATAGCTCCAATGTGCAAGAACACAGCACATCTTTCTGTCTGATGCATCTAGAGAGGAATTTCTATTCTGATTAAACCTCTTAGACCCTCCTGCAAATGGCCAGCAACATTCAGTTTGAAAAACTATATATATATATATATATATATATTTATACTTTTTGCAGCAACAACAACAAAAGCAGCCTTTCCTCAGCAAGACATCAAAAGCAGATGCACTTAGTGTACAGCGTGTTTAGCCTGATTTCTTTGAGCAAAGGGAAAAAAGCCCAGCCTGCTATTGGATTCCATGTGCTGAGTGTGGGGCTGCATAGGCAGCCCAAGGCAGCAGTTCTACACCTCTGTTTCTCACGTTTGCATGTGTTTCAGGGAAGGAAAGATGCATTGGAAAGGGGACTGAGGACAAACAAGACCTCAACTGATGTAACCCAGCAGCCATCTTTAACGTTTTGTCTTTCCAAAACCACGATAGAGGAACAAACCCACTTAAAACTATTCCCTCGCCTGTAAGCTGCAAGCTCATCCAAACAGCAAGAAATAGATGACTGTCTCACCTCTACACTGGGAGAACATACTTCAGCAATGACACGGGCATTTTTATTTTTGCAGCCACAAGACACAGAGCAGATCCCAAATGCCACTGAGGTTGCCGCATTTGCTCACAGCTCAGCCCATCCATGTTCAAAAGAGGCCGACTTTGCAAACCAGCGGCTGTAGCTCCCTGCAGCAGACATGCCGCGCACTTTCCCAGCTGAAAGTTTAGAAATCTCCTAATAACTGCAGCCAAAGTGGGTGCTGACAAACGGCAACCTGGGTCACCTTCTCCTTGCCAAACTGCACTGACACCTGGCCAGGCTCCAGGAAAGCACACAATTCCCAGCAGATGGCTACATCTACATTTAACCGTATGAGCTGTAAAAGAATTCCACTTCTGATTGCTGATGTATATTACGTGGTATGGCCTGCTGTGTTCATTCTGTGACTGTTTGTTGGGATTTTTGGGGTTTTGTGGTTTTGTTTTGGGGGGGGGGGGGGGGGGGCAAAGGTATTGGCTATATTTTTTCCTCCCTATATTTAATCTGTTTCAAGGTATCCAGCACAGCACACGCTTAGCTTTCCCCCCGCAGCATTTATTTATCTTTCAGTTACCTCAGACCGAAATTATTCAACCTGGTTTATATATTACAGCCCAGTACACTGCAGACAGAATTACTGCAACAGTACTACGTAAATCAAACCCACATGTTAAATAAAACAGTAACACACTGCAACGTGTATCTGTCCCTAATCATTCAGCTACCGCCGTCAACCCCACATTTACCATGCGAATAGGAAGACTCCCTCCAAGAGACAGAATCTTAATTCTTCCTCCCCAAATTCAAACATATGCATTAAGGAAACACTTCAAACATCAATACCTTTTTCTTCTAAGGCACGCTTCTTGTCTGTAATTAGTTTCCATTGGTCAAGTGGTTTTGCTTCCATGTATCAGGCTACGGTAATGTTTTAAGTGATGCTCTGTGATTCATCCCACACCGTCACATATGATTTTTCCCCTTCACCCAGAATAAGAAGGAATGGAGAGAAAGAAGAAGGTAGGAAAGAAAAAATTGCCTGCAATCGTATTGTTACACTGTGCACAGTTTATGGCTGGCACACATCCAGTTTGCAGTTGCGATAAGAAATGTGTAATCCTATTATACGGAGAGGAGTCAGAATGTACAAATAGGTCCTGGAAATAGGAACTTCTCCTGTAAGATTATTCTTTTTGCCATAATAGTTCTGCAAGTAGGTCTAGACAGTAGCTCTTCACTATTCTCCTCGCTGCAAATGGAAAGCCAGCCGTCAGAACAATGAACCACACGTGAGCTGGGATTTTTGCACTAGACAAGAGGCAGTGCTGTACAGTTACTTACAAGAGGAACGTTAATTAGAATGATGACGACAAGTCTTGGTATGCGAAGAGTGCATTGCATTGTGTGAAAAGATCCCAGCCTGCCCTAACGCTACCGCGCTCGGCGTGGTTGTCAAATCCCGCACACCAAGCAGTTTATAGGGAACACAAACTGCCATGCTTCTTATGGCATTCTGTAGTGCCGTCTCTTTAGTAAGACAATACAGAAACCACCTCCCAAGTACAGACCTATCAGACTGCTGAAAAGCACGTTACGGCACTGGAAGGATAAAACCAAACATCATCTGCAATGTAAGTCAACACTCCTGTGGAGTTTAATTCCTGTGTAATTCCGATGTGGTTACCTGTTTTTTCTCATTTCCTTCACATGACGACACGGCATGATAACGGGTTTGGTGAAACTTCCCACGTGTGTAATGCTTTTGACATCAGTCTGGTTAAAATAAAGGACAGTGATGTCTTCGAAGGCAATCAGCGTTCGCAAAGGGACCACGAGATCCATGCCAGAAGTGGCTGCCTTCCTACGTGAACAAAGTCACCACTACTCCTGTCTCACCAAGTTCCTTGCAGTAAAGGGCTCTTGGAGTGCAAGTATTAAGAAAGGGCTTTTTCCTAGCACTAAGAATAAACAACTAAAAAACACACACAAACATGAAGGCAGGAGTAAAGGACGTGATCATACGGTTGCAATGTACATACAAGCACCATAAACTAGTTCAAGCAGCAGCGAGCATGCGAGTTTATTACAAACCCCATCAGAGTGTGGCTGGATTATTACTGGCACTTGAATTGGCTGATTTGGTGTATTTGCATATACCAAGCTAGATTGAGTATATTTGCATGAAACTGCAGTTACTCCTGTGAGCACAATGTAGGCATTCTCAATAACTACCAACAAAAGCATTTAGCATCCTGTCTTCCAACTTGCTGCAGCAGCAGAGAGTTTACAGGTAGGAAATTTAATTCTCTTCAGGGTACAAAAGGGAATCGGAGATGAGAAAAGGAAAGAAAAAAAAAGGCAAAATAAATAGTTCTATTACAATCAAGACAGCTTTACATTTATAGTTATACAAAGGCAGTGACTAAATGGTGTCCTGGGTCAGAGGAATACACGCACATTTCCATTAAGCTCAGCAGGAAGATGAGTGCAGACACCAGAATTTAAACCTGCTACTCGTAAATAACTAAGGTGTGTTGTTTTCTTAACCTTAAATAGCACTCGCCCATTAAGAGTGCTGAGTTCTGGCTTTTCCCAGCTGCTATGCAGCCCGAGTATCAGGCAGCACAGAGGCTGAGGGCAGCCTGCTCCAAGCAGGGGTCGGTTGAGACGTTCTCCAGAGGTGCTTTCCAACCTCAGCGATTCTGTGAGCCTGGGATAATTAAATAATATTTATTTCTCACAAAGAGGTTGAATGTCACAAATTCTAAGTGCAAAATAACAGTGAGGCAATCAGATTAAAGAGATTCTGTTGAGTTAGAGTGGGCAGTAACACATGTACCGCAATCCAATTAGTGAAGAAGCTTTTCCATGTTGTTAAAGTGCCTTGTGCACTGAACTACCTTCACCTGACCTGACAAGCAACGAATCATCTGCTGTAGCTGGACTCTTGCAGATTAATTAATTAAAAAAAAAACAACAGAAGAAAGAGATGGAAGGGAACTGCACCAAAAAAATTGCTTGATTTTCCTACTGATATGAACACAGCATCTTGATGTGAACCTGGTAACTTGCAAAATCCTCCAGCAAGAGGAGAAACACGAGGAATTCGAAGTAAGGCCAATTGGAAGTCTTGCTAAAAATGATACAGATTCTCTACTTCATTTATGTGTTTTAGGAGTTTGCTGGTTGTTTCTTTCCCCCCTCACAGCATTGTTGGTTTGTTTTTTTTTTTTTTTTCCCAAGAAACGTGCAGCCATTTTTTAATCCATTTGTCACTTTAGGGATGGTTTTGGAAGATGGAGAAGACTGGCAGATGCGAGAAGGACCAGTTGCCAACAACACAGTGCTGCTGCCTTCTGCTACTCAGCACTGGGTGCCCACTGTGTGAATGACCTGAGAATTTAGCTTGGAAAGAATGCAGTGGCACGACGACCTGGAAGAGTCTTTGACACCGTACTCAAATGCCAAGCTGCAAAGTCAAGCTGTCCTTTACATATTTATGCATCGAGCAAACATCTCCAGTGCACAACCTTGGCACTGGCATGCGGCTAACACTGAGTGCATGGTTTTCAGATAAGCGGGATCCTCTAGCTTTCTTTTACTTTCTCATTTCCATGAATGATCTACTGGACACCACCACTGTAGCTTTGAGAGATGTCATCCTGGTGAAGAAGGGAAAATACTGTCACCTGCAAGGAACCTACAGGAGTAATTTTGGATGGGTACCACCCTACTTTGCTAACATTTTCTTTAAAACACTTCAGTCCTTGGTTGGGATACGCAAATACAATTAACAGCCATCCCTTCTGGTGGTTTCTGTGATGAAATTACATTGCTGTTCTTTGATATCTGGCTAAAGTGCGAGTAACTGGTCTCATTACCAACTCATTGATATAGAGAATGTAGTCTTACTTTGCAAAGTCAGCTGAGATAAATCATGCTGCTCTGTGGCCTATGTTTTACATAACGAAATGCATATGCATTAAAGCAAACTGGTAGCTGGGGCTATAGCACGGTACACTCATGAGATGAGATCTCTCCTCATTAATGTCATCTCCTGACAAAGAGGTTGGTAAACTGTTTAGAAATTCTGCTTATAGTTTTCTTGCCAGCTTAGAAGGGATTCTTGGTACCTGCAATGCTGCTTAAGCTGTGTGGGAACAAATACTCCCCTTGTACAATGTCAAATGAAGACCACAGATCAATTCCCGACCTTGCCCCAAGAGGCACTGGGTAAGCTGAGCCCAGCCAGCTCCTGCATCCCAGAGAGATGCACCCCAGGAACGGACTCCCCTTGGTAGTAGGAGCAGCTACAAGGGAGGTTTCAGGATATCTTGCATCCCTGGTGTTCATCATACATCAAGAAATGGCACAAAATGAGACACGTCTAAATGGAAAACACTGCAATGTCCCTACAACTACAGTAGTTTGCACACCCTCCCCACAATGGTTAATTCCCATTCCTGGTATCGCTCACCTTTTCCCACAGCAAACGTGGCTGTTAACAGCACAATACACCTTTTTCATTTCTGTTTCAGAAGAAACAGTTTACTTAAATTTTAGTCTATAAAGAAGACTAGAAATATATATATATATATATATATGCTTGCATAACCACAGGTCATTCAACAAGCTGCATTACACCAGGAAAGCCTGAAGAAAGGCAAAAAGCAATTACATACCCTGACACTGTGTGTGACTTTTTTCTCTTCTGCGATTTGCTTCGTGTCTTATCTCATGTTCTGTAAGCACTTTTTACTGTGTTTTAACTGCATAGAATAGGAAAAAAAAAAAGGAAGGGAATAAAAAAAAGGAAGCATAAAACAAATAAAAGTGCAGTAATAAATGCGGGGATAGGTAGGTAGTTACTGGTGGAGAGAAAGGAGAATTTGTACTCATCTGTGAAGAAGGAACATAGATGAGCTAGGAAAAGTTAAAGACGATCAAAAGAAAAGAAACTGCAGTTAACAGAAGATTTCTTGCTGACCACTTGTGACCTGAGCAATTGTACTACTAACAACTAATGTTATTCACTGTATAAATACTGGGAGGAAAAGATGATAAAACAAAGGCAGAGAAGCACAGAAAAAAAAATAATAATCTTCAGGAGGTACGTTTTTCATGTTCTCATTCCGCTCAGAAACAGCAAAAACATGCAGTCTATTCAAGATCCTGCTCACGTTCAAATTGCCAATTTTAAGAATTCAGTCAAAGAATTAAGTGTGAAGAAATTCGGGGGGGGAGGAGAGGGAAACAAGTCCAGCAATTCTCCCTCCCCGTCAGTCTACAAAGCAAACACACCCCCAAATAATAGATCAGTTGTGTTGGTCCCAGTGCGGTTTTCTCAAGGCTTATTGTTTGGGTTAATTTAATGGGAAGATGGTCCAGACGATTATTATCTCGGCAAAAGGAAATCTGTGTAGACAACTATAACAGACCACTAAAATCACCGCATCTTATCTCTTAACTGAAGGCACATCTAAAGGAAGAAGATAAAAGTGCTCCACTTTGCTAACCATCAACAAATTTGGCATCTTCCAACCATGGCCGCAGGCCATCCAGTCTGCCAACTTTTGGTAATCAATTCTGTGAACGTGTCCATTTAAGCAGGAAAATATACCACCACAGTATGCTACAAGGACAGTTTAGTCATCGCCTGGGTAATGGAGATGGCATTATTTTACCACCAAACACCAGGCTGGAGCTCAGGCAGTCCGGGCTCCATTCCTGATGCCACCATAAATTGTCTTGGGAAAACGTAATGCTTGCCTCCATCTGAAAGGACAATGTCATCCCCAGTTGGTAAGGATTATAGAAATAGCTAAGTAGAATGAAATGAGAGGGTTTTAAGGAGTTTATGAAACAGCTCAGGCTTGAAGTTCAGCTGACTACAGAGCTCTGCTCTCAAGACAGAAGCAGCAAGACTTCTATGGAAACCTTCCTGAAAGCCACTTTTGGATTAGGAATATTCCTCAAGACTCTTAAGGAACATAAACCAGTGCTGCTGAACTGCACGCTTGTATGGTATAAAGTCTGAACTGAATTTCATTGGCTGAGAACAATTATTTCCACGAGCAGACACTTCTGATTTGGGATTTTTAAAAAAAAAAATTCTATTTCTGCATATAATTTTTATTCTAATTCCACGCAGCCACAACTGAATGCTTTTTAGTACTGCGCAAGAACATAAACAGAATAAACAAATCCAGTCTCTGCCCAGCAGATGAATGTTTTTTAATAGAAAAATAAAAACATCAGAAAAAAGGGTTAAGTGATTTGAGCAAGGTCAGAAAAGCAAGCTACTGGCAAAGCTACAAGTGAAGTCAAGCACATGGTTTCACCCGTGGATTTCAGAGTTCGAGGCTAATGACTTAGCCAAAGGACCTCCTTGTGTCTCCTAGGTATCTTCACATCTACATACACACTGCAGCCTCACAAACAAATAGACCTGCTGAACTGGAATCGCAATGCTCAGGTTCAGTATCCGAGAGGAAAGCTGTTCCAGTAACTAGAAAACCAGTCGCTGAAGGTGAAACGAGGTTCAGATCTATTCCTTTTCCAACAGCCTTTGAGGCACGTCCCAGATTATGGGAAGTTAGGTATCCAGTCAGGTTTCATCAGTCTGCCTCAGCTGCATTTCTGAAAGAGATAAGACTCCACTGCCCATGGGTTAAATTTTACAGGAGGTCCATGTGCAAGTCTAATATCATTGCTCCAGAGCACAACTACCCCGATTGTGGCCATATAAGGTAGAAGCAACATATTTGAAAGCTAAAATAGAAGTACAGTCCTTGTAGATTGGAATGGCCATCCTCTCTGCTCGCTTCCAGGTTCGAAGAACATAGAAGTAGAAGAGAGACTATAAAGCAACAGAAGCTGCAATGGGTTGTCTTCACCTCCAGCCATTCCTCCACTACCAAACACCAATTTCAAGTGCTTTCTGCACTTTCTACACACACATACCCCAGAGGCAGTTGCTGCACTGCTCTTAAGTAAGCATAAACAATGGGAGAGCAGATGCGCTCCTTCCTGAGATCACCATTCATACTTGAGAAGTTTCAGAGTTTTCCAGCCCAAACAAACCCTTCAACATGTTGTAATAAAAAGCCATCCTCGTAGCCAAGGATCTGCCCTGAGCCAGCAGTAATTAAAATTAATCATTCACAATTATTTTCATAGGCATGTTCAGAAAGAGACACGGGCAGCTTGCTGAATCCTCAAAGTTGACAGACCTTGAAATAGGCTGTGGTCAGGTACAGCGTGTTCCTGGGTTTCAAGCAGTTAAAAACATGCTTTGCATATCTATCCACTGCCCCGCTCACAGCATCCACAGTGTTGACATTCAAAGGCACCTCGTTTCTGCAGTCCAACACCTGAGATGGCAACAACGTATCACTTATGGGACTGATAAGAAAATAAACCTTTCAGTTAAAGATCACTATGTCCATAATGACAGAAAACGACTGCTACCCAGCTGGGATTTATCACAGAATCACAGAATGGCCTGGGTTGAAAAGGACCACAAAGATTATCCAGTTTCAACCCCTGCTGTGTGCAGGGTCTCCAACCAGCAGACCAGGCTGCCCAGAGCCACATCCAGCCTGGCCTTGAATGCCTGCAGGGATGGGGCATCCACAGCCTCCTTGGGCAACCTGTTCCAGTGTGTCACCACCCTCTAGGTGAAAAACTTCCTCCTAGTATCAACCTAAACCTCCCCTGTCTGAGTTTAAGACCACTCCACCTTGTCCTATCACTACCCATCCTCGTAAACAGTTGTTAGGGCCACATCAGTATTACTATTTCTTATTCGTCTTCTAAACTCGAGATTCACCCCATTTTTCCACATATTTATATTAAGTTTTTAATCACCATCTTCTTCCCTTTCAGCTTCACTGGTCACTGCTTCTGCTCTTTTAAGGGAAGTGATTTCTAAAGCACAGAGCATCCTGAAGGCTGACACTTCCCAAGCTTCAAAACTATTGAGGAAATTACATTTATAGCGCTGGAAGAATGAATAAAATTTGATGCAAGGGATTAAGACTGTCACCTTCTGGAAAACTGCTTATTTATACAAGCAATTTTTAGGGACCGAGCATCTACTATTCGTGATAGCAGCCTTGATCAATTCCATCCCTTTGAAACTTATCGTAAAACGCGCATGTCTTACATATATAAAACCAAAACTTGCAGGCACTATATAAGACCAAGATTGTAACTGTAGCAGAGAGAAAGCAATCTCACACCTAACAGATTGCAGATCCCTGGGTATCAACCTGCACACCACTCCTTCCTTCCCATCAGCCAGAATATTGATTTTTACAATACATCCCAGGGGAAGGAAAAGAAAAAAAGACTGCAGAAGCTCCACCGAAGGAGGAAGACGATAATGGGATCGCTGGCCACCCACCACACATGTTCTGTGATTGGAACTCAGCACTGGAACGAAAAGGAAGAGGTGATGGAGGATCTAACTTTTTACATTAATCAACTCTCAGCGTGATTTTTAGCTGCAAGACTTCAAAGAAACACATATTCCCTCTTTGCTGAAGTCGACAAATGCCTGATAAATATGTTTTCCTTTTTATCTTTATAATCTAGAGTGATTTTCTATGCTGCACGTAGGTAGGACGCTGTGCAAGAAACAGCTGTGCGGAGCACTGCCTGCAGAGGGAACAGTTACAGAGCACTTCAGAGATTCAAGGCAGGGTTCAAGAAACATCTCTTTAAGAACGTAGCCAGAGAAGGGGAATAAACAGTATAAAACAACTGCAGCACTCAAGTTCAGAAGTTCCCGTTGCAGTCGCTAACACTGCGGTCAGTCTGAAGACATCACTCCAGATTTTTGTGTTTTTATCCAAAGCACCAACATTATCCTCAGCTCTGTATTCACCTGCCTCCCGCGGTTCCTGTCTGTTGGCCACCTCAATCACAGTCACAGCCCCTTTCCTATAAGCCCTTCTGGCTTATCACTAAAAATGGCAATACAGTCATTAGGATGCTAAAATTCAGGGCTTCCTTCTCTTCAGCCTCTGCACCATAAGCCCTGAAGGTGCATCAAGGCTTCCAGAGGTATAACTTCACACCTGGGATGAACACTGCCAGCTCCCACAGCAGCTCTCCCTTCATCCCCTCCTTCCACATCCGTGAACATTTGCAGCTCAGAAGAGCAACCAACATGCCAGCTGCCCTCCACAGCCACTTTACCACGAAGCCTACTTCTGCCTTGCACAGTTCCTATGATTTTTGCCCCCTTGGCGAAGTTTTGGAGATAATTAGAAGAACGAACTCAAAGGTGTGAATGGAGACATGGCAGTCTCACAAGGGGAAGGGCAGAGTTCCATTTTGCTACTTCAAACGATGTGCAACTTTGCATTTTTGCTCCCGTTTTAAGCACAAAAGCAGCATTCTTGCCAGAGCTGATATGGTCTTTATATTCTAAGACCACAGAGGTCTATGCAAGACTGGTAGAGGTCCGGCAAGGCTGGGAGCACAGGAAGAAGTACCCTCTTTTACTGCTCCAATTGACAGGAAAATAGTTGACCTTTCAGACCCAGAAGACTATAGAAATGGAATTTTCACACAGTGAAGACCACTGGTCTAGACATACATACACAAATGTACATGTACATACACACATAAAACCTTCCTACCTTGCTTTAAAATCTGAGTCTTCCTGAAGCTTCCACTGCCAGTAATAAATGCAGCTGTTTTGGTTGGGGAAAGAAAAACACAGCTGAGAAAAATACTGTGGAAAGACATTAGCAGCAGAAGACAGAGTTTCCTATTACCTACTGTAATTATGGAGAAGTGTTATTTTTTATTCTGTCTCTGCCTAACTCCTCCATTTCGTTTCCATCAGCCTTAAAAAATGATTTTAGGATTTAAACAAAATAGGGTCATATGGGGGGACTGAATGCTTCTGGCCAAAGCCTCCCTAAGGGGAAGAAATAAACAAGCAGAAATCAAGCAGCAACAACAAAAGAGAAGCGGAGTTTGCAGTTCTTCAGTTCTCCCTTTCCCCCTTCCCTAATGCTAATTCAGAGCAGTTCTTTGCAGTGACTGTAAACACCCACGCAACTTTCCAGGTGGGGAAAAACACACTAAGTATATAACAGGAATTTCTTTCGTCTTTCTTCTCTAAGCAGCTGGATATAAGAACTGGACAAACACATGGAACCTTTGGCAGAATGGAAAGAGGGTTTGGGGCACTGCAAGGCTTTGATGGCTGTGGTGTCATTCCCTGTGTACCAACCGGCCCACAGGACCTAATAGCATTAGCTTACTCACATACATTAATAGGTGTGAGGGGAAGGAGAGGGAGGGGAAAAAAAGCCACTGGAACACATTCCACCTACGCTCTGTGCTACTAATCACAAACACGGGTAGAAGGAGTTCTTTTCTTCTGGTTAGGGATAAGTGCAAGGAACAGAAAAAGACGTGATGGGGGAAAGCATTTACTTACACATTTTTCTGGAAGTCATCATATAAAAAACCTAACAGTGATCGCTGCATTTATCAATCCACAACAAGGAAAGTGGGAAAAAGAAACCTCCCTGGCAAGTGCCACAACATCTTACAGCTGGTAGTTTCAGAGTGATAAATATAATGCTGGTCTCAGACTGCTACAAGGATTTAGAGGTAGCTGTAAAACACCAAGTGCAGTTAACAGTTGGTGTTGGGTCTGGTGTTAGGATTACAAAGCTCTGCTAATCACAAAAAAATGTAAAAAGATTAAAGGAGAGGGGGTTGCTTGAAGGCCTTTAAGAGCATGTTGGTGTTGAAATTCACTGTGGGATTAAAATTCCTCACATTGAAAAAAAAAAGGAATTAAAAAAAAAAGAGGGTGGGGGGGCGATAGATCATAAAGGCAGCAGGCAGTTTCACTTTCACTGTCCAGAACCCATTCCCAAGGATTAGAGATTTATGATTGGAAATGAAAAACTTATGCCATGGCTTACTGTGAAGGATCTAGGAGGGTTTTAGTGAGGAGAAGCAAGCATTTGTATTCTGAGACTTAGGAATTAACTACACTACTAAAACCTATTAAAACAGTGGGCTTTGGGAAAGAGATTTCGCTTACCAAAAACCTGCCTGAAGACAGCGGAGTAGCAGCTTTTGAAAGGTACTGTAACACAAATCATGATGGCATCCGGTATCTGCATCCTTCCAATGGGAAGAATAAAGTGCCACCTTCATTTCCTAGCTCCCAGATGTTTTAGATTTACCTGCGTGATCTACTTATACTGCTACTTATCAAGGACAAGTTAACCTCCCCATATAAAATATTCAAATTGGAGTAAGAGAAACCCCCTGCCCCCAGAAGGATAAAGTAATAATAAAAAATCCAGCTTCCTAAAACTTCAACGTAAGTGTCCTTTAAAGCCCAGATTTGAATTTTGGATGTTTTTTTTGTGTGTGTGCGTGTGGTTTTTTTTTAAACAAGCTACTGTAGGCAATACAGACCACAGCATCACACGGTACGATTCCCTGCCACACTGTTCATCGCTGTCACCCTCAGCCACCACCACCCTGATCAGGTGGGTGATGGGCAGGTTGTACACCGATGGACAGCCAACAACTGCTTAGCACTGAGACCAACTCAAACTTGTTTCCCCCCTAAGCAGTGTTGCAAATATATCCAAAGATTCAGAACAAAAATCTACTGTAGCCATGTGACAAATGTTTTCTTAACAGGTTGCCCAGAGAAGCTGTGGATGCCCCATCCCTGCTTGTGATCAAGACCAGGTTGAAAGGTTGGGTGGCAACCCTGCCCATGGCAGAGGAGTTGGAACTGGAGTTCAAATGCTGACTCAAACCAACTTTTTTTTTTCACTCATTAATTTACCTTCTATAAATCTGAACATTGCTGTTCAGGTGCTTAGGGAATAGCTTGGGATAAGACTGTTTCATCACGTTCATCTCACACTCCTTTCAGCCAAGTGCTCCTGGAGCATGTCTGGATTTTCAGAATCCATAAGATTCTACTTTCCTTCTGTTCCCCTCAAACGAGTATTTCTTCCAGATGCCTGTAGCAGAAGCAGAAATCACCATCTTGCAAGAGTTATAAAACACTCATATTAAATAATAGAGGTGAAAGCACTGTGTACGATTCCTGCAGAAGGCTTTTCAGAAGAACAGACAAATTTATTCACTGCATTATGGAACAGTTTGAGAAAACAAGATCATACAATGTACAGTGCCTCTATTTAAATTGTTTCATTTCTATTCATGAGTGCACTGATTAGATACGCTGAAAATATCATCAGTAAGGAATAAATAATTCTGCCAAATTAATAGCTGTTGATTTCTTTTTACCTGAAAATGTAAGTAGCATCTCATTCACGCCAGACAAAGCCCCTATAATTTGGATACACCAATCTTGTTGGTTCAAGTCTACAAAGCACACCCAGACAGGTATTCATCTGCATTTCCTTAATAATAAACAACTTCTTTCAAAATGCCAAGCTGTTTAGTGAGTTAAGATTAGCTAATACATGCTCTGCTTGGAGAGGTTTAGGAACCAACGAGGTTGGTTTTTGTATCTCTTGTCTTCTCCAAACAGTAGGTTGAGAGAAACAAATTGCTCCAAATACGGAGCTTGGTGTAGAAACCCTATGTTAGGGAATAGAGGCAAACCTGCTGCATCAGACAGAATTGATCTCAAGCTCACCAAATGCTCTTTATTTAATAACATCTTTCTGCCTCAGAAATAAACCAGCCAGAAGCAATCACCGCTAGCAACATTAGATAATGGGAGCTATTAACCAGCCCCATAATGAGGGCTCTCCAGTACCTCACTCCCAGTGTTTTTCTGGGGTAACATGGGGAAGGGTAGATATGTGTAAATGGAGCAGAATGTATTATTTACCACGAGAATCACACTAATATTTTGCATGTTTAAAAAAAACAACAGAGAGACTAAAGATGCAGCTAATGTGCTTTAAAATAAAACACTGCAGAATGATGAATGCGGCGTATATGTTGGGCTTACGAACCTACCAGAAGCGTTCCGTGCTTGTGAGAAATCCATCTAGTTTTGAACTGACAATGAATTACTCTCCTAGAAATCAAATGTAATTGCTTTAACGTTTCAAAAAAAAAATCTAAATGCACAGCCGAGTACCTTCGGAGCACCCAGTTTGCAAAGCAGCCAAGTGCTACACCTCCGAGAGCTCCTGTTAGCTCCTGCAGGCGGGATGGATGAAGGAAACGCTGAGTGGAAGTGCAGCGTGACACTTATTAGCAAAACAGGAGTCATTTGATGGAGGAAAAAAAAACAACCCGCAAAATAATCTGACAGAATCTCAGTTCTCAGCAACAGATTTTGGAAGCCTATTTGCACATAAATTGGAAGAAAACAATTCTTGCATTAGAAACTGATGAAGACGAAACAATGTATCCTCAATCCTAACACATTTGGAATTATTTCCTTTGATTCAAAGCTGATAATCCTGTAACAGGCAGTAACTAAACAGTAGCTTATCAGACTTGCTCTGCGTGTCAAAGAGACTGAACAGCCAGATCCTGTTTTGGGGACACTCTAATATCAGAGAATAACTGGATTTACTGCTAAACTCACACCTTTGTTTTTGCCATCTGAAACGGCTGCAGCACGCAGTGCATTTGGCTGTGTTTTAAGCATTAGCAGCATAAATATCCCCTTGTGTACCGTATACTTCACCACTTCTTGCTTCCCATAAATCACGCCTAGAACCAATCATCTTTTTGTGTTAGACATTAATGGCAACTCCATTATTCAAATCCAGCCTGTGCAGCTTTGCCTTTCACGGAGACGTATGGCAGCTCACAAGCAGGCTCACGGCTGAGCAAGGAGCCATTCCCATCTGCCCAGGGTCTCTTCCTACGCCTCCATCGCCAGCAGAGATGAGGTATTCTGCACCTTTCCATTCGTCGGTGCAGAAGGCTTTTTAAAAACTTCTATGAGGTGTAAACACACGAAATAATCGGGAAGGCATTTTTTCGCTCTTGCAAGAACGGCGGCTTTGTGCCGTTGTAAACATCGTCTACGTGTTTTAGCTCAATATCTCTGCTTACCAGTACACGTTCTTCACCGCATTACAATTAGGTGCATAGGCAAAGAGATCTTTGGTGTCATTAAGTCAAATTCCTCTACAAACACACAGAGATTTTATGGACTGCTGTCTTTTCTGCTTGCTGCTGTATTCCCACATTCGGTGTAGAACACAGTAACAGTTGCAGGTACCTGCCCCTGTTTACAGTACCCACCAAGAACGATTCCAAAACCAAATAAAACAACTCGGCTATGATTTAAGCAGCAGAAACTGTTCTCCCACGAGGTTTCTTTTTTTCTCTCCTCTTTCCCTCATCTCTCAGTTCAGGAGGATAGGGAACATGAAAACTAAATGGATTTATGCTTAAATAATTCATCTTTTCAGGCACATCAAACCAAGTACTAAAGTTCATCCACGGGGCTAGCAGCATTTAGCTGATTCCAGTGGTATTTTAAGCAGGGTTCTGGAGAGCCAGTTGCAAAAGGTTGGGAGGAAATGCCGAACAGATGTGTTGCTGTGCAGTTCAGGACCACGTGCTGTAACCCTACCTAGTCCTATTGAGGACGTCTGATGAGGACATGGCACCAGCTGTGCCCAACACCACTGCGTTTCGCAGACCCCGTCCTGCACAAGAGATGCTTTGTGAGCAGGGTGAGCTTTGGCACATCCAGGGAAGCCTCAGAATTACAAACACCAAGCATTGCTTTCCTGCCAAGTGGTAGCACAATATGTGGCAACATGAAGCATCTTTAGGAGAGCAGCTCCCATAGGGCACACACCTGAGCTCACTGACTTGAGCCTGGGAGCCAAGTTGCCTTACAGCCAGGTCCTGTGGGGGTTGGAACTAAAGTGATGGTAGCAACTTGCCTCCTCTTTAAGCACAGGAGGAAAACCAGAAGGTTTTCTTTTGTATATTTCCAAACATCCTTTGAAGGAATGATGATGGGTTTACTAATGCAGGAAATCTAGTGATACTGCTCTGTAACCTTTGCTACGCTTGCACTTGAAGTCATGTTTATTGTGCTAAGTAAACTGTACCACATTCTTGCAGATAAAGAGGAAAATAAATAAATCTGTTTTGCTTTTTGCTTTCTTTTTATTCCCTTGAAACCCAGGAACCACAATCTCCAATTCCTACTATTAACTGCTTGCTTTAACAACACAAGAGGTCTCTCTCCTGCACATGGCTATCAATGTGCTAGAAGAGTCTGCAAAATAGAGTGAGGGAAACAGGGCTTTCCCACAACCGAGATCTGTTCCTATGATTTATACCAAGAACCTACTGTTGTCCAGACTAAATCAGACAAAGCAGTAAAGAAAAGAAATTAGATTTCTGGCAAGAGTTTCTGTAACATTGCTTGGCGCGTGTCGGAAATGACTGGTTAAAGTAAAGAAAACATTTTGCCACATGGAAAACTTTAAGTGGGTTAGTAACCTGGTACTGTACCAGAGATGAATTTTTCCAGTCAGGTTTATATCTTCAGATTCACTGAAGTGGAGATTTATTGCAGCAAAGACAGAGAAAACCACTGGAGGAATGTGCTGGAAGTGGAGCGGGACAAAAGGAAAACAAACAGAGAAAATACAATATTCTTGGATTTGCAGTGGCTTAACTGAAATGCCTTTGTGTTTCCAGTCTAAATTAACATGGCTCACAGTAATAATATCTAAATCACACACAAAAAAAAACCAACAAAAACCACAAGATTTGGTAAAATGTTTTTCAGTGTATGTTTTGGGCAAATTTCATTAGAAATAGCTTGAAATGCCTTTAAGAAGTATCGTCATGAAGAGACGTTTATTTCTTGTGGTATAATTTGAGACCTTCAGCAGAAAGCAATGTCACCACAAGCAGCGATGATGATGGCTTCAAGCCACTGCTTATGCAGTAGAAGACCTCTTTAAATCAAACATGTTTAAAAACGTCCTTGCTCTAACTTGCGTGTACTGGGCAGCCCATCACAAATTTATGTCCTCACGCTTTGTAGAGTAATGATGTTCATATACCCACATAAGCTGTCTGTGAGCAACACAGACTCTTCCACTTGGCTAATCTTCCCACATAAAAGTTAAGTGCCTCATAGTCCTTGTGTGTGAAAGCCACTCTAAACCAAAACTGACAACTTTCTGTCTGTAACATATGCATATCAACACATGCAGGACAAGAAAACGTGCTTTAATTGATTCTGACCAACCACCATTAAAAAACAGCAGCAACAAGAACCTAAAAACACTACGAACCACCAGACCTCAGTCTACCATCATAAAAAAAATAAAATAAAATAAAATGCTTACAGTAATTCCTATTGAATTTAAAGTCCTGACCTTGGGAGATGTGGAGAGCAGCATTCATTTCCTTGCTTCAAGAAGCAGACCCTGTAACCCTTTTTTCCAAGTTTTATACTGAAATTGTTCTTACCCCAGCCAAGCTGACAGCGTTGCTGTGGAGAAGCTTGCTTCCAGGGGAAGTGGAATGTAAAAACAAAGTTGCTCTGACCTTAACAATAATCCTGTTTGCATATTACAATATATTTTCCTACCGTAACAAGGCAAAGTCCCTTGTGTTCCGGTCAGAAAAAGTCATCTTCCAGTAAAAGCACACTGTGATCAATAACATTTTCTTAATATATTATATTATCTCTCACTAAAACACTTTTTCATTTGGCATTTCAGGCTGCCTAGTAGGGGAAATTCATGACAAAACTCAAGATGGCAAATGAGATACTGCAAATTAATTCCATCTTTTCGTTCGTGAACATTTGACAAGGCTGTGTCGTCTGACTTCAGCAGAAGCTTTCTCAGCTTTCAAATATACATGAAACAGAAGAATCTGCTCCACTACCATATACCACTCTTCACTTCAGCCTGCATAATTTTGTGTTGAAATATGCCGTAGATTAAACAGCAAACTTTGAGACCAGAATTGGTAGGGCTTAATTTAAATATTAGTTTAGAAAAATAGACTCAGAAGTCCACAATAGCAATTGTGAAATTATATTTTAAAGTTACAGCCCAGAGACTAGCAGAGTGCAGGAATCCTCCATAGCTGAATCTGTTTTGCCACTGAGCCATCTGCAATCGGGTCCTGAAAAAGACTATGCAATGAAAACACCAATTTGGTGCTGGCAGTTTTAAGAGAGCTGTGACATGATGGGCATTACCGTAGAGGAATCAACTTTTTACAGGGGTAGATGGGACAACAGGGAGTGGTTTTCAGGTCAAGGAGGGAAGGTTTAGATTGGATGTCCAGGGGAAGTTCTTCACAGAGGGAGCGTTGAGGTGCTGGAACAGCTGCCCAGAGAAGTTGTGAATGACCTGTCTATGGAGGTGTTCAAGACCAGGTTGAATGGGGCCCTCAGCAGCCTGATCTAGTAGCAGATCTGGAGGTTGGTGGTCCTGCCTGCAGCAGGGGAGTTGGAACTTGATGATCTTTGGGGTTCCTTCAATCCAAGCCATGTTACAATTATATGATTCTACAAAGTACTTCTCTACTTGTGGGTCTGAAATTGCTTTTGCCATGAGGAGTAGCAGCTCTATTCCCCTCTCATAGTTTACATCCCACAGGTTGATGTGAAGACTCAGTGGCACAGCTAGAGGCAGAGCCCATGTTCCTGCCCTCCTTGTGGCAGCCCATTATCACCTGAGCAACAGCAGCTGTAGATGCAACTGAATTAAGGAAAGTAGTCAGTGTTCAGCTTGGTCCAAGGAGGCACGATCCTGCAAAAAGACCTTGGGTGCATGTAGGATATTATCAATAGGATGGTTTAAACACACCTGATCTCTGTAGGATTAGGTGCAGAAACACTGCCTGCATTAGTATTTCAGCATAAGGAATAAGAGGCAGATGACTGTTGAATACTCACGCTGTAGAAATGCTCTGGATATCAATCCTGTAACAGAAACATGCAAAGTCTGTACCCACACACTGCAGAATTTACCAACTAATAGCCCAATTAAAGAGGTACTTCAGTATGCGCCTTGCTTTAAGCTCACAGGGCAGCCTCGATGACTAACCACATTCAATTTCTTTAAGTCAAGATCCAAACTGAAAACAATATTAAAAAAAAAAGTGAGGAAAAACGGATGGAAATGCAATTTGCATCCACAAATCCCAGCACCTCATCAGGTCTGAACCATGCAAAGGGCGACAGAACACATCTACCTCTAAGAAGTCATTCATTAAGGATCAACGTCTTGTTTAATTGCGGAAGACGTGTGCAGGAGTGATGCACGGAACTCAGCTGTTGGAGCAGATCCAAGAAGTAGTCAGATACATTTGTGAGAAAAGGGGATAAAAATGAGATTGGCATTGATAAGCAAGAACACAGGTGACATTACTGCAAACCGGGTGGGAGGAACGAAACAATGAAGATTTTGAAGGTGAGAACGAAGTTTGGGATATAGTTTTTAATTATTATTATTTTAAAGCAAAAATAATATAGAGAGTAAGCCTTCATGCAAATGAGCACTTATCAAATAGCCTTTCCAGGTGAGTAATTTCTTTCACGATTAATAAAATCTGCAATCTGAGCAACAATGTTCTGATGACTTTTTGCCATTCGCAATTATCGCTCATCCTGGCATCAAAAACTCATTATTATTAGAGCTGACAGAAAAATATTTAACTACTTCTAGGAAAGGACTTAATTTTTTTAAAAGAATCGCAAGTTTCTCAAGCTTTGTTTCTACTTCTCAGTCTGGGAAGTGAAAAATGAGGGAGCCCTAGCAACCCTCACGTAGATCTCCTTCAGTTTCCAACAGGTGATGTGAATAAAAGCAGCTAATTTACATGGTAACACAACACACTACAAAAGTATACTTTGGTTTAAAAGCAGCCTACTAAGAGCATGGAGTTAACATATCCCTGTATAACTATGGGCGTGTGTTTTATACTATAAACATACGTATTTTTGCCCTTTTTATAGCAGTTTTCTCCCAAGGAGCTAAAAGCATTTAACAGTTACTGTAGAACTAACAGCACTCTTGTGGATAAGAATATATAATCACTATTTTAATGGCATGGAAGCTGAGGCACAAAGGTGGATGTGGCAGAACAAAAACAATACCAAACTCCAAGCTCTGTGAGTAAATTCCAGCCTACCTGGCATACATCATCTATAGGCAGATAGGAACAGAGATATTTTCACCAGTGCCTATAGAGATGTTAGCATTAACACTGCCTATGCCCCCCTCCACACTGCACCCTGACAGAGCAGCTAAATCAGAGCCGCACTAGAAAGAACAGTCCAATATAGATGCTAAATGGATTCAAACAAACGTAGACAAAAAAAGATTTCCCTATGCACATCTGCTTGACAAATAAAACATTTGAACCCTTTATAAAGAGGTCTCTCAGATCTCCCACTTTCAGCGATGTGGTAGTCGATCAGTGGAAGGAGATGCAGCAGGCATGAGTTGTAATAAGGGAAAATCTAATTAGATATGAAGAAGGAAAAATCAGTGAGTGCTTCACCAGTCAGCACAGTCTGCCCACGAAGGCTGTTGAGTCTCCATCCTCAGGGATACTCAGGACTCGCCTGGACACAATCATAGCACTGAAGAACCTGCTCCACTCTGCAGCTGGTCTGTTTTGAGCAGGTTGACCACAATGACCTCCTGAGGTCCTTCCCTAACTAAGTTACTGTATGAATATCATACAGATACAAGTGCGGTTATTCCTAGGTTTCCTTGCTTCGTCCCAAAGCTTATCAGAAATTCATACAAGAAGTATGACCCTGGACTTCCATGAGTAACAACTTCTTCATTCAGCTTGCTCTCTTCTGAAAAGAGGGGAATGGAAGAGACTGCAATCTTTTCTTTAGCCCACCTAAAGCTACAAAGAATGAAAAGCAAAACACAATCAAGCACCTAAACGCGTGTGGTCGTTAGAGGTCTTGGTTTGAGTTTACATACCTTCCTGACCCTCGTTCCTTGTAAGAAACACTCAGAAAAGCAATCAAGTTGCTGTGCTGAGAGACCCGCTGTTGTTAAAAAAAACTGCATCATGATAACAGCTCTCAACTTCTTCCTTTCATTTCGGATTCCTCTCCCCTCCTCCCCCCACATTTTCATATGAGGTGCTGCATATGGTGAAAGCCAATTTAGTCTGAGCCAGAAACAACAGAGGTTAAATACTTCCCCAGTTAGAACACAGAGACTGCAACAGTATGTGATTGTCAAGCTATACAGGGCTATGGCCAACATACATAAATACGTTCTACTCTCTTCAGAAGAATAAGCAAGTTAAAATGTTTGAAGGGGGGGCAGCTAAGCTGGGAATATCCTCAAATGGGTGAGACAGACAAGCATGCTACTCCTACGGGCAGCTCATTTCTAGAAACAAAGTCCACCCAAGAATCCAAGGCACTTTTGAACAACTTCTTGACCCACAGCAGAAGCCTTGATGAAGTAGCCTGGACACAGTGGGCATCTCATTTCCAACTACGTGTGTCAACTATTTGTGTTAATCAGCTCCATTAAAGAGAAAAGAGTTGTTGGTTGGTTAGTTTTGTTGTTTGACCTTCCCCTTCCAAGCAGATCACAGAAATGATATCAGAAATATCCACAGAAATACCATAATTTGATACAGTAATAGTACAATAAGCTGATATTCAGGCTAAGACTATACTCAGCATTTTATACTGATTTGAACTGTGCAATGCTGCAACGTATCAAGCCAGATTTGCTAGACGTTCCCCACCACAGAAAGTGAATTAAACTGTCACTCATCACCATAAGACTTGCTCTAGTGTAAGTACTTCTTCATCAGTTGGACAACCTTGCACTGAATTAAAAGCAAAATGCTATGTTGCAAGTTAAAATCTTCATCCACTTTCCCATATGTTATTTTTTTTTTCTCTCTACTTTTCTCTTACCTATTTTCCACTCCACTGTTTTCCCCCAGTTCAGTATGTTTAACCCTCTGTACTCCACGCCACCTGCCCAATGCTTTCTTTTCTTCCCCTTCTCAGCAGATTTAAAGAAAGGAGCTTGTTTTTGAGCTCCCTGGCTACACTTGAGAATTATGGTCTGAGCATCGAAGTTCTGATGTCCTCCTGATCCTTTCTGTTGACCATTTATAAATGAACAAGGCAGCAAAGCCTGCTGGAGTACAGCTCCCTTCCCCAAGGCCCATCTGTTCAGTGTGTCAAGGCAAAGCTGAGACAGAATCATTTGAGTTGGAAGGGGACCATAAAAGGTCATCTAGTCCAACTCCCCTGCAATGAACAAGGGCACAACACATACACCCCATGAAAGCACAGGGAAGAATGACACCGTATTCATTGTGAGGGATACTAAAAAAAAAAGTTATTTAGAGAACATTTGATTTTACTACAACTGTGAGACAATTACAGCTGTTGGTACATTCACTTTTACAGCATTACACACAAATGCCAGAACAAAGAAGGAATATAAAATAAAAACCTTATTCAAAATTCAGGCTCAACTTCAAGTAACAATTTCATTTTTCTATTATTATATACACTATTTATGATACTGTACTGGTAGCACAGAGAAAGAGATTAAATAAACTTCCCTACACATACTTATACACACTCAAGCATACACACAATTTCCTGTTTTACCATGAACAAACTAATGATAGGAATTAAGAAGCATTTTTAAATTACCAAAGCTGCACTGAAATCTGTAAGCTAGTTGCTCAGGGAAATACACTTTATAAACAGTCTTCATGGGTGTACTACAAACCTATTTATGGGAAGAGGCTGCCAGAAAGGTTATGATCCAGATGTGCTGAGGATGCTGAGGTGTTCAGTAAGGAACATCAAGAGGGAACAGCAAGCACTGTAAGTAACAACTGTTGTGTCGTGTGCAAGAAAGATTAAACAGGTTAAAATTAGGGAAGAAAAAAAGGAAAGAGGACTTGGTGGCCTTGACACAAATAGAAAGTGCACACCTCCTGGGCTGTGTTAGCAAGAAGATAGCCAGCAAGTCCAAGGGCTGGCCCCACACATCCATGTAGCACTTGTGAGCGCTCCAGGATAGGTGAAGGGTATTAGTGGCTGAAGCACAAAGTGTGAAGGAAGGGAGAGAGATCACACTGTGGTTTCCATTTCCCAGTGGAACAGTGCAGAGAGTGAGCCTATTCTTGAAAGTATGGAGAGATACAAGAAAGGAGGAGCTGCAACAATGAACATTCTGATGAGAGATGAGGGGAACATCCTTCATGAGATAGGAACATAGGAACAGGGGCCAGAAGAAATGCTGAAATCTCCATCCTTGGAAATATTCAAAGCTCAAATGCGTGCAGCCTGGAGCAACCTGGGGGACACTGCTCTGAGCAGGAGGTCAGACTGGACAATATCCAGAGGCACTTTCAGCCTGAATTAACCAATTGTTCTAAATATCTGGTTGGGAGAAGCCAGAATGTGATCAAAGGATGCCAAGACCTGCTGTCATAAAGCATCAAGGGTCAGGCTTAGCTCTGTGAGGAGAAACACACAAAGAAGATTGGGAAAATAAGCTAGGAAGGGGGTACGATGAGTACAGCAGCAGGCTGAAAGAGAAGGCAGCAACAGAGGATCAACACTGTAAGGAAGAACAAAAATAGAAAACCCAAATCTACATCCACCAAGCTACACTCTCCCCTAACAGCCCAAAGGTAAAAAGTCCTAAGGGAGTCGCTCAGTGATGAAGTCAATATTTACGTTTCCACTTTGATGTGCGTAATAGAACTGAGTAGGAGAGGAAATCAGTTCTCCTATTTGAAAAACTAAGCAACCTTTAATCTGCCTTTTTTTTTTTTTTTTAATCTACACACACAATTTTGCAAACTTCACTGGTATTTATAACAGTGTTTATATAATAAAGAATGCTTCATTTGTAACACAAACACACAAGTACATTTTGTAGCTTAAAACTCCGAGCGATCACTGCACTCAGAGTGGCTTACAGCTCTCTGCAGTTCTGTAGGATATAAACCTCTCAGCCTGTGGAGATGAACTCTACTCCCTCTTGCAGCCACACAACCCAATGCATATACCCTTGATCAGGTTTATAGCGCCAGCATTCAGCCTCCTACTTTCTTTTTCTAGCGTGACACAGTTGCACATGCTCTGACAGGGATTTGCTGCAGTCACTGAATGCGTAACCCAAACTACATTCATGTAAGATGGATAAAAGGAAAATTAAAACGCAGAAAAGAACAGATAACTGCACACTTACCCTATGATATCCAGACTGTGTATCGAAATCAGCCTCAGGTGTAATAGTCAGTAAACAGGACAGCAAATCCTTGCATTTAGCAGGAGGTTTCTGGGAAGCCAGATTACCTAGGAAGAGAAGAGGAGAATTACGTTAATACACAACGATGAAGTCACCTAGGCTCTTTAAGAATAGCCTTTAAATGAGCGAGAGGAGAAGAAAAAAGAAACAGCTGCAGGATGGGAGATGGTACATGCCACCATGATCGGCATGGAGAATTTAATCCTCCGAAGGTGACAGAAATCTGCTATGAAGCGTGGGGAGTTCGGTGCTGCTGGATTCTTAGGGTTTAGTAAAGAGCATCTAATACCCGTGATAACACAGTGTTAACCCTCTAATCAAGGACATGGAGGAGAGCAGAAAGAGCACGATTTTTTGCTTAATTAGTTGCTATCAAAGAGAGGACAAGTTCAAGCACTCAGAAGAATGAGGCGATACAAGACTATCTAAAAGTTTAATAGCGTTCCAAGTCGTCGGTAACGTGGGGTTTGCCCATGAAGTAAAAATAATCCCAAGAGATAAATTTAAAGAAATATATCTCATTTTAGTGCCCAGAGTAAAATGACTATTCATTAAAGCAAAGCAGTTTTATACCTACGTTCTCCATCTCAGATCTAATATGTATGGGAGTAATCTCCATGACGGGAAGTGGAATGTAATCCTGCAAGAATGAAGTGCTGTCATTATCTGCAAATCAATACAATTTTTATTTATTTATTTATTTTTAAGTGGGCATAACTACCTATTGATTTCACGTTTTTAGAACTGGAGTTTCTGGCTCTACGAAGAAGATTCTTACAATGATGAGAGATATAGATGAATAAATGAGCTGATATAAGCTGATTTTAAGTCTGAATTGTTCGAGGGGAGTTCACTGTAATCAGGATTTCATAGAATCACAGAATCATAGAATGGCCTGGGTTGAAAAGGACCACAATGCTCATCCAGTTTCAACCCCCTGCTATGTGCACGGTTGCCAACCAGCAGACCAGGCTGCCCAGAGCCACATCCAGCCTGGCCTTGAATGCCTGCAGGGATGGGGCATCCACAGCCTCCTGGGGCAACCTGTTCCAGTGCGTCACCATCCTATGGATGAAAAACTTCCTCCTGATATACAACCCAAACCTCCCCTGTCTCAGTTTAAAACCATTCCGAAGAAACCAAAGTGTTTGTCTTTCGAAACCTCAGCTTAAGCTTCTTTTGTTTGACACAAACATAATGTTTTGTGTATTTGAAACACTACACATTTTGCGTTGGTAGAGCAATACTTCACTAACCCTACCTCCAAGCTGTTGGAAGTTTATCATGCAAAACCTCTTAGAGGACACCTCCTTATCCTGCAAGTACATTATTACAGAGTATTTGTATGACTCTTGCTATGTTCAAATAGCCCGACCAAAAAAATAAAGATATTAAGCCATTCCCCTGTGAAAGACCAAACCTGGCTGAGCACTGAGAAGCTTATGGTTCAGGAGAAGGACACTGAAGAGTGACACAACACATCCAAGGTCACTCTGAGGGTCTGTGAAGCCCTGAGTTCCACTGGGCCATGATAAATTTCTTCAGAAGAGTTTAATAGAACTGGTAGATGCTTATATAATTCTGTAAATGAAGCATAAAGCAACTTTGGCTTGATGAGCTGATCAAATAGCTCATGTTGTAATGAATGACCTGTAATACCTGTAATGAGAGCTGACTGCAGTGCATGATGTACCATTACAAAGAGAAGGAAAACAGATAAAAGTTTAAAGTGGGGCATGCTGACATCCCTAAAGAAATCTCTAAAAGCAAACAGACAAAATCATTTACAATTTTTAGTCCTCGTTTCACGCAGAAAAAGCAGATCCTTTCTCAAGCAGTAGCCAGCTGCAAGGTTAGTCTCTCAAAAATGCAAAGCACGATAATACAAACAAGGAAAGGAATGGGAAGGCACACAAAAAGAAGTGTCTAGACTGCATTATCCCCATCATTCCTGTCTTTTCTGTCATACAGAGCTGCATTCTCCTCGTTAGCTGCTTTGTTTACAGGGTTAGACTCATTTTAGAGTTTAGGCTTTCCAAATAGTTGGTCTATTCATTTATATAATGCTGCTCAAACACATTGTTGAGACATTTCAACGGAGTATTTCTGACTTTCACGACATGCTTAAAGAATTCTGCATGAACTGCTTGAAAAAGCTCCAACAAAAATAGCAGCTTTTTTTTGTTTGTTTGGTTGGGTTGGTTTGGTTTCCTGTTTTTCAGAAAAAAAAAACCCACTGTTTTCATGGAGAAGTTTATGGAACGGACAGAAAGAAACTCAAGGGAGTAATTACTCCTTTGCGGAGTGAATCACCACATCACAGTTACCCCATCCTCTTCAAGGGCAACACTGGGCCATGGCAGCACGGAATATCTCCCTCGGGAAACATCCTCTTCCCAAAGCCATCTCAGGACTTGTTCAAGAGCAAGCACAGACTTTGCAGAACTGAAGAACCACCTTTGACAGCAAAACATGAAATGAAATGGGTTTGTGATGAGGAAGAGGACTAGTCTGATACACCAATGGCAGTTTTACATGAAGGAAATCTTTTTCTTTCCTACCTCAAAAGTGAAAGCCACGAGGAACATCTACAAAGCGTGACTATAGAATCTAGATGGCAGTGCCATAGGGAAAAGCGAAACAGACCTCACAGCAGGATACGGGATGTTAGAAGAAAGGCTCAGAAGGAAAATGGAGCAAGAGAGGGAATAATCCGTCACCATGAAAATGGTACACAAAGACGGGCTTAGGTTCAAAATCTGTTTCCTTACTCCTGAACACGCAGTCCCAAAGAGGAGTCAAAATTATTACTCGGGACAACACAAAGAAAGGATTAATAGTCTTTACTGTTTAACATGCATTATTTATTTACTAGGCTTCAGGTGGCTTCTCTACCCTGCTTTAGAAAAGCTTGGCTGATCATAGGACAGGATTCTGATCTTATCAAAACTTAAAAGCAGTTCAAAGTGAGGGGGAGAGAGAAGAACAACACCTGTCAGTCAGCTCGGAACCACTAACACGAACAGTGAAAGTAGAAGAGGCAGACATACACTAAGGAGCTTTAAACATCTACACCAAGAGGTGCTCTCTCTTGTTTGCCAGCTTTGAAGATAAAGCCTCACTTCCCCGTATCAATATTTCATGAAGCGGAAGGCTTCCTTACAAAGGCCTACAGCAGCAGCCCAATTTATCCATTAGCAGCCTGACAACCTCAGAATGGACAAATCATATATCCTATGTAGCACCTAGGCTTCTGAATTAAAATGACCAGAGGTAGCCTGTTGGAAACCAGACATCTGCTCCAAATACTCCATCACTGTAGCAACTTTCATGATGTCAGCAGCTCCTTTAGGGCAGAGCTACCAGGAGGCTACATGGTATACGAACTGGTGTGAACTCACCCACCTTGACAGAAGCTTCTTTATGATCGAATGTAATGATCAGAGATGCCTTAGGTAAGAAGAAGACCTAGGTAACGAAAAGCAAGTTTGGATCTTTCGTAGAAAGAAACTGTACCACTGGCCCCATCCTCTTGACTCCCACCTATTAGATGGTTTCAAGTGTTGATAAGATCCTCCTTAGTCTTCTCCTCTCCAAGCTGAACAGTCCCAGGGCTCTCAGCCTTTCCTCACAAGGGAGATGCCCAGGCCCCTTATCTTTTTTTGCAGCCTTCCACAAGATTGTCTCTTACAAGATCCCTTTCTTTCCTGAACTGAAAAGAACTGGACCCACTACTCCGGATGTAACCTCACCAGGGCCAAGTACAGGGGGAGGTGGCTGACCTTCTGGCTCATACCACTGGAGGCAGTTAAGGAAAGTCTATTACTGCACTGGTTGGCCTGGCTTATTATCCAGTTGGCTTCAACGGTGCCATTTTGGACCCCACTCCCCAAGCTCTTCAGTTTAAAGCCTGTCTCATTGCACTTGAGCTTTAAGAAGTGAATTATAAGTTTCCAAATGCCAAAGACAGAATGACTTTGCCTTACATTAAAACAGTTTTCTTATGCAGCAAAACTGTCTTTCGAAGCTTTGCTGTTACAGATGCTCTGTAAAGGGCAATAGAGCAGACCAGCTTATCTACCAAGAGCTGCATAAGGTGTGAGAAGTGTACAGATTTAAACAACATCCTCACAATACAAAGCAAACAGCAACATTCACCAACTCAATACTGTAATGAAAGGAAACTTGGAAAAAATCAAAGTGCCTTCCTGGGGCAAATAAGAGATCTGCCTTACTCTGTGAGGCATCTATAGAACTGGGAAAATAAGAAAGCAAGCAGGAGAGCATTAGCAAGCACTTGTCTACCAGGATACGACTGCCATAAGCATGTCAAACAGCTTCCAAAATACAGGGAAAAGCAGAGCGAAAGGCAAAATCTTCAGAGCAAAGTCAGAGGTTTTGAGCAAGAATGTTTTCCTTGTTGAAGCAGTGGGCTTCTTGGTGCAGAAAGACTAAGAGTAAAGAAAATAGATGGAAGCTGGTCTCTGGGTTTGTTTATTCTGCATTATGCAAAGCTCTGAAAAGTGCAGCCCAAGAACCCCACGGGTCTGATTCTGAGCTCCTCGATGCAAAGCACACAGCATCCATCTCAGCAATGATGCCATGCACCACTTGCCTTCCACATCTTTCTCACAGCTGGAAAAGTATTTGGAAAGCAAGAAGGATACAATGGATCCAAAGGAAAGCTATGAAGATAATCAAAAGACTAGAGCACCTATTGTATGAAGAAAGGTTGAAGGAGTTGGCCTTCGCTTGGACAAGGCTCCAGGCAGACTTCACTGCATTGTTCCACTTCTTGAAGGGTGCTTACAAGCAGGAGGGGGATCAACTTTTTACATGGTTTGACAGTGATAGAACAAAAGGGAATGTCTTAAAACTATAAGAGGGGAGTGCTAGATTAGATGTGAAGAGACATCTTTTACTCAGAGGGTGGTGAGGTGCTTGCAAAAGCTGCCCAGCGAGGTTGCATGTGCCCCATCTCTGGAATCACTCTAAGATAGGTTGGATGGGATCCTGAGCAGCGTGATCTGATGGTCTGCAACTCTGCCCATGGCAGGGGGATTGAAGCTAAATGGTCTTTAAGATTCCCTCCCATCTTAGCCATTGGGTGATTCTATGAAAACCAAGGTCATGGAGACTGTTATTTTAGGTTAATTAATCAGAAACGTTTTCATGTAAAAATGTTCTACAAAAGGCTGCCCCTGCACACAAGCTATAGAACAACTGGGAAGCAGGAAGTGCTTTAAAAATGCCCTTTACAGGCTGCCTTGCCCTGCAAACATCCTCCCCCACGCCAAATGCTACAGTGTGGGGCGGCAGGCAATGAAAGGGAAAAAAGATCTGGGGGAAGCACAAGTGGAGCACGCTCTCTGCAAATTAGAAAGGAGAGCAAATCTGGGGAAAAAAAAGAAAGACACCAATATAAACACAAGGCGGGTTGCACGGTTTCGTAAGCAGTAAAAGGAGGGTTCTTGTCAGCATTATATCTGGCAAATCAAAAATCAGTCATCTCACTAAGCAATAATTCCAGTTGGCAAGTACCTGCAGGCACAGAGTGAGGGATGGGCTGATGCACCCAATGCTCTCAGTGCTGCATGGGCTGGGGTCCAACAGCTGTGCTATGCCACTGTCTCTGGTGTATCTACCTGTTCCAGCTCTACCACTGGAAATCTCCAGAGTGCCAGCCATCACCTGCTGTTATAACGCTGCCAGACCCTAAGAAAGTGATCTGCAAAGGGAACAACCAAAGACGCCATAAGAAGCTAGGTAGGTTCTGCAACTGAGCACGGATACAGCCAAGTGTTGCAGGCTGTAATAGAAGCAAAAAGTAATATTTATTTAGAGCCAAAACTGAAAGATACATATATATCCAAAGCCCCACTTGATTTCGTCATCCTTACAGGGAAAGGTAACAGCTCTGTACAGTGATGCTATTGTGTACGTTGACCCTAATCTATTAGATATTAAAGAATATACAGAATTCTCTTCTTCCGCACCAGCCAACTACTAACTAAAACACTGAGAAGTCTGGAGACTGCAAGCCGAGAGGATCCTGAGGTGCTTGGAAAAAGCCTTGGCAATGCTGTCATTTATCACTATTGCCTGAAAGAATGTATGCAATAGCCACCGAGTTGTCACCCAAGAAGGATGACCAGAGCAGAGAATGCTACACGTGCCTAATGTGCAAGTTATTTATATCAATACTTTAATGGCACCATCACTTCATTTACTGTCTAGCAACTCTGGGATCGAAATTATATAATCCTAAGATTACTTGCTATGTTTTCCTTCTCTTAAATTTCTTGCAATTGCACTCAACTGTTTGAAGGAAGGCCGGGAACTATTAACATCTCGTCATCAAAGATTTAAACAGACTGACAGTAACCCTGAGGTTCTGCAGTGCAACACTTCTTCAAGTGCCTCCAAAACTAGAACGCTGACCTCTGCTTCAGCAAAGAGTTCACTTGGGTTAAGGGAAAGAGAACACTTAGCTCAGTACCCCTCTTTGCCTTTAAGAGCAAGAATTAACTCCTCCTATGACACTGAGTAGCTTTTGAGAAAACATTTGTGCTTTAGAACTGACTGTTCAGTTTGAATTCCTGCATGGCTAATCACTTCTTTAAAGGGAAGTACGCATCAATAATATTCATGGGGAGCTTCATAAGAGCTTGGCAAACATTTCTGACAAAACAAAAAAACTCAAACAGAAGGATTACTCATAAATGCTACATCAACATCTCTTTTGACAGGCATCTGGATTATGCTGCTCTTTAAAAGGGAAAAACAAAGATGTCACTTCGAAGTTTAAATGGAAACAGTGAAATACGCTATTAAAAATATCAGATCATAAACAAAGTTATTTTTGCAAACTGAAACAAAATGAGCAATTACAGCAAACTTTGCCAAGATACTTTACAGACATTCAATCTTCTTTTTTTTTTTTTTTTTCCCCAAAAATCCTTTAAAACTCTGCAAGATACACGAAGATCACAGTTCATTAACACCGACAAATCCATACACACAATCAGACATTCAGCATCAGCAGCCTATCACGTCCCATCTTTTTCTTCGGATGCCCTTGAGCTGATGCTTTAGGTTAAAGTATGCACCAGCCTACCTGAACAAAACTGCTAAAGAATCACAGAATTATGGAAGTGCTCAAGCTAGAAAAGACCTTCAAGATCACCAAATCCAACTGCAACCTACTCATACTACCCTCACTAACAACCCTCTGCTAAACCATGTCCCTGAGCACCACATCCAAATGGTTTTTAAACACATCCAGGGACGGTGACTCAACCACTTCCCTGGGCAGTCCATTCCAGAGCTTAACAACCCTTTCTGTAAAGAAGTTTTTCCTGATATCCAACCTAAATTTACCCTGGCACGACTTGAGGCCATCTCCCCTCATCCTGTCACCTGTTACCAGTGAGAAGAGACCAACCCTGCTCTCGCTGTGAGCACCTTTCAAACACTGACAGAGAGCAATAAGGTCTCCCCTCAGCCTCCTTTTCCCCAGACTAAGCAGCCCCAGTTCCTTCAGCTGCCCAGGAATATGCAGACAGATACTTTAGGAACCCATCTTCTAAGAATTTATTTCACTTTCCTTCTCCTGAGCCATGTTAAACACAGAATTACATTATCCAGGCAGCATTAATTTATGTGGTATTCTGTAGCAAGGCTTACAAGCAGATGAATGATGATGCAAATAGGAATTTCTTACTCATTCTAAGTTTATTTAATTTTTATTCCCCGGGAAAAGCTCAAGGAAAGGTGCTGAGACGTGTAGAGTTCAAAAGAGATATGCGAAATATTCACATGTTAAAAGACTGCTGAACAGACCGCTTATTCAAATGAATGCTGAGTTCTAATGCATCTGCAATGTGTAGTTCAAAATTGTTCACCTGAATAGTGAGGTTTCTTTGAAGACAAATGCTTACAGTCTTGTCAAAGAGGTATATTTCTTTAAAGTGGAGTCAGCTTCTTCATGACTCATTGAAGTCCACTGGCTTTGCTGGAGATTTGATGAAGGTAATAGGCAAGTACATGTGCTGAAAGGCTTTTTATTTCTTTACTGAAGTAAAGACTAGCAAAATACCTTTTTCTACAATGATTTGAAGGCATTGGAATTAAAAGGCTGGAAACTTTTAGGCCAGTTTGACTAACGTATCTTCACAACTCCATTGCTTCGCTTAAGCAGCTGGAGGGACTATCATTGAAAGCACCGAAGTGTTTCAGGCTGAAAAGAACTCAACTGCTCTGACAACACAAATGAACTGCATGTGCTTCAAGACCTTCTCCAGATCTTTCTGGAAATAAATAAATACATAAAACAGAAAACTTAGAAACAGAACAAACCTATTGTTTTGCCACGTGCAGATGTTTGGGTTTTTCTTGGGCATCAGGTAACAAAAGGAACTGTAGGTGATGTGAACACAGCCACACCACGAGTGCTCTGTAGTGCCGGGGGAATGCTGGTAGATGGGAGAGGTCTTGAAGATCAGGGCAGGGATAGATAGGACTGAGAGTCAGGACAGCAGCTCTAAGAAGGGCCAAAGAAAATTCTGTTTTTACATGAAACCTTGCAGACAACATGAAATGCACTTGTTCACGCTGTACCCGTGACAGCAGGAGGAGGGAAAAAACCAAAAAACTCATTCTGTTAGGTCTAATACTGCAAAAAGGGAAGGGTGCTCACGATATCAAGAACAGCCTGTGCTCAAAAAAGCGAAGAAATTGTTTTGCTTATGAGATGAGTCAACATCGCTATGCCCCAAGAAAACATCCTTATGCAATATTTAAGAGCAAAGTAGTTCTGGAAGAGGAAGAAATACAGCCAAGGTGAGAACGCTGATGTAGTGTGCTACAGCTAGCAACGTTCTGCATCTCCAGAAGGTTTTCAAAGCTTTGATTGTCTACCTAGAGGAGGCACTAGGAGGACTGACAGGTATCATCAGCTCTGATTCCCCAATTACAATCTCCATTTTCTCTGACTCACTTTAGAATAACAGTTTCATTGCAGAGCAGACGAACCCTATCCTCTTCACTGTGACCACCGCACTATTTACTGACTAGATAACCCTAGCAGTCCCTTTGTGGCCTTAGGCTGATCCTGCTGGAAATTATAATGCACAGGGCTCGATTTCTTGCCTTGTTCAGAAAGAAAAAAAAAAGTCCAGTCACGATCACCAAATTTCTAGAGATGTCTCGGGGGCGTTGGTAAAAGGTTTACTGATTAATTATTCCTGCTGTCAAAATCTATTTCGTTTTTGTTTCCTATCACAAATTTTCTTGGCTTTCACTTCTAGACAACAAATCTTGTTACATTTTTTTTTTGTTCAACGGGCTGAAGAATCTTGCTTTCTTAAAAGTTTCCCCACAGAAAGAACATAGATCAGTTCTTTCCTTCACTTTGATTAGGGTAATACACGATTGCAAGAAACTCCAGTGGCTTGAAGTCATGCTCTCTCACCCCTAACAACCATCATACTCCTTGAGTTGCCAATAGACTCTGGGAGCATCTGCAGCATGGTCAGATTCAGATTTAGCACAGCCTCTCTGTTGTTCTTCTATAGGAGTACACGCAAATTGCTGAAGAAGACATTCGAGCTTTGTCCTGCAAGACCATATTCTTATGGTGTCAATTCTCAATTGCAGCAATGACTCTTTCTGCTTTCCACCAGCTTCAGAGAGTCTAGGACAACCAGTCTGGAGTCAGAATCACAGAATTGTAGGGGTTGGAAGGGACCTCCAGAGATCATCAAGTCCAAGCCCCCTGCCAAATCAGGTTCCCTACACCAGGCCACACAGGTAGGTGTTCAGGCAGGTCTTGAATATCTCCAGAGAAGGAGACTCCACAACCCCCCTGGGCAGCCTTTCCCAGTGCTCCATTGACCTCATCATGAAGAAGTTTGTGCTGAACTTCCTATGCTCCCGTTTCTGGTCGTTTCCCCTTGTCCTGTCTCCACACACTGCTGGAAAGAGTCTGGCCTTGACACTTTGCCCCCCACACCTCAGATATTTATAGACCTGCATCAGGTCCCTTCTCAGTCCTCTTTTCTCAAGGCTAAACAGACCCAGTTCACTTAGCCTTTCTTCATAGGGGAGATGTTCCAGGCCCTTCACCATCTTTGTGACCCTCCACTGGACTCTTTTCAAGAGATCCCTGTCTTTTTTGTACTGGGGAGCCCAGAACTGGACACAGTATTCCAGATGAGGCCTCACCAGGGCAGAGTAGAAGGGACAATCACGTCCCTTGACCTGCTGGCCACACTCTTTTTAATGCACTCCAGAATGCCATTGGCCTTCTTGGCCACAAAAGCACACTGCTGGCTCATGGCCAACCTGTCGTCCACCAGGACACCCAGGTCCCTCTCTGTAGAGCTCCTCTCCAGCAGGTCTTCCCCCAGCCTGTCCTGGTGCATGTAATTATTTCTCCCTAGGTGCAAGACTCTACGCTTGCTTTTGTTAAAGCTCATCTGGTTTTTTACTGCCCAGCTCTCCAGCCTGTCCAGGTTTTGCTGAATGGCAGCACAGTCTTCAGGCTTGTCAGCCAATCCTTTGTACCATCAGCAAACTTACTGAGGGTGGCCACTATCCCCTCGTCAAGGTCATTGATGAAGATGTTGAACAAGACCAGACCCAGCACGGACCGCTGGGGGACACTGCTACTTACAGGTCTCCAACCAGACTCTGCACCGCCAACAACGACCCTCTGCACTCTGCCAGTCAGACACTTCTCAACCCATCTCACTGTCCACTCATCTATCCCACACTTCTTCAGCTGTTATAAGGATGTCGTGGGAGACAGTATCAAATGCCTTGCAGAAATCAAGGCAGACTACATTCACTGCTCTTCCCCCCATCCACCCAGCCAGTGACAACATCATAGAAGGCTACTAGGTTGGTAGAGCAAGACACCCCCTTGGTGAACCCATGCTGACTACTCCTGAAGACATGAACCTTAAAAGGCTGAAGCCAAGAAAGCTCTATTTCATTCCTCACATATGCCACATCAAATTAATCAAAACTATGTTATTAAGTCAAATGTCTTGTAGAAGCCACAAATAACAAATCTTACCTTTATAATCTAAACATGCAAATGCATTAAAAACACCTAATAGACATCAGGTTACCTTGACAGGATTTATTTTCTATAAGCTCATGTTGATTGGCACTAATTGTATTTCTCTTGCTCAATCCTTTATCAGCAGTCCCATTTTATTACACCCTAAATCAATATTAGGATGACAAGGCTCAAAAGCTCACACCTTTGAGGCACAGATTTTGACCGTATTTCCAAAGCAATGAATCAGATCTCCAGAGCTGACCACCAACAGCCCGCTGACACGGTGGAGCTCTCAAACCATTCTCTCCAACTTGCATTTACAACACTAAAAAAAGATCTGTGGCTTAATTTGTCATTCCCAAAGAAACAGCAAAATAAACAGCCTGATTACAAAAGATCTCCTGGAGTGAAAGGGAAAAAAAGCAAGTGAAGACAGAAAAGGAAGTGTGGGAGGTGAGCAGGTTACTGTCAATCAAACTTTTGAGTCCTCGAGAATGATTAGAAAAAGAAGTAATTCCTTCACAGCAAGAATTTGTTCTCCTGATGTTAATTGTTGATTTTAGCATGTATGACTATCACAGAATTTATTCAACTGAGTGAGGCAATCGTGCTGTTCAAACTGAGCTCTGAGATTTAATTTAAGAATTAAGTTACATAAAAACATTGGGCTTAGATTCTTTACATGCAGTGCTGAGAAACTTCCACCACTGGGTAGCCTGATAACTAAGTCTTCCTAAGAAAAGTCCATAGACTCTGATGTTGGCATGCAAGGTGAGTGGAGGGAAAGCACTTCCTTCTAGGATTCCTACTTTCCTGGCAATCATGTACTTCCAGTTGCAACTGGGACCGCAGAGCAGTACTACCTCCAGCTCTTCCCAGCTAGCTTTCTCAACGAGACTTCATAGAGTTGTAGAATTATTTGAGCTGAAAGGGGCTTTTAAAGGCCACGTAGTCCAACTCCCTTGAAGTGAAGATGTGAGTTCACGAACCACAACTAGATCAGAGCACTCAGAGCTCCATCCAGCCTCACCTGGAATGACTTTAAGGACAGAGCATCCAACCCCTCTTTGGGAAACCTATTCTAGTGCTTCACTACCTTTATTGTAAAAAAAAAACAACCACACACAAAAAATAAAATAAATAAAAATAAAAAAATCCAACAAACAAGAAGAGAAAACAACAACATCAACAAAAACCTTTCCTTAATACCCAGTCTAAATCTCCCTTCTTTTAGTCTGGGATCACTCTCCCATGTTCTATCACAGCAGACTCTGATAAAAAGTCTGTCCCTTTTCATTCTCTCAGCCCCTCTTCGTACACTGAAAGGCCGCAATCAGGTCTCCCCAGAGCCTTCTCCAGGCTGCACAGCCCCAGCTCTCTCAGTCTGTCCGTGTAGGGAACGTGTTTCACCTCTTCGATCCCTTTTTGTCACCCTCCTCTGGACACGCTCCAACAGGTCCATGTATTTCCTGTACTGAGGACTCCACATCTGGACACAATACTCCAGATGAGGCCTCACCAGCACAGAGTAGAGGGAAGAATAGACTTTGCAGACAGCATTCCTACAACTACTTACTTGAGACACAAGAGCAGATCGTTTCATGTCATTAAGTTACTAACATCCTCACAATACTTTGAGTCTAGAGGGACAACAAATACTGCACGGGAAGAACTGCAGTGCTTCCCATGAAACACCTGCATACAGCTTAAAGTAAACCATGTCTGACTTCAGCAGCTGCACAGATAGAGAGCTTACAGCACCAGCATAGTCAGAAAGGTACTCATTCAAAAAAAAATTAAATAGCACCCATGGAGAAGACTACTGTTATTTGCCTTACAGCCCCAGGCAGTGTCCTGCATCCTGTCATCAAACGCTCTGAATAAGCCTATCGCATATCTACTTCTTCACATTGGCAGCACACACAGTGAGCGCACTCCAGCTAAAGGGATTCTGCCATTTACCTCCATGGCTTCACCCTCAGACTTCGAGGGTGATGACAGAATTAGTGCAAAAGTCCCCTCGATAGCTCCAGCTCTCTGGTGATATGCTTTCTAGTGACAAGCTCTACATTTCATCAGTATCTCTACTCAAATTCTTACTCAGTCTCCGCTTAATCACAGAATCATAGAATGGCCTGGGTTGAAAAGGACCACAATGACCACCTGGTTTCAACTCCCTGCTTTGTGCAGGGTCACCAACCAGCAGACCAGGCTGCCCAGAGCCACATCCAGCCTGGCCTTGAATGTCTGCAGGGATGGGGCATCCACAGCCTCCTTGGGCAACCTGTTCCAGTGCATCACCACTCTCTTTTATGAGCATCATTTGCCATATGCACTCCACCACCTCCCCAGGCACCCTGTTCCAATGCATCACCACTACTTCTGAGAAGTTTTTCCTAATATACAACTTGAACATCCCCTGTCATAATTTAAAGCTGTTACCTCTGTTACCTATTGTTAGATTAGTGTTACCTGGGAGCAGAGACTGACCCCCACCTCGCTCCATCTTCCTTTCAAGGAGTTTTAAGAGAGCAATACCATCTCCCTTCAATTTCCTCTCCTCCAGACTAAACAATTCCAGTTTCCTCAGCCATGCCTCATAAGATTTGTGCTTCAGACCCAGCTTTGTTGCCCTTCTCTGGAAATGCAATTGCTCTCCAATTCCCCACTTCCTCCCTTGTAAAGAATGCTATTGGCTGTAGGATGCGTAGCACATTAGTTACTACCTTCTGACTGGATTACTGCAATTGAGTTCAAAGTGCAGGCCTGATGTGATACCCAGAAGTTGCTTATTTTCAGTATTTTCTGCACAGAGGTCACAGCTTGCCATGAGGGCTTCACTGAGGTGAAGCAGCTCATGTGAACACACATTCCAGACACTTCATTTGCTGCGCAGCAGACTTTAGAAAGAAGTTTAATGCAAAAAGTCAGCTTAGTCTTTAGCAAAAAACACACCAACAGAACGAAAAGCAACACACACAACCTTCACCTTCAGAGGAAAAAAAAAACATCTTGTCCCCATTTCCAGAACTGTGGCTGAAAAAGGCTATTCTAATCAAAACATCAGGGACAGAGCAGGATCTGCACTGAATCATTCTATGATCTCAAGCTATGACTAATTCTAAATGGATCTCTGCTCAGCACTGAACCCATAACTGACCCTCTCCCTTGGATTTTTTTTTCTCCCAAACTACAATAGAAAGCCCCAGAATTAATCTTTATGACTGCAAAGGTAACTTCTCGCTATGAGAATAGTACGGCCATGGGTTATTAATGAGGGTCCTGATCAAGTGCACATTCAGTCCAAATGATTTGCTAAAAAGTTATCCTCCTATAGGCTATATAAATACATAATACATCTGCATTAACCTGTGTGACACTGAAGCAGCCTTTCCAGCAATCTGGCCTACTTTATCTCCAAAGTAGACTCTTATACCTCATTTGAGTGAGTGAGCACATATTTTAAATAATGATGAGAGACTCCAATTTTCACATTTTCATGGATGCAGTGTCAAATTTATTTGTAATAGGATCATCTATTATCTGTCAGTAGTGAGAAAACTAGGTGAGAAAATAATGGTTAGTAGTACATTAAAGAGTCTACCTGGAATGCTGATGAAAATTTGCACAAGGTAAATGGAGCTGTTGAAAACAAAAATGTTACTTGCAGATCGCTTAATGAAGCCTGCCTTGATTTGAGTTATTTCTCATATGAGATCCAAAGTTGCTTGGTTGTGGGTTTGGGATTTTTTTGTTTATTTGGTTTTCTCATCGTTCAGAAAAAGACGACCTGCCCCAACCATTCAGTATAAAACATGGAATATTTCATCTGCTGAAGCACTCTTGAAGCAATAGCTCTGTTTATGACAAAACTTCCAGCAGTGCCAGACAGAAAGGAAGAAATGATGCTACCAACTTTTGAGAGGAGGACCTCGGAAGTTGAGGACTTAACCCATCTGATCCTGACTTTGTGCTTTCCACGTGGACATGTATGGCACTCTTTATCCAGATGCAGAAAGGCTGACATACCCCTGTGCCCATTTTCTCCAAGATATAAACCGAGTTGAACAAAAGCCGGCTAGACTTACTGTCTTGAGGTTTTCCTTCCTTCTAGAAGGAAGGGGAAACAAACAGCACATCGCCATATAATTGCGTGTACCACTACAGGGCTCAATATAGCATCAGTACCCTCTGAAACCAGATGCAGTAAATTCCTGGTGGAAAAGATGTTACCTCTACATAACTCACTTGATATTTTATCCCCCCTGGATACTCTGGAATAGCTGCAGCATGCTGACACGGACTAAGGAACTGATTTGCTTTACCAGATACACTCAAAATCTTGTGCTAGCCAGAGGATATGAATGGAAAGAGGATAAGGAATGTGCCTGGGGAAGGATGCATCTTAGGCTGAAACTGCACATTCTGCCAGTGGAACAGTATCTTAATACAAGCAAGTAGTCTTTGGTTTGCCATATTAAAAAGTCTGGGGGGAAGTAACCTAAAAGAACCAGATAATAAATGGTAATAAATGGAAGCTTCATGCTTTAAAAATGATATTAAATGTTAATGGAATTTTGTTTGCTAATACTGGGTCCATTAAAATGACTCTTTGATTTATGGAAGAAATACTTTTAGGAGCTACAATTGAAAGAGTTCTAACTATCCACTAAAATGGAAACACTCTTAACAAGACAGGAAAATACTTTCACCTCCTTCCTTAAGTAATAACCCAGTGAAAGTATTTTGCCTGTAAGAAAGTGTAATCAAATTCACACCAAATATTATTAAAATAGATATTTCTCCGTTTTGTAGGATTAAAATATATTAATTTCAGATTTCACTTAAAAATCATAATATTAAAACCTAGATTTAGCATAAGAGTTTAAACAATACATCATAATTCCTTTTAGATAACACACTGGAATGGAATTATACATAAAATCCCTGGACATCTAGAATCAATTCAAGCATTCGTGGACATTTAAAACATGTGTAAAGCTTAAATATATACTTAAATATTTACAAGTGCTTGAGTGCTTTTACATTCATCTTTTCCTTCTCAAAGCTTTCCCAAGAAGTCATATGTTTCAGCATTGACTGTACAGAATCACTTCTTTTTTGTTTTATACTATTATTATTTCAACACAGCCCGCAGTTGATCAGGGATTATTTTCTGCCTCGGGACCAATTCACTGAAAGTAAGACCAAGAAAAGTTAATTTCTCAGTCACAGGCTAGAAACAGACAATCAAGTGGAGGAGAAAGATATTAAAAGCTAACTTTATTGCCTTAAAGGCATGGGGCCATATAATAACCAGCTTAGGTCTCTAGAAGGACATACAAGCATTTTTGGAAAAGCTTCATTACACTTAAACACAAACTTGTGGTGTCCATGAGCTTATGCATTTCTCTCCGAACACAGGTTATGGTGCAGACCAAAAGCGGACAGCATCCATGATGTCCATGGTATTCATATGAATATAAGACCACTTCCACGGAGGCTCTTCTCTATCTGACCCAAAAGCTTACAAGAAACATCACCGATTATAAGCACAAAACAACATCCCTCGTTTGGCACACTGTTAGTTACAGGTAATCTCATTTAAACAACTTTAAAAGCTACAAAATTACTTAAAGAATATAAAGTTTTAAAGCCTAGCAGTGTGCAGAGATAAGAGCACATTATAAATAACAAAGAGTAGCATAGAATTAAGGTATTTAGTTGAAAGTTATTTGAGTTATTACTAACTGAAGAATATTACGGAAATGAATTAGATACGATACCGAACAAAAATAAATCAATTACTTCCAAGAGCAGTCTTTGTTTTAAATCCTACATAATTCAAATCCTAAACTTTTCAGTCATTTAGATTTAAAGCATTTCACCGTGACATACTCTAAGAGTAAAGCCAGAAACATGTAGTAAATCACTCCCAAAATAACTGAGTATGTCAGGACAGAGTGAGACTGGAAAGAAGGAAGACTTCAAGAAACAAAGACGGCCAAGAAGGAACGGCTGGACAGGATGTCAATGAGAAGCAGCTTCATGCCAGGCAATACAGGAGCCCATTAATCAGTGGAGTAAGGGCTGGAAGGGAAGAGAGATGCTTCTAGATGAGCTGGCAGCGGAGCACAAGTGGTCTGCATCAAATCCTGGGGGTTAATCGCCTTCCTAGCAATGTGCCCTAGGAACAAAACCTGCTTTTGCTCAAGCGCACATGATGGCTGACAGGTGAGAGGAGGTATGCAGCTCTATTTTGAAGGTTTGCATGAACACTTAATGGGCCGGAAAACAAAAACCATTCACAGAGTTTTGAATTATTCAGTAATTTCTCTAATTATAAAGTGACTTGGAGCACTGCTATTGTTCCAGGCAGTCCTTTCCTATCAGGGCCCATTGTTCAAGAAGGCACACTCAAGCACCGAGAGCTCCGCACACCCAAGCAAGGTTCTCCCAAGTGTCACTTCTCCCCAACCATTTTTTCCTCCAGCAGGTAATACACACATTATCTACACTGACCTCTCCTTAATTTATAATACCTCCATGTCATAAACCAATTATCAGCATTTGACACAAGCAGCACTTGCTAGTTTGAAAAGCAATTAAAATTTAGGAGCTGTCTCTCGCAACAAAAAAGCATTCACAGAAGTAGCGTTACAGAAGAGCTGCGACATGCAAGCCATCATTCTAATTCTGCCTCTATCAATCAAGCTGGGTCTCACTGAATAGCAAAGCTCAGGCAAGCAAACAGCAATGTTTATGAGGTGCAGCTGGTGGTACTTACGTTAACAGCAAAAGCAGCATCAGTTAAATTAACATTCTTCATTCTTTCATTGCTCATTATGGTTTGACAGACATACCCGCAGTCCACATAAATGACTTAGAGCAAGAGAGCTGTCTAGCATCCTGCCATGAAACAAGACCACCTAATGGGAGCAGCCACTGTAATTAAAACTCTGGAAATCAAGATTTATACTAGTTGGAAGATATGGTGGTGGGTCTTACGACCTACTTTAAGTTCTTAAGGGAATGGCAAAAATCTGCACCATTGCCCTAGTTTAGTGAAAAGTAAAGGTCTACTGCTTATGATATCCATCCCAATAAAAAAGGAGGTCTATTAGTGTTCTTTTGATGTAGGAAGTGTTTGTGTTGTTTCAGGTCTGGAGAAATGGGAAGAAGAAAGAGAAAGATATCACTTAAGTATTAACTAATCACCTTTCCCCGGGAGAATGTTTTCCTTAAGTCTTGCTCGTTCAAGTTCACAAGGCTTTCTTTGATGGGGAAAAGCAGCAACTGGTTCTACTTAAAAATTTACAGCCACATTTAATCTCTTGGATCAAGAAAAGTTAATTTTGTCAAATGAAGGCTGTATTTCATGGAACTGTGTCAGAGATTAATAGACTACCAAAAAACGGGGTGAAAACACATAAGCACTTTCAAGTACATCTAATGTCCCTCATTTAGACCTGACAAAGTACCAGAATGCATTCAGGGTAGAATTCAAGTGTGTTAAGGAGGAATTAACATTACAAAACCAACATAAAACTACTAGAGAGCATCCAAAGGAGAGCTACAAAGTTGGAGAAGGGTCTGGAGGGGAAGATGTATTAGGAAGAGCAGCTGAAGTCCGTGGGTTTGCTCAGCCCAGAGCACAGGAGCTGAGGGGAGGCCTCATGGCGGCCATGGCTCCTCACAGGGAGCATAGAGGCAGCGCTGAGCTCTGCTCTAGTGACAGAACCCATGGGGACAGCATGGATGTGGTGGGTCAGGTAGGGGTTAGGAAAGTTTGTATATACATGTGCCTGCATACTGCCCCTCAGACTGGCTTTTAATCTAAGAACATTTATGTTAGCAGTAAAGAGTACCAATCAACTGGGCAAAATCAGAGCTGATTTTCTGGCCTTCCTAGAGGAAAACAGCACAGTGTAGCTCCCATACATATGCCCATACTTACCTACTGAGAAACATATCTGTTCATCATCCCTGCAGAGACAGATACCAGTCCACACTCACATCTGGGCTTTGTTTAGGGAAAGCCCTTGGTGAAAACTATGCCCAGGAGCACACTGAGAGATCCCTAACACACAGCTCCCACTGAAGCCTGTGACCTGGCTTTATTTAGCTTACCAACATACATGTAGCCATACAGAACCACGCTAAATTTAAAAACCTAGACCTTTATAGCATTTAAAGCAGTCTCAGTTATAACGAGACTGAAGTGGGCCTTAGAAGCAAGCAGTGGGATGCCCTGACCAGTCAGGAGCTCAGCTCAATGTTACTTTAAGTTTGGGTGGGGGAGGAGGGCTGGGAGGAAGGATTAAACATACAAACCACATCTGTTGTGCTCGATTTCCTTTAAAACACGTGTATGAGTTAAATAACTGAGTTAATTAGCTCAGGTCATACCTACAACTGCACCTCAGAGCTCTTCTACTTGCACCTCACCTATGAGGAGAGGCTTAGAGCAGGTACTGTTCAGCCTAGAGAAGAGGATGCTCAGGAGGAAACCATAAACGTTTGTAAATACCTGAAGGGAGTGCGCAGAGTGGATAGACCCAGGCTCTACTCAGTGCCAGGACAAGGGGCAACAGGCAGAAATTGACACTTCTGTGCTGTGCGAGTGACAGAACACCAGTACAGGTTGCTCAAAGCCTGTGGGGTCTCCTTGGAGACCTTCCAAATGCTCATGGATGTGGTGCTGGGTACCCTGCTCCAAGTATCTCTGCTGAAGGAAGGGGTTGGACCAGACAAGCTCCCAAAGCTCCTTCCAACCCTGAACCTTCTGCGAAGGCTTCATCATTCTCACCTTCTGTTCCTGGTAACCTCAGCTGCTCCTCACTCATCAGACAACCAGCTTCCCAAAGCAAAGGGCTGAGCAAAAACCCCTGAGGAGCTAGTTAGCACTTGGCTTGTTTTCTTCACTGGTATTACCAAACAGTTGGGTACAGACCCCTGTCGCCTTGAGGGAGTATATGCAGCATTTCCACAACACTCCCACTTAGAGACCCCATGGGAGCATCCCGGGGTGACAGCCTCTTGTATTCACATGAGACTGCCAATCAACTTCCACATGAAACAAACACGCAGCCTAACACACCAACGTAAGTCCTTCAGAAAGCTTACAACATGCTGGGAAGTCTCTTGCAATGCTTGCTGGAGGGCTGCAAACCAAACCAGATCCAAGACCTTCACTCCCACTCATTTCACTAAAATCCAAACATCAAGAACTTTGCTGAATGCTGATATAGTTTTACTTGTGCCATACGAGAGCCATAGGAAGGATTTGTTATTTGAAGTATCTACTTAAGAACAACTTATCCAGAATGAGACAGTACTACTATACTGTATATTTATTCAGCCAGAACTGATTCACTTTGCTTCCAAAAAATATATTTACTTGGCACTGTTTTAGAACTTCTATGTGCCATTCATTGTCCATGGGAAGACTAAGCAGAGACAGGTACGTAGACACTGTATATTTCAGTTTTGTACAGATGTTGACATTACAGTCATCAATGTGCCATACAACATCTTTGCTTTTACTCTCTGCATCAGTTTGTAAGATGATTCCCCTCAAATTCTGCCTCAGTGATACATTATAAGCTCATGATGATACAGCCATTGATGAGGTGTATACTGCATTTACTCATCATGGAACATAGTGGCAGCACTGCTTCTGTGGGCAAAAGTAGGATAACTCAAACCAATTGGTAGGTTGGTGGTGGGGAAGAGGCAGAACAAATGTTGAGCTGTTATATCACCTGAGTTTCCAGCACCTTAAGACACACATTTCACAAACATAAAACAACCTTTTCGTTGATTTTAAGGAATGCTGGATTCAGCCTAAATAGCCCTGCAGAAAATCTACTAGGAAGGACTACAGTAACTCCTTTTTATACAGTTGATTTAATAACTCAGCTTCCACTGAAGCAATTAACTGTTGAAGGCTACAAGGTCCTCTATCAGGCTAGCATTAGTTCTTCAAAAACAATCCTCACTTTATACCTTTGTGGCATCCATACGTATGCCTTCCATTCATTATGGAATTAAATCATTAACGTCGAGCAGAGATGAAAAATCTGCATATGAACCTTCTCCAGTTACTTAATTTCGCGGCATACGAGCCCAACAAAACGCATTACAGCTTCTCATAGAGCAGAAGTACAGAACATGAATCAGCTATTCAAAGTGAACTCTTATAACCTAAGAGACAAAGCTTATATGCAAAGTAGCACACACTTCTTTATTTTTTTTTTTCAAACCAGGTGCAAGCTTGTGAAAACGTGTTATCTTGTTGCTAATAGCGATCACCAACTGGGATTTGATAAAAGGACAACTAGGCTTAGCCTACTTCAGAAAGGGACTCATTAAAAAACAGAAGAAAAGAAAAAGCACTCAATGTAACAAACAAGAGATTATCCCTTGCAGCAGTCTCCACCTGTGATTACAGGCTTTAGCAGTAACATGTAACACTGCCCATGATCTCAGGGAAAGCCGGAGATGCATGCCTATACATTTTTTTCCACTGCAATTCTATGTCACTTAAGTGAAGAAGGCATTCAAATAATACTCACATTGCATTCAGAAGACATCCTTAAGATTTTTTTTATGTATATTTTGCACTGCAGATATTCAATGATATAGAGAGAGATCTGATTATAACAAAGCCAAGCAACCTGGCCAGTGGACTGAAGATTACAGATCAGCATGCCATACCGCATGACAGCAAGCCAGTATCATTTAGGACTTCCTATGAAGACAAAATTCCTTCCTATAACAGCAGTGAAAATTTCCTCACCATGCACACAATATACATATGAAAGAGAACAAGGTAATGTCATTGTAGCTCTCAAACATACACACTGTTTGTATGAAAGGACCAAGAACTAGGCAGGGGAAAACATCTATCCTCGTGGCATTAACTAGAGGAGGATATTGTTTACAGTTTAATACAGTCTTGGCCAATGGTCTCTTCCTCAGGATCTTGCATCTCAGTATGGCAGAAGTGACCTGGGAACCCTATGAGAATTTTGAATCAGAAGAGTAAGGATAACGTGCAACACAATCCAGCTGCTGTTCTACACACCCACCCATTTCTCACTTATCCTCAGCAGCGAACTGCAGACTTACGAGTGTCAAGCAAACTGAGATACCAAGAACAGCACTTGGGTCAATAAACCAAACAACCTTGCCACTGCAACAAACTGTATGCTAAATGATGTCTCAGAAAGAGTCTTCGGAGAAATTATCTGGGTACCAAGGCTCTTAGAAGACAGCTCTGTGAATGGATACATCAGGAGCAGCTGAAGATGCTACTACCCTCTGTCACTTGCCATCACCATATGCCAAGTAGTAGTTCCATCTCTGCTGTGCTATGCAAGCCTCTCCTTGCTTGCCTTAGTCAAATCACTTCAATGACTCCTCAGGCTGGGCTGACGTGGCTGGCTGATGGAACTGAATACCAGAGCGCTCCTGCCTCCCCTTTTTCCAACAGCACAGCATCACACAGCTGGGGAAGGCATGGAGGAGTGGCAGTAACATTTTCCAAATGCAACAGCAATTTCCAAAATGAATGCTACTCTACCAGCTTCAATTATAGCTCTCTGGGATACTAGAAATCAGCAAGGTCAAAAGCTATACAAGTAACTAAGAAAACAGATTAATCTGTTCTCAAAATTCACAGCTTATGCCAAAGTCAAGGAGTGGGTTAAAAGATATAACTATATATAAGAATTCATCATATGCATGATGAACCAAGACAGGAAAATGGTTCTTCCTCCTTGCAGAAAGAGTAACATTAAATTAGGACTTCTAATGCTGAAAAACTGCAGAAGGACTGGGAGCCAATTAACAGCCAATTTCTCCAAGCTGCATTTCAGACGTGATATATGAAAATGACAATTATAGGATGCTGCACACCAACAGACAACTGTGCTGAGGAACTCACAGCTCGCTACACACTGTGACAGTGTCCTCAGCCATGACATCTGCGTACATTGGAGAGGCCTGACAACCAGAGAGAGGAATGGAATTAGTATGTGTGGTTGAAAATATTTATTTATAAAAATAAAGACGTATGTCTATGTATATATCTATGTGTGTGTGTGTATATATATATATATATACACACACAAATGCCACTAATAAAAAGTCAGGATGGCATAAGACTGACAGAATCACTCTGGGGTTGCTTGTTGGTGGAATATTCATTCCGCTAGTAAGATATCTACCCATAGATCAGATTAAAAGCCTGTCTACTGGAATGAAAACGTAGCTGAACTTATCCAGGATATTAAAGTGTGTAGTGCAGCTGACATCTGATCTGATCACTTCTCATGCAAAGCAAGAACAAAAAACAAACCTTAAAAAGACAAAACAGAAAATACCAAGAAAAATCCATGTCGGAGAACTAAGCACGATTACAACAGCTATTTCAGATCAGTATCAATAAAGGATTTTATGGACTGTAAGATGCATATCCAACAATTCAGAATTGACATGTTATAGGCTATACACCAACCATCTCCCACAATGGAAGATAATTTTAGAGACGCAGAAATCAGAGGTAGAAGATATTCTCTGTAAGAAAGAGAATATCACACATTCAACTGCTCACAGATATCTCCAGAGAAATAAGCATTCGGTATTAGAAATAAAGAATGAAAAGCAGTTTTAAAATAAGAATTATGTAGTTAAGGATACTAAACAGGTAACTTCTGAAAGGAGTCAAATCCTTTCTATCGGGGACCTGGCCCAAAAAGCTGCTGTGATCTATAATGATGAAGTAAATAAGAAGCGTCACTAAAAGAGCACAGCAGGAAGAAATCCACAAAGTTCTGAGAGGTGTTAACCACACCAACTCTATTTAAAAAACGGGGGCTTTAGCAGAAAAGTTAAACACTTGTGGCTAAGCAGCTTACCATTTCACACCACAGACAATGGCATAAAGGCTACAATAACAGCAGCTCCACTGAAAGCTACCAGTGAAAACCAACTCATAAAATGTTGATACTCTGGGATAAAGATATGACAAATAAACAAACAAACAAAGAATAACCCCAAATTCTTCCAGGCAAAGAACGAACAGAGAGAAGAAAAGGAAAAATGAAGTTACACTCAAAATAACTGAAGCGCATCAGATAGAAAGAGCTCTCCCGAGTCTTTTCTCCCTAACCATACAGGTAGGGTGACCCCTTTGATATATCCCCACAGAATCATAGAATCGTCTTAGAATGGCTTGGGTTGGAAGTGATCTTGAGGATAATCGAGTTCCAACCCCCACACCACAGGCAGAGTTGTCAGCCACTAGATCAAGTGCTAGATCAGATTGCCCAGGGCCCCATCCAGCCTGGCCTTAAACATCTCCAGGGATGGAGCATCCACAACCTCTCTAGACATCCTGTTCCAGCACCTCACCACTCTCAGTAAAAAACTTCCCCCAATATCTAATCTAAACCTCCTCCTCCTTTAGTTTAAAATCATTCCTCTTTGTTCTGTCACTATCTACCCATTTAAAAAGTAGATCTCCCTCATGTTCCTAAACTCCTTTCAAACACTGGAAGGCTGCAATGAGATCTCCCTGCAGCCTTCTCATCTCCAGGCTGAACAAACTCAGCTCCTTCAGCCTGTCTTCATAGGAGAGGTGCTCCAGCCCTAAAACCATCTTCATGCCTTTCTCTGGACCTTCTCCAAAAGCTCAACATCTTTCCTGTGGTATGGGCCCCAGACTAGGATGCAGTACTCCAGCTGGGGCCTTGCAAGGGCAGAGTAGAGGGAAACAATCTCCTCCCTCACTCTTCTGGCCACTCCTATTCTGATGGAACCCTGGATACCGTTGGTTTTTTGGGCTGCAATTGCACACTGCTGGCTGATGTTAAGTATTTGATCTGCCAGAATCCCCTTAGAAAAGTAGGGCCACTCTCAAGGAGTTCCTCTCCCATACATATCTGGGATTACCTCAACCCAAGTGCACTTTGTTTTGTTAACAACAGGGAGGACATACAGAGAATTCATCTGCTTCTAGAAAATTCAGTTCATACTTAGCACACAGATAGCAGGCCAAGTTTAACAACATCCTCTTTTATTCTGTCATCAGTGTTAAGGATGCCCTCCTAAATAACATGCTGGTTTATTTCCTAAGAAAAAGGAAGATGGCAAATCAGACCGCATCTCTCATCACTAAGCCATGCCCAGCGGTGAACTAAAACAAAATCACAGGATTATTAAAGTTGAACAGACCATTAAGATCATCTGGTCCAACCATCAGCCCATCACTACCGTGCCCACTGAACCACATCCCTCAGGGTCACATATGCCCTTTTCTTGACAACTTCAGGGATGGTGACTCTACCACCTCCCTGGGCAACCTGTGCCACTGCATCACCACTCCTTCTGAGAAGCCTTTCCTAATACACAAGCTGATCCTCCCCTGGCACAACATAAGGCCATTATCTCTTTTCCTATCACTAGGACGATAAAACCATAGTGAAGCATTAGAAGAACGTCAGCTCTATGAGCTACTGCTCCAGCTATTTTAGGACAGAAGCCCGAGAGCAAAGCACTTTTTCTTCCTTTATATTCCCCTCCCTCCTTTCTCTCCTCACTTCTTTCACAGGACTCAAAAGACATCTTCAATAAACTGGATGGCTGGGACAGAACTGCAGGTAGGTGCAACTTGCACCAGCACACAGCCAGCAGCTCACAGAGAGCTGCCTTCACCAGTTGTTATTCAGCAGCATCAGTGACAAGACTCCGTTTCCATCCAGTGATTACACGTTACTGTTGAAAATTATTTTCAAAAGGACAGGTAAAGAGTAGACCCAGGTGTTGCCTGATAAAATGATTACTTATAAAATGGATCAAAAGTTGAAAAACAGTCATCTGTGACAATGCAATGGCGTGTTTCTACAATTTATACAAGCCCATCCAAAGATTTCCCTCTGAGCACCTCATTAAATCTAGGCTCAAAAGCTAGAATTGAGAGCATTTATATATCTCAGCTGTGAATGCTGTCAGAAGCTGAAGATAAACTACTTCTTCCAGACAATTTAGATTTTATAATATTTGTTGGTTTCACCAAGGATGAAAGACTGTTGTTTTAAATCATTACTTTGTACAGACTGGTTTGCATACATTTAACAGAGACATTTACAATCCCATCAGCATTTGGAGTGAGTAAGCAAAGGTAACCCACAACTGGGTACTTACTTTGTGGCACGAGAGCCTGATTCTTCCATGGCCTTGTTTTTCCTGTATCCTTTTCCTTATGAGTTCACTTGGGTGCAAGTCTGGAGCTTTTGTTTCAAACTTTCCCATCCATTTGCCTTACGGACAGTAAGCTTCAACCCCTTCCGTCTTTCAGTCCCATAATCCTGTATTTCTGAATGCTCCTGTTAGGTAGGTAAAGAACACAGCTACCCACCCACCAAACTTTGCATCTTCTCCTACAAAAGAACACTTCTATAAGATGAAGTCTGCTCCATCTACTGATTGTGACCAACTTCAGCCACAAATACAGAGGGCCCTCAGGAAGTTCAGTGCTGACTTGCTGGTGCCTGAGGACAAACAGGATGAACACAAGCCATAGGGTACCAAAACCTTTTTTCTTCTACCCTTGCAAATATTAAGAGGGGACAGGAGTGGAGCCTTCAAACAGCTTCAACAAAATCTCTGCTACGATGCCAGTGTGAAATGACAATAATGCAAAATAAAAGAGGGGGGTGGGAGGGAAAACCCGTGGCTTCTCACCTCTTATATCACACATCATGTTTCTCAAAAGAGTGATCATCCACAGGGGAACACTGCTTCACAAGTACTCTGTCCTTGCTGTATTTGTTGCGTACAACTACTAGAGAGAAATCAAAGTGTCAAAACACAGGACACAGAAGATAACATCTTTACTGTATTTATGAATGGCCTCAAAGCTGGGCTCGGAGCTAAATTCCCTGCAACTCAGCAGCATACACAAGGCTGGGTTTAGGCAGAACTGATCAAGGAAAACCTGTTGTTCACCTGTCCATTCAAAGTCACCTACAAGACCTCCACACAGCACAGTTTCAAGGCTGCACCCACCAGTGTGTGTCCCTCTGTGCCAGTGGACCACCTGGGAAACATGGAACAAAATGGAAATGTCAGCACCTCTTCTGGCCTGGCTGCACCTTTCGTGCACCAGCAGTCACATCGTCTCAGGAAAGGACTCCCCAGCCCCTGAAAAGTGATCCTGGCAATTCCCAATTGCTAATGAGTTCTTACCCATGAGCCAAAGTGTAACACTAGATAGCAGTAGATAGTTTGTGACTACCTTAATCTGACCAGGTGCCACAGGGAGATGAACTGCACTTAACCAAACCCCGATCTAGGCCAGTTCTTGACGTCTGCTTCTGATACTTCATGATGGGGGTTGTAGTTTGTTTTCTGTTTTGGGTTGGTTATGTTTCTCCATTGTTGGTTATTTTTTGTGTGGGTGTGCTGTTTTTGTTGTTGTTTTTTTTAATGTCTACCATCTTGAATTTGTACCTCCTTCCAGATCTCAGCATTATGAAGTACAGATACCCGGGTCGCATTTGTAGCCCTTTCCCAGCTCTCCCGTCCCTACTAACCCCAAAGACTTTGCTAGTCTGCTGAAGAGCTATGGGCACTTCTCATGGATGACAGAAGCACTAGATTTCCCTCTCCAGTTTATTTTGCTTAGAAAATGTTCTGGCTTTAATTCTCTCAAATTCTCTTCTCTTGGATGGGTATTTTTCTTTGGTAAAAACCATCTTATTGGTTTGCTCATACAGCCTAATGTGGAACTACACTGCATTTCAGATAGTTTTAATTAATAGCTTAGCTGAGCTACTTGATGTTTAATATTGTGAGAGGTGACTATTTTCCTTCTTTCATAGCTGTTGCTATGATATTTACAGTATATTTGAAGTAAGCCTCCAACAGCCTACTTCATATGACCTAAATATTATCCTTTCTCTATAAAATTCCAGGAACTAGCTCAGTGAAAATAGCCAGAGGAAAGAACAGTCTCCCCATTTCAAAAAAGAAAGAAAAAAAAAAATAGTCCAGACATTAAACTACGAAGAGTCTGTCTGTGAGAGGGAGAGAGAGCTGAAAAATCTCTTGGGCAGAAAGAAGTTAACCCATGATTCTCTTCAGCGTAATGAATTTCAACTTGCTGCTCCGTTCTGAAGCGAGCGTCCCCACCAAATATATCAACACAAACGTATTTTAAATTAGTGCCATTTGTGATAGAAAGAGATCAGTAGTTTGCCAGCCCTAAAATCATGCTCATCTAAAACACTGACAGAAATTATAGACCTTAAGAGCACCAGGGATTTTGCTGCAACATACTTAGGAGTGAAAACCAATGACAAACAGTTGTAGAGGAAAATCATACACAGGAACCAAGCAGAATTGCTGTACATTTACTATTTGTGGTTCATTTTGAAGTCCACATCAGCCAGATGTGTTTTTTTACAAAACCAGCAGGATCCCCCTCAACAGCAGCAATAAGAAAATACCTAAAAAACAAACACCTGATCAAAGCTAAACCATCAATCCAAAGCCAGGATTTGCAAGCCCTCTCTTAGGCCTTTATGTTGGTAGCACAGACATCACTGTACAGGATCAGCCTCCTCCTCTCCTCCATGGGTGCTTAGATTTTGGTCAGCATTCAACAAATTACTTTCATGTTACATGCATGTGGGACCAACCACTGCCACAGCTCCATCCGCAACGGGCAGCTCCTGCTCTAAAAAGTCAGTCAAAGTAACAGGAGTAAAGGGAAGTGGAAGAGCCAGATCCTGCAAAAAGAATGGTAACATGCACCACGACCATGAAATAATATTGATTTACACTCAGTTTGTCTTGCTGCTTCTGAGGCAAGACAGAAGAATGGGGGAAAAATGACACAGCAAGAGGAATTAGGAAACATCTATAAACGCATGTAACAAATGAGGGCCAACAAACTGGGTGAGGAAAAGATGGGAGGCTTTCTCCAGGAACAGATTTCACAGCACTGTGCAGTCTTGACTTGGCCCATGAGTCACCATCCCTGGAGATCTTCAATAGAAGGGTGGATGTAGCACTGAGGGACAAGGTTTTGTGGGCATGGTGGTGATGGGTTGTTGGCAGAACACCCCAGTGGTCTTTTCCAACCTTAATGATTGTATGATACACATCTCCCTACATCCTCCATAGCCTCCAGCTGGAATATCCATTGTTTTCATCAGCCCTTTCCGGGATAGTCGTCCAGGATGCTTCTCCTTCCACATTCTGCACCTCTTGGTGCACAGTTCTTGGTCCTCCTCCTTCTAAAGGAATAGTAAATTTCTGCAGCATCTTCCTAGCAAGTGTTTCCTCTGAGACATTCCTCAGGTAGGATTTAATGCCATGCAACCCTTCCCACAATATCTTCTAGAAGAGATTACAAATTTACCCATTTCACAGCTTCAGAGGCAGACAGACTGAAAAACTAAATGAATTATCAGAGGTAACAATAGATTAAGTCTCATGAGCTAATGTCTCAGCTGCATGCTCACTCCATCAGAATGCAATGTCTTGTATAATATTAAAACCAGCTTCAGACAGAGATTTATGGCCCACGTCACTGGAGGTGGGCAAGGACAAGACCCGTACATTTACTGCTACTTAGTTCTATCCCATGGACACTACTCTTCTGAGGGGTCTCTGACACATTGAATATCTCCACAGAAGGAGACTCCACAACCTCTCTGAGCAGCCTGTTCCAGTGCTCCGTGCTCTACTCAATCATACCAGCAGCCTGCAGGAGCTGCATGCATCGGCATCTCCACATCCAACTGCTCTATTCTACACTGAATGACTAGAGACTATTTCTCATACTTTCAGAGTTACTGCATATCCCCTGATGGTGGTATAAGCAACGGTTGTTACAAAAATCTTTTAAGACACTGACAATTAGAAATGTCACGTTCGCACTGTCGCAGTTTTATAAGCATTCTTTCCTTGACTGAAGCTTTGATCACAAATATTTCTTGCCACCTATTCGAGCTATGGTTCTGCAACCTGTAGGTTACCATTTGAGTGGACTCAAGAGAAAATATAAATCCGATCACAATCACTACAACTGAATATTGGGAATTCCACAGGGCTGAATGCAAATGAGATAAAAAAAAACTTTGCAAAGTAGTTAGTGTAAAAAAGAAATCCTAATTAAAAACACAATTTTCCTTCAAGGACTGTATAAAAATCAGAGCATTTGTTGTCAAAATACTGTAGAAATACATCAAGCACCACAGCTTGAGAAGGTTCATACTTCTCAAGGAAAAAATGCAGGCTTTCAAAGCCTCTGTTTCTGCTTCCATTTTGACAAGTTGTGTGGGATTATTTCCTCAGTTACCACAGCAGTAAAATTATTTCAGGCTAAGAAAAGACACAACAAAACCAACTTCGCTAAGTTTTGGCTGAAGAGGAAGTCCTCCACTATTCCCATTTTCACAGAAAAGCAAACACATTTTCAGAATAAATTCAAAACGGGCTGCTACAAATTGAATCCCTCATATTGAGAGGGAGAAGGGGAAAGAAACTGGCATTGAGAATAAATAAACCTAAAAGCAACAAGTATCAATATGTGTCTTTAAGGCTGTTGCCCCTTTGCTAGCTGTGCACTGACCCTTCACATTGTTAACTACGGGCTCAACTCCTTTACCAACCTTGTCACCAAGCTCAGCTGAGATTTTCATTCTTTTCCAGTCCTGAAGTTGTGCCCTACTTAAAAACTACTTTGTTTTGCCCTAGAGATATCTGTATTTTAGTTCTCTGGATAATGACCACAGGGACTGGGCTGTGTTACGTGACCTCCATTTGCAGCTTACAAAGTGCTCTGGGCTTGCTTAGTGTAGGCAAAGAAAATACAAGGAGGAAGGGGCTTTAATTGCTATTGTTACGTTTTCAACATACTAATATTTAACTGGAAGGTTGGCTTTCTTGATTATTTCTATTTTGCTTCTTGAGGGAGAACCCTTTAGGATAAAAACTGACCTAAATTCACAGAGATCTTGTTCCACAATCCTATAATTTTCAGTTAATTTTGACAAAGCAGAATATTCTGCAAAGGAAAGTATTTGCTTCTTTACAGTTTTCTTCCCCGTACTCTAAGCATGCAGCTCTTTAAAATAAGCTCTTTAGAGATCTACTCTGTACGAATGAGAAGGAAGGGAAAGAGGAGATGAGACGAGACTTTGTTAAGAGGCCCTGTGATATTCCAGATTTATTATGCTTCAGTGCTTCGATCTCTAGTCTTCTCAGTTTACAAACAAAACATATTCTCCCATATTGCTCTCCTGCCAACCCTGAAATCCACTCCTGACTCATCCAGGGCTCGTTTCTCATTACCCATCAGTACCAGTAATAGTGGGTCCGCAGGCCAAGCCCATGCACAGGGACACCTGCACATTCCCAGCGTCCCCAGTACGTTTGCACAGCTGTCACCAAGGCTGAATTTGCCAAAGCAGCCGGCAGTTCTGATTGCTGTGCTCTGCCAGCCCAGCATCCAGCCCCACTCCATCCACACTGCTGGCTCTGCAAAACCACAGAGAGCAAGAGAATTCATCAGGGGGAAAAACAGACCCGAAAGAAAGGCTAGAAACAGACCTGCTGAGCAAGATGTCACCTTTTCACAGTTACTTCTCTGACAACAAAATTATGGTAATACTGCTTCCCGCTTTCCTAGAAACAAAATACATTATATATATAGACTTCAGTTTATAAACAACTTAAGCATCTGGTTTCTGAATCATAGGCCAAGCAATTTTACCAAGGGCTCTTAATTTTCATATTGCGACTTAAAGATATGCTTACGCTACATTTTACACACATCGCTTGGATTTCGCCAGCTACAGATACGTTTTGTTGAGATTTAGCTATTTTAACAGCATTCCGTGTACAGTAAACCTAAATTTACCCTAACAGCACTTGATTGGTCAGCAGGCAGAATTTTGTTTAGACACAGAAATAAACAACAGTGCTCTCAGTGCGTTTTTTGACCCTCAAAATAGTAACTGCATTATGCACCGGGAGACTTATCGAAATTACAGACTGAGAATATCTGTTTTGGTATCACTAAGAAAACACCACTCATTTTGTGCGAGTGCTCAAATAAAACGTCCTCAAAAGAATACCAAAAAACAATCATGAGCAGTACTTTTATAACACCACCTATCATACGCCTTGCAGGAAAATGACTTCATTTCTTTGATCACTCAGATTCTTGATTAAGTCACAAGCTGAAAGGCCAAGTAGCAGGTGTAGGCCCATAGCTTGCAGGGAATAATACAAGTCTTCCACAGCTGCCACAGCATGGCTGATGCTGTTCTCCTGGCCTTGATGCTGAAAAGGGGTTCACATTCCTCTGGGTCTTCATCAAGTTGCACTGTTTCTGAAAAGAAAAGGTTTGGGAGAGACTAGGATTTGTCAGATTGGGATCTCACTGCCTCCTGCCAAGGTCTGTGGTATTTCAGGCCAAGTCACAATCTCTCTGCGTGCCCTAAATTAAAGTGATAGTCCTCTAACACCTCAGTGATGAGTTTAAGTGCCCGTATGCTTAGTAATGCCAACCTATAAATAAAAGCACAATAGAAGCTCCCATCCAAGCATATTCTAGCATTTCCCTCTCCACAAATGAGCATCTTTAAGGCAAATCAGATCAAGTATTTTCCCAGACATTACGTTCTGTGTTTGCATGTTAAGAGATGTTGCTCTTTAGTCTCTGTGGTAAGGATGGGGAATGGAAATAACTAGCACGTCATCTGCTGAAACCAAAGGGCTGGGAGGGACAGGGCCCGTACGTTTTAGATACATGAGCCTGCCAAAATCAGAATACGTGCAAGTTACTGTATTTGGCTTCCTCATTAATTAAATTGATAGCATTTCTGGCAAAAAAAAAAAAAAGTAGAGAGCAAGGGAAAAAGTTGGATGCAGCGTTCCTATTAGGCTGTCACGCTGGCATGTAATAACATAATGTGGGAACGTTTTTTTGAAGGCAAAACACTGATGTTAATTCACGCTGCAGACAGAGGCACAGGCTGGAGAAAGGATTTATGCACTCCCTCTCCCGTTCCGTTCAAAACAGAAGCGCTGGAAGCTGGTATTTTTTTATTTAAAATGAAGTGTCAAGCTGTTCCCAAGCACGGAGAGCGCAGAGCACCGGGGAGGCTTGCTGGAAGCAAACAGCAGCCAGAGCTGAACATTTCAGGCTGAATCTGCAGTGACTGCAGCAGCAGCCCTACACCCAGCACAAACCGCAAACCACACCAAAGTGGGTTTCTCTTGAGCCCACCGAAGCGTGCCCGTGAAGGTTATGGCTGATGAAGAACTTCCAGCACAAGCCAACCCACAGCAGATCCCCAAGGCTCAGCACGGAGGGTGGGATCCGCCTCACCCAAATTCAGTGTCAGAGAACAAGCTGTAAGCATGGGCTGGCCAAGAGAGAAGCTAACCTCTGCCTAAGCTTACTGCCTATGATATTCAAAACAGGCACATTCAGAGGGCAATCTATTTCTTCCTCCTGACTATGCAGGCACCCTGGGGCAAGGAGCTTAAATGTGGATGTTTGAAGTAAGGAGAGACAAATCCCACCCTCACTGCCATGAATGCAAGCTGTTTTTATTTTAAGAAAGGCGATCGATGCTAAAATGTGCTTGAGTCACCCTCGCAATCTGCTACGGCCACCGCTCAAATTCTTCCCTTCGAGGCTCCCAAAGGTGTTAGCAGACCTCCAACCTGCCCACGCTTCCCACCTGGAGGATTTATTGCTGTACCCACAGCCCGCTCTACCAGCACAAGCCTCCTGCAGCCAGGGCCAAACACCAGGAAGTGATGGTGGGTTTTGTTTTGCTTTTCAGAAGTCTTTTTATGTGAGATGTCAGCTACCAAACCATCAGCAGCATTTATGTTCCACGGTTACCTGAGGCATCAGAACAAGGAAGCAGGAGCAGGCTCTCACTGATACACAATTTTGAAGCACGTTATTAACCACTCACTGCCGATGCTTTTCTTCTAGCAGAGGTTGAATTTCTTTGCCAGTTACACAGAGATGCACACTTTTCCTGGGTAGGTCCCTATAATTCAGGCTACAGTTTGTACAACTAGCAGCACACTCAGATCCAAATAAAATATTAGTGAGACCCATCACCCCAAACCAGCCAGCAGTTCGTTGCTGCAGACCCGAGTCTTTCCAGGTATTTCCCATCAATACTTTTGGCTTTACACTCTGGTGGGAAGAGAGTTGAGGGAGTAAACCTGTGTCTAAATGGCAGCTCGCTGAGGACACTGCAGCCTGGATGGCTGTTACCACGTCGGAAGCCTGATGGCAGGTGGAGCTGTCATTAATCACACCCCCCTGACAAGCTGCTACTCTCAATCTCACAATCTCACTTTCTGATCAGATTCAGCACCAATCAGGAGCTCAAAAGACCATCCAGCAGGGTTAAACACGCAAATGATATTTTCCTTAAGCACTGTGACGTTGAGCAACAAACACCAAGACATATAAAGGGCCCAAACTACACAGCCCACCACCGCACCGATAAACATAATACATGTGGAATGGAAATACTGCATGGTTTCAGCCAGACTGCTTTCTGTATCTATCACAGACACATAAACTTCTTAGATCAAAACGTCTTGCAATTCTAAAGCTACACAGTCAATAATCATCTTTCATGACTGAGCCACAAACAATACAGCTGCATTTAGAGAGTGTTTGCTTAAAAACACCTCAAAATATGCCACACTCTTATACAAGAAGGTAGCAACAAAAGATTTTTAGGTCAAGTTAATATAAGGAGATGTTTACCTGCTATTTCAAGGCAATTAGGTGCGTCAAGAATCGTGCTCAACACAATGAGCAAATACACCGTTAGCAAGTGAACTGTCAAAACGTGCTTATTTGCCTCTGGAGAAAGAGCATGCTAGTATTTGCTGTTCTAATGGAGGGCCACATTTTAATCAACCAGATGTATACATTGGGAAGAGCAGTCCTATTCAATTCAGCTTCCCTGTCAAAGATGGTTTGAAGAAACTCAGAGCATAAGGTCAACGGACAAGCTTAAAGAATAGCCTGAGTAAAATGCAAAACTTAAAAAAAAGAAGTTAAAAATCAAGATATTTGGTTTTGGATTGTCAATACAACGGGTTCTCCAACAAAGTCGCTCAAGGTGTGCCACTACCTGTGGAAACCAACTGCTTTCACTGGGACCACCTGCATGTGCCAAAGGATTGGGCAAAAGCCAGGCTTCCAGAAATTAATTAAGCAAATTGACTATGGAATTTATAAGGCATAAAGTCACACAATGACTTAAGTTAGAAGGCACCTTAAAGCCCATTCATTGCCAACCTCTTCTATGGGCTGGGCGCCACCCACCAGCTCAGGGTGGCCAGGGCCTGATCCAGCCTGGCTTCTATGGATGGGACACCCACAGCATTCCTGGGCAGCCAGTTCCAGCGCCTCACCACCCTCTCACTCATTTCAAACACTCCTTTGCAGCTTTTCTTTCTGTTACTGAATCAGAGCCCATCTCTTCCGCACACCAGAAGGAGCCCGACATTGAGGAAAAGCTCATGTCTAAAGGACACTCATGCCGCTGCTCAGCCTCTGACACCCACACAACTCACACAGGAAGGGCAGAAAATTAGCAGCCTACATTTTTTCTGATGATTAATTCCCCAAGAAAGCGCAGTTCAGCCACAGACAAGTTTCAGAACAGACACTGCCAAGGTTTAGGCTATTTATTATCTCTAATTTAACTGAAAAGACAGAAATTGAGTGACTTAAGATTCATTAACAGCTTCCTTATAAAATTTAATTTTGGCTACTTGCTTCTGTATAGGGAACATAAAGTAACGTAATTAAAGCAGATGATTGTGCTGATTGTAAAAGGCTGCCTGCTCAGTTTGCACTGATCACAGTCTCGAGCCACGCTAACAAGTTGAAAACCTCTGCAAGGTCTTGAATGACCGCTCTCCAGCTCTTCTTTCCAAGTAATTAAATTAAAGCCCTCCTCCGGTGTATTAATTCTTGAAGGGGTAAAAAGAAGAAAGAAATGGAATATCCGCACTGGAACGGCACGAGGAGTTCAGATCATTTGTCTGATCAGCTGTTACTGGCACACAATGCACTTACTGGTCACGTCCTGCTGATTTTGCTCCTTATTTCAAGCTACCAATTCATGTTTAGGTACTTAAGAATCATGGAATCGCGTCCATTGGAAAAGACTTCCCAAGTCCAACCAACAAACTGATCGTAGAATCACAGAGGTTGGAAAAGGCCTTTAAGATCCAGTCATCAGCCCATCCACATCGCTTCCACTAGACCATGTCCCTCAGTACCACACACACACATTTAACACCTCCAGGGACCCCACCATCTCCCTGGGCAGCTGTGCCAATGCATCACCGCTCCTTCTCAAAAGGAATTTTTTCCTAATATCCAACCTGAGCCTCCTCTGGTGTTGTGTGGTTGCATGATGAAAGGTGAACAGAACAGACGGACAGCAAAACAAATGGAACTGAGGCCAATTTACAGCACACCATAGTTTGGAAAAAAGATGAACCACAGAAGCAGGGGACAAGGAGGAAGACTCTGAAGGAAGAAAAGCACACAGCAACACAAAGATCGGATAGCAAGAAAGATACAAATGAGGACATAACTAGCTTTGGAAATTAAGTGTAGCTGCGGATAAGTTGATTTTGCTTATTTTTATATATTTTAAAAGAAGCTAATTATGGTCTCTGACCAAATGACCACAGACCACTGAGTTTTTGAGGACCAGCCTTCTTGCCATTCATGCATACGCAGCACTGAGTTGCAGCAGGACTGTGTTATCCCAACCAGAGGAAATTCAGAGACCTGTAGTCGGGAAATGGCAGGAGAGAGATGGCCACTGGAGAGATGAAGAGACTTGGGAAACCCAGCTGCATGTCACTGCCAACTGATGTTTTGAGGAAAAACTCAGCTCTACTTACAATTGATTTTCCTTACGCTTTTGAGCAAATTTGCTATAGATCAATGATGAAGATATGGAAAAGAAACTCTGGACAGCAACAAAAATCCAGTAAGGACACTGATATTGCTGAAACGCCTGTGGGAGCTCATAAATCATTAAGATACCAAGACATACCGCAACAAACAGAAAACTAAAATGCTGTATCTTGATTTTTCGGACAAAGTTACTTAGGATTCATTATAAGCTGCTTTTGGGATCATCTACATTGCAATGCTAATGCAGGTTTCCGCCTGAAGTCTCTGAAATATGTACAAGCTCCTTTCTACTTTGCATAGCTCCAATTAGTGTCTAATCAATAGGTTTATTTGCCTGCCTAGAAGTATGACCAACTTCTGTTTTATGTGGGAAGCATTTTTAATGTGGCAGGCTGAAGCAGGTACTCGTTGTGAAAGGTAAAATTGTTCTTGGAAGCCTTCCATTAGGAGACAGCAGAAACTTCACCGCTAACTCTTAATTAAGTGCTCTATTGCTTTGGGTTTGTTTTTAATTATTTTTCTTTGTAGATAAGTCATTAATAATTGAGTATCTGCTGGCCTGAGTCATGACACTGTAAATGTACTAAGAAGAATGGCTGCCTGAAAGCTGGTGGCAGTTGTCCATCCAAGCACCAGCACAGCTACTACAGCAGTCTAGAAGGCACCTGTTCCCCTAAACTGTAATCTGAAAAATCTGGGGGACAGGGGAAAAACTCTTTGGCACACGGAGGTTTGCACACTGAGAACAAACCCATCTCATCCAGCAACGTACACCGCCACAACTGCGGACTTGTTTTTGATTCTGTTCAACAACAGTCGCCCAGAGCCTGCAGAGGTACACAAAAAAAACTGACACCCCCACATCTAAGAGCCACACAGCCACGAATGAACACCTCTGCTGCACAGACAGAACAGCATCTTTCTCATGTTGCAGCACCTTTCTTCATAGAATCTCTTGAGTTGGAAGGGACCCTTAAAGGCCATCAGGTCCAGCTCCCCTACAATGAACAGGGATGCCCACAGCTCCATCAGGTGCCCAGAGCCCCATCCAGGCTGACATTGAATGTCCCCAGGGATGGAGCATCCCTCACTGGACAACCTACGCCAGTGCCTCACTACCCTTACTGTAAATCACGTTTTCTTGCTGTCTTTAGATTAAAAAAACAAAAACCATCCCGATTAGGATTTAAGTATATATGCAAGGAAAACAGTTCTTTAACAATCTACTTCCAGACTGCAGGCTATGCTGAATTCAACACCCAGACCCTGATCACAAAATGACTGTGCAGCAAAAAAATGGTAATAGGCTCCTTTTGTGAGGGACAAAGCGCACAACGGGTACGGCTGCTTTCAAAATTAATATTCTGCAAGCAAAACAGTCCTCGGCTCCAACAGAGGAAAAAACATTTTCAGATCACCTTCTCTGGTCAGTCCTACTAAGCTGCTGACTCTAATGAGTTTAAATACCCTCCTGGAGACAGGCCCGCAGGTTTGGGTACGGCGGAGGGGAAGATGCTTCTTCAGTTACTTTTTTCTGGCTGTATCATTTGACATGTCGGTACTCAAAATGCTATCTATTCAACACAGTATGCAGCTAATCTAATCTAAAGCGGCACTGCAAGCACTGCTGTGCGATGGAAGTGTTTAACAACGCGGGCATGATTAGCCACATAGGTGGAGCTTTGCACACAATTGTTTTGGGAGAGAGATTTAACGCCGCCACAATGACAACATGGCCTCCCTCCTCACATCTATCTTATCAGCCCTCAACTCAGAGGCTTTTATCTTGCTGCAACTTTCCCCCTCTCCCCCCCCCCCCATCCCTTGCTAAGGTGGAGGCTCATCTTACACTAATTATGGCAATTTAATGAAGGGAAGAAATGAGAATGATTAATAAAAGTCATTGCTGTTTGTAATGTTTTCAGCAAGTCAAGTTGCACTGAAGGATGCTTAGACAGTATTGGAAAGCTATGTAAAGTACATATGCTAAGAACAATAATATATTTTGATGCATAACTGAGATGGATTTAAAAACAAAAACAACAAATAACCTACAACTAAAATACCTCAACCGGACCAAGGAATTAAGCAAATAAGTTTAATTAAACTCTTAAAGCTGATTCAGGAACACTCCAGAAATACGGGAGGAGCAAAAGATTTCCTTCAAAGAAGTTTAGCTGCAGTAAGTCAGAAGATGAGGGTCGTGAAAGGAAGAACTGAAAAGGACTGCAAAGAGTGAGCGTGGTCCATCTGCCACAGCTACAAGATGTGCCCACCACCTCCTGTTAGCTCCCAGCAAGTTCTCAAATTGCTTTTATAAAACAGTGCTGGAAGGGCTGGGTGGCATTTAGCTTAGTTCTCTTCAGACCAGCTAAGGCAATAATGTTCGTCAACCCAATACCACCTAAGACCAGTGTTAAGCCTTTTGGCATAGCCGCTGCTGTGAACGAGGCACTTCCAGAAGCAGGAGCAACTTAATGCCATGTGAATGCATGTGTATTTAAGGTCTGTCCCTAAGGTCCTCCCAACCTCTGCCCTGTGGGCATACTAAATACACCAGCACCCAGATCCCAATGTCACGAAACAGGTTGCACTTACTTTCCCAAGACACAAGTCTCTCAGCTGTTGCGAATAGCATTGTGCTGCAAACTGACTTAAAAACATTAAATAAAAGAGATTAAAAGTTCTCAAAGAGGATTTACATACAGGCAGCAAGTCAGCACTTCACTTCCTACAATCCCTTCCAAGAGAGATTAGGGGAGAAGGGCTCAATAGTATAAGTAAAATAGCTACAAAGAATGTTGATTTGCCTTCTTAGAACAGGGGTCCCTGAAGATAAGGAGGCACAGGTACTTATGTTTTAAAGCTGAATAAAGCATTTAAGAGATATTGTCAACACAGGTATTAAAGAGATGCTATCAACTTCAAATCTAGATTTTAAGAGTGAATCTGGCAAACTCTGAAATAGAGTGAATTTTTTTTTGTTGTTATTATTTTGTTGGCCGTAAGTAAATGCATGTAAATACAAGCACGTATCTGTATATATACGTAAACATAAGTGAGTGCGTGTACACACACACAGCAGTTAGTCTTATCTTGCAGACATCAGTGATACCAAGTCCTCTACCAGACTGACATTACTGGGATTTGATTCTCAATTGAAAAAGCCTTTCTCCTGAATTTCCACAAAAACAAGTATCAATATTTACTCCTTTATTTTTCTTGATTATTAAAAAGAAACAACCACAGCTTTAAGATGCAGCCTATCCCATTACAGATTAATTGGGGCATTTGTTTAAGATAGGCAACAATAGTAACTGCATCCAATGAAAACACTTACACATATTTGCAGACTTCTGCCAATCCACCGCCCCATGCTGTGCATGCTGTGTGTGCTTTTATTGCTTCAAATCCTCCCCTGAGACATTTGTCACTCCAATGGCCCCGTTCACTATTCTTTTATGCTGACAGACCTATAGGAGAGCAGCTTTAGGACCTAAAGCATCCCTTAAATTTCTTCCGTCTGCTCTCCCACAACAGCCCGGCGCCAGTTCTGCTTCCCCCATCCCGTAAACGGAGGCAACGGAACGGACTGCTTCCCTTGGTCTCACAACAAATAAAATAAAGTGGGAATTACGTGTTCCCTCTGCCACCAGACTAAGCCTGCAGCAAAGAAGTTCTAAGATACCTTAATCCTTCTGGCTGCCTTCCGTCATGCTGTGCCTCCTCCGTGCTCGCAGCTCTCCCGTATTACTCTGTAATGATGCCAGCTGGCCTCTCTTAGCCAGCCCTTATTTATTTATTTATTTATCAACATTATCATTAATAAAATAACCTTCAAATTAAAAAGCACAGAACAACCAACTCCTGAATTGATCCATTCATGGGATCTTACCCAGTTGTTGCTTATATAATTCCATCCCAGGCTGGATGTGGCTCTGGGCAGCCTGGTCTGCTGGTTGGCGACCCTGCACACAGCAGGGGGTTTAAACTGGATGATTATTGTGGTCCATTTCAGCCCAGGCCATTCTAGGATATTCTGTGATACGATGATCATTAATAGTAATTCAGGAAGGTACAGCACATGAACAATTACTTAAGCATTTAAAAATGAAGAGGGTTGCTGGCTCTTTACAATGCTGACATATTTAGCATCCAAACCAAATCCTTTTACTGCTGTCTTTAAAACAAAGGCACATATTTTCTATGAATGAGATCCTATGCTATGTTGCAGCACTCTCCATTCCAACCCTCTTTGGGAAAAAGGCTGTTTGCAGCAGCAGAAAGTGCAGGGACAGACAATTACAGAAGTGATATCACTGGACAGAAAAAGAGTTTTAGCTGCATACCCAATTGATGGCAATCTCCTTTTGCCACTGAATATGGATTATCAAATTAAAGAATGGAGCAGAGTGGAGTGGAATAGTTCTCTGAATATATTTTTAGGGGCTAAGCTATTATCACCAATGTGAGCAAAGCAGTAACTGATGGAGTAACTACTGCTGCTATGGGAAGGGTAAGTTTGTTTTCCCTTGCTTAGCAAAGTCTTCTGTTTATTTTGTGTTCAACAGGACATGATCACTTCAAAATAAAAACTTGTGGGGGAGGGTAGAAAGACCAGAACATTCTTGCAGGCAAACTCACAGCACCCGGTAAGCTTCAGACCATTGCGGAATAGTCCCAAACTGATATTCCTGGTATAGATGTTGAGAGCATGACCTTAGAAGGCCAGCACTCTGCTTGGTTCTACTCGGTTCAACCAGGCTTCCTCCCTGTTATTTCCCTCCCCAAGGTGTAAGTCTTCAATGACAGGCACAACAAAATCAAAGCCCAGCCAAGACCAACTGTAGTCAAAAGGGTAATGATGCACTGTACACCCTGAGAGAGCCTCACCATTACCATTTTGCTTTTTAACTGAACAAAAATGGGTAACTTCATTGTTTTCACAATATAGCGTGAAAACTTCAGTTTTCACCATTTCTCTGCCCATTTTTTATCTCAAGGTCCTGAGCTCGGGTCTCCTTATGAACTATATTCAGAACAAAGGCATCCTGTGTGAATCTTTGCATTCACACTGTTGGCAGAACATCTGAAAGCTCAGCACCGAAACATCCAGCTCCGAATAACCAAAGATACCTCACAAGCCTAGCTTAGCCGACCTGGCAATTAAACACAGTTAAGTGCTTACCATCAATCGCAGCAAAATAAAAATGGAACCTTCTCTTGCTCAGTAATATTAACCTTAACGCAGTACTTGGCGCTGCTGATAAACCTTGCTAAATGAATTATATTTCCAGATCCAGAGATCCACTGGGCCAAGCAAGCTTCTGTCAGTAGTCAACCCAGGTGACTCCCTGTGACAATAAAAGGAAAATGCATCTCCGTAGCCTTCAGTGAGTGCAGTGTGCTTTCAGATATAACATCATCTCGAGCTTGGTTAGGCACAAATGACTCTTCCAGAGAGCTATGACACCCCGTCGCTCTTCATGCTCTAGCTACCCCAAGTTACTAACCAATCTGCTTCTAAAATTAACTTGCTTTGCTTCTAAAAACACTGGAAGTACTTCAGCATTTTAAATGGAGGTTGTAAAACCCTGAAAATAAAGAGTTCAGCATGCGAGATTGCTATTTGTAACCCTCCACATTTGCCAGTTGTACGTAGTTCTTGGAGCACTGGAAATCAAGCATAAACAGCTCCTTCACTCCGATTTTGCTTATCTGCATATGCTGGCCATATTCCCCACAGAATCGAGGCAGCTTGGGGATAAAAGTTTAGAACAGAATTATTAGAAGCACACTGCAAAGCAGATTAATACTTTATAGGAAAGCGTCAACTCGGGCAAGTCGCTATAAAGGAACATACGTCTACAAACCAACTTTGCGAACATCTGTGCCAAACACAGGAGAGAAAAATCAACAGGTGCTCCACAAAGAGGACTGTGCTCTTCATCTCCCACCTCTGTGCAGCTAAGAGATTTAACAGCAAGATGAAGAACTAACAGTTACGTATAGGGGAAGGAGCGCTTCCTTAGCATCCAGGATACTAGAAACATAAAGAAGCTTCTGCTACTTCACATCACATTTTCTTAGTGTGGTCTTCCCGTGGCTAAAAGCCTCTGAGATTTTTTGGCTCTCTGTCACCGCAGCTGACCTCCTTGTTTGAGTTTTGCCTGGTGAAGCAAGAACAGATAAGAGTGACGTGATTCATGTCTTAATGTAACCACGAAACCTGTTGATAGTTTGGAAGACGAGGCTACGAGACTGAAGCATAAACATCTAAGCAAAGCGCGGTCCAAAGAATGATCCTGTTTCTTTCCCACATCTCTTACTCACACAATTCTAGAGGAATCTCCTACAATATGGTGAAGAACCGCCCCCCCATCCTTCTCTAGGAATTAAATGCATTTGCTAAAGCCGTCTCCTCTGCCTCCTCCACATGCACGTTGCAGCACCCTCCGTCCCAGACACTCAGTTTGCAACTGTGACACAAACCAGTGCCTCGTTCCCAGTGTCAACAGCACGGAAATGCTTCAGACACAGCCATTAGCTCTCCTATCAGCAACAGGAGAATTTCTCCTCCAGTCAGTTTTCACTAATGCTATTCACAGCGGAGGAGCTGGCAGGACTCATCCCGGCTTCATTTTGTACCTTCTGGGAAAGCTATGAGTAACAGCGGAGGCAGCTGCGGCCTGAACAAGCTGATACAAAGCCGGCCAAGCTGCACCATCCCCTGCCAGCAGTGCAGGGCTTGGGGTCGGCTGCACACAGAGGTCTGTGATAGCTCCAACATCGCCCAAAAATCAGACCTGAATCGTGGAGTAACAGCGTTATGATGGCAGCAGACTTGCAGTTGTCCTCCCTCCTATTCAGGCAGCTGTTTCTTCCCAGTCGTAAAGGAAAGCTGAAATTATGCCTTTGAATTTGGATCAAGTCAACAAGTGCTTACCAGCGGTCCGAACAATCTGTTTCCTTTTCTTTCCCCATTCTCCAATTTACCAGCAAGTACCGCAATAGAATCCGGTTAATTCTCACTAATGAGTGGGAGAACAATTGCTAAGCCAAAAAAGATTTTGTTGTGTGCAAGTAAGCAAACAAATTCATGTACCATAAACCATGTTTTGTTCACTTATTTTGACAACTGTAGTTTGCTTTTCATTACGATACTTCCTAGCAGACTAGTTTGCCTGTCTCTCTTGCAGAAGTACTGAACCCTTTCTCATTCTCCCATATGTTTTCCCTGTTCCCGTGTTGCTGGTTTTCCTTTCAGGCTGGATTTAGAAGAACATCCCTTTGTGACACCGCACCTGTTACTAACAAAGTTCAACATTTCATTCTGACTTAAATTGGACACTTAAGTCTTCCTACCTCCTCTGGATCTGATCGATGTAAGGAGCAAACCCCTATTTTTGTCCTGCATTCCAGCACTGCTTAGAACACTGCTTAGCTTCTGAACTTGCCAGAGGTAGAGCAAGCCTGGCACATGCAGCCAGTTATGAAAACACTCATGCACTCGGCACTCTTACAGGCACATAACAGGCTTTTTTGGGGGAAGGAGGGGAGGATGATCACATGTTTTTGAAGGATATTGTGTTGTACAATAGGGTTAGTTTATTTATTTAAGTTTAAATGTCAAAAAAAAAAGAAAGCAAGCAAACAGCTGCCTGCTTTACAGCTTTAACGGGCTTCTGCAGCAAAGAGCAAGGATTCCTCTGATGCTCAAAGCAAAAAAACACCTTTGCCTCAGGTGAGATGTAGGCGATAGCCCCTGCTGACCATCTGCCAGCAGAAATGGCTCATGCACTTTGCCCCAACTACCTGCCTAACCAACAGTCCAACCCTCCCATTTCCTGGGCTTGATTCCCTCCCTGAGGGAATGAGAAAAGACAATGAGTAAAGAGCCTGAGAAAAGACAATGGTGTAAATTCTGGAGCTACCAAACACGGGCATGATTTGACACACAACAGATTTGCTGAGTGTGTGAGGTGAAAGAAGTAGGTCATGTAAAGAAAAGCTGCCCTAGGACACCATACGGCCCCGCAGTCTATTTCTGAAGTGACAGTCAAAGCCAGCAGAGAACTACTGTTCTTAGAGCAAAAGCTACAAAGAGACAAGAAGAAAAATGGGAAGGTATGGCTGATCATCAGGTCAGAGAAGTCTCACCAGACAAGGCTGCATTGGTTTTAGATGGAGAAAAGAAGATGCCCATCTAGATTTGATAGGAAGTAACTTATTTCTCCAACAGGGTGAACATTTCCGAATGTTTCATGCCATAGCCACCATCCAAAGTTAAAGATCCATTGTAAACCTGCAGTTAGTAACTGATGGGAAGAAATCCCATCAAGGCAAAAATTATGAGATAAAGGTGATTAAAAAAACTTAAGACATTAAAAAGGAATCTAAATGGGAGGCATTTGGTAATGCAGAACTCTTGATTTTTCAGTGGCCCTGTGTGGAGGCAACAGTTGGATTCAATCTTCCTTCTGGGTCCCTTCCAACTTGGGATACTCTGTGATTCTAGGCTGGAATCACAGACAACCTCTACGAGGGCACAACTGAAAGACATTTTCCTACCCAGATAGTTTTCATCTATGAAAATATAACCAGGAAAAGTTTGACTAACCCAAAGTCCTGAGCACCCAACAGCTCCAACCGATGAGGTTACTTCCTATAACCCTTTCAGTTACTACATCCAGCTTTCTTGAAGGCTTTCAGAATTCCATAAGCAACTGTGCAGCTTTTCTTTAACAGGAACTCACATATTCCAAACAGAAAGTTTCACTCTCTGTGTTTACTTTCCTTTTCCCCATTAGCCAACTTCTTCCTTCTCCTTTGTGGAGGGAATATTTCCAATTGGTCCATCCACGGCTGCATTCCTCTATCAGCAGCAGGCAGCCGCAGGTGCGTGCTAAGCAAGGACTGCTGTAACGCTAACACAGCAGTACAGCAGCTACCTGGCAGCTGTCACAGCAGATTATCCTTCTTCTAATTCTCTTTTAAGCTCAACCAAGTAAAGCTCTACCGTCTCCCTCCTGCACATCCCACTTTCCTTCCTTGGATGTCTCCCATCTGAAACATCAGGTTTCCAACACTATCCTAGCTTATACCGCTCATCTCTGCAGCAGCATTACCTACTGATGCTCTGATCCTGGCCTGAGCCCCAGCTCTATGATCTAAGCATATCCTCCTGCTGAAGAGTTTCAAACCCAACCCACAGCAACACCTTCCCTGTACCTGAGAGGTGCCAGCTATTGAAATTTGACAGCTATTGCCAGTACCTGGGCATCAAGTGCTCCTCAAAAAGCAGAAGGTTCTTCCTACCTCATCACTGTTTATTTCTCAAGCAAAAACAAAAGCAAAACCACCAGCTAATCTCCCATTATCTGCAGACATTATAATCTAAGCCCCACAGAATCTGGCAACAGTAGGATGAGAGATGAGAGATATCTGCCTTGGCAGCCTTCTGAAGATCGTGGACCTACAGGTAAGTCTACCAGCTCCATTCTTCTGCTGTGCCAATGCAGAGCACCAATGGAGATACCACTTGGGACTGCATCGGAGGTTAGTTAGCCATGTTCCTCCAGGTAAGCAAAGAATTGCCACCTGCTGCTACCCAGCTTCACAAGAGGTTCTTTGTTTATGGATGGGAACAGTTATGAGTAGCTGCCTCAATCCAAATGGTTACTTCCAGCAAAGAGCAGCAGAGATAACCCAACCACTTAGCATCCTGCAGCTCTGATCCACGCTGGCCTCCCATAATCACCAAACCAGAAACACACATTCCCCTTCAGTGTGATTGCCCTACCTTATTTCAGACCCTAATACCAGTTGCAAAACCTGAAACTCCAGCCTCCAGATTAGTTGATAAAAGCCACACCCAACTTTTTTGATGTTTGTTTTTCCTTCCAAGTTTGGTCACATCAACTCTTTTATACCAACTCCCAGGTGGTTCTAAGGCAATCCCCACAGCCACCACTGGCCTCCTTTTCCATGCTTAGAACACCAGATCTCAGCCTCCCAGTCACAGCTTTGGCATAGTGTCTCTGTCTGCTACAGCTCTGCTCCACTTTTTCTTCCTGCTCCTCTGCACACCATGTTCCCCAGCACCCTGCCAAGAACTCTGGGGCTGTGGGCCATCACGGAGACACACTAAGACAGACTGAAGGGCTTCCAAAGGAGCTCATTGTCTCAGTGTCCAATACAGGACTGAAACAACAATATTATTTCACAAAGTAAAATGGCAGAATTCAAAAACTAAAAGCCAAAGGCATTGCTCTGGCATCATGACAGAAGATTTCTCAATCTTTTTGTGGTGAAAGATTATTTCTTATCTGAAGGAAAAGAAAGTGGAGGGCCAGTCACAGTAGAAGAAAGTTTTATCTTTATGAGACCAAAATGAGTTCTCAGCAGTTGGGTGGACCCAATTTTCTTGTCACGGTTACATCTTCCCAAAGCACAGTTATGCCTTCCAACAAACTCCACCTCCCCACTGTAACCTGAGAGCCATTAAATGGCCTCCGAGGGCAGGTCACCTTAAAGGCTGCCCATGCACGAACAAACAGCATCACAGAATCAGAAGGTTGGAAAAGACCTCTAAGATCACCACGTCCAACAGTCAGCCCACCACCATCATGTCCACTGCATTCCTCGATGCCACATCTCCATGTTTCCTGAACACCACCACCCCTTGGGCAGCCTGTTCCAATACTCCATTGCCCTTTCTGAGAAGTTATTCCTCATATCCAACCCGAACCTCTCCAGTGCAATCATTATCTCTTATCATATAACTTCAAGTATCTACACGTACTGCTGCATCACCTTTGTCTTACAGAAAATAGTGCAGGCCTGCAGAACAAGAGACTACTTGAGCCTAAAATGAAGTGTATTACATGCAATATTTGTGCTATAACCAGGAGTTCATTTGATCTCGATGTCTCAGGCAAATCCCTTCTCCTCTCTGCATCTCAGCTTTGCCATCTGCAAAACTTTGCAAAGTCTGACGTACACGAACAAAAGGCATGGCAGAAATGCAGAAAGCCAATGAGCAGAATGGGAATACTAGGGCCAAGCAGAGAATCACCTCAGATTTCCCAAAGATGGTTATTTATTCATCCTCACATTGTTTCAGGAGCACCAAGAAGCCTTAACAGTGATAAAGGTCCAACAGTTGCCAACTGAGTACTTTTCTTTAATCACATTTGATGCCGTTCTTAAAGCAGCCTGTCAGCTTCTGGAGACATTCGATTATATACAAGTATTACTTAAAGCAAACAAACAAGGGATACATTTCCATTTGTTTGTTTCAGGGTTTCTAAGTGGTGCTTTGTTAGAATTTTCAGCGTGAAGGAAATTCACGGCACTTACGTTTGGATCTAATTTTCATGAAAATTAAATAAAAACAGAATAACACCAATCACCCAAATCCTTCCTACCCGCCTTTCCACCCCAACAATTAAGTTTCCATATAGAGGTTGCTATACAGCCAACTTGGTTTAGGAGAGATTTCACAAATCAGTGCTATTCAGCTTAAACCATCACAAACAAACCGATATGGGAGCTTGACGGTAGTTGCTCAAAGAGAAATGACAGCCAGGCATTGAAGACAACTGTTGGGCAGAGGTAGAGCAGACACCTCAGGCACTGCATAAGTTGCCAAATAAGGGGCACGATGTACGTTATGTTTCTCATTCTTCCTGTCCTCTACATGTTCTACTAATGGGAGTTTAAGGAAAAAGTTCATTTCTAATCCTCGGAGCATTGAGGGAACAGCTCAACTTTAACAAATTACCATCTCCTACTGAAGTAGGACTTGATAATGAAATGGAATATGGGCCTAATCCGACAGTTATAATATATATTAGAAATAAGCACCCTTCCACAAAAGGCCTCTTTTCAGTAGCCTAGTTTTAAAGACAGAACAAAACCCAACTGTGATTCCCCAAAATCTGCAGGACCCACTTCCCCCCCCAAAAAAATAACCACAATGATCTAAATAAAAGGGAAACACCAGTACTTAAGAACACTTATAATAATCTATATGGACATCAACAGAATTGCATGACTCGTTTCAGGGACTGCAAGCTTGACTTCTTCCAAGTATTTTAGCCGTATTAATACCAGCACTGTTCTGGAAAGCTCATGGAAAAATCCTGAAACAATTGCTCACTGAGACAGGGAAAACAATACCAAAAAACCCTCACTGTGTTAGCTTGAGCAATAAAGCAGTTTTGAAGTGCTACTATCAAATCAATAGTATTGCTTCCTTGCTCTGTGTACTAGACACCCAAATCCAAGGGAAATACTGCAGGCTCAGAGAAGGCTCAGAGGACCATAACAACAATATTTCGGATGTGAAGACCCTTATTTGAAGGCAGACTGAAGACTGAATAGCAGACTTTAGAGACAAAATAAAAATGTAAAATCGTGACTAGCACAGAAGTCATAACTTCAGTTTCTCTCTTCTTGGTCTCCTAACAATAGGGGATTCAATAAAAGCTACAAGTTATAGAGCAGATAAAAATAAGATACTCTCAAAACGTCTAACCAGACTGCAGAGCTTGAAGCCAGAAGCAGCTGTCAAGGCCAAAAATGCAAGAATTCCCCTATAAGCTACTGGAAACATTCATATGGTTAGGAACATCCAGAGATTTGGAAGCCCATGATAAGAACTCTTGGTATGGGACCTTTAACTCCTATACCAATCCCTTAAGAAAGCAGCGAGAGGAAGGCATAATTACAACTGCCCTAATTAAAAGTGCCAGGTCCTGCACATTGACCACAACAACCCCAGGCAATGCTACAGTCCTGGGGCAGAGCAGCTGGAAGACTGTGTAAAGGAAATAGATCTGGGGCTGTTGTTCGATGCACAGCTGAATGTGAGCCAGCAGAGCACCCAGGTGGCCAAGAAGGCCAATGGCATCCTCAGTTCTATCAGAAACAGCACTGCCAAGAGCAGCAGGGAGGTAGGTGATCGTCCCTCTGTACTCTGCACTGATGAGGATGCACTTCAACTACTGAGCTCAGTTAGGGGCCCTTCATTATAGACTGTAGCAAGGTGAGGGTTGGCCTCTCCTCCTGCATAACTAGTGATAGGACTAGTGGGAATGGCCTCAAGTTGTGCCAGGGGAGATTCAGGTTGAATGCTAGGAAAAATTTCTTCTCCCAAAGTGTTTAGGCACTGGAACAGGCTGCCCAGGGATGTGGTTTTATCAACATCTCTGGAGGTGTTCAAGCAATGTTTAGACATACTAAGGGACATGATTTAGTAGGGAAATATTGGAGTTGAACTGGATGATCTTGGAAGTCTTTTGCAGCCTTGGTGATTCTACAATTCTATGAACGGGTCATCTCTCATTTTATTAATAACCTGGCCATGAGAACTGCTCTAAGTCATTACCCAATGAGGTGGGCCAGAAGACTGACAGCTCCATAGATAGCCTGCCTGCTTTTAAGCTTCATTTAGTCATAAATATATATATCTTTACTTATTTCATTTCCAGGAAAATATTCAAACAAAATGAACATTCTTGAAAACAACGGCACAAATCTCAATCCCTCACAAGCAGCTTAAGACAAAAACCCTCATAAGATTTGATGAGGTATTATATGGGGCTGCCCAACGAGGTAGTGGAATCATAAACCCCAGAAGTGTTCAAGAAAATGGTGAGCATGGCACTGAGGAACATGGTCTAGAGCACTCGCAGGCACGGACTGGTGGCTGGACTAAATGATCTTAGTGGTCCTTCCAACCTTAATGATTCCAATACTTCCAATTTTATTTCTGAAAGCACGAGCAAGATCTTTCTCCAATGCTTTTCATTTATTTTCTTTAGATGTTCAGGAGAGCTTTTAATATTTCAAGTTTTGTACCACGTCCTCAAAACACATCCAGTTTTTCAGAAGCAGAATTTAAATGCTGTTTCTTCAAATCACATTTTATTTCAGTTCTTTAAAACCCTTCAAATTCCTACATTATTTATGACAACAAACAGTATATAAAATCAGCACTACAAAGTTACTTTCATTGCAGATTGAGAAATTACCAACATTTCTCTGTAAGAAGGTCCTTTTTTTTTTCTTCCTCTCCATGAAATATCCAACCATACAACCTATTTTATATTTGCAGTTGATCAACTTAATAGGACAGGCGGCAACGGCCTTAAGTTGCACCAGGGAGGTTCAGGTTGGATATTAGGCAAAAATTATTGTCAAAAGCATGATGAGATACTGGAACAGGCTGCTCAGGGAGGTGCTGGAGTCACCATCCCTGGAGGTTTTATGGGAACGGATAGATGTGGCACTGAGGGTCATAGTCTAGAGTGGTCACACGCATGGGTTGATGTTTGGACTAGATGATACTAGTGGTCCTTCCAACCTTAGAATCATAGAATCGCAAGGTTGGAAAGGACCTACAAGGTCATCTAGTCCAACCATCCTCCCATCACCGTAGACACAACAAACCACTAAAGCATATCTCATATCTTAATGATTTTATGAAGCACACTGATAACTACTTTGTATCCAACCAGCAGCAGAAGCACCATCAGAACCAATCCTCAGGAAGGCTATGGAATGGACACGCTGAAGTAAGGACTCACCATCCAAATGCTAATGACAGATTAAAAACAACCTACGCAATCACCAAATTCAATAATACCAAAATCACAGCAAAAAGTTATCCAGCTCATTTCTTTATAATAGAATTTCTCAGCTGGAAGGCATGTTTAAAGACCATCTAGTCCAACCACCCAACCACTTCAGGGCTAACCAAAAGTTAAGAGATAATACTGAGGGTGTTGTTCCAATACCTCTTGAACACTGACAGGCATGGGGTACCAGATCACCTCTAGGAAGTCCGTTCCAATGTTTGACCACACTCACATTAAAGCGCTTTTTTAGCCCCCGCTGCAGTAATTTAAATGGTTCTTTCCTGAGCCTTTTTATAAACAACCTACTGGATGAAGCCATTGGTGTGAAGAGTTTGGTGGACAAGGACAATGACCAAGAAGCATTGCACAAAGTTAAGTCCTCACAGGCAGACGAGGGCTGGGGGCTCTCCTGTCACACACACCAGGCCCAATAGCCCTGAAGAGCTGCTGGCATGCCAGAGGCCCCTTCACACCAACACGATTCCCCAACAAAGGCACTTGGGTCATGCACTGATGGCCATCTGCAAGTTATTTTTAGTTAAGTATGTTGAAAAGAAATTCAGCTGGTGCAGACCAAAACAGGTTCTAGGGATGGTCTGTAAGCCCTCAGAGGCCAAAGACCACAGGCTGTTTGGATCAGCTCCAGTCTCAGCTACAGCAATCCCAATTCTTTCAGTTAGGCTCTACAAGCCTACATTCTCCACGGACCTACAAGCCTTCAAAAAATAATGATGTGCTATAAATCAACCTTGATCCCCGGCAGTTAGCATTTATTACCTCTTTTTTTGCTGCATGCTGGCTTGCATCATCCACAAAGCCTCATTTTCTACCACTACAAGCTCTCAAAGGGGCTCCTTTCCTGCACCTTCAGTGGGCTTCCCTGCCCACTAATGGATGGGACAAAGTTCAAAACAGCTAGATTCATTCTTACGTCAAAATTAAACCACGTGGATTTTCCTCTGTTTTGTTCAAAGCTGCATATCAAGGTATCCAAGTTTCTTCCTCTCCCTGGGGTCACACTGTGAACTCTGAATTTTGGTGGTCAGGCTGACTCAAAGTCCAAGAAAACAACATTGTTAACATAATTTTTTTTTGGCTTTATTTTGGAGCTCAGAAAATGGAAAGACAAGCTTTCTCTGCTCAAAACTATTTTACAAGCAAGGCAGCTGGCTCCGTTGCAGCTGTAGTGGAGTTTTTTAACCCTCTGCTCCCTCCCTAGAGATGACCTAAATCCATGCTCAATACAAGACTGAGGAAAGCAGCAAGTTAGCTAAAGGTGACAAGTAGTCGTTTTTGAGCAGAAAGGCACCTGCTAAAGCACATTAAAACATAGATACAAATCCTGAGTAAACAGCATGTTTGTAATGCTTCAGTCTGGTCTGGAGTGGCTCTAGGCTAATTCTGTTCAAACTGCTATTGGCTACATGGAACTGTAACTGAGCAAATAACTTCCAGAACTTTGCCACAGCTCTATATGCCAAAATGAAAATACAGAGAAATTAAATATGTTGTTGCACATACTTTGGAAGCCAAGGATTTCTGATACAATAGCTGTACAGCTAATAAGTTAGCACCAAGATACAAACAGCAGCCAGGTCAAATCCTTAAGTCACTCTGTAGGAAACCTAGATATGTGCTTGTTTTAGCTCAGAATTACACCGAGACCTCATATGGTCCTTGCTAATGAAATGAGAGGAAGCAGTAGTATCTATTCCCAGTGTAACAGCAGGGAAACCAGATTGCAAGGTTCTTCTGCTAATATGAGTTACTATAGTGTTGCGGGAGCTTTGCACTGTTGCAATAATTGCAAATTTAACAGGCTTTTTCATCCTTCTCACCTTCAAATCCTCTCTCTCAGAACAGCTTAGTGCTGCCATCTACTTCTTTTTCCTCTTTTTTTTTTAAATCTTAACAGCTTTTTGGTTGTTTTTTTGTTTAATCCTAACCAGGTTCTTAGCGGACCAACTCACCCACAACAAGAACGTCTCAAGTCTCTACAGTTTTGGTCTGCAAATTTACACTTTGCCCACCTAGTTGCCAAAATTAATGGGGGAGGGGGGGGGGGGAAAGAAAAAAGCCACTGCCATTAACTGTATTATTTCTTCTACAATACCTGGGTGATATTTCACAATACTGGCATTCAAGGCCAGGCTGGATGCGGCTCCGGGCAACCTGGTCTGGTGGTTGGTAACCCTGTCTGTGGCAGGGGGGTTGAAACTAAATGACCTTTAAAGTCCTATTTAACCCAGGCCATTCTATGATTCCGTGAAGTTAAGCTAGTAAATTCAAGGACAAAAAAGTGGCAAAGACGCAGGACACAGAAATACTTCTGAACAGTTCTGGAAAGCAAATTTATTTAGCTGAAAATGTTATTCAAAGTTCCGGTCTCAGAGGATTAATAAAATGTTGTGGTTATTTTTTTTTCTTATAAGTCATTTATTTGCACAGATACAAACATCGCTGGAAAAATAAATAAATTTCAAGGCTAAAGGATCTATCATCTGAATAAGGAGGCTAAAAACATTCAGGCTTTTTACTAGAATCCTGCTGCTGATCAGGCAGGAGCTGGTCTTGATTAATTCTCCACCGCGCTTTTTCATTGCACTGATTTATTTTTAGGGTGTGAGCACTTCTTTCTACATCATTCCCCAACAACCACTTTTGAGTGCCTTAACTGAGTTCTGCAGGGAGTAAAGATGCCTACAAACCACAGCGCTGCTTCCACTTGCGCCTTCCTGTGGAACAAAAACAGCTAGGAATAGCGGGAGGCCACGGCCACCTTCTGCCTCCCACCCACATTACACTAGAAGAATCAGTGAATGGCTTAAGCTAGCGGGGACATACAAGATCATTTAGCTTCAACCCCTCTGCTTTATAAGCAGGGTTACCACCCACCAGATCAGGCTACCCAGGACTCCATCCAATTGCTTTGAATGCCTCCAGTCATGGGGCAGCCAAAGCCTCTCCAGGCAGTCTGCACCAGTACCTCACCACCCTCTGAGAAAAGCATTTCTTCTTAACATCTAACCTAAGTCTCCCCTCTTTCATTTAGAAGTCATTTTCCCTTGTTCTAACACTGTCAGACCATCGGTTCCCCTCCAGCAAAAGAAGGTGCATCTATCCCTACCAGAAGGATCTTCTCCACAGCTGGTGCTCTCCAGAGAATTACGCTGCTGGCAGGCATCGCTTCCCTTCATTCTAACCAACACAGCCCCAACCTCTGCAAATCAGGGCTTTACCCCTGAATAAAGCCCCTTATATACACTTCAGTGCAGTGGTGGTTGGCTGCATCATATTTGCTTTGCTCCAATAACATGCAGACTTCTGACCAGAACAATTTGGGAAGCAAAAAATTATCTTGATTTCATTCTGATCCATTTTCATTCTATCACACACTTTGGCAAGCAACAGAAAAGGCTCTGAATTATTCATCTCCAAAAAGAGTATTGTGGCATTGGATCCAGCTGCCTGGAAAGATGGTGGAGTCACTGTCCCTGGAAGTGATGAAGAACCATGGAGGTGTGGTACTATAGTGGGGAAATACTAAACTAGGTTTTGCTAGTTGGACTAGGCAATCTTTGAGGTCTTTTAGAAACTCAGTGAGCCTGATTGCCACCCTTATCCAGATAGCCACAAATGTAATGAGTCCCAATCACATGCTTGCCATGAGCACTCAAATCTCCATGCAGAGGACTTACAGCATATCCCCACATGCATGCAATTAGGATCATGCACAGAGAGGAGTGTTTTCCCTACTGTCCTGCCTCCCTGTCTCAGCACAGGCTACTCAAATCCTTGCCCAGGTTTGCACTTTGGTCTCCCATGCTCATATGACCCCAAGGCTCTGCTGAGGCTGCAGACAAGTCATGAGGGCTCTGGTGGAGTGAATACATTTGTCCACAGGGAACCAAAAGGAATTAAATCACATTATGCACGCTGTACCAGGCTGACGAAGGTCACAGATCCGAACAGGGGCAGCCAAACCTTCAGCACAGATGTTAACTTTACAAGGAAGCACCCTGTAAAGGGATGAGACTATTTTCGGCAGCAGATTTATTCATTTTCTTTTTTTGCTTTTTGCAGAAGTTTTATTTTATCACAGAAAATGGATGGGATCAGAGAAAAATAAAACTAAAATACAGTTGTTTTTTTTTTTTAAAGTAAAACCTCATTTCTTAGCTGTCACTCTTGCATTCTGCATACCATGCCTTAGCATTAACTGCTGCCAAATGCAAGACGTCAGGTCCATCTGGCAGATGTACACTTCCCTGGCTGCCAAGTGTTTCCTTATGATGCACAGGCTTTACTATTAAGTGCATTTGCAAATTCCAGCCTTCTAAATGAGCAGGGCTTCCAAACAGCAGCCCTTGCTCTGGAGAAGCCCTGCAAGGAGGTTATTTGAGGTACCTACACCCCAACCACCCAGAGTATCTGTTGCACTTATTTGGCCTGGGGGTACAGGTATTTGTTTCCTGGTAACCAATAGCTGTACCAGCTGTTGGAGAGCTTTAGAGTCCCCTTTTCTTCAGATTATCCCTAAGTAAAATTAGGGATTACTTAGGGAGCCAAGGGGAAACCCAACTACCCAAGCTGACACCGTTACTTACTCACATATAAACACAGCCAGGAAATAAGCATATTTATTTATATATAAACAAAACAAAAACAAAAAGCTATCTGTACAATGTTTTATACACTGCTTTTATATCCAATATTTACTACTTTACTTATCACTTGAGAATTAACTTTCTCCCCAAGAAATTGGTGATAAAATGCCCTCTGGTGGGCGTGACTGCAGACCTCTACAGCAACAACCACCTCCTTAACAGTTCAAGAGACTTCAATATATTCATGGGGTTACTATTTTTAAAACAGAGCGAGACAAAGCACATACTTGCTTTCCAGAAGAAACAGCTACACCCCTGGCTGCAAAGCACATGTTATGCTGCTAAATATCGAGCCAAAAAGTATTTCTGGTTTCTAATCCAAAGTCAAAAACAATAATAAAATATATATATATATGTATATATATATATATTCAATCCTATTTAAGTGTCCCATCACTGCCCAAATCACTCTTTAGTGTTCACTTTGCCTTTTTAGGATGCTTGCTTCACTCCAAAGACAAAGCTGAAAAAGAAAGTTGCATTCTCTTTGCCTCAGCGTAAAAGAATCTTTGTAGATTGGAACAGAGAAAAGAGGGGTGGAGAAGAGCTGTGTTTTCATAGTTGAGAGCTGTTTGTCTTGCTGGAGCATGAGGCTCAGCTAGAAAGGAAGCCTTCATTGCACAGCAAGCATCAGCCCTCATCCCTGAAGATTCAGTGCCTCGAAAGAGGAGGCAAGGACAGAAAAGTCCTCAGAAATAAATTGAAATTACCAGGATGTGTTTCATTCTGAAGATGCTCCATAATTATGGGTGGTGCTGAAGCGAAATAAATCGAAAGAAGAGAACTGGAAGCTGAAGATACAGCGACTGAAGAGGTAATGCAGCAACCAGGGTTCAGACCGCTACTGCAGCTACTTTGAGGATATACATAAAAGAAAGGAAAAGAGAAGCTCTTTGATAACAGCCAACGCGGAGAAGGAAAGCTGTCAGGCAAGACCCAACTACATAAGCCTGACCACTGTAACACAGCCATCAGAAGCCACAGTTACACACAGAACCAAAGCTGACCCCATGTGTCTGCAGTGGACTCTATTTATTTCTACCTCCTCCCCAAACAAAAAAGCTCCAGGGTCACAGCTAAATAAGGATAAACAGCACAAAACATTCCCACCCTATGAAGGAACATGGGAAAACCCCACTGCTTGCTCTGCGTTCCTTTGTGCTTCCAGTCCATATAGGAAACAACACTTCCTCTACTCAACCCAGGCAGCTCAGAATTTGATTCCTGCTTTCACAATCCAACTGGCCATTAATGGTTGTTTAATGTCTTACAGTGTTATGTATCATATTCCTAAAATAGATACATATAAAAACTACAAATACTTACATACGTCGCATATATGGGATATCTATGGGGTGTGAGGCACTTTGCTCTTTCCACAGATACTTCTAAGCAACAGAGGTTTGCTTCTCAAGTTGTTGTGAGGCATAAACAGTGGTGAGATTCAATATCTACCCTCTGCTTTTCTATCCTCTAAAAAGTGAGCAACAGTGACGAAAAAGCCCTCATTTAGCTGAAAATTGCCCTTTACAGCAGTAACACACCCCTGCTCTGTGCAGAGCTCCGTCCCTCTCTAGTGGCAGCCAGGTCACATCTCAGCAATAAGCCTGCTCCAGGCTCGGCTAACAGATCATTTTTAGCTCAGACATCAGAAACTTCGCGTGTAAGATCCAATGATCCCCCTGTTTATTCTTCTTTGCCAACAGCCCACCAAGAGGTACAGAGCTACATTTGCAATTGGCTTTGAAGACAGAAGCTGAGGGTTTCACAGACCAACGCTGTCACTTGGTGCTGTACTGTACTGATTTACGATCATCACTCTTGCAGACATCTCTAGACACTGTGTTGATTGCAGCTACAGTGAAGCTTATTTATTAGATGTAACAAGCCAAGATACTGTACTCGTGCATGTGTAGTTATATATGCATGATGTCTGTGCTCTTAGATTCTGCCTTAAGTTAAAACTAACAGATTTTCTAGACACAGATTAGTACTGACACTTCTTGGATCTTATCCTGATAGTTAGTCTTTTTCTCTCAATAAGCTCTGCAGTTAAATTAGCAAGTACAGGTATAAGTTAAACTATTTTTATCGATCCCTGGCCCTTAAAACACATGCACACATACATAATATCACACTATTATTAAATATTACATATTTTTATATACAATATGTGCTACTACGCCTATCAAGCATAGACAAAAACCACCATGCTTTTTTTTCCCCTCTCTCTCTTTGAATTTTCTAATTAAGAAGATAGCCCAAAGCTGCACAGCTCCGATTGCTTATAGGTTCAACAGCAATCTTTACATAGGAAAAAAAAAACAAAACAGATTTTACCCTTTAAATAAAACCCATCATCTCCATACAACCAAAGACTGGTACGTTCTTCACTTTGCAAGGTAACGTCTAGACAGCAGGAAGGCTTGTGATATGCAATGCCATTTCGATAAGCACCTATAGGAAATCAGAGCCAGTTCATGTTTTCCTGAAGGTGAGTAACTGCCTGATAAATGCTGTGGCCTGAAAACAGGAGGAAGAAAGAGTTAACCATGACTTTTACACGCAGTCGGAGCCTAAGCAATCTACTGAGTTCTTCGGATCAGAACAGGGTACCCAATGCCTCAAGTAAACCACCACCTCAAGCAGCAGGTGCCTCTACTGAAGCAATATCTCTGTTTCCATCAGGAATTAGCCTCAGCCTCCCAGCTTCACCCAACTGGTTATCAGCCTCAGTCTACAGCCCAGACCACCTTAGCCACGCCATCAGAAAACCGCCTGAACTACTACAAACAAAGCAGCCACCACGGCACAGAGGTGGGTTTTTGCTTGTTTTACTTGCATTACCCCTGCAATACAATACTTCAATAACTTAGCTGCCGCAGCCACAAGATTTGTCTAAGAACAGCTTTTAGAAGGCTTGAAGGATGCTGCTGTGAACTGTTCAAGTGTGATATTGAAACAGTGAGTTTAAGGAAAACTTGCTGCAATTTCTCTCTTAGTGAGAGTGGCTCCTTCCCCTCTCCATACACAAACACCTTCAGAATTTTCTATTTGAGATGGGGGGGGGGGGGGGGGGGGGGAAACACCCCAAACCAAAATAAAGGGTATAGCAGCAGCATAAGAACCACAATTCCCCTCTTCGCCTGAGACTGCTTTTCTGTATTGAAGCACCATTTCTTTGAGCCTGCCCTGTATTTTACAGACTTCAGGCAAACCTTTTTGTTTCCTTACTTTCTGTCCTAACCCTCCTCCTACAAATAACTCCAATATCAGCCACAACTTCCCATTGCCTGTTTAGTTCAGAGAGAGATATGGCTGCAACGCCGCAGAGCTACAACTGCTCACAAGTTTAATCATAAAATTACACATTTTTCTTCCAACCAAAAAAGAAAAAAAAAATAAAGAGAGAAATGTACTGGAAAAAAAATAAGCTTTACTTCAGGGATTTGATAATCTTAAAGAACTGGCAGAACATTCATCTAAGATTTTTCAAGGTACCAGACTGTAACCTCACTGAATTCAACTGATTTGGGCCAAGGACAAGTTTGGCCCATTTTATAATACAAAACAGAAGAAAGAAGGAAGGAAAGAAAGATGGACTGAAGTACCTGGGCCACACAAAGCAAAGAGCAAAGAGACCAGAAAAACGTGCCCGCTCTGCTACTGCTCATCCCCTCTTTAGCAGCTGCTGTCATCCACAGAGATTTGCAGACTCTTCCCTTGACCTCAAGACCTTCACAGTTGAATTTCACAAGTGATTTGTTCCTCAGGGTACAGAAGCACGGCACAACATCAGATACATATTGGAACATGTCAGCTCCACAAGTGTTAACTAGTTCAGGATATGGTCCACAGTTCAGCGGCTTTTGTGACAATTCACACATCAAGATCAATCAGGAGGCTCCCTAGAAGGTCCCACTGAACTACCTTCCAGCTCTTACATGCTATAGGCAGCTTTTAATCTGATCTCATTACATTTGTGTACAGTCTCAAGGCTTAAGAAAAATCAAGAGGGTTGGTCACTGCTCTCAGGGTAGTACAGAGCCATAATAAACCAAAGACTCACGCCTTCCAAGCTGTAGATAGGGCATTCAATCCATACCAGCATCAGTCTAAGTGCAATAAGAGTTAACTCGCAAAAAGATCAAATCCAACTCATTTATGTCTATGCAACATTGATTTCTATGAACTACATGTGTGTAACCAAGAGCAACATTTGATCTGAAGCCTAATACCTTGATGTCCAGCTATTATAAAACAGAAGCAAAGAAGTAGCTACAAACATTTGACTGATGTTACCAGCAAGCAGGGCATTGCAAAAAAGCCTGTACCAGAAATCCATATTGACAGTATTCAAACAGGACATGGCAAGCCATGCTATTAGAAGGCATTGTACAAATATTTTGGAGGGTTTTGGTTTTGTTTACAAAAAAAACATGACAAGGGGGAAAAGCAAAACAGAGCCACAGACCGAGAAATAAGTTAAGGCATGCAAATACATGCAAGCTTCTCCCAGGTTAATTCTCCTTGTAATTGACTATTGATTGGTATATGCAATGTTTAGAAACATGAAATACTGGGGTAGAGGGGAAAAAGAACCACATTTAGTACACTGTATTCTGCTTCAATCTATACTTTCCTCCTATGACGAGCCATAAATATTATAATAAATAGGACAGTGCAGTATATATAACATTTTGCCTTGCACTGTATTAGCAATTCCATCAGAGATGACCTGGAAATGTTAACCACACACTTTCTTCACCTTAAGAAGCATTTTTCATAGCCTCTCATCACACTGTATCCTTGCTATATTTGGTATTTCTCGGCTCCCAACAGGGTACGCTGAAAAGTACTCTTGGTATTATCTAGGTTTTTCAGATGTAATATATCAAGCTGTTTATGAAGTGGAGCAGGTCGGGGGGGAGCAGAAATAGTACTGGGCAGCTGTCCCTAAGTCAAGTAAATCATTTGAAAAAAGGAAGAGGTTAAAGGCACACTTCCAAGATCTGTTTTCTGATTCTAAAACTTCAGGTACGATTGAGGACTGTGCACATCCCTACTCTGAAGCAGAGACAGTAAAGCATCATCCCCCAGGCCTCCTGCATCCAGCAAGGTGCAACAAACTCTTGAGCTGCCCTCCTGGAATTTAAGGGGATTACATGAACTTCAGTGCAAAATATTCTACAATCAGTGAGTAGCCTGGAAGGAAGCAGAGCACTCCACATCCATGATAGAGAACACCCATATGGGTTTGGTTGCATCTATTTGACAGGACAAGGGGAAATGGCCTCAAGTTGCGCCAGGGCAAGTTTAGGTTGGATATTAGGAAGAACTTCTTTACAGAAAGGGTGGTTAGGTACTGGAATAGGCTCCCCAGGGAGGTGGTTGAATCACCATCCCTGGATGTGTTTAAGAGCCGTTTGGATGTGGTGCTCAGGGATATGATTTAGTGGAAGGTTTTTGGAGTTGGGATACTATGGTTAGACTGCGGTTGGACTTGATGATCTTCAAGGTCTTTTCCAACCTGGGTAATTCTATGATTCTATGATTCTATTCCTATTCCCAGGGGAGAAAGGGAGAAAGATGAATTAATTGCAGCTTTGAAGTAGTTACCACTTGCATAAATAAATTTTTCTTAATTGAAATCCTTAAAATTTAACCAGCATCATATAATCAGGAAGCAGCTTGTTCCCATCCTCTAAAAATCACCATCTATACCAGGGCCTCCTGCTTCTCGCACAATTTTGATGGGAAAAGTTCCTTTGATCCTTTTCATCCCTCACAACATCCCTCTGATATACCCCTTATACCCTCCAACACATCGCATTCAACAAGCCGTTCAGAAAACAGCAGAAGACCAAACAACATGGAAAGAAAACAAAAGCCATCAAACAACAACAAAGAAGAACCAACTTCACCGCTAATACCGCTGCTAACTTCGACAGTCCAAGAAACAACACCAAAATACTAAGGATATAGTTTATAAAGATAAATGAAAGGGCTGTTTTACAGTGGATAGGTTGAGACAAGTGATAGCTGTTCCATGTTACTTACACGTGTACTTTGCATTTTAGAACGGGAGGCAGAGCATTGAAGTTCCATCCAGAGTTCACAACTTCTCCCCATCCCATTCCCAAATATCATGAAAGGGGAAGGAATACGCTCAATAAAATATTGCTTAAGGTCATGGGTTGTTTTTTTTTTTTTACAGCATTTAATATAGTTTCAAAAGCACTTCCCAGACATTTATATACCTGACAACATTTTGTAGCATGAAGCATTCCAACTTGGCAATTTTTCCCCCACTCTTGGCAAGCAAGAGAATAAAATGGAGAGAAAGTCAAAAAAAAAAGAATGAAGTTTTCGAAAGACTCAATATGTCAGGAATCGTTTAATGAATTCAGGTGCTCAACAAGCAACCAGTCAACAGAAATTCGCAAGACACGTGTATTTCAAAGCACAGGTAAACACAGCTGCATCCACTCTGAAGTTATTTCTTGTTGTAGAACGATGAGAGAATGATCTTTCTGAACTCCTTGCCCTCTTTTGGTCTGTGGTTTACCTGTGGCTGGAAGAACCAGAGGCACTGAAATCTTTCTCTCTCCATTCATAAGGAGAAGAGCATGTCTGAGTCTCAGCCTGAGGAGGGAAACTTTTCTTCAGGTAGCTACAGCGTGCTGTGATCTGCAAACCCACCGCTCAGCACTCACAGACCAAAAACCAAAATCCTCAAACAGGCCTGACAAAGCTCATCTCAAAGCAGAATTATCTGATTTAAGTATTATTACTCTTCAGCGTGGACTCGGACAAGTATTTGGAGGGAAAAAAAGCTCTTAAATCACACTTTAAATCCCGGATTTCTACTGTCCACGTTGTCATGCAAATCGTGGATTTGTTTTTGTGGGAAAGAAAAAGTCGAGGCAGATAAAGCGCCTCTTCTCCATGCTCACAAATATCAATAGACGGATGATTGAAGTCCAGCTCAACTGCTCAGGGCATGTGCTGAAGCCGAGCCCTGCAGCAGCAGCAGTTCAGCCACTGACACCACGTGAATCTCAAGGCTTCTTTCCAGAGTATCACAACTACACACACAGGCCAAGAAAACTTCCACAACACGCAAGTCTGGCAGTTCCTGGTTAACAGCAACACTGCAAAGGAATCACATCAGTGGCAGCTTTTCTTGCAAACTGCTGCGCTGAATTAGTTCCAAAAGATAATCCCTAGAAATAATCTATTTATTTTTTTTTTTCCTCCAATTAAATTTAATTTCACCTATATTTATGTAGAGCTTAGCCCTGGAATATGAGGTAAATCCAGGAATTGTGCATTTGCGTCTTCCAGCAAGTCAAACCTTTCCAGGTTCTGTTTGAAGTGCCAGCACTTGATATCACTTTTGTACGTTCAGTTGCATGACAAGGAATTAATAAGAAGTGAAACAAAACTAGACTGAAAAAGCAACGTCGAATTCATGATAGAAAGCCTTTGTAATGCTGAAGCAGTCTGCTCGAACATCAGTGTGACTTCTGCAAGCCATCGTAAAGCTACCTGAACTATAAGGCTACCAAAAACCTATGTATTTTTCCAATACTAATGCCAACAACAACAGAAATCCAAGTCCTGGCTATCTGAAAACCCAAGCATTGTAGGTTTAAAAAAAAAAATGAAATAAAATAACAAACGAGCAGCACACAAAAATTAAGGGAAACAGCCCCATGTTCCTGATATTCTAATCCACGACATAAAATTATTTATGGAAGAGTGTGACTAGGAATTCAGTTACTGTCATTTATCAGATGGTCAAGACAGCCCGGAGGTAACCGGCTGCATAACAACAGCACAGGGAAGGCTTCTCAGGGCACCTCTGGTATAAATTCTCTTCAATCCCATTTTAACCATAATAGGTAAACAGCGCATATTCAAAACCTGCAAAGTGTTGAGTTTCAAAACCCTGACGGAGAGGCGTTCCTGTAGAGGTTTCTAATCTACTTCCTTTTAATCTCCTCCTAGGCAAGGAAGAGTCCTTTGTACTTTGGGCAACAAAGGCAATGTGGAAGTGACAGAAGCATGTCAAAGCTGTTTATATCTCACACATCTTCATACACGGTGCTGCTGTTGGCGGGGCACGGGGAAAAGGCCATGTTCGGCTCTTGCATGGAGCCTCAGCTTCATATAGGGAACTCCATAGGAGAGTGACCAACATAGAGGAAAGCTAAACCCCTCACCTCCCTGTGCAGAAAGGAATAGATCAATGCAACAAAGGGTTAACACCACACTTCCAAGGACCCCACAGTATACTAAGGCAAACTTAACTACACCTTAAAGCCCACCCGGTTACAAATCAGGTAAGTGTGAAACCTGTCAGTACAGTATTGCTGCTGGGGAGAGATGAGTGCTTAAGAAAGTTATTAGATACACAAATAAACCTCAGAAACCAATGGCACGGAACCATGTTTAACGTTACACGGTACGGCCGAATGTTTCCAAACCGAGCAACTGAAATGGGGAAGAAAAGGGAAAAAAAAAGGCTGTAGGACCAAATAATATGCCAAGCCATGCTGAGATTTCAGCCAGCTGAAAGCCTTGATTATGGCACAAAGAATTAATGATCTGAAAACAATGCAGACCTCTGTGGAACATTATGAAGCTGATGTTCTGCAAAGAGGAGCTTTGGGATCAGAACGTTGGGTTCCTTGGCCCCCTGGCTCTGCAGTAAATCCAGGTGGATCAGTGCAAGTGAGTGGGCAGGGCACTGCGAGAGCCTTTGTAACATCCTCAATAGGATGCTAACAAGGGACGCTTAGAAACAAAAATTAAAGGTTAACAGTTGATGAAATAACTCCAAAAACTTGAAAAAAAAAATACAACAAAAACCTAAAAACTGATTTTCAGATGACAAAAAAAGAAATCCCACAATAGGGAGAGGGGGCAGAGGTTAAACAAGGCACGGCAGATGGGAACCTCTCTCTACATCTGTGTATCCAGGGGTGCTTCTCCCACAAAGCCACGTGTGAGCTTCTACCACAATACAGAGGCTCTACGCATAGAAGAAGGGAAGGAAAAAAAACAACAAAAAAACAAAAAAAAATAGGTATATTTTTCTGTGCTTCAAAAGAATTGGGTCCATTGGTTTTCGAAGTAAATTAAAAGCTCGGGCAAGCAAGAAGGCACGGATAAGAACTGCAGAGAGGAGCAGCAGTGGGATGAGTGCCAATGCCTGAGAATAGTTATGGGCCCGGTCCGGGTCACAGTTCCAGGAGTGTTGAACTGGAACGGCTCCAATGGGAACGATGGGCTGGGAATGGGGAGAGGAGCAGTGCCGGCAGCAAGCGAGGTGAGCACAGCGAGCCTGGGGTAATGAATCCTTCTCACAAGCAAGCATTAGGAGTGATAACACCAGGTATGGCTCACAGCAAACCCCCCCAAATCTTATCTCACTGCTGGACCGGTTACTACCGGCACGTACTTTCATTTAGAAGATATCCAGTCCCCTCGCACTCTATATACTTTTTATTATTGTTTGAGGAATAAGAGCAGTAGCCCTGACAGAACGTGAACCCAGAAGAAGGATCAAGCAGAAGAAGCGGCTACTTTTGTAGCTTCAAGATTTCTGCCTCTAAAAAAAGAGCAGGCGAACAGGAAAGGCTCCGTTCCTGCATACAGCCACTTTTTGTGTTTCAGCAAGACTTTGACAAAAAAAAAACAACAACCAAATTCGCTTGGCTGTGTATCTCGTCTATCGGGTACCTGAAGTATGACCATCACTCATTAGAAATGTAATTAAAGAAGTGACAAAACTGGATTTCCCCCCTCCCCAGCATGCAGATGAAAACCAGTAACCCTGCCTCTATTTGTAACCATGACAACTATAGAATATTTTATTTCAGTAATATAATTCACGCCGAACATTTGCTCACAGGTTTTGTTGTTAAGGGAAAGGTTGACACGCTGTGCACACATTTCATAAGCTGCCAGAGACAACAAATACAGAGAAGTCGGGCAGTGCTCAGGATGGAGAACCCTGCTTGCGTTGCAGCGCTTATTGCAGACCCTGTGCAGGAAGCAAAGGGAGCACGAACAGAAATTCATCCAAATTAAGCATTAATGACCACTTACTTGCGAGACAACTACTCGGCGTAACCGGATGTTGTTTGACTTCCACGTAAACAACAACGATGCTCCCATGTTTGAGAAGAGGCAATAACTCAAAATCCTGAGCTGTAATGTTTAATTAAAACATAGCACGCGTTATTCACTTTCTATTAGGAAATACCGACACAGATGTTATGGGAAGAGATATCTATGTGAAATGAGGCAATGAAAGATGCAGCTTACAGACGCTGGCTGAGTCTTATCCTGGATGGGTCACTAAATTATTTGCATAGCTCCCATATTTCGTCTTAAATCGAAGACGACTTCCATAAATACACACAATGAAGACAAGTTACAGGAACAAAAAAAAGCCCTGTATGTTATTCAGAGATGATTAAACAACCTACTGAGCAGAACTAAAGTTTGACACAGATAAATGCCGGCGTAAAATATGGTTGGACTTTGTTTCTCCTCCAAAAGAAAAGGAAGAACTCAAACCCATTAGCAGTTTAACTCGGAATATAACAATAACAGAAGGCACTGCTGCTTTGTTTTGGAGGAAAAGCAACCTGAAGGAGTGAAGCTTGCAGGAACACTCTGCCTTCCCTCACTCGGATCATAACACCTAACAGGGAGGATTTAAAGTTTCAGCAGATCGCTAATTATAAGAGACAGCCTTATTATTATCTGCAGTCACCTTAAAGCTGCAGGAGTTGGGATTTATAACTATCACAGAACCGACCTCGGAAAGATACCCCGACAGACACATAAATCACTGCGAGACGCACACATGCCGTGCACACACACACACAGCCTCTTCCGTGGCAAGGAAACAAACAGGGAAGAAAGTTTTCCCATTTATTAGAAACCTGCTACGTGCGATATTCCATTAGAACTGATAACGGAGCCTGCAGCAAACAGGCAGCTTGTTTTGCTTCACTGATGGAAAAGTGATCAAATCCCCTTGAACGCGGGTTCCCAGAACGCTACCTTTCGCTGAACCATTTCCCACACGCAACAAACAAAAGGTGAGGTGCCAACTCCAGCACCAGAAAGGCACGAATATGGAAGGGGGTGTTGGAGGGGAGATAAATCCATCTTTGTCATTTTAGGAGTATTTCCAGCTTTGTGAGTGATGCATAGAAAAGAAAAAAATCCCAGCCTGAGAGCAGTCCCTGTTTATGAAGTGTATGAAAGCCAGCACCTTCCAGCCCTACTGCTCCTTTCCTTTCTCAGCCCTCTTGGGGAGGTGAAGGGACCTGAACCCGACAGCCCGGCACAGCCACTCCATGTCAAATAAGGAACCCCTGTGACGGTACCCAGGGGGATGCAGCTCTGCAAACCGGAGCCAGGCAGCACTCGAGCTCAGTCACAAGTTATTAAAAAAAAACAAATCAACAACAACAACAAAAAGGAAAAAATAAATAAACGAACCGCATCAATAGGAAACCCAGCAGCCAGCCAAACAAACCCCTCACACCGGCGAGGAACGGCCAAACGGCAAAGCGCCGAGTGGCGGAAACGTGGAAGAAGCGCTTTTTGAAAGGTATCTATTTCAGCAGGATTTCGGCGAGAAGTTCCTGCTACAAATCACGCGTAGGGATGGGGAGAGGGAGGGGTAGCGTGTGTAGGGGCGGGGGGGGGCTTAAGGGGGGAGGAATGGAAATAGATCCAGGCACAGCGAAACGCGGTTGGAGACGGGATTGGGGACGGCCGGTGCCCCGGGGCCGCAGCGATCCGAAAGCGGCGGAGCTCGGGGTGACCCCCGGGGAGGGGGAGCGGTGAGGACGGGCGGCCCCGGGGGTGGGTGCCGGTAGGGACAGGGCGGCCACGGCTCGGCGAGAAGCCAGAAGTTGTGGGTGAGCGGCTGAGCTTATGGCTAGGAGCCCCTTTTTTAAATAGAAAATTAAATAGAAATCGGGAAAGGGAAAAATATATATAGATAGATAGATAATAATTAGAAAATAAAAAGAAGGCAATCACGATCCTAACGCTGCCAGCCCCGCACGGCACCCCCCAGGCGGCAGGAGGCACGCAGGAAGTTTTTAATGCGGGCAGCGAGCGCAGGCGCAGGGCAGCCCGGCGCTGCCAGGAGCTCCGCGCCGCTTACCTCCCTCCGCGGGGCGCGGGCGGCCCTGGGCCGGCAGCGCGGGGCCTCAGGCGGCGGGGGGATGCGCGGAGGCGGCGGGCGGAGGTTTGCGCATCGCAGCCTCCGCGCCGCTAACGCAGAGCCCCGCGCGGCTGCGGGCGGCGAGAGCCGCGCTGGAGGCCGGGCAAGGAGGCGCGGCGCGGCGGAGGCGGCTGCTGCTGGTGTTGGTGGTGATGGTAGTGCTGCTGCTGCTGTTGCTGCTGCGGAGCCGCGACCATGCTCCCGTCTGGCCGCCTTCCCCTCACCTACTGCCCGCTTTAGCCGGGGAGGGAGGCGGCCTGGACGCCGGGGCGAGGGGCGGGCCGGGCCAATCGTGGCGGCGGCGGGAGGCGGTGGAGCCCGGCCCGGCTCCACCTCCCCCCGGCCTCCCTCCTTCCCTCCTGCCTCCCTGCCTCGCTCCTGCCTCCCCCGCGGGAGGCTGCCCCGGCCCCAGCGTCGCCGCCGCATCCTCCCCCTCCCCATCCCGAACCCTGACCCCGCGGGGCTGTGGGTGCGGAGCCCCGCGGTTCGGAGCCTCCATCCTCCCTCCTTTCCATCCATCCATCCATCCGTCCATCCCCACCGAGGACGTTCATGCAGGAGAGCGCGTTTCCTAAAAGGTCATCAGTCTCCTATAGCTGTCTTCAAAAAGTAGCGTGTAGTTGAAAAGAAATATTACCCCCGCTTTATTAAATCATCGCTCTCCGGGGGCGTGATCCAAAGCCTCTTGAAGTCCACGGGAGCCTTTGAATAGGTCGGTGCGATTCTCTCCCGACAGCGTTTTTCCTTTTCTTCCCCCTTCTTGTTTTAAATATCCGTCGCGCTTGGAGTCACTACAGATTTTACGGGTGGAAATCTGCATCTGGCTCTGTTCTGCGTAATCTTGTATCTGGGTGCGCTGCTTTGTAGCGATCGCTCTGATGTGCACACAATCTGCATATGCTGTGGGTTTAAACACAGAACACTTTGTCTCGGAGATTTCCTGTAACCATATTTAACAAAAAAAAAAAAAAAGAAAGAAAGAAAGAAAAAAAAAAAGAAGCTCCATCCAATTCTTTTCCCCTTTATTTTTCCCGATGAACAAAATGCATCGTGGGGACATACGGGCTGTAATGTGTCGAGGGTGAGACGGCTGTGCCAAATGACGACCGAGCAATGTGAGGGAAGGGATGGCAGCTCATCACCCGTTGTGATGGGTAAAAGAGGGATCTGATGGAGAAGGGGGATGCGGAGAAAGTGAGGTGCAGCTGCAGAAGGGCAGCTCTATCTCTTCTCATCCCAGCCCCACAAACCAATGACAGAATGTCGTTGCAGGGGCCCGAAGCGCTTCTAAAACCAACCATCGTCTTTAGGAGTGGAATGCTTTTAGCAGAACATGGCCTCGCTTTGAAGCAGGGAGGCTCTGTACCTTTTTGTCCTTAATCCGCCGTGTATTAACATTGAAACTTCCAGTCCTGTACATCACAGCCGAATGTGTGAGGGTCACAAGTTCAGAACAGTTGAAATCTGAATTATTTAGTAAGCACACAAACACGACACGTTCTTCTGACGTCTATATTTCCCCCCCCATTCCCACCGCCCTTAAGTTTTCCTCCTTCCCAACACAGGAGTGAGTTATTTGCCCTGGCGCTTCGCTATTTACCCAGCACACCCAGCTGGCCCAGGGTCCAAGCAGGAGAAGTCTAGGTGGGACTGACCTACCCATCAGCATGTCACTCTCCCGATGGCATTTGGATGTTCTGGCAGTGAATGTTCCGAGACCAGAGAGAGCAGAAAGCAGAGATTCCTTGGAATCCCTAATTAGACACAGTGATTTTGGAGGGCTGGTTCCTCCGGTGCCTCGTACTCTCTTTAGTGACCTTGGGGTTAAGGATATCAACCGGCCCTGTTTATTTTTAATAAAATCTTACAGTTATATGAGACAGTTCTGGGTTTTATTTATTTTTAGCATAAGTGCTTCCATCTTATCTGCCTTGCAGGTTTATAGTAAGGATTTAGCTAATATTTGGACAGCACTTTTGAGCCATGGAGTTCTATAGGTCTATTATACTGACCGTTTTCCAGGCTTGTCATTTTAGGAGTGTGCTTTCGTACCCTTTCACTTCAGGAAGACGGAGCTCACAACTTGACCTCAGTTTCCCCCTCAAATTTTATTAAATGCCTCATTTACAAATGCTGACATAGGGTCAGAATCTGATTTCGCTTCTTAGGTATAAACTTCAACAAATTTCCTCGTCCTCAGTGGCTTTATTCACGATCTCAACCAATTTAACTCAGAATTCGAGCCGCAATTGTCACGAAGAATAAGCATATAATTACATTAAATGCAGAATTCTACATTCATTTTCTTGACTCGGTTTTCTTATTTTAGCAACTTCATTAGTTTCAGAAGAAAGTGCTTCGTTTTGTTCCTTTTCTTTTTTAATTGTTATTTCCTTCTTTCCCTCTACACCGGAGACTCTGCAGAGAGGGGTGGGTGGAAGCAGAGCACCCCACTGCTGCTTCAAGGGGACGGGATGGAGTCCCATGTGCAAGAAGCTGTTTAAAATGAGGCTGATGGCTGAGTGTAAAGAAGTCCCCCTCAGCTCCACATTGCCAGGGGCTGGTTTTACTTGGGTGGGAGTTTTATTTTATCGTGTTTTATTTTTCCTCAATTGAATGAGATACAGAGTTGTTGGTGACAGACTGGGGATTGCTTGTGAAAATCCTGATTCTGGATTAGGCAGGTGATAGCCTGCAAGACTTGGGCAGCTGGTTAAGCTTCCTCCACTGAAAGAACAGATTTCCTCTTTTAGTAATAGATCATGACGTTACGAGGCATGTATTAGAATGAAATAACACAACCTCCCCCGACTTTGCTGATTGTATCAAAACTAATGGCGTCTTGAATTGTCAGAGCATCAAGTCCATCTTCTGATAAAATATTAGGAGACACACAGATCTATTCATCTTATTGGAGATTTCATTTTAGTCTGCAAAATATTGGATGGCAATGCTATTAGATTAGCTGTGGGCACATTGCAGGAACCGGCGTGGTAATCGGGCACTAGGATTTCACAAAGGGGTTCCCATAAACCTTTCCCATTTGCTTGATGGTAAGCCTTGTCTGGATGTGCTTCGGGGAGTGAAATTCTTGTTTGTTTGAAGGGCTTTAAGACGTGCTTTGTTATATTCTTACTAAAACTTTCTTGCTTTTTAATTCAGGTTGAGCCATTTCAAAGAGAATTACAATTCCTCTCCAAAACTTTCTTAAGCCATAGCCAAAGATGAATATCTGCCATCCAGACTTCAGCCACGAGATCTGACTCCTGCTTTCAACTAATGAAGAGCTCTTTAATTGCAGGTTCAAAGCTTGGATGGGAATGCCGATGGTTTAATCTGCTGCTGCCTGAAATGCTGGTTACGCCTATTTAGTCCATTTCCAGGGAAGCCTTTAAGGGTTCTGAGAAAGGAAACGGAGATCAGGAAGATATTTTTGTTTTACTTTTCCCATCGTGTATTTTTGTTTCTTTGCAGTGTAAGGACTATTAGCTGGTACTTCTAACAGTCATCCATACACATCCGTTACAATTAGCTCTAACATTAAGCAGAAAAGTAATTCCCCAAAGAAAACGGGAAGTGACATTTAGAGCAATTTTTAGGTGTGCAGCTTGAGTTAATTGCCAAAATATGAAGCTAAGATTGCAAAAACTGCTAAGAACTGCTAAGCTGTGGAATTCAGTGAGAAACATCACTGACTTCTGTGGATGCTCCGTGTTTAATGAAACAGTTTCTTCTCTCTTCTGCTGAGTAACCCAAGAGGTGCCAGGGGTGAACCTGGACCTGGTTAAGAAGGTTTTGTTGACCGCCCTTATCCTAATGCACACCTCCACATTCTCTGTGGGGCAGCAGTCACGGCAGGCAACTCTTGCTTTGAATTAATCAATCTTCTGAAATGATTTCCTTCTCTTTGGGCACTGTTCACAGCCCCAGTTTTGGGTTATTAACTCGTCTGACTGAGGCAAAGTTGAAGGAAATATGTGGTCCTCTCACGAACGTTGGACCATTCTTTTCAGCTTTTTCACAACAATACTTTAAGTGTACCTGATCTTTTAAGACATTCCACTTTTTTAGCCACAAACTATTTTAGGACACACGCTCAGAGCCGATGAAATACAGATTTGTGTGTTTTTAGGTGTGTGAGCTGAAACTTCTTTGTCCCTGACTTGCCAAGGGAGTGAGAAGAGTCTGGTCCTATAAGAGCAAACAGTATATTGAGTTGATTTCTCTTAGACATGACAGAACCATTTGCTAAAACTTCCCCCAGAAGACTAAAGTGGGTTCTGCTAGAGCTATGATTTTGATTTCTGGTGGGCAGTAATAAAAGTTAAATCTATTTTACTATATTGGCACAGTCTAGAGCTCTGTCTTGAATTATGTGAAAATCTCTATTGGTTGAGGGTAACGGAGAAGTCAGGCTTTTGTTGGGACTTTTTGAAAGCTTATGAAGATTCTGTTTAACAACTTTATTTCCAAGTCACCTCTGGTCCCACTCAATCCCACAGAGAGGCGTTTTCATTGCTGCTGAGCAGCTCTTTGAGTTTTGTTGAAATAACTCTTCTATGCTGGTTTATGAGCTGGGGCTGGAGGAGGAATTGGACTTTCAGGGTGATTTTGGAGTGAGTTCGGTTTGATTTGTTTGTCTAAAATGTTAAAAACATGTTCCCACCTATTCCTCCTAATTACATGGAGGAAACTAAAGCGCGTGTCGTTTTGAACTGAATGTCTGTATTAAATTAGTTTGACTCCTATTTTCTGCCATCTGTGGCGTAACTAGAACAGAGAACGAGAACAAAAAAATATAAATGACTCAGCCACATTTCCTTTAGGAGACACATCATGCCCCCCATTCTTGTCAAATAATTAATTTCAGTGTTGTGACACCCTGGGCATGGAGAAGAGATGCTGCCATTCTGTCATTTAATAGAGGGATGCAAGTTTGGGCTGTAATAGTTTGATTAATCAGCCACGCATTGTTTTCCTGTATATTTAGATGGGCTCAGAACAATCCGAGCACAATGCTGAGATGTAATTCAACTTAATTAAATATGAGTTTTCCTGTAAATGTTAAGTACCTCGTGAGACAGGCTGTGGAAAGAACCAGAAGTAGGTTTACTGGGGGGGAAATGGGGAGAAGTGGGGGCCACTGAGGATTTCCAGGAGATTAAATTGCCATCTGGGTTATTTGCCGCTGACTCTGGCAGGGACTATACACAGGCTCTGGAGCAAGATGGAAACAGCACTGCATCCCTTTGCTTTTCTGCTACCCGGATGAGCAGTGCAGATCCCTTCAGACCCATAGAAACCTTGACAGAGGGAGGTCAGTGATACCTTGAGCTTAACTGGGATGGATCTGAGATGGAGCATGCACACATGCCTTGGAACCTGGATGCACTTCGAGGGCTCACATGCACATAGATACCTATCTTTGAAGGGCTGATTTACTCCGAAGCTTCTCTGTGAGGTAGGTGTAAGACAAACTCTGCCCCTTTAGTATGTGGCAGGTGTCAGGGCGTTCATCATCACAACACCCTGCTCCAACAGTAACAGATTCCCTTCTGTCTAGTTGATGCCTGCAAAAGTCAGGTTGAACAAGGTGGTGGTGCTCCCATTTTTGTTTTTGGTTCATGTTTTGCACTAAAACTCTCCCTCTTTTTTTCTTTTCTTTCTTTTTTTTTTTAATAGATTCGTCTAGGAATCAGGTTTTGTCTAAAGGCCAAATGTTCTTATCACTGATCGAGGAAATGATACAGAATCAGGTTTACACATGGCACAGGTTAATGGTGAACAAATGGAAGAGTAATGGAGGAAGGGGCAAGTTATTTTTGCTGAGTGACCCGAATTGCTTAATGAAGAGGTCAAGATAATAAAAGTAAAAAGATGGAATATTAGCTAGGTGCAAGGCAAGGTAATAAAGACAAGAGGCTACACGGAAAAGGGAGCTCTCAGGAAAACAAGGACTTTGGGAGAGATTTAAGATTCTTTTTGGATAAGGAAATCTCACTGTAGCTCTGTGGTTAAAAGGCCAATGCAATCCTGAGATGTAAAGAAGAGTAATATCAAGGAGATAAGAGGATTTGATCTTGCCTGCATGCATGACAGAGGTAACACCACTGTTAGCAACTGTGTCCAGTTCTGGCATTCTCGGTTCAAAAGCTGTGTGGAAGTACGAAGGTAGGTTCAAAGGAAAGGTATGAAAAGGGATTCAGAAAACAAGCGTGAAAACACAAGGCATAAGCAGCTCAACTTATTCAGTTCATCAGGGAAGAAGCTGAGAAGTGCCTTGGTCACTGCAGGTCTGTGGCCACCCATGGGAAAGGTACCCAAGAGTGAGCAGCAAGCTTATCTTCCTGACAAGGACATTATGGGAAGCAGTGGCTGAGAGTTTTAAGTTAGACAAATTCACCCCCTAAGGAATACAAAGAGCCCTAAATAATAAAACAGTTTATCCTGTGAATACTGTCATAGGTGAGGGTGCTTAAGAGGGAGTGAGTTAAATATGCGTTCTGAAATGTGTGCTTTCATCTGTTTTGTGGAATAATCTGTGCATATCTTTCTGTGCATGTGTGAGTGGGAGCTTTGTGAGATGGGTGGCGGTTCCCATCTCTCCATCTGAGACCCTGCCATCCCTCCGAGGCTCCAGCAACCAGCACGGCCTCTGCTGCTCTCAGCACCTCCCGACATCCTCCCTAACGCTTGTGCTTTCAAAAGAGAATAATTATTATCAAATAATCTTCGGACAGGTCCCGCAGTCTGTCAGGAAGGATTTATTTTTTTCTCTCAGATGAAATTGGCCACATGTATCTCGGTTATTTGGGTGTTATTTCATTTTTTTTTTGTGCGCGCGCGTGTGTGTGTGCATTCCCTCGGAGCGCTGGAGATGAACGGATGGCTGGAGATGAGTCCTTGGCTGGCTGTTTGCCAGCGTTCTGCTCTGGTGCATCTCACCCCTCCCAACCATGGGTACTATATTTTGCTTTCCTGCCTGCAGTTGAACTATTTCCACTCACTGAATTGGTTGGGACTTCTACCTTGTGCCAGATTGGCAGGAATCTTGAAGGTTATAGAGCTTCCCCGGTACGTACTGGCATCATCTGAATGTTTCTCATTTATTCCACTTGCTTTTCTGCAAAGGACATTACTGAAAGGTTCATTTCCCCATCTACATGAACCTACTCTTCTGAGGACTTAACTGCTGCTATTACATGTGGGGGTTTTAAAATAGGGATAAAACATGTTGCTTTGAGATATATAGGAGATCAGACTCTTAGTTCTGTTTTTAAATTCTGTGAAACTTGCTAAAAATGGTTTGTGTAAGTCAATAAGGATGTGATTAACAATATTGTGATGAATATTCTGAACAAAATCGTGGCATTTAGAAATGCATAGGCTTTTGTATCCAAAAGGAGTGTTGCAAGAATCTATCTGCCTCTTTCACTGAGCAGTATAGAATTTCCCCTGGTAATTCCTGCGTGGAAAATAAATCTTACAGATGAGCTAATGAGAACATTTACAAACAAAAAATTGCAAACACGCAAATCTTGATTCATTTGTAATATTTCCTAGAGAATGTAATACATTCCTTTCTTGGTTATTTGAAGCAATCATTATCCAGGCTGATTTTCATAATGTTCTCTAGGACTAAGCAAAGCCCCGTGAGCATCGCGTAAAATCCTAGTGCTGGGCAAGCTGTTTGAGGGTTTGGTTATGAATAACCCCATTCAGTTTTAACCTTTGTGCAGCCTCTGGGGTTAGTAAGCTGTGGTATGCACACAGCTCCACACGTGTAAATAGTGAGAACTGTTCCAGGGAAGGAGAATTCCTCAGTATTTAGGACAGAAATACATTAGCAAAGGGAGTGTTTTCCTGCCTGTCCCTTTTGAAGCTTTGTTTCACGGTAGCCAGAGGGAGAAAAAACACATTATATGAGTAAATTGGCTAGAGAATGTAACCAAGGCCCCAGTAAACACTAAGAATGAAAACCAATACGAATGTGTATTCAAGCAAGTATGCACAAAGACGGTGTTTTCTGCGAGCATTTTGTCGGATGAAAATGGTGTCCTGGAGCTGTAAATAACTGGGAAGAGGTGAACTGCCTTGTGCTTCAGTTTCCAATGAGGTTCCCTGATTTCCCCCATTTGAACCCCTTCCCCTCTGCCCCACCATCGTCGGTGTGGCCGCATTGGGTACTTAGCTCTCTGAATAATTCAGCTGCAATCTGAGATCCCTGATGACCAACACCAATTTTCAAATGATCAGTCGCAGACTGTATGATTTCAGAATGATAGAGTTGGGATATTTTAAATTCTCTTCTGCCAAGCTATGATTAGGACATTAATTTGGGCCATATTAGTACATCTCCCCTGTGCTAATGGGAGGATAGACCCCCTTTCATGTTTAATCTAAAGAGGGATTAATGACTTGCGAGGTTGTCTCACATAGGGAAGTCTGCCACCGAAATAAATGATGAGCTCAGTGAGGGAAAATGTTTAGGCTGCACTCTCTAAAAGTGGATTCCTTCCGTGCCGAAGGCAATGAAAGCCCTTAGGTGGTGGCTGTATAGATTTTTTCTCATCGTGGGCAAAAAAAATGAGGTTTTTTTTTTATTTTATTATTTTATTATTATTTGTTAGCCCAAGGCTTCCTTCTTGAAGTTGCTGCTGATTGTTGATGTTGATTTCACGTTTCATAAACAGCCAAGTCATGTTCAAGAAGCAGAAGCCTGACCTCAGAGATGACATCGCCACTGGAGGAGGAGGAAAACGACAGGATCACCCCTGGCTGGCGATGAAAGGAAAGGACACCTTTCCTTGGAGTTTGCCAGCAACTTCTACTTGATGTGTGAGTTTAGTACTTCTGTGTTAGAAGAAGAGTAAAGTGCCTTTGAATAGGAACAGACTAGAAAAGTTGCCTAATACGCTTTTTCTTACTCTGTTACTTTTAACCTGCTACAGCAAAATTCCTTCCACCTGTAACAAGTACATTCATTTGGGAAGACAAATAAACGCTCATTAGCTGATGTGCTGCTACATACCAAGTGAGCAGGTTTTATGCCTGGGGACAGACATTTGCAACCATTTTGAAATGAAACAGTGCAGGGCAATAGATCCCACAGCTTTTTCAGAGAGGATGAGGTGAATACCCTCCTTCCACTGCTTTAGTGCTAGTTTTCTTCATCCAAACACCCTTCGTATTTGATTACTGGGGAAGCTGATGTACTCGAGCTGGCCAGATTACACATAAATAAGTTCAGCATCTGAGAGTTCCCAAAAACTAATCATACCTGTTGTGTTCTCCATTATATTCATTGTGTACTGTGGCTGGACAGGGTCACCATGTCTTGGATTTCTCTATCTTGCTTCTTAAAGAAGAGGCCGTACTATTCCTGAACAGTGTATTTGTATTTTGTGCTGTGCCAAGGTACTATGGGAGATACTAACTTTACTTCTTTCTCTAAAGGATGGTTTGTTACTAGTCTCACTGTTTCTGAGAGATTTTTTAATGTAGAACTGCCTTTTCACGTTTGTAATAATACATGATTTTCTACAAGGACTGTGGCTTTTATATTGCTTAATGATTTTCAGGAATCGCTTGTGAATGCCTGCCTTAATTTCAAGCAGTGTGTGCATGTAAAACCAAGGCAAAGAGCCCTCCATATCAATCGGTAACCACGGTCGTTGCTTTTAGCATCTTACAGCCTCAGGCCTGTGTTTATTGTAACAAAAAGTTTTCAGTGCTCAAATGATAGATCTGGAAGGAATTCAGAGGCTTAAAAATCAAACTAGTGTCTTTTAGAGGTAGCCTTAAATTTAAGTTTTGATTTAGTAACACGTAAGATATTCAAGCTACAATGTCTGTTCAGCCTGGGGAAAAGAAGACTGAGAGGGATGTAATAAATAGAAATATCTGAAGGGAGGTGGGAGGCAAACAAGTGAGGCCGCGCTCTTCTCAGTGATGCACTGTGATAGAACAAGGGGTAACAGCCTGAAAGTTGGACATAGGAAGATCCATAGAAACATGTGGAAGAACTTCTTTATGGTTAAGGGTGATGGAGGGCACTGGAATAGGTTGCCCAGAGAGATTGTGGAGTCTTCTATGAAGATACTCAAGGCCTGTCTGGATGCTGACCTGTGAGACCTATTGTAGAGTAGATGCTTTAGCAGGGGGTGTTGGACTCAATGATCTCTTGAGGTCCCTTCCAAGCCCTACGATTCTGTGATTCTGTGATTAGCTGAAATAACTTCAGTTTCCATTTCCAGCAGTTTTATGGTCACTCCAGGACCACATCAGCACAGCAGATTTATGATTTGTGAACTAAGTACGAGCACGGAGCACATCCGTCACTCAGTGATGTTTGGAATACATTTTCTCCCAGTTGGAAAAACAAATTGTGGGGTGACTCTACTCACAGGTGTTGTCCCTTTGGCTTAAATGGAGAGTTTTGTATGGGAGCAGGTGTTCGCTGGCTAGAGCCCAAAGAGGAACCTCTGGGAAATCTTTATTTCATGTAGTAACAGGGCTGTAGGCTTGCAGACCCTCATTCAGCATTAAGAAATAACCATAATAACCTCTCGTATTCCTGGAAACTGTGTTTGGCTGCTCTGTCAAGCCTCGTGATTGGCAGGGCTTCCAGGCATCTGACAGCATCACCTCTTCACTGAGGGTCAACACAGGCAAGCAGCAGGTGCCAACTCCAAAACAGCCCGAGGGAGTTGTTCTCTGTGCAATTTGTACTGCTCAGCTCCCTTCTATGGGACACTCAGAAAACAGAGTGCTCTGAATACCGAGAGTTTGTGTGAGTTCAGAAAGGGCTTGGGTGAATTCCTGAAAGAAAAATATCCACAGAGACACTGGTAATGGCATGACAAATCCCTTTGCTGTAATAAGCTGGGGAAAGGGAACTCCTGCTAGCAAGGTTTCACCTCATAATCCCCCCATTTTATGTTTTTCCCTAGACATTCTCCACGGACCCATTCCAGGAAGGATGCAGGGCTCAACAGACCTTTGGTTTTAACTGAATTGCACGCAATGCTGTGCTAGCTGGATTCTGTTGGGGGAAAATATGACTGCACGTCCTCTCCACCAGCACCTCCCAAGGACAGGCAGGAGATGAAGCAGATCTGTGCTGCAGATGTGTGGAACCCAGGCCCCGCAGAAAGAGATTTCAAGGAGTCTGGAGCTGGCTGTGTTACCTGCAGCAATACTTGAAAGAAAAAATAGAAGAGTTTTGTACAGCCAACTTTTTTTTCTGGGTGAGGACTACCACCACCCCTAAACATGTATTAATAATTCACAAGATCATAGGATTGTTTGAGTTGGAAGGAACCCTTAGAGGAGATCTAGTCCAACTCCCTGCAGTGAACAGGGGCACCTGCAGCTCCGTCAGGTACTCAGAGCCACATCCAGCCTGATCTTGGTTGTCTGCAAGGATGGAGCACCCTGGGCAACCTGTACCAGTGCCTCACCACCCATATTGTAAAAACTCCTTCCTTAGCCTTCCAATCTAAATCTCCCCTCTTTTAGTGTGAAACCATTTCCCCCCTTCTTATCGCAACAGAGGCAGCTAAAGAGTCTGTTGGTAGGAGAAGTGGCCCCCAGCAAAGAATCATTGAAATGATCTTCCATATCACCTCTTGTTCCACCTTGTGGAGGAGCTTTTCAGAAGGTTTAAGAAACTGAGGTGGAATTCCTCCTGTAGAACTCTGTCAAACTTTCTTCCAGAAAACCCATCAGGGCACACACTGAATCTTCTCCTTGCTTTGAGGTTAATCCTTCGTGGTGCTTTTTTTAACTGTGAACATTTTTCCTTCAGTTTATTTCCCTTTCTGTAGGAAACTCGGCATATGAATAACATGCTGAAACTACTGTGTAAATGCAGCCAAGGACATGCAAGAATAACTGCTTTGAATGTGATTTGATCAGAGATACACAGTGATCTCAATTTAGAAGGACAACCTTAGCAAAGTTGGCTGGCAGAAAGAAATATATTCATCTGTTTTGATATTTATCCTATGTTAAAATCTTATTTCAATTCTCTTCCGCCTCTCCTGGGCTTTTTCCCTTGCACCTTCATTGCACAGTTCCCGAACAGTTCCTTCCACATTCAAAAACTGTTCCACAACTGGAAAGCTCAGCTCACTACTGAACTGTGAGCTCACAGTTTGAGGCCAAATCTGCAGACCTTAATGGAGATAAAGCTCATATTGACCCTGGTCTCTTTGATGGCACATGGCAAATGTCACCTGAGTTATTAACAGCAAAACAGAATAATGGGCTCCGTTCAGTATTTGAGTAAACCTATACCGATGAATTGGAGGAGATTTCTCCCTAATCCCAGATGCTGATTAGTTTATATTCTGATCCACACAGTTTGCTAACCTTTATGATTTTTATACTAGCTGCAATGACTGCAGAAGCTGTTATTCATCCTGTAAATGGCTAATCTTTTTAGAAATTTAAGATTAGAAATGTACATTAAGAATGTTGAATTTAAATGTAATCCTCTGTTCACTCACCAGTGCAGACTGTTTCAGGATATTTGTTATTACACTGAAAACATTTTCGTCTCTCTTGGAAATGGCATTTATATTTCCTATTCCTCCGCACCAATGACTGTTTTAAAGAGCAATATCTCATTAGGCACAAGGGATAAAAACTAATCCTTGTGTCCTGGGGAGTTGGGACTGCTTCATGTCAGAAACCCTCTGCCAAAGGGTACTTCACAGAATCACAGCATGGCTAAGGCTAGTAAGGACCTCTGGGTCCAGCTGATCAAACCTTGCTTCATCAGGGCACGATGCCCAGCATCACATACAGGTGGCTTTTGTACATCTCAAAGGAGGAGACAGACTCTGTGCCAGTGCTCCATCACCCACACAGCACAGAAGTGCAACCTGCGATGTTCCAGTTAGTGCCTGTTGTCTCCTGTCCTGGACCTGGGCACCACTGGAAAGAGCCTGGCTTTGTTTCCATCACTTTCTCCCTTCAGGTATGGACAAGGATGAAATCATCCTTGAACCTCTTCATCCTTAGGCTGAAAGGTCCCAGCTCTCTGAATCTTTCCTCACAGGAGGGGTGCTCCTGTTGCTTTGCCATTTTGGGAGCTCTCTGTTGTACTCTTTCCTGTATCTCTATATTTCTCATAACTCACAGTAATGTTTTGGTAGATACCAATAAAAATATTTTCAAACCATTGCATTTCTGTGCAGAATATTCCAATAGGTAGGGTGGATTTTGATCCACCTTGTGCACATATGGGGAGGAGAGTGATGTCGTCTGTAACACATGTTCAGATACAGCTCTGCCAGGGAATCACACAGAATTATACAATAATTTGAGTTGGAAGAGATCCTTAAAGGCCATCTAGTTCAACTCCCAACAATCAGCAGGGACACCTACAGATCCATCAGGTGCTCAGAACCCCATCCACCCTGACCTTGAGTGTCTTCAGGGACAGAACTTCCACCATCCCTCTGGCAACTTGCTCTACTGCTTCACCACACTTATTATGAAATTTGAATTCTTATATCCCATCTAAATCTCCCCTGATTTAATGTGAAACCATTTCCCCTTGTCCTATCACTACAGACCCTTCTAAAGACCCTTCTTCAGCTCTCTGGATGTCCTCCAACAGGTCCATGTCTCTCCTGTACTGAGGACTCTACATCTGGATGCAGTACTCCAGGTGAGGCCTCAGCACAGAGCAGAGGGATTGGATCACCTCTCTTGCCCTGCTGACTGTGCTGCTTCTGGTGCAGTCCAGGATACTATTGGCTTTATGGGCTGCAGGGGCACATTGCTGGCTCATGTTCAGTTTCCTATCTACCAGTACCCTCAGGTCTTTTTCCACAGGGCTGTTTTCTATCCTTTCATCCCTCAGCTTCTATCGGTAGTGAGGCTTTCAACCACCCAGATGCTTTCCAATTTGAGAAAGGGCTGTTGTGGTGTACCATGTCGAAGGTATATCATCCAAATAGATTACATCAGTGGCTCTTCCCTTGTCCACTGATATGGTTACAACATCACGTTAGTCAGGCAGAACTTGCTCTTGCTGAAGCCATGCTATTTGTCCCAAATCAGCTTCCTCTCTTCGATGTGCCTTAGCATAGCTTCCCGAAGGATCTGTTCTGTGATCATCCCTAGGTGAGGATGAAAGATCCCTGCATTATCCTTTCTACCCTTCAAAAAATGGATGTGACGTTGCCTTTTTTCCAGTCACTTGGTACTTTGCCTGTCCACTCTGAGTTTTCAGATATCACTGACAGTGGCACAGCACTTCCTCAGGTCCCTGATCACTATGTGGTCTTCTGTATGGATGAATGGTGGCAACTGCAAGGAAAAGAACAATTTTTCTGCCACAAGTGTATGTAAGCACCATCAGTGTTGGCTGTATGAGTGAGAATCACGTAATTGTGGAATCATTTGGGTTGGATAAGACCTTCAAGATCAAGTCCAGCTGTCAACCTGACCTACCAAGTCCTGTCGCTAAACCATGTTGCTCTGTGCCACAAGAAGATGAAGAAGAGCAAAAACCTGCCAGTTCTCTTGGAGTGAATCTCCTTCACAACATAGACAAATGCCCTACACAGAGTTACAGTGGTTTGTTATTCTCCTGGGGAAAAATAATAATAATAATAATAATAAAAGACTTGCTGGAGATACTGAACTATTATAAAATATTTTAAAACCTTAGAATCAATTAAAATGAATGTTTTACAAAATTAGAGACATCTGGATGTGAGATTTGTTTTATTTAATTCCTGAGAACCCAGAGGGAATCGTTTGGTACATTCAGTAGATAGAAACCAAATATAGAATCACTACATCCAAAGGAAACCAGATGTAAGTCTAAACAAAGTAGGGCCTGATCCAAACTACCTGAATAATATAGCCTGCAGTAGTTGCAATACTGGTTTCAATAGAAGATTTGGCTGCTGAGATTTTGTGCTAAATGCTAAATGTGGGGTGCAGGTATTTCTTTGACCAGGAGTAACAGTGGAAGGGCTTGAAAGTTATGCAGGTATTGAAGTTTCAAAGTAAATAATTCATATCTAAGTCAAAGATGAAAAATTTGGTAACTGTGGCGGTACATAAAGCTGCCTAAATATGTTTTAAATATATGCATCTATAAAGCTGCATATCTGGATTTCCAACCCAGCCTTCTGTGTTCTAATAAATTCCCCTCCTTCTCTTGTGTGTTATCCCACCTTATGCTTTTCACAGAGCACTGGCTGAGAAGCGGGCACTGGGGTCCTCCCTATGGGCAGAAGCAATAACAGCACAAATATCCAACCGCTCTTTTTGTAGGGCTCCAGAGTCACGGACATGTGGAGCTGGAGGTCTGGTGACTGACAGGTGAGTGGGCAGAAAGGATGTATGCATCTCAAAGGACTGTTTTAAAATAATTTCCTGGCTCTATTTGTAAGTTTAGATTTTGAACTAATCAGAGATTTGCTGCTGAAAACAGGTTGTTTTTTTTGTTGGAAAAAATACTTTGTACAATAAATGAGAAAATGTCTGCCTTTGTCAAAAACTTCCATTTTTTGCAGTTTTCAACACTGACTTGCTCGGAAAAATTTCCAATCTCCTTTTCTCTCAGAACACTGCTATGATGAAGACTATAAAAATCGAAAGTATACACTAAAAGGCAGAGATTTTCTCTTCCTTTGGTATTTTTCATCTACCGCAATAGATGGTATACCTTGATTCCTTTGAAGTCAATGGGAGCCTTTTCATTGATTTAATGGCAGCCGGATCAGACCTTTAGTGAAAAGCAACATACAAAGGCACCGTGATAACTTCAGACTAGAAACAAATCCTTTTAGTCAGGGAGCACCTGATGGCAGCTGGGGCTTTGCGGAGGGATGCTGCAGCCTGGTGTCTCTCTATTTGTTTCCCATCTCAGTGCTGGGCTGTGTGAAACCGACCTTTTGCTGCCTAGACCCTGCCTATTTGGGATGGAAGATAGAAAAGGCTATTTTTTTAGAGCAACTTGAGAGCGAGTCTTGAAATGAAGTAGATGCAGCAGACCGGTAGGGTTACGGCAAGGGCTGCTGTGTGGGGAGAGGCTGCCTATAATTGAGAAAGCTTTACCACGTTTGATTCTGGGAAGGGTGTTCTTTCAATGTGGTGTGTTTTGATAAGCGGTATGAGAATTTTTAAAGTCAATAACTTGGTTTATAAACTTCAGCTCAGCTGGACTTAATCCTGCAGCTAGCAAATCCATGGACCAAGTAGCCCAGCTGTGTCCTCATTTGTTAAGATCTTAAACCCAAGGAGACGTCTGGGATGCTGAATTTTATTTTATTTTATTTTTTTCCTTCACATTTATAAAAATCCTAATAAAGGCAGATAGGAATAAGATGTGCGGCAAACCCGGCTCTTTCAGTAGAGGAAAGAGAGAGAGGGAAGAGATACATTTAAATTAGCCTTGGACCGGCCCAAATTTGGGACCTATGTCTGTAAGCCTTATCTCTGCCTCGGGGAAAATACTTACAGCAATCAGGCTGATTCAAGGAAGCACATAAGCACATGCCTAAGGCTGCTTGTCTTCAGTATGTTTTCCTAAACAGAGGTACTTTACTGATTTGAAGCCTCTGCCATACCATCAAATTTTGTATAATGAGAGCCTCATTCTGTCACTCCTGAGCAAAAAATGTTTGGGGATAAATCTTGGAGCTTGTGTGGTTCCCTGTTAAGTGAAACAGTGTAAATCTGGGCATGCACACAGCCTCTAACAGGGCAGGGGTTGCAATGAAGAAGTCTTTCTCCTTGAAGGAGTGAAAAACAATCAATAATTTAAAATATTTTATATTGCTATCCACACTGTTAATAAACATTATAGATTATCTTATACATGGTATTATTAAATAGAATATGCACTAAACACAAGAAAGATCATCCACACAGGCATGTTTAAGAAAGTCATATGCAGTGCAGCCATAACTTTTATTTGTAACACCTTTTGAATCTGTTTATTGCTTTAAATTTAGCAATTGCTGGTATTTCCTCCTCTCCTTCTGTTTCCAGCTGAGCTTGATTTTAATATGGCTTTTTTTGTTTACTTCAGCACAGATGGTGAGATGTATAAGGAGGGCTTATACATAGAGCCTACTCTTGTTCTGTGTGAAATCCATATGCATTTTGGCCACTGACTTCAATGAGTGCAGAAGTGGTCCTGGCATAAGGGATTACAGCACTGGTTTGTTTTCTTGTAAGAAGGAGATGGAATGCAGATTCTTATGGTTAAAGAGAACATAAATAAAACCAGAGCAGCTATTTCTATTTTTTTTTTTCTCCTTTATTTTTTTCCCCCAAGGGGTAGAGGCAATGAGTGTGCTTCAATCAAGTTGGCTGCACATAAATTTTACGTCAATTTCCTAACACTGCATTGTAGGTAGTCTGTTGAGGTCACTCCCGGAGTTGATCATAACAGTTTTCCAAAGCGTTCGGTAATTTTGGGTCTCACAAAAACGAATAGTGAGATTTCAGACTGAAAAGTGCTGAAAAATTCCTGCAGCAGAATCTTTCTTCACATTGAGAAAGGACATTACATACTTCTTTACAAACCTAGGTTGAAAGCTGGCTCCCAGGCAGGACAGAAATTCCCACCGACTTTATGGGATAACAGTTTGATGCCTAGAAGTTGGTAGTGTGAGTCAGAGCACTACCAGTATAGAAGGACTGTAAAGCAGGAAGTTGCAGAAGCACCACAGTGATGACTTGGACAATGTGCCTGCTTGACTTAGAATTTCTGTCTGAAGCTCTAAAGATGACCCCATGAACCTCCACAGAAGACAGGCAATTAGCTATTTGCTAAATACCTTCCCCAGACTAGAACAATAATTATTAAGCATTAACAATTGCAGATGTGGATGAAACTGTTGAGCTGAAGCTCTCTCCAGAGCAGACTGGAACTGGATGGTCTTTAAGATCCCTTCCAACCCAAGACACTCTATGAGTCTTTTACAAGAAGTGCTGCTGGAGGTGGACAACAGGAGTCAAGAAGAGCCTTGGTGGAAAGTACTTTGATCAACTCATCTAAGAATCTCTTTTTGGCCAACGCAGCCAGACTGGCCAAATGATCTTGGTTGAATAAGCTTCACTAGGTGCTCTTCGTTCATCTCTTGCAACTCATGTGAAGTATGGTGGGTTGGAGAGTGTTCGCATGAGGGACGAGGCAAGCAGAGCTGCCTAGATAGTACTGATGGAGGGTTGTGAATCAAGCTGTAGATATCAGCCCCCTCAGCAGGTACAACGGTGTTGGAAGAGGATGTTTGAATTACACTGGAGGATCCTGTGCAAATCCCTGTAGGAATTATGTGCTTCTCCATGCTCTTCAAATCCCAGGCTTCGAACACAGAGCATAAGCATGGCTGACTCTCCTAGAAATTGTACATTGTATGGTCTGTGTGTGGAGAACTGCTAACAACCAAATAATCTGAGGTGAGCGTTGTGGCCACCTGATTTCTTAAATTTGGATGCAGAAGGAGAGGGGCAGAGTGAATGTATGTAGGGAGCCTTGGTCAGTGCAGTTAGCCATTTTAAACATCCCAGTGAAAAAGCCAGTGGGTTTATTCAAGAGAGAGAGAAATGGAGATTACAGCACACTGTTGGTCAGATTATAGATATTTATTCAAGTAGGTCAAATTTTGTGACTTATCTACTTATCAGCATTTCTCAAAAAATCAAGCGTAGCTTTAGTAGAGGCAGCATTTATACTAATGCAAAAGTCATGAGAAGATCACTGGCTTTTATTTCACCACCTAACAGAAGCAATCACCTCCACAAAACACTGCTGTCTCTACCAGTCCTCCCAGTATCTTGTTACCCCCCCCACTCCACGCTGCCACAAGTGATACTCAGCTCCCCAGGGAACCTGTGCTGAAATCCATATTTGCACAGGAGCCCGCACACAAGGAGCTCATTGTAGGGCTGGGGTCTGGAGCCTCATTATATTTAAAAAATCCAAGGTGTTACGCTCTCAAATATCACCAGAATGAGACTCAGCTGTATTTCCCAGGATAAATGAGCACATTTGCTTTAATATTGCAGTGCTCACATTTAGATTTTCTTTCTGCAGTTTATTCACTTATTTTCTAATTCAGAAAATGCACTAATTTGCAGGTCTGCCTGTTACTGGTATGAATTAGGGTGCTTTTACTGTATAGTAAAATTAAAAACCACAGACTAGCAATAATATCAGTACTGCAGAACACCCTCCTTAATTAAGCAATAGGACATGAAAGGCTGTATATTTCTGAGTGATTATAGCACACCTCATGTTGTTTTATAAGGCATGAAATCTAATGCAGAGTGACCACCCGAGAATTGTAGTAATTGCCCTAAAAACACTGCCTGAAGTGCCTGGCTGCTATTGTTAAATGCAATCAAGAAGTAAAAATAAGGATTTAGAGAGAGACCTGTGCATGGAAAAAGTGCCCTGAGATGCTGTTGCCCTCCACAATATCCTCTCATTCTAGAATGTATTGTGTAAAGATTTAAGGAATGTAACCGAATGGTGAAAATGCAATTAAAGATTTGTAAACTCATTGTAAGCAGCACATTCCTGACATAAAACTGTTTAAGGGAATTAAAGCCCCATATAGACAGGATCTCACATGCTTGCCTGGATTCTTCAGGTTTATGTTTAGCTCTTTACAGACCTCACTTGTTTTCAAGTTTTAACCGGGGCTTTTTTGTTGGTTTTTTTTTTTTTTGTTGGCATTTAGTTAATCACTTCTACATAAACCACGATTAAATGGCCATCACCTTCGAGACCAGCTGCAACATAAATCTTAAACTCAAATATAGGGTCTGTTACAGCCAACAAAACAATTAGCTCAATTTGTTCAGTCCATTAATACAAAAGATAAAGCACGGGGAAAAAGAAACCAACCAACCAAACATAGCAGGGGGAAGCATAAGCCACATTTTGCAAGCAGTTGTGTTCTCTCCTAACCAGAGAATGCTCGGATTTTGCATGTTGAATGTGCTGAAGTACTCAGTAAGAAACCTGTTTAGCTGTGCTGTTGAGTTTGGACGACCACCATGGAGCTGTGGTTGCTGTGAGGGTCTTTTTAACCAGTCTAGGACTTGGGACAAATAATTCAGAGAATCATAGAATCATTCAGACATTAAGGCTGGAAGAGACTGCTGTGATCACCTACTTCAGCCATTGAACCACCACCAACCCTACCCACTAAACCGCGTCCCCCAGTACCACATCTTCACATTTCTTGAACACCTCCAGGGGTGGTGATTCTACCACCACCCTGGACAGCCTGTGCCAGTGACAAACCAATCCTTCTAAGAAGAAATATTTCCTAATGGTACAGCTTGAGGCCATTCCCTCTCATCCCATTGCGGTTACCTGGGAGCAGAGGCTGAACCCTACCTCACTCCAGCCTGGGAGTTGTAGAGAGCAATGAGGCCTCCCCAGGGTTTCCTCTTCACCAGACTGAACAATCCCAGCTCCCTCAGCTGCTGACCCTTCATATCTCCCTTTCCCTTCTTTGGATGCACTCCAGTGCATCAATGTCTTTCTTGTAGTGAGGAGCTCAAAACCAAACACAGTACTTGAGTTATTACAGCCTGCTACAGCCTGAGTGACATTTAATGAGTCCTAGTGGCATCCAGTGGTGATGCAGCCAAAGCTGAATACAGGTAAATACAGTCATCCCACATCTATTCTGGGCAGAGCTTATACAGAATGGGTAAGGATATCCGTATTTAATTTATTACTACACCACTGGAATGATGCCATTTGTGTTTCTTCCAAGAACTCTGCACAATATGTCTGTTTAAATGAAGACTTAAAAAAAAACCCTTTTGTGAGAGAGCAGGAAAAAAGAAAGAGTGACAGACAGCCACAGATACTTGTGCTAAAACATTCAACCCAACCTTTTTCTTTACAATTATTTTTTATTTTTTGTTTGGAATTTTCTTTACTTGAAAACTCTGTGACAGTTCCAGCTTTCACTGGACATTGAAATGCTGATAGAACTGCTCTATAACGGTGGGCTGTGTAGCAAGCCTACACAATAATATCCCGGTGCAATATCACAGTAGGTAGCTGGGGAATGTAATCGATTTCCAAAGGAAAGGGGATGACCCCCCTCTGCAGGCATGCACTGCTGGGAACTCCACTGAATCCAGCTCAGATCAGTTATGGTTCACTTCCTACCCTAAGAGGAGGATGTTTAATCTCATCAAGAGCCAGGATGAAGGTATTTTCCCCTATTGCTTTAAGCAGTGTGAGCACTTTTGTTGTGTTGTCACCTCTATTTACCTGTCACACTTTGCCTGTATGCCTTTGTTAGGGTGTATTCATGTAAAGTTGTAACTGCCTGTACTGGTATTGCATGTTTGCACGCTTAATGAAGACAGCTGTGGTCTAAAACTGGATGCCATCATCTGAATGGGGAGGTTAGAGCGGGTACTGAAAAGAGGACTGATTCAATTTAAGAGAATTCCAGGTTTACATTTGTACTGGTTGGGAGAGCTGTATTCCACTGGGAAAATGAAACTGCACATTAACAGGTAACCTTATGAGGTGTACACAGCAGCTATGAGATTATTTTGCTTTTTTCCTCCACATCTGAATTTTTAAGAACTGCAGGAGACGTGTGTAGATACAGTCCTGAAATTCTTCTGCAGGTACATCTGTGTGTCGGATGAGGATATACGGAAAATCAAGGGGCTATGCTTTTGTTTGTTGGATTTCTTGATCTCTCCACATCCTATAAAGCTCCTCCAAGGGGTGGCATAAAATGGCATGAGATGGATGAGATGGTCAGAAAAACATGACCTTAAGATGTATTTTGAAATAGTTCCTATTTGAATTATAGGAAGCACTGCAAAATATCGTAGCACCGTCCACTTTCTTGCCTCATAAATACTCATGATTTTATAGCAGTTATAGCACCATCTCTCTTTAAATGAGAGATACCTTCGTGAAGCCCTGTTTCTGATTTAGCAACGATTTTACGCACCTTTCTGTTTCATAAACATGACCTTCAGGTTTTGAATATTTCCCTTTATAGGCAGAAAGCCTATTAAGTTTCCTTTTATAAACAATTAAACGTATTTGCATTTCAGGGGGAAACTGTCAGAGCTGGATCTTTCCTAACTCTCTGCTTCTCATCCTTCTCTTGCAGCTTGCCTGTGTTCAATACTGTGTTTATGATCCCTGGTTTGTTTGATTTCCCTTATTTCATGCCACAGCCACCACAGCTTGTCTCCAGCTCTGCCTGTCTGTACCCTCTGCTCCTTTCGCTGATATTTAAATCGTGTGAGACAGACTCCGTTGTCTCTGTCGTCGTTTTTGTTTAATAAAACCCAATTCAGTCAAAGTCTTCACATTCAACAAACAAACAAACAAACAAACCCCCAGCCATTAAGTCATCGACAGGAACGGCGTTTGGCTTCATTTAGCTGCATCAGGAAAGCCTTGTGGTCCTGCGGAACTACAAAACAAAACAAAACAAGACAAAACAAAAAGATTAGGCGGTTGTTACTATCATTTCTATTTGAAACGTCCCTTCAGAGGGTTTTTCATGCTGTTATTTCAGCTGAAAGCGACGTGTGTGAAGCGCAGCTCGGCTCCGGGAGAGCTCCCGTTGCCAGTGCGGCCCTCGGCCACCAGAGGGAGACCGCCTCGCTCGCAGCTTCCCGCCGCCCCAATAACCTGTTCCTTATCATACAAACAAAACAAAACATTTTTTTTCCCCTTATATCCCATCTAAATCTCCCTTCTTTTAGTTTGAAACCGTTTCCCCTCGTCCTATCACCACAGACATTTGCTATGGCGTCTGTCCCCTTCCTTCTTGCAGCCCCCCTGTAGATACTGACCGGCCGCTCTCAAGTCACCTCGCAGCCTTCTCCATGCTGCACAGCCCCAGCTCTCAGCCTGTCCTCGTCGGATCATTTCTGTGGCCCTCCAACAAAGCTTCACCTGTACCGAGGACTCCACATAGGACTCAGTTCTCCAGGTGAGGCCTCACAGCACACAGAGGGGCAGGATCAGCTCCCTGGCAATGCTTTTGGTGCAGCCCTGGAAATGGGATTTTCCTGCCTGTCTGCCTCTTTCACCTGCCTTGTCCAGGATATGAAAGGACAGTTATATCAATCTCCTCCTTTCTCCCCTGAAAATCCCAGGTTCTTCCAAAACAAAATGTTATGCTGCACACACAGTTCATCTTAATAGCAAAGAGAAGATAAATGATACCTGTGGGGTGTTTGTCATGTCACTGATGGAACTAGTGGTGAGAGAGATAGTAGCACTAAGAAGCTACTTTGGCTATAGCAGAATTAAATGTGCAAATTTCTCAGTGTTTAGAGGACTGTTTTCTGCACAGGGGAGCTCCTGGGGAGTGCTTTAAGAACCCAGTTGCAAGCAACTGCTAAAATTACAGCTACACTTTAATTCAGTCTTTGAACCATGGGCCATTTCTCTCCAGAATTAAAGCCAGATACTGAGGTTTTGTCATTCCTGTATAGGAAAGTCCCAGCCCTGCACCATTCCCATTGTACTGGAACACCCAGGGTTGCAGAGAGCTTGACGGATGTTGCTGTGCCACTCTTTGCCAATGATCTTTGTGCTATAAAACCAGGGCTTCATTTCCAAACGTTGCTATTGTCTGAATCTTCCTTTCTTTCTGCAGGTGGCCAATGATCCCTTTTCTGGTTTTCTGTCTTCTCTATCCAGAGATGCCCTTGTGGGTATAGAGCCTGTAAAGCATTTTGGAAATGAATAGTGTTATGCAAATTGTTGCTACAAGCAGGGCCCAGACTACATGTTGTACATTCACACTGAACTCTCACTGAGGTCAACTGCAACTTTTTCATAATAATGGCTAATGGCATTAGGATGCTTTGGAGGGTAGGACAGGTATGCTGCATTTATCTGTATAAGATTTTGGAGACCAAAAGGTGAATTTTGGCATAACTAATTGTCAGCCATGTCAACAATGGCAGCTGAACCCTGTTCTGTTTGTAACAGAGAGTCTTGTTTGTTTGCTACGAGTGATCTCTTTTTAGCATGCTCTGTCCCTCCGTCTGAGTTGAGTGCTGGGATAAGAAATGCTTATCTCTGGATAAGAAGAGCCTCTTTGGGTGGAAAGGACACAGGCATGCTTGACATTATGAAACTTAGCAGCCTCTGTCATCATGCGGCAACAAAGCACCTGGAGGAATAAAGTTCTGAAACAAAGTCAAGTTAATAAAAGAAGTGTTTGAGGTAGGGCGTACAAAAGGGTACAGGTTATACTAGTTAGAAGTGCCTGTAATCTTGTATCAGCACGCTCAGAGGACAGGACTGGCTTTCATATTTCTTCAGCTGAAGTAATCAAAAAGTGGAGCATCAGTCAGCCTCATACAGATGCAGTATATCTTCAGTAGGATGGAAAACATATCCTAAAGGTACTGTTCAGTAACTTCTTGAGCACTGGCATTTTCTTAAAACAATGAAGGGAACACTATAGTTTGATAAATAAACTGCATATTGTGCATCTGGCCTGATTCCTTTATATCTTACCCCTTCCCTAAGTCATAATCTTTATTAACAGTCCAGATGCTAATTTCATCTGGATAGACAGAGCTGCCACAGAGCACAGCGACTGTCCAGGGTGCAGGATCTGTAACAGTAAAGGCCAGAGCTGCATTGGCCAGTTTCTGAAGCATGAATAGACACTGAGCTTGAATTTTCTGTAGTAATTAGTGCTTGCTAACCCAGATCTAAAACAGCTTATCAAAGGGCAGCTGCTGGATATTGTCTGCAACAGGCTGCTCAGCAGAAATATCCAAGTCAGTTTTAGGATGTGGTGGCCTGCAGGACACCTCATGTGAGAGTGGAGCGGGTCTGCTTTTGGTGGTTATATTGCCATTTACAGTAGTTGATACAGCTGATTACCATGGTTACCACACAGAAGTGTTATGCACCTTGTTTGTAATTTTGGTCGCGTGCTTAGAGAAAGGGAGGGAATAAAAACCCAAATGTATTTGAGAAGTGTAGTCTGCACTTAGCTCACAGGGGTCTTGTAACATTGAATTAACTAATATTTCTGCCTTGCTTTGGAGATGTAAAAACTACTTATGTTTATTACTGTTATATTATATATATATATATATTTGTTTGGACAAATCTTGACAGGTTGGAGAAGGCACATTTCTTGAAAAGCTTAACCAGGGCCAAAGAGAGGATTTTATATTATGGGAAGACCTTTGTCCTTTGGGAAAAGAGAAGACAGATGATCCAGGCATTCAGGTATTTAAAAAATATCAGTTTAATTCCTGGCAGTGTGAAATTAGTCTTCAGTCACTTCATCTAACCAGGATTCAGCAGTTAACAATGAAGATTCCTGCAGTAAACAATGAAGAGTAATGCTTTCTCTTGGTAATCTGGTCTTCTTAGGCTGTAAACTGAGAGGTGGAGACTGTTCTCAACTGCCTGTTTGTATCTAAAACAAGAAGCTGGACCAATCTGTGTCTGGTTTTTCCTCAAATAACCATGTAAACCATGAGCAATTTAAGGACAACAAGTTTTCCTTGATCTGCTTGAGTGTCTTCAGTGCACAACCAAAAAGAAGAATATCATTATATATTAGTTGTTTTTTTGAATATTAGTCTTACAGACATCCACAATCAATGTACTGCTGTTTGGTTACAGTGTCATGGGCACTATCTTTCTAGAATCATAGAATGATAGAATCATTTGAGCTGGAAAGGACCATTAAAGGCAATCCAGTGTGACTCCCTTGCAGTGAGCAGGGACACCTACAGCTCATTCAGGTTGCTTAGAGTCCTGTCCAGCCTGACCTTGAATGTTTCCAGGGATAGGGCAGTCACCACCTCTCTGGACAACTTGTGCCACTACTCCTCTCTCCTTACGGTAAAGAATATTTTCCTTATATTCCATCTTAATCTCCCATTTCAGTTTGAAATCATTTCCATCTACACTCTTACAGCAGATCATGCTAAAGAGTCTGTCTCCTTCCTTCTTACAGCCCCCCTTTAGATACTAAAAGGCCACTGTCAGGTCACCTTGCAGCCTTCTCTTCTCCAGGCTAAAGAGTCCCAGCTCTCAGCCTGTCCTTACATCATTTTTGTAGCCCTCCTCTGGACATGCTCCAACAGGTCTATGTCTTCATGTGGCATCTTTAAATTAAGCAAAGTGTTAACTGTAATTGTAAATCTAATCATTTATTTTAGGCTTATTGAAGTGCCATGAAGACAGGGAGGTCAGATCTTCTGACTTTAAATGCTGATGTAGCAATGGTGGCATCACTTTACACTTCAAAACCATAACTTGTTGTGGAGAAGGGATGTCTCAATTGCTCTGATTCATCTTGAAGTTGAGAATCAGAAGATTAATGAAAGCTAGAGTAGATGTGAGTGGGAAGATAAGTAGAGACATAAGCCTTTTTTTTCAATCCTTTCTGGGACATGGTTATGTTAGAGGTCCAAAACCCATTAGCCTATCTTGGAGCTGGCAGGCAGGATTGATATGAAACATCAGGAATATATTTTCTGTCTAGATTCCAGGTGGCTTACTTATGCTGAGCTCTGAAAAAAGTAAGATTCAGGCAGAATATGAGCCAGCAGCTCAGGGTGAAAATTTTAGGCACATGGAATAAATTTTAGAGCATAAGAGTGCTGCCATGCAGAATGGCTAAAAATATTGCAGAAGTCTAAGCTGAATGCTGGAGGTCTTTTCTTCTTTTTCCTTCTAAGCAAATGTCTGGTAAAAATTATTTCTATGCCACTGGTGAGATTCTGCAAGAGTGTACTCTGTAGGCTAATGGGATTGATTAGTTGTGTATGTTGTTTCCTGGAATGTTATTAAAAAAATATATTTTAATTTGGTTTTGTTAAATTAGTCTGAAATCGGTGCTTCGTGACTTTTTGGAATGCAACTTTTCCCCTACAACGAGGAGGACAGATTCTTCAGCAGGATCTGCTGTGAAAGGACAAGGGGAAGTGGTTTCAGACTATAAGAGGGAGCTTTAGATTGGATATAAGGAAAAAGTTTTCTACACTAGGGGTAGTGAAGCTGTGGCACAGACTGCTCAGAGAGGTGGTGGGTACCCCATCCCTAGAGGCACTCAGGGCTGGATGGTGCTCTGAGCACCTGATGGAGCTGTAGGTGTCCCTGCTCACTGCAGGGGAGTTGGACTAGATGGACTTTAAGGGTCTCTTCCAACTCAGACAATTCTATGAGTCTATAACTGTGATTCTCTACACTATGTTGACCATATCTATAGGGACCTATATTTCTTATAAAGCACAGATTTATTATCCTTGATGAAAAGTAATCTGAAGAAGATTTTTTTTCCCCTCTTTTATTAGTAGGCATAGCATTAAACACAACATTCCTAGTAAGTATTTTTGCATAAGAAAAGGAGAGAGATAAATAATTAGGTCTAGGTGAAGAGTTATTTCAAAACATTTATCTTAGCACCGCATCACAAAAGAAATGTCTCTCCTGTTTTTATATGTCAACAGGCTAGACAACTAGATGAAAAAGAGTCACTTGCACAGGGTACAGATGGGCTGGCTACCTTTCCCTACACACCTGCGATGAAATTTCCTTTCCTCTTTTCTCTCTGCTATTGATATGTCTGTGTCTCAAGCAACAAGAATTTGTTTCAGTTTTTTATGTACAACTAATTGCACTTAGAGAGTTTCATGGACAGGAGGCAGAGTATATACTGCGAGCCCTGTGAATGAAGATACCAAGAAAGTGTTGCCTCTGTTTTAGTCCAGGCTATTTCACAGTAAGGGCCCTCTTCTAAACACTGAATTAGGCAGAGTCTTTCAAAACTTCATGGGTGATAGCCCTGGAAGTAGAAAGTCTTCATGTCTCACTGGGTATTGTCTGTGAGGAATGATTGAAGCCATCTACTCGCAATCCCACTAATCCCCTGCCATGTCTCCGAGACGGGGCATCAGAATTCCTCCAACGACTGTATCAAATGCTGTGCTCAAGTCCTGCACGAGGAGTTATTTTTCAGAGTTCCGATAAAGGGAAATGTAGGTTATTATGAGAAATGGATATAAATTTAATAACAAGGTCTGATATAAGCAGAAAGGCTTTTTACATTGTCTGTTCTACTAAGATTACGGACAGCCTCTATAATGTGATGTGCCAGCAAAGCAGAAAAATGTTTTATGCTATTACAGCCTGATGTTGGGAGTGTGGATCTTCACTTTTCAGTGATTCAAGTGCAGTGGAAAGAGAATTGTGTGCAAATCACAGAAAAAAACAAACAAATATAAATTCAGTAGCTGAGAAAACCTTGAAAGTACTATGTCTGTTTTCCCACAAAAACCAGCAAAGTTTGTCAAGAGTGAATGCTCCAAAAATCTAACTGTCCTTTTAGAGTTGATTCAGGAAATTCACTGATTTAAATAGAAGGCTTTATAGGTACGCCATGACCTCTTAATATAAGGGTTGAACTGCTTGGTACTTGATGCTCTGCAGCCATTTTAAGCCTCAAGGAACTTATTCACAACAAGAGTAAGAGTTGCTATTGATGAGTTTGTACAATATGATGTTTAGAGGAAAAACTACTGTTAAAATTAGAGGGGATGTCATTCCTTTTGTGAAAAAGCTGATGTACATTGAAGTCAGTAGCCACTGTGTTGCTGATTACTTCAGAGAATAGCTAGATGTAGAGGTTATGCTGAATAGAGAATTAATTAGTAAAAGCTTTCAAGGTTATAAAACCAGTGTTTCTGCTTTGAATTCAATGGATTCTACAGCAGAACACAGCTGGGTTAAATGCAGGAATAAATCAACCCCAAGAACATCACAAAAAAATGACGACCAGGTTTCAGGCAGAGAGATCAGCTGGGAGACACTTGACAAATGTTTAGAGATTCTTCCCTTGCTGTTATACTGTGAATTGGTTTTTGTTACTATCTGAATGAAACAATGGCAGAACATTGTGCTGTTCCATAACAAGGCAACAGACTATCTCAAAAGAACATGAAGACAGCAAGGTGAAGTACCCACATGGGCTCAGCTCTATGAATAGAAAAGGAATCTGGTCTGAAGACTTATCCTCTGTGTTCAGGATAAGGGTCATGACTCATTTCCTGAACACAAGTCAAGTCTTGTTTTGTACAGGTTGTTTGTACACCCCCCATATCTGGAGAGGGATGCTGATCACCGTAGTATCTGAATGCCTGATATGTGTTGACAAATTTACCCTTTGCATGTCCCAGTGAGCACAGAATGTGCTCCTAGGAGCATTTTATATACAAAAGACTCAAGACAAAGAGAAATGATTTATACAAGTCCATGCAGGAAGTTGGAAAATCCATGCAACAAAGTCGGAAAAAATTCCACCATGGCTGTGCTTACATCATCAAGTAGTCTGGCACTGCAGAAAGGGGCTGCAACATTGAGTGGAGAGAGCTGAAGACCTGGCATCTATGCTAAATTTATTTTGGAAGCTTTACGTCAGACTTGGTCTACTCTTATCTGGGGAAAAGAACTCCCATTGGCAGCTGGAGCTCATCAAAGGTGCACCTGCAGCAGCGCATCCTTTGGTTTAACGTAGCCCCCTAAGAGTCCAGTTTGCCTGCATGGAAACCACTCGTGGTATGAGCCTACAGGTGAAGATTAGGAGATTTGCTTCCAGTGCACAAACATGATCAGAGCTAAAGCACTGCTGCAGAAACACCCTCTGTTTCCTTCCACACTCAATCCCTCTACAGTATTTAAAATGAATCTCAGGAGCCACTTCCTGCAGCGGCTCTGGCATCACGTGTAAAACCAAGCAATTACTTGCAGATTATCGATACTGTCCTTGGCTCACTTTCCTCATTTAAAATCTTCCTCTCAGCGAACTTGCTGCCTCATCTGGCTTCAGCTATCTGCTTTGCATCAATGACTTACAAATCTACCTGTTCTCTCCTGACCTCCTTGACTCTGTCAAGTTGGGCAGCTTGTCGTGTTTCTTTCTGAAATTTACCTCTGAAAGTCTTGCCCTCCATTTAAACTTCACATAGCAAAAACATCATAGCTCAGTGAGCTGCTTGAAGTCATTACACCAGGAGCCCAGACAGCCATTAAACATAATAAAATTTTGCATATGTCTTAGGTTAGTAGTAGAAAGAAAAATGTTTCAGGTAATTGAGCTAATTTTTTATTAGGTATTTTATTTCAGTGTTGTATTAAATAAGTGTACTTCAGTAACAGTACTTCAAGAGTTTTATAAATGGTAGAGGAAATTTTATCTGATATACTGTTTAGTTGAGCTTTTCAAATAAATTTCTCGGGCATCACAGAAGGCAAACATCCATTCTTATACTTGTGGCTCTCTCTGTCATGTTTGACATCGTTGGCCACAAGCTATGTTTCCTTTTCTCAGGGAGGCCGTGAGCCCCAGGGTAATGAGCTTAAATGGTGTGAGACCTGTTTCAAGGCACAGTGGCAGCAGGCACTGATAGAAAACAGCAGTGCTGTCAGATCTCTCGCTGACACAATCCCACACAGATCCTCTCTCTGTAGTTATTCAGTATATGAAAGTGAGTAGGATTAAGGTATCTCCCAGTCTGGGTTGGCTAAATACTTACCCCACGTGATAGAGGTTCCTCTTGCCTCATCTGGTTGGCAAAATATCCTATGTATTCCAGTGCTGAACTTCATGCAGTTTTCCCTCTTGAATTCCACATCGTATTTATTCTGCTTCTGCAGGAGATTCTTTCATTGATTACCAAAGGCTGAACTCTACAAAAAGTCCTTGAACCCACACCTGTATTTCCACTCTGCTGATTCCTGTGTAAGGAGGCTTGTTGGGAATATAAAGGTCACTGAGCACAGAAAGTGGCCCCTACTGGGTGGTGGTGAACACAAAAATGTTTTATTATTTTCTGCAATTATGACCAATGTTGTACTGCCAGAAGAAGCCTGCTCATACCTTTATGCCAGAGGGCAGGACCACTAAATGGCTCAAAAAACGAATCCATAGAGTCTCTTTGCCTCTATCTAAAAGTAAAGCAAGAAGTCCTAATATAAAGATCCTTCATGAATATAATTGTTTTCCTGCAAGAAAATTATATAATAGCTTGAATGACCAGAAAGGGGCATTTCTCTGTATGGATAGGAACTGCCTTGTGCAGCATACCATAGGAAAATCCATCTGAGCTCTGTCTGAAACTGCCTAAACATGGGGTGCCCAGCATATGAAATGCTGGAAATTTTTCTTATTATCTGTATTTCTCTTCTTCTGTTTTGTTAGAAGAGTTGTCTTATAAACCACTTGTTGCAGGACATTTCCAGAAAGGATGGTGGTGATGGGATGGTGGTTGAACTAGATGGTCTTAATGGTCTTTCCAACCTTAATGATTCTATGCTTCCATGAAACCTGTCCCAGATGACAACCAGCATCACAGTACTTGGTTGTACCTTGGCATAAATCCCGTTTCTTACCTTCAGACCATTGGAGCTGTATCAAAGAGCTAGAAAGCAATCTGCCCTACCCATCATCTTGATCATCTCAGAAAAGCTGGCTGTGAAAAACTGAGTTTTCTCTCACTTTACACTCTATCAGGAGTGTCAGATGGGGGTGATTTCTGCAATGAAAAATGTCAGGCCACGTTCCCCAGTTTCTGGACAAGGCATCCCCATCCCTTCACAATGTGACAAATTAAAGCTGAAACTGAGATTTCACTCACCTCGTGAAGAAGGACAGAACGTTGCTCTTCAGAGCTCCCCAGGGGAATTACCTTGACCAACCATCTCGGCCGGTGTATATCTCAGCATACTGCTTTTTGTCAATCCCGTCCTTCACCTCAGCAAGGGAATGTCTGCTTCAATTAGTAAGGAGAAGAGTGGAGAAATCTCTCTGATTTGGCAGAAGTCCCTCTTGATTGATTTGCTGATCACAAAAGATAACCAGCTGCCAAGCCTCGGGAACTCTCCAAGTATGCGCTCACATAAGCAGATACCACACATCTGACAGATGTTAGTCACGCTGCTTAATGCTCCACTGGATATTACAGATGTGTGCATGGTATAAGAACCTAAGAATGAAGAATAGGGTATGAAAAAAAACACACACCAAATGACACTTTCTCTCAAGAGATCATTTTCACACCTCCTTGTCTAGATTTTCAATACAGGTTCTGTTGTATAATTAATAACATATCACCTTTATTCCCATTTCAGTCCTAAGCGTTACAGGCTGTCATGTGAAAACACAGGCATAGATTTTGTGCTGTGCCAGATTTCAGCTAGCAAAAGGTTATGGGAGAATGTTGGAGTCAGTAAAAGAATTGTAATTCTTGATTATTAACCTATATCTATGTGAACAGGTTAAGTCAACCCATAGTGCTCTCTGACCTTTGCCTATTGGAAACATTCAAAGTGCTTTCTTTGTAGGGTAACCCTAACCCTAACCCTAACCATACTTGTAGAAAGGTGAAGGAAGGCAGCAGCAGGTTGTATATGTTTAGATTATCAAAGAATGCCCGGCCAGAAGATGTGGATCTTTGCTGGCATCCCATTTTGGGATTTATTTGAATCTGTACACCGCAGTTAATATTCCTGTAGCCTAGAGTCACAAGGAATAACATTTTTTTTTTTTTTCTGAAATCAGCCTTTTTCCTTTCTCTGGTTATACTTGCTGTGCTTCAAAGCTTGCATGAGCTATGAAACCTATCATGCAGGATGGTCCTTCAGCCGTTGTTTTCTAGACATCTCCTATATCCTTTCCTTACAAGTTCAGAACAAGGGCTATAACAGCACAGCCAAAATGCCTGGAAGAAAGGATGGCTGATGTTGTGTGCTCAGAAGATTAATAGGTCTGGGAACATAAGTTCCAGTTGTATACCTTGGGGCTGAACATATCCCTAAATCTTTTTCCTCACACAGTCATTACAAAACACTGTGAAATCTCACTTTTAAATATGTTGTTCTGTTATCTGTGTTACACAAGGCTCTGGAATAAAATCTGGAACAATTTAGCTTGCTTGATGTACAGAACAGTAAGCAGATACAGATTCAAAAGGAAAAGAAGAAAACAAATGCCCTCAAGAAAAGTATGAATGAGCCTGAAAAGGACAAATAAAAAAGTGGAGACATTTATTTTGGCCTTTCCTACTGCTCTGAACAAAACAATTATGAGATAAGGGAGGCAAGAACAGGAGGAAATTCTTTCATTTTTCACATTGGAAGTCCAAAGGATCCAATGGTCTGTTTACGAGGAAGAATAAAGAAGATACATGAACTCAGTGAAGGTGTTGTTAGAAACACATAGGTCCGTTTTGAAAGACCAGGTCTATTTTTGTGTGTATTTTTGCAGTTGTTATATAGAAATACAGGCTAAAAGTTTTTTGTTTGTGGTTATCTTGGTCATGAGATTAAAAACCAGCAAGAAAGTGTTGTTGCAACTAGCACAGAGGATAAATGCTTTCTCTTAGGGTTTGGAAATTGTATGAAGAAGAGGCAGATGGGAACCTGAGTTGAATGGAGCTTAAATAAGCAAATATAACATTGGCCATCTTTTAAACAATGTTAAAAGCAACTGTTCCTTGTTCCTAATTTGAAGCCTTAAAAACCAGATTGAATTTGCCTGTTGCAATGTTGCTAAAAATGGTGGTTGAAGTTCATAAGGGGGATTTATCACTTCTGTGTGTGTGTGCGTGTTCTAGTCTGAAATGTTTGTTCTTTTGAAATGGTGCCCATCTTTGCCGGTTAAGAGCTGATGTTCAAAGCATCACAGCACAAAAGAACCCCAATAAAATTAATGCACATGTATTTCTTTTTCTTTTCAGAATGTTCCTTCTCTTCTAGATAAAAAAATCAAACAAGAAAAACCACACAAAATAATGTACTCCTATCTAGAAATGTGTTTTTTAACCAGTGCAACAGTGACTGCTATATCTTGTGAAAGAAAATCCAGGCTTAGGAATAACTGTTAGATCTCATCAGCCCCTCACATCAACATTTTTTTTTCTTACAAAATTATAGCAGTGAATGAATATTGTGCATGCTGCAATAATAGTGCTGTATTCCCCGTCATAATCAGACATCAAAAACTGTTTAGGCCAGAAATCTTTCCAAGTCAAGCAGCAACAAATTAGGCAATTCCATAATCTTTTAAAATTATCATTGGTGTAATAACCCCTCTGGGGATTAACTAGAGAAGCAAAGCCTGTGATTAAGATTGCTCAATCCTTATCATTGTTGACTTCCATTTTCATTGGTTTCTAACTTTGCCAGACTGTAAAAATTTGGATTAAAACTTTCCCAGAACCTGACATGTGTGTGCTTTTAGGTGAATATGTTAGAAAGCTTTCAGGAGAAATGAATCAGCACTTTTCAAAACTGGGTCAGAGAAAATATGTTTTTCTGTCAATATTAAAAAAAAAAAACAACATATATCTTAGAGTTGCTTTATTAACAGGTTTTTGCCTGCTCTGTTTTTAACTGTTATTTCAGACAAGGACTTGAAATCTGGCACATAGATTGTGTGTTTGTCAGGGAAGTGCGGTACTTGCAGACAGCTGCATTCATTTTGCCAGACCTCATCTCTGAAATATCTTTATGTGCTTTTTTCTTATTATTTTATTTATTTATTTATTTATCCAATGGAGACTTATTTGAGCTCCTGAAGACTTCAAAGCCACTGAGTACCCTGAGGAGCTGAGAAGAGCAGGGGACTGCACCCACACGAATGGCTGAAGTGTGAAACACAGCAGGAGGAAAATGGACATGCAGTCGCAGGCATGGGATGATGGACTAGATGATCTTAGTGGTCATTTCAACCTTAATGATTCTATGATTTTATGATGTGGCCATAGTAGCTGGGGTCAGGAGCTCAGAAATGGGTCTGTGCTTTAGAGACAAAGAAGGAAGGTAGAAAAATACTTCTCAGAAGTGGGTGGAACATGTGGGGACAGCACCTAAAATCAGTAGAGGAGAATCGAGGCTCGTATTTGTACAGGGACAGACTGTAGCTACATCTGTATCAGTAAGACAGTTTTATGCTACTGCAGTGTTATAGTTTATTACATTTGTTAGTGCAGGCTCTGGTACAGTATTGGCCCATGTCTGTGATTACAGTCCCAGATGATACTTAACATAATGCCAATGTTAGCATTTATCAGGGATGATTTGCTGGACGCAGTTTGGCTGTGGGCTCCCTGTTTTAAGGTGCAAGGATGGATAACTGTTTTGAAACAAACCATCTCATTCCAATTGTCTTTAGTTGCAAATCACATTGGAAAAATAACCATTTATCCCCAACATCCACACTCAGAGGATGAGAAATAGTGGCTACTGTCAGCAGCTCTCTTATCTGTATCAGTAGTCCTCTCTACAGCAAGTCTAGAGGTTTCTGTCAGGCTGGTAAAGAAAACAGGAGGCAATGTGATGCTATATTATTTTACAGTTCTTTCAGAAGCTCAATTCTATAAATAATTCGGAAGTTACATATGATGAAAAAAAAAACCCTAGAGCAAAAGAGTATTTGGTTGCAGAAGGGAAGCAATGTGGCATGACAGAAGGAAAGAGGCTGTGAGGTGGCAGACGGTTTGTTATGACTCTGACTCTCTGACCTCTGCAGCTAAAGTCAGAGCTCCCCCATGACAGCAGTGTTAGGCCAATGTTCATATTTCTGCAAGCTGCAGGCCTGGGGAGAGAGCCCATTAGGGAAGGCTGGCAACTTGTTCTTTGCTCTGTGCCTCTCTTGAGAGGAGACCTGGGCCTGGACAGGCCCCTAGGCTAAACACTTTTAGTTAGACCTAATGCCATGGGATTAAATGCTCCTGACATGAATTAAGTCATACTGTGAGTGAATGAACAACAATTTTTTTTCAAGAAAAGGGTAGATGTCACACTGAGTGACATGATTTATTGTTGTGATGGTGATGAGTTGATGGTGGATTAGATGATCTTAGAGGTCTTTCCAACCTTAATGATTCTATGGCTCCATCATTCTGTGGTTCTGTGATTCTATTAAAATGGGTGACATGAACTGTGCCCAGTAAGAAAGTAGGTTGGTGCTTGGGTGTTAACTGACTAATCCTCTTCCTCTGCAAGGCTGTTTCTCACTCTTGACAAAGATCTACTATTGGTTGTGTACATACATGTAAATAACATGGTGGGGAAATGACCCAAAGGTTGCCAAGGGACTTCTGGCTCATGGTATTATTGAAATAACAGCTGTGAAAAGCCACAGTGAATTTAAAATTCTGTGAGCAGCTCACATAAATCTTCATCTCATTTAAGGAGAACTAGCTTTAAATCCCACATAGGTGATGGGAGAAAAGATGAAACAAGGAAGCCAGAGCAACAGGAACCTTGACGTTACTTCTTGCAGTAGCTGGTGGAACAGAAAGTTTGGACAGCAGGTTGAACCTGTTCAAGTGGAGAAACATTATCCTCCCCTTGCATTTATAGGTGTCTCTGAGCTCAGCTAACCTTCTTGTGAATAAGACCAAATAAGAAACATTAGAAAGAAAATACTTTCATTTCCTGTGATGATTCTATGGAAGTTTCTTAATCCTAGTAAGGTAGAAGAACATCAGCACAGTGCTGCTAGAATTGCTTTGAGTAGATTATACATCTAGATGAGTGTCACCTTTCTGACACAGCAGTGACAACAATCTAATTCTCATCTGTTGTTTTATCTGTTTGGATTTTAATTATAAACGATTAAATCAGATACTGACTGCAAAACGCATGTGCACAAGTGCATGCACGTGTGAGCCTATCTGACCATCTTTTTATCAAATTAGAAATCAAAAAACTTCTGTACTATTGACGACTTAAGTACAGTAGAAGTATTTTTCAAAATATAGCTGTGTATAGAAAGGACTAGAGTGCCAAAAGTGACAGCAGAAGAATTAATGCTTTCTTCAGGCCCTTTTTCTCCTAGAAAAGATTGACAAAGTAATTTTCTTCTTGTACTTTAATAAAAGTGTATACATTGTACACAGCAATAAATCCTCACTGGGCCAATTACACATCATATGACTTATCTTGTCACAGCACTTAATATCCAAACAATAAATTAAAAGTTATTCTTTATATGCAGATTTGCATATGAGGATGCAGTCCCAAGACTCAGTTGTCTTATGAACATATGAGAAAAAGAAACAAGTTGGCTAGGATTTGTGACTAATAAATCCTGGTGGGACAAACTGCATCTGTATGACTTACAGTAGTGCACTATATAAGTAACATTTGTTTAACATATTGAAATTATATTGAGAGATGAAATACTGAACAAATATTGAAGCTTTTCTTTTAACCAAAGCTACTCTGCACACATGCACAGGTATGTTAACCATATATATGCAGCACAATATATTTGGTTTCTATTCATACCACTTTGCAATGTAAAGAAACCTTACTGTAAATGAGAATCTCACTTGTTTTTGGTTTCTAAGAGAGGAATTTAGTGGTAGCTGGCAATTTCAAAATGGACATGCCGTAGGTGCCTACTGGGTTTTGAAAAGATTTGATTAGACTTGAATGTATGGTTTCTAAGAATGCTTCTGATCTAAAGGTACAGGCATGGTTGTGGATTTTCCTCAGTGAGGGCTGTCTGCCTGGTTTGTCCTAAACTAGACTTTTTAATGGCATGGAAGCAAAATGAGAATGTTCATCTTGAATTCCACTATCCTAAATCACACTGATGTGCAGTATTTACTGCAACATATGCAGCTTTCCTCCCAGTTTTTCATGGGGGGTAGCCCCTGCTTCACTGGAGGAGCAGTCTCCCCGTGGACATACAAAGGTGATAGATTAGGTCATGGTTCTGCACCTCCAGCAGACTTGGGTAGTGCAAGTGCCTGAAGGGAAACAAACTGCAAAATAGTGGAGTTGAATGGTTGTGCTGGAGGGATATGAGGAAAAGATTGTGGCCTCTGAAACACAGTCAGTTTCTCATTCTGCTCCTGGGCTGTGAATCATTGTTCTTTCCCCTGCTCTGAACCCCTGGCAAAGCCACAGTTTAGCCCTTTGTGAGTCTATGAATAGCATTACTCACTTTGTTGCACTCTTCTTGGTCAGGATGAAAATCAATAGATTGTTGGCTGTTTTTTCAGCATATGAGAGATATCATTACAAAAGTATGTACACATTTGGTGTTGGAGAGCATCTAGACTTTGCTGAGACGCAGAAATTGCTTTACACTAATAAAACCATAACCCCATATGTCAATAACCAACCCAGAAGGTAGGCCAGAATAACTTAGGCTTCTTATTCTTGCCCCTTTAATTGATGTAGTCTACTAATTCAGGCTCAAGATGTGCTTAAAGTTCTATTCCTTTAGATTGTAAGACATGTAAGATATGTGATTCTGTGATAAATACGTTATTAAAAATATTGCTTGCACAAAAATTACATCATGCTCTAAAGTTTTCAGTGCAAAAGGACTGCGAAATAATTAATTAAAATTAATTGTCGTAGCCTGGGCTCTTGGCTGGCCAGTGTCTTGCTGTTTCAGTGAAACAGCTCCAATAACTATGGGCTGACCCTACAAGTGACTTATATGAGACCTCACCTTTCATGGAGTATGGGCCAGCATTGCTTGAACTGCTTTTTTCCAGTGCCAGCAAAGAGAAGCCTGGCCCACTAAATAGTCCTAGACTAGAGTAAAGGAAACAACCATAGAACCATGGACTCATAAAATAGCTTAGGTTGGAGGGGACCTTAAAGCCAATCTAGTTCCAACCCTCCTGCCATATACTGTGTTGCCAACCACCAAATCAGGCTGCCTAGGATTGAATCCAACCTGGCCTTGAATGCCTCAGAGATGGGGCATCCACAACCCTCCTCCTCCCTGGTAGCCTATTCCAGTGTCTCACCACCTTCTGAGTGAAAAATATCTTGCTAACTTCTAACACAAACCTCTCCCCTTTTACTTTAAAGCCATCCCCCCTTGTCCTGTCACCATCAGACCATGTAAAATGTCGGCCCCCTTCTGTGTGCAGTCTCCCTCCAAGTACTGGAAGGGCACAATAAAATCTCATCGGAATCTTTCTTTCTCCAAGCTTAACAAGACCAGCTTCTCTCAGTCTTCATAGGAGAGATGCCTCAGCCTTTTGATCATCTTTGTGGACCTCCTCTGGATCCACACCAATAGATCTATATCCCCCCTGTACTGGAGGCCACAGGGCTGGATGCAGTACTCCAGATGGGGCCTTAAAAGGGCAGAGCAGGAGACAATCACCTCCTTCTCATTGTTGGCCTTCCCTCTGCTGATTCAGTCCAGGACACCATTGGCCTTACAGGCTGCAAGAACTGTAAGCTAGTGTCTAGAGAGGAAAATGAAAAAAATATATACTTTTTGCTTAATATGCTGTTAAAAAAGCAGAAAAGGAATCAAAAAATGTTAATGAAAACCTGTCTTTTTTTTAAAAGAAGTTCTTTCAGATTTTGAGGGATGGTGTTACTACTACCTGCCTTTAGAAAGAAAATCTTGCCTTAGGAGGCCATTATCACAAACCTCTTTTGCTGGTCAGTATAGAGTGAGTAAATTCTCTGGAGGATGTCATCACAATTGGTTTGAGATGCTCTTTGGAAGAATTGGTCCTTCTTCAGAGTCTTGAGTGGGAAGCAAGGATGACCAGCCCTCTAGCTTTGGCATGACTAGAAAAGTGTCTGATTTTACATTGGATGAATACCAGCCAAGACTTCAAGTGTGTACTGCTCTACTAAAAATGAGCTATAAACAATATCACAGAAGAATAATCTGTGACAGGTGATGCAGATTCTAATTTATGACATATTATCTTTCAACACCTAATCCAGGACGGTGAGTAGAGTTAAGTGTGTTGCTTACACTGCTGTGTGTCACATTCTTATTGCACCATTGACTTCAACAAGCAGTCAGCACTTCACAGGCTGTTATGTGGTGGTGAAATCTCATTCCATTGTACTTGACAAGGATAATGTATTTTTGTTTATCATGGGAGCACTGTAGAATTTATGATGTCTTTTACTCTTCATTTTCTTGCTTTTAAGGTTAGATATTTTTAGCCAGGTTTTCTAAGGAAACAAAGCTTACGCAATCATACTGTCTATCAGCCCCTTCCTTATAACTTCCGAGCCTGGGGGGCAATTTTAGCTCTACTTGACAGAGGAGTAAAGGTTTCAAAGATATTACATTCCCACAAGTTCTGCGAAAATCAACAGCCTGGTAGATGAGCAAATATATCACTGCTCCAACCAAATTTGTGTCAAGGAAAGTTCAACCCTTACGTATTCTGTTTGGCAGTGGCCAACTGACCTGTTCCTGTGCTGCAGACGGTCATCACTTAGCAGCAGTAACCACTACCCAGGCCATTTTGCACCCATCTGGAAGGCAAAGAGGTTGGGGAAAGGTGGTCTTGAAGTGGCTTTGAGAAGTCAAGAGGGATTTTATATCATTGTGAGTGGTGATGAGTTAGAATCATAGAATCAAAGAACATCCCAATGGAAGGGTTTCACAAGGATCATCAAGCCGAGCTCCTGGCTGCATACAGGACCACCCAAAATTCAAACCCAGTGTCCAAGACCTTAGTTCAAACATGTCCTGAATGAGAGCGGCTTGGTGCTGTCACCACTGCACCAGGGAGACTGTTCCAGTGGTCACCCTCTGGTAAAGAACCTTTTCCTAACAGGCAACTCGACTCAGCTCCATGCCATTCCCTTTCACTGTCACAAGAGAGCAGAGCTCAGTACTGCCCCTCTGCACCCCGAATGAGGAAGCTGTAGGTCACCAGGAGACTCCACTCAGTCTCCTCTTTTCCAAGCTGAACAAACCAAGAGACCTCAGCTGCTGCTCTTGTATTGCCCTCCAGACTGTTCACCATCTTCATAATCCTCCTTTGGATGTTCTCTAATGGTTTTATGTCCTTCTGATGTGGTGCCCAAAACTGCACACAGTACTAGAGGTGAATAGGGGCAGTAATATGATTGAGAGCACGTGGAGGAACTGTAGGTCTTCTGAGGTGATGGATTTTGGAAACTAGATGCAGCAAAACTGCCTACTCACCAAATAATTTTCTCTCTTCCTTCTATGTTTTGATTTGTGTAGTTAAATGAAGACACAGTAAATCTCCTGATGACTTAAAAATGGAGGTAGGAAAGACAAACATGGAGACAGAATGTTGTGCAAAATTCTAACACCCATGTGTTGGATTAAAAAAATGTTTTTTAAGAGTGCGTCGTGAACAATAATCCAATAAAATACAATTATCCAGTGATCTACTGGTCTATCATCTTTTCATTAGGCAGAGATGGAATTAATTAGCAAATGATCCATACAGAAAATATTTCCCGTTAGGTTTTGCTTGTTCTTTAGCCTCCAGTAATGATCTTCAGTATGTTTTCTAACAATGACACATTTATATCAGAGGAACAGCAGAAGAGAACATGTTAAATTATTAGTCTGTTCCAGTATCCAGCTTCCAAGTCATCATGATGAGGTACATCTGGGGAGGGTGCAACAAATCTTCTAATGAATAACTATAACAACCAGAGCTTTGGGGAGATTTCTCCTTAACCCCAAACAGTCAGCAGTATGCTTGCACCCTGCAGCAAGAGCACTTATGTCCGTAATGAATCTATATTTCAGTCATTTGGCAACAGACAGTCTTATTAATAATATAAATGTAATAACTCAATGTTGGAATTAAAAAAAAAAAAAAAAGAAAAAGAAAGAAAGAAAGAAAAGAAAGTAAAAGGAGAAGAAAATGTAGGAAAAAAAACTGTAACTATTCTATGAGCTGGGGATGGAAATCTTGGAGAATGCAGATGTAACAAAAACACTGGTGTCTAATAAAATTGCTTTTATTAGCTTAATTTGCCACATATAGAGCAAATATTTAACTTGAATGAGGCATGAATTAGTAAAAAAATATGCACTGTACCATTTAAAGTGCTATACTTGGATAAAATAATGTATATCTTTTCATATGTAGTCCTTGAAGTCATACAACATACATCTTTAATTTCTTCAATTAAGAAAAAAAAAAAAAAAAGAACAAATGGAGTTAGAATTTAATTATTCATAGTTCATTTGAGAAAAATCTTTGCAAATGAGAGGAAGGAGAATTGTGCTATCTATCACAATGAGAGAAAGGATAGATAGAAAATCCACTCTATGAACTATTTGACAATACATAAGCTTCTGCCTTCATTAGGTACTGCAGCCTGATGTTTTAAAGAAAGATGCCTGCAGGAAGAGCTACTGAGAGTCCATATAATGAAAACTGCACTCAAATAAACTGCACTGCTGCCAGTGCAGGAGTACTAGGCAGACACTTGCCTACCAGGCATTAAAGTGCACTTTGATATAACCCTATAGGAGAGTGTATCTACAGAGACTTTGAAGCTTATGTATAAATATCAGACTATAAAGAGCTGTGATAGTCAATCAGACCTGTTGTCTATTCAGGACATCTTTGTCTTCAGGAAGGGCAAAATGTAGATGTGAAAGAGAATATGCCAGTGATGTTGTAGGTGGCAAAGCATGAGATAAAGCATCCAAGGAAGTCATTAATCAGTGGAGTTTGTCATAAATCTTGGAATATTTATTACTTAGATCATGGGTTTTGCATTTTTGTTAAACGACAGGATATTTCTATTGTCAATAAGAAAGCAAGTCCCTCTTTGGGTTTTACTACATTATTGATCTCAAGACTGCTTTGTTGCAGTGAGTTCCACAGCCTAACCATGTACTGGATAAAAAAATGATTATTTTTTATCAGCTTTTAATTGATTACCTTTCATTTTCATTGAATATCTCCTTCGCAAAGGAGAACTGAGACAGCAATCTGCCTTTCTGAGGAATTCATTATTTTATACATTTTATTTCTGTCTTCTAATTTACAAAGTCAACAATTACAGTCTTTTCAGTCTGATTTTCTGTAAGTGACCTCCATGCTCTTACTGATTTCCAGTCTGTCTCTGAACATGAAGTTTTTAATAACTTTTCTGAAGTGACAGGGTCTGATTTAGATACAATATTATAATGACATGTCATTATTTCATATACTAGCGTTATGGCTTTTTTTTTCCTTTTCCTTTCCATTTTCCTCTTCTCTTTCCTTTTACCTTTTCCCCTTCCTTTTCTTCTCTCTTCTTCTTTTGATATCAAATTGCATTTGCTTGTTTAATTGCAATTGCAGGCCTACTTACACAGTCAGAGTTCTAACCAAGCTCTTTCCTAAAGATTTTTTTTTCTAAACATTAACATACACATAACAATTTGTGAGCATTTCTTTTGGTTTTATGTGTGTTATTTTCCTTTTTTTTTTTTTTTTTTTTTTTTTTTTAAATATATATATATATTTCAGAGAACTTTATTTGCCTTGTTGTTCATTAAACTAAGATCTGCACAGGTTAAATTTCTTTTCAAATCTGTGCCGTCAGTTATACATCAGTTATGTAAACAATATATTGTCATCTGTAGATTGAGTTGCTTCACTGTTCATCTTCCTGATCCAGGTGTTAATAGCTATGTTAAATAATGCCAGACACAATGCCAAATCTCAAGGCATCGACTGTTAAATTTTTAACTTGGTCATTAATTCTTACTTTGTTTTTTTCTTTTTTTTTTTTTTTTTTTGTCTCTTAACCATTTCTTAATTCACACCGATACTTTGCCTCTGTACGACTTTTCAAACTCAGTAGTAAATGTTATCAACCCTGTCAAAAACCTTATGCAATCAAAGGAATCTTTTCTCCTTTACCTGCTAATTTATTGTCGTACTCAAAGAATATTAATAGGGTAGTGAGGCATGGCTTTGGTTTGCAAAAGGTAAGCTAATTAGATGCTATCCTACCGTGATTTATCATGTAGGCCATTATCCTATATGGAATGATTATTTCAAACAATTTATCAGGTAAAGATATAACAGTTTCCAGTATTTAAGTCTACCCTTTTCTAAAGTGTAAGCACAATGCCTGCAATCTCACAACACTGTAATAGAGGAGCTGCCCTGGAAGAGAGATCATGTATTTTGCTATCTGCTCAGCTACTTTATTCTTAAAATCCTTTGAAAGACTTAAACTATAACCTCCTTTGTCCAGAAAGTCAATCAGTACAAAGATAGAATGTGTGAAAAAGGAGTTTACAACACTTGTTCCCAAAAAGCAAAGTGCTCCTGCTGTAAAGCTGAGGCCTTTGAGCAGAGCCCAGGATAATAAATTCTATTCCCAATGAGATAAATCTGATCATTTCTCTGATACATCTTGTACCTCAGCCACCTTAAGAAAAGGCTTTGTAGCATTGCCTGTGGGAGCGCATGGGAGTGAGAGCTTGTGTAAAATGCACACTTAGCACCCAACACCTCAAGCTGAGAGTGCATAATATTGCTGCCTTGCAGACTGTTGAGTTTGCTTACAAATTGCCTCAGAGAATTTGGAAAGCTTTGGTAACAGAAGAGTGCTAACCAGTTTCCTTGGGAGAATATTTTATCCTCACCTTCTCTGTACCATGGAAGCCATGGTTAGCATGTATGTTCCATGTGGAATTTACCATCTAATGTGATGGAGATCTGATCTCCTCTTTGGTTCAGATTACTTCATCAGTTTGGCCCGCTGCTTTCTTCTTGGTCCTGGAGAGGCTAAAGAGCAAATGTGTACCTTCTTTGTATGATATTTTTGAGGACTGTTTTAAGATGATCTATTGGACTCAGATATTTGGTCTAATCAAAAAATTTTTTGTTGAATTACTTTTTAATCTTTCTTTCAGTACTTTAATTAATATATACGGTGCCTAGAGCGAAGGAGGCCAGGCCCTTCCAATTAAATTGAAATTAATAGTAATAAAAAAATTACAGGAGAAGACAGGAAATAAATCAGAAGCATGAGTATCGAAATATATCACTTTCTTCCTGGCTTTCTCTTGACATATGTAGGAGTGCTAAGTCCATACCCAATTTAAAATATATTCTGGAACTCTGTCAATTTTCTACTAATGGAAAATTGCAGAACACCCCAACTCCGTAGTGGCCCCATGAGCACACTAGACTAGTTAATTATGGCTTTCTCCAGCTGCGCTAGCCACTAGAAGGATGAATCTGCTGTGTTTTAAATTTGCCACATCGTGTTTATCTTCTTTGAGTTTTGCTTTGTTTCCCTGCTGACTTCTTTTGGACACAAATTATGCTGTTTTCAATCCGAAGGGCACCCTCATGTATCTGAGAAGAGCCCCTCTGACATGAGTGGATCATCTTATACCAAGAACAACTATTACAAACATTTATTTATCACGCTGGATTCTAAAATGCTATTGGAAGCATCAGTTGTTCCTATTTTGAAGAGAGGAGACTTGAAGTAAAGAAGTGGGACAACAGATTGTATAAAAATAGAAAACCTTCTGGTGAAGTGTGTGTGTCAAAGGATTATTGCTACCTTTATCACAGACCTTTGCTTGCAGAGACATGTAAACACACAAATGATCATTCACACTGTCATGAGCTACCAGCTATGGGATGCTCTAACAAAAATTAGTAACATCACCAAAAAAAAACCCACAACAACACAAAAACAAAATAAAACAAAACAAAAATCCCCAAAAACCCAACATAAGGTTTTCAGAACAACATATTGTGAAACCTGCTTTTCTGGAATGCAAATTGTGAGTCTCTTGTAAAAAAAAACATTCATTCTTAAGTCAATGCAATATAAGTTTTGAATATATTAAGTAAAACATGACTTTGATAGCAGTCACAAAACTGTAACTTTTAAAAAATGTATATTCACATCTTACTCTCTGAAATGATCACATAAATCTTTTTTTGGGAATACAAGTGCAGCTTGTTTTTTGAGATTTTCAGAAAATATAACACAGTCAGAGAAGCATCTTTGTGTTCCAAAATGGTACCATAGATTTGAATCCTGACGACAGTGTTCTGTGGTGAGGAATGTAAACCTGAGATGACTCTCTCTGAAAGCAGTGCTCATCCATATTGCTCCAGTGAGCCCTGAGAATGGAAGCTGGGAATGCCTGGAGCAGAGGGAGATGGAGTAGGAGCTGTGTGCAGGTTCTCCTCACACTCACTCATATTGCAACAATCAGTACTGGATTTTTCTAACTTTGTCACAGATTAGGAAAATATTATGCTAAGATTAAAAATGGATTTCATACATGATCTAGGCATTATGCCTCTACATTTCTTCTTCTGTTTCTCTTATGCCCTCCTCAAAGGCTTCTTAAGCTCCTTTCCTGCTGTCTTAGCAATGCAAAAGTTAGATTTTCTGTCTCTGTAGCTCTTGTCATTTAGAGCATCCTTCCTATATCTCTTTGTCTTCTTGTTGCTTCATCTAATTGGAAAAACATATATTTCCTCCAGGCTCAGAAAAGCCTATTGTTCAGCCACCCAGGACAACTTAACAACCAGCCTGGACAAATGTAATTTAATTACTTCTTCCTCACTGGCTAAGGTGCTGACCTGCATTTAAAGATCTTGGGTGTTCTCCAACCTCATGCTGAAAAGAAAACTAGCTTCCATCTCAGTTTCTTTTAAGTGCTGCCTAACAGCAGGGAGAGAAAGGATGGCTTTGTTCAACCAACCATATTCTCAGCTTCTATCTCTGTCTTATTCACCAAGAGTCTCTCCTTAGCAAAATAATGGCAGTGATGACATATATTGCAAAAGAACCAGGAAAGCTAGAGTTCATTGTTGTTGTTTTTTGCCAGGAAGCATATTTTCTTTGGGAAAATCACCTGAAAACAGCACACTCAGACTTCAGTTGATATTCAATTTCAAAATGCAAATTATTTTTGCAATTTCAGTTTTCTTCAAAATATCTTCTGGTCCTCTCCACCAGTTGGGGAGGACCTAGAGGTGATCACGTTCCAGTTCCTGGCCTCTCTATAACCAAGGCAACAGTTACAGGTTATTTATTCCTCACCTATGAACTCAGATCGATGGTTGAGTAAAACCCATTCCTGAATTGAGAAACCACCTTTTTCTGTGGAAATCACATCATTTTCAGACAACTGGGAGGAACAAGACAACATGTCTGATCCACTATCTTCAAGAGAGGAAGACGATATTTTGAAAATAGGATTCTGATTACTGATACTGATACTCATACCCAGAATGGAAATCATATCTGAAAGGAGAAATAGCCTACAGACTGCATACCTTGTATACCTTGGATTCTGTGAAGGAAAAAATGGCATTCACTTTCAGTACTGTCTTCCATAGACTTGGTCAAGTCTTGGACTTCCTCTGTGCCACAGTTCACGCAGACAACTGTACTCAAATGAGCACTAGTTACAGCTGTGGTGACTAGCTATCATTTTATGATCAGAGCTGTCTGTACTTTTAGAGCACGGATCTGCTTCTTGGCCTGGGTTCACAGGTGTACTTAAAATCAGTGATTTAAAATCAGTTTTGAAAATCAGTGACATTTAGACTTCCAAATGATTCTGTCTAGCTCCAGGCAACCAGATAAATGCAGCACTCCCTGCAGTCCTGAACTTTCACACCCTTGTGTTTGGGATCTGGGCACACTGTAGCCTCTGCCAGCCTCTGAGATGGGATTTCCTCTATGATGGGGACGACGACCATGCGGTTGGTGTACTGTCTGAGCTGCCAGGCTCCCTATTTCACATACAAGTTTCACTGACTGCTGCAAAAGGGGGATTCTAACACCACATTCTCAGTCTTGCAGCTGTATGGGGAGGAAAAATCCATTAAAGTTTGTGATATGCTGATGTACTGTGGTTCTGGGAGCCACAGAAGTACCTAAGATCGACAGCTAATTGTTACAATTTTGGCAGCACATCCCTTGATAAGGCACACTGTGAGCTCTCTGAAAACCCTTTTCTTTTTTTTTTTTTTTTAAATAGATGATTTACTAAAGCTATTCAAAATACACAGCCTTATTGCTTGGTGCATTCCAGAAGCCTAGGGGCCCAAACTGAGAGTGAGGCCCTGTTACATGTCATGTTGTCCAAAGCAATATTAAAAGTACACACACTGCCCTCGTGAGTTATCTAAATAAGATGAGAACTGAGCACGTTTTGTCATTGCAGTATTATTGATGAGCTGAGACTCAGAAATTCTAATTCCCAAGGACACAGAACAATACTCAGTGAAGACCTGAATCCATTGCCATGCCAGATCCATGGTCAGGCACAGAACTATCCTCCCAGTACTATTAGTTTTTTCAAGTGCATATAAATAAACGCTGAATCCCAACTGCTCCCAGTTGCTGTCAAAACTATGTATAATTGAGTGTTGTTTTTCACTGCATTTTACTCATTCTTTTGCTTGTAGTATCTGTGATGTGTGACATGTTAACAGTCATTAGAAGAGCCTGTAATCATGCCTTGGTGACTTGTTGAATTCTGCATTGCAAACTTAATAGAAATACGGCCTTTGGCTCTGGTTATGGGAAGACCGTACTGGTTCTCTAAAACAGGATAGTTTCATGCATTATGCCCACTAGGAATAAACCATAGTCCATGCTGACTCCTAAAGTGTGTCTGCAAGTTTTTTATTTGGAGGAGAATGCTGTTTAGCTCTTGGCAAAAGTTGACACAGACTGTTCAAACCATTGAAGAGAGCAAACATTTATGTTCCAGGGCCTGTGCCCAGTACTGTTTAATTCAGATGCACAGATGTAGTACTAGAATTGTTTGAATATCTCAAATGCAGATTCTTTTTGTCCTATGCATGAACCAACCTCAGTTGGCTTCTGTTGGGTTTCTGTACTTTAGTTCAAGATACTGGCTAAAGGAGTCAATGCTGAAGTTCCACGTGGCTTTCAAAAGACAACCCAATTCTTAGGACAAAACAAAACAACCAAAAAAACCCCCAACCTCCTATCCCCCCCATAACAAACAAACAAACAAACAAACAAACAAAAACCTGACAAAAAAAAAAACAAAACCCACCAAAAACCAAAAAGCAACCAACCAACCAAAAAACCCCAGCAGTCTAAAGAGGAAGAATATGAGATAATTTTAGACCTTCTGCACTACGGTAGCTTCAAGCAGTACAAAGTTGTAATGAAAAACTGTGTTCTCTTGCTCACACTCAGGCACAGCTACATGCAGAGAAAGTATGTAACTGATATAACAAGAAACTTAGTGCTAGCTGGTGAAAAATGTCACATTTCATACCTTTCACATAATAGCCATCTTTTTTGAAACTGAAATACAACATCTAAATGTCAGCCTACTATAGCTATCATCAAATCCCTTTCTGATTTTTTTATTTTATTTTATTTTTTTTTAACATGATATTGTTCACTATATTACATTTTTCATTTCCACTTGCTGAGATATCACGGCATTCGATTTTGTTCTGGCCAAGAGGCCAAGAAACTCAGTTCAGTGCCTGATGTTTCATTGGTCTGTGGATTTGCCACTGAGACACCACGATGTAGTAAGTGTCCCACCTTGCATGCAATAGGAACATATAACCCCCACTACGATCTCATTCTCCACCTGGTTTGGAGCCAGGAGAACAAATCTGTTCTCATGTTGGTGTCATCTGGCTCTGTGACCCAAAGCCTTAGTACATCATTTGTTTTTGCTTTTTGGTTTTCCTTTTAACTTAAAAGTTTTAGTGTCAGGGGGTGTTCTTTAATATACTTCTTTCACAGCTGAAAGAAATGAGTTCTTTATTTATTGTTATGACAATGCATGTAGCTTTTTCATATCGAGGTTTTTTAGCTGTGACTGGTATCTTTATATATAAAGCAGCACAGCACTCCCCTCCTACCTTTCTTAATGGAAAAGTAAATGCTTGTTCTTTCCTTCTACCTGATGCATGCCTTAAAAATGCTATAAAGATATGAACCCGATGGAGTTTCTAAATTATAAAGCAGGAGTTCTTTTATATTACCGTGAATAACAACTGGAAATCTAGTTCTTTATAATAAGTTATTTATTCTCCATTTTGAGGTTTATCCACACCCCAGGAGGTGGCCATGTATATTTCAACAGGTGCTGCATCAAGATTGTTATGATACTCTCAAACCATATTAGATTGTATCCAGTGGAAAGAAATGAATTTGAGAGCAAGACTTACAGGCAGATGAAAAACGAAAATCTTTTCTCTTGTTGAATGCAAAATTTTCTATTAGGTTCATAGCTGTTATCAGCACCAGCCTCATGTAAATACATATTTATGATCTGGTACACAGACTGGCAGTGTGACTGGGAGAACAAGCATCTACGTAGTATACTATGGCCAGAAAATCTGCAGAAGCATTCCAAACCTTCTGAAAAGCATAACAATAAAGTTCAAAAGGGGCTGAGGTATTGGGCAGGAGGAGGCATGGCAGAGGGATCACCGTAAGACGTGGTTATTTGCTTGCTCTATGGAAAAGTAAGCACACCTGTTTCTGATTCATGATAAGAAGACAGGAGGGATGTAAGCATAGAAAAGTGAAAAGTATTTGATCATAAGGGGAGGGTGGGCAAGTGATGTTGGAGGAAAAAATGTTCTAGATTGAGTGGTCCAGATTTCCAGGAAATGCAGTCCTGCCGAACCAGAACACTACATTAAGAAAGAGAAAATATGCTATTTGTAAATGGTTTCCAATGCATAAAAATTAAGATTAATGCTTATTAAAGTTTCTGGGTGTGGCTTACTGAGCTTATCTCACTAAACACCAGCAATTAATATCTTCAATGTCCTTTTTCCTCTCCAACTTAAGAAATACTTTTATTCTCATCTCCATCAACAAAGAATGGAGGCAAGCATACAGAGGAGGTGCTGTTTCCTCCAAGTGACTTCAGAAGGGCTTTCAGATGCTTTCTTACCTTGTATATCTCATCTGTGCTCTTCTGTGAAGTCTAGGTTTTCTTCTCACTTTGTTGATCCTTTCTTAAATAGGCATACCATGACTTGCAGAAGAGAATAATTTCTCAGATTTATTTTTATTTTATTTTTTTTTCCAAAGAAAACTTTAGCCCCACTTAGAAGGTTAGATTTCCATCCAGAAACAATGTAGTAAACCCTACTTCTGATCCCACTGGGGCTGGACATACTCACAAAGAAATTCACTGTAGTACAAGTCTGGAAAGAATTACTGTCAAGTGAGATTGCTGGGACCTTTCCATCCTCCCAGCAATACAGATAGAGTTTTGCCTGATTCTGCTCTTATAGTTAGCATAACTTGTACATAAATATATTCAAGTACATATAAAATATGAAATATGTAATTTAATTTTGATTTAATTTGGTACGTGCAGATGGCTCTGTTTCACAACAGTTAAGTTCACACAAATGATAATAGCAAAAGCCTTATGTCTCTGTCTTTTTGACAGAGCACAAGAACTACTTTTTCTAGAAATAGTTTCCTTCAGCTTCCTACCTCTTTCTCAACAATTTCCTTTAACTGTATTGAGTTGGGGCAGATCTTAAGATTAAGGACTTGAATTTAGGCACCTGTTAGCCTCAGATGCTAGTCCCTGATTGTGGAGATAATTAATGCAGTCAGTGCAGCTTACAGAGCCATCCATATGGTCAGCAGTTAGAAGAGTGATTCAGTTGCCCACACTGTCATCCAGTGACCTTTGAAACATCCTAGAGTATTACATTTACATTAGAAGGCCATGAAATTTCTCTGGGCCATTTGCCCATATAAGAACATGTCATATAGATCAGATGCCAACATATATGTTTGCCAATATATTTGTTTATTTGGCCTAATCATAAGTGGCCAGTGTCATCTAAGGCCGTTGTGGAATGCTCTGTAGTCTTGTTTCCAGTTACCAGTCTTACTGCATGAGGGTTCTGAGCATATCAGATGAAGTCTCTCTGGTTGCAAAGAGTTATCTGATAAATTACTGCTAAGAAACCTCTACTCCCCACCCTTCTATTTGGAGCTGCATTTCAGTAGTCTCTGTCTGACCTATGTTCACATAGATGTGTGTAGGCAGCCATGCCTGTGCCTGACCATGTAATCTGTTGATTCAGTTCCTGCTTCTGTTCTGGACCTACCTCATCACTGTGTCTGGCAACCTGACATGTTGGCTAGCACTGTTTACCATCACTGGACCAATTATCTCGCTGAGATAAAATAGGGTTGCACCCCATACTGTGGACAGGGTTGCTAGCCACTAGATCAGACTACCCAGGCACTCATCAAGCCTAGCCTTGAATGCCTCCAGGGATGGGGCATCCACAGCTTCTCTGGGCAGCCTATTCCAATGGCTCAAAACTCTCTGAGTGAAGAATTTCTTCCTAACATAGAATCATAGAATCATAGAATTACCCAGGTTGGAAAAGACCTTGAAGATCATCAAGTCCAAATGCAGCCATTCCCCCTTTTCCTATCATTATCTACCTGTGAATTTGGTTGTCCTGAAGCCGCAGCTGGAGGCATTAGATCCTAGGGCATCCCAGATGGGAAAGTAAATTAGTTTGGGGTGACTAACAGAACCTACAGAGTCAAATGTCCAACAGAGGCTGAAGTTATTCCAAGTTGTCTCTGAAAGTGGGCAGGGAAAATCAGATCTAGGGACAGACTGAAAGGTGGGAAACAACAAAAGCTTAGAAGCTCACTTTATAGGAGAGAAATTGAGTGAATGTTTTTGAGAGGCCTTTAAAATTAATTACATTTTTTTAATTATTTTTTATTTTATTTTATTTTATTTTTTTCTGTCACTACAAATCTAGGGGATATGCTGAAACTCTACTTCGGCAGAATTAATTCTTTCTTTGGGTCAAATAATCTTTTTCCCTACTCATCTGAAATGTGCAAGATAATAAAATATAGGATTAATGTGTCTTAATGAAACTTCAGACATACATATTTATGCATGGGCTTTAGCATAATGATATACAAAAGAAAATTTCCAATGAAATTAAAAAAAAAAAGTCAGCTAATCTTTGCATTGTTTTTCTCTCCATTTCTCTTTTCAGTCCTCCTTCTTTTCTTCTGTAACTTGGGGCACTTATCCAGCAATTATTTAAGCCTCATGCCTACTAATGTCACTGGGGCTACTCATATGAATAAAATTAAATGAACACCTAAGTGCTCTTCAGGACTGAGGCTTCTATAGCCAGAAACCCATTATGCATGAACGTTTATTTGAATTCTGAGCATCTGCTCTATTTGGCCGCAGTGTCTCTGATAGTATTGTTGGAAAGAGATTTCATTTGCTAACACACTTGAGGATGAGCAATACTACTTGAAGGGCTGAGAATCCATCTTGGTTTCTACATCCAACCAGGTTTCCCAAATATCCCTTGGATGGCCACAGACATGGAGCTTGCCTGGTTAAGAACAGTGAACTTAGTGGTGCTTAAAGCTTGGGATGAGAATGTTTGAGACAATCATGTAGGTCTACCTCTCCCTGCATTGTAGTCCACCCAAATATCACTCTAAAAGAGACTGGTGGGAAGGTATAACATATGCCTGAGGGGTCCTGATTGCAAGGTCTATATGAAAAAGGCAAGGTGATACTGTGGAAATTACACAGTTCTTCATACAGTCTGGAACCCATCTCTACTCTCTTCCTTTATCTTGCTAGGAATTCTGGAAACCTCCAAACTGACATTCAGTTACAGGTCCTAGAGTTCTTATCCTACTTTATAGCCCTCTATGCTAAATCCTGTTGGAGGCTTTATAAACCATTCTATGCCTTGCTGGATGCTACAGAAGAAGCCACAAAAATGGCCCACATTTCAATATGCATAAAAACACCAAAACCAAGAAGGATCAGCAAAGAGCATAACACAGACCCAATTCATATATAACTCTGTTTGGTAAAGCAACAAATGGAAAAGGAATGAAAAAGACAGTATAAAGTGAAGGTGGGCATTGCAATGAACTCTGCAATGGACAGGTTAAAATCAAAGCCTGGCAATTCCTCATTCTTCCTTGATGTTAAAGATCCACATGCAAAGAAAGACAATCATATAGAAATGTAGCTGGCATTCACCAGTGGTCATTTTTGTTGCCCTAATTAAGTTTTTTAAAAGTTGAAGTCATCCAGCTAGGAGACAGTGTCAAGTGACATAAGTGCCCTTCAAATCCTGTGAGAAAAGAATTGCAAATAATAAAGAGCTTAAATCAGTTTTCCTCAACTTGGGGAATATTTTTCACAGATGACTTAGAGAATACTTGTCAGTAATAGACATGTTTGTAGGAACCAGGGCTTATTTGCCTACCATTCTACCAAGAATGAGCCTTGTGAATCATAACAGTCACTAAATTGTAAGGGTACTGTTCTCAGACTGCAGGGAAAGTTGTCTCCTCTGCATTCCGCAAGGTCATAAAACTGCAAAAGACTCTTCATGTCTTATCTGACTTCCTTAGCATAGATGGATCATAGTGTTATATTCAGCAACTTCTGCTTTTAGTCTATGACTTCACAGTATAGTGGCCTCTTGTTAGTTTTAGACTGACCAGAGCGGTCAATAATCTGCCTGAGTCTGAGGAAGATGTCCCCAGGAGGAACCAGGTAGCGGTATGGATTGTATGTATCTATCTCGTTACATGAAGGGAACAATTAATTTGAGAGTCGTTCCAGCTGATGGATTCTTTATTATAGAGACATGGTTATAATTTAATCTAGAATCATAGACTGAATCTTAACATTTCATTTCAAGACCACGAATGGGACTAAGTCTTTGCTTGGATTCTATTTATTTTAGTGTTAGATTGATGTTTTGGAGTATCAAATCTGCCTGAACTGTTTCTGTTGTGACCTAAGAAGAGATCAGACAACCAGGGTAGAAAGGCATGTCACAAGTAAAGGTATGCAACAAGTAGCTGGAGTTAATCCAAAATAGGGCATGTCTGTGAGGATGAGAACACTCTAGCTGAGCATTACTTGGGTGGGCACTAAAGCAGGCTGCCCAGAGAAGGTGGAAGCTCTGTCTTTTGAGACACTCTGGGTCAGGCTGGGTAGGGCTATGAGTGTCTGACTGAGCTGTAGATGTCCCTGTTCAGTGCAGGGGAGCTGGACTAAATGGCCTTTCAGGATCCCTTCCAACTCAAACTAAGATTCTATGATAAACTGGTGCACATGGGAGCTAGAGCTATACTTTTAGGTTCAACTCCGTGCTATGGCAACAAAATTGGGTACAGAGCTTCCATAGGGTGAAGACTTCTGTGTCATAGGGCCAAATTTGGTTTTATAAAGATCCTTTGGCTCCACATATTTAATTGATGTTATTGCTGCAGAGTTACAGTGCTGGAATTTAATCTAAATTAAATATCTGACCAAAAGTCTATGTTGAGTGATATTATGTATCTAACATAGAATTTATCTTTAAGTCTGGACTAATCTGTTTGACTGTGCAAAGTGTCACCCAAGAATGTTAGCAATTATGCATGAATTTCAGTTATTAGCACTGTAAAGTTAGGATAGGCTTAAAAAAAACCTAGTTTTTGTCTGCTTGCTCTCCATAGTTCATAGGCATCTCCTGATACATAAGCAAGTGTACCTTGAAGTTAATAATGATGAGGTGATGACCTGAATCCCTAGGCTTCTCAGGTGAGTGATTTAACAGATGAGTCCAAGTGATAATTCTGAAAACCAGTGAAAGGTTTTTCAGTAATGTTGCTTTGCATCTTATCCAAAGCTCTTTTCACCAGGCAGAAAGCACAGTGATAGACTCAACTGTGCTGTTACACTAAGGCTGTCAGGGTTTAAGCATCAGTGTAATGTATCATGAGGAACGCTGTACTGCTTGCATTGGAAATGTGTCAAAGCTCTTTCTTTCTTCCCCCTCCTTCCCCTCCCCTCCCCCCTCCCCCCCCCCTTTTTTTTTTCTTCTCTTGAACTGCAAAAGACAGGAGCATTTGTAAGCCACGAAGCATAAAAGACAAAACAAAGGCATTTTTTATTACTATAATTGAGAATTTGGAAGAGAGGAGTTAAATACTTGTATATAATTGTATGGCAATTACCCTGTTTAGTCCAGCAACAGGCTTCTTTCAAACCCTGTCGCTATACCAATGTGAAAGAATCTCATCTGAACACTAATGAAAAACTTGTCATTTTGGATTTTAAACACACAATGACGCTTCTTATTTCCAGTGCCTCATTTTTTCCATACGTTTGAGATGATCAGAAAGATAAAGACAGGCCATGCACAGTGCAGTCTCATTAAATGAAGCTACCAATAATGAATGGGACTTGGTGTTTCCAGTATTTACAAACTAGTAAGACATATGAGCTATTACTATCTGATTGCTTACCATACCTACGTTGCTCCTATGTTCCTTTCTAGTGTTGTAAGCAAGATTTTAATCATATTTAATGTATTTCTCCTCTCCAAGTTCAGGCAGTGTGAGGTGTTGTTATCCCTGTTATTTAGATGTAGAAATGAAGTTCAGAAAGGATATGACTGGCCTGCTGAGGATATTACCTCTAATTTAAACTGGTATGAATGAGATGCCCATGTTGCTCTAATTATCTGAGCAACTTGCCCAAGGTCATGTGTAAACTCATCAGGGTGGTGAACTCCAGCCTGAGTCCCAAACAAGTCCTTTAATGACTGATCTGATCCTTCTAGGTATCACTTAAACATACTCTGTTTTGTTTTCACTTTCTGTCTGAAGAACACAGCCTTACTTACTCCATTTTGTATTACATCTATTTAGGAATACCTAATACAATCTATCCCTTCATGCCTTGCTTCTACATGTGAAGAACAAAGGCATGTCCATGCTACATGGTTCCCCTGACACCCTAATCTTGTGTGAACACCTTTCTCTCTTGTGTGTGTGACATCTTCACTCATCTCTTGACAGCTGCTATGAAGGACTATGGGATACTCTGCTGCCCATGTCATGATGCAGGCTGCTGTCAGTCTCCTTTTATTTCTAATGGTCCGAATTGTTCTAATTTCTCAAGATCATGGTGTACATAGGATTTTCTGCTACACCACTTGAGTGGTTTAAACCTTTCCTGTGCCCGCACTCAGTTTTTTCTTGTTAGACAATGTTCTGCTTGATCCTGATGAGATAAACTGTGGTGTTCCTTAGTACTCCATGCTGGCTACTACTGTCTTTAGTATTTATGTACTGGGATTCCACTTCCCTCTGTAATAAAAATTTGATATAACCTAAGTGCTCCTCCCAGCTCAGAATGCAGTTAGGTCCTTTCTGCTTTTGCTATCTAAGCAGTGTCATCTTTACACCTCTTCAATATATGCTGGACATTCAAGGCTACACATTTAAAATCTGGCTCAAGCTCAGCTTCCATAAAATGAAGATTCTGCTAACTGATAAACAGACAAGCTCCCAGTCTGCTGGTTATTTCTGCATTCTGATGCTGTCTGTTAATCACTTTAATGATAATACAGTACCTTGCATTTTTATAATGTCTTGTATCCCCAAAGGATATTGAAGTACTTTGCAAATTCAGTCTAATCTGTCTCTTTCCCCAGTGTTTAACACCAGATTCCTATAGGGTAGAAAAGAGTGGCTGAGAACGCAGAACAACATTACTAAGGAATTTTGGATAGAAACTGTACTCTAGCAAACAGAGTTGCATTGTATCCCTTGCTATCTTTTGATGAAAGTGGGCTGCAAAGGCAGGTGATATTTTGCCATGATTACTGCTGACAACATGGGGTAAAAAAGAAGATGGAGAAGCCCTGTAGGTGGAGAGAAGACAGTGAGGCATAGCTGTTATCCTCAAGCAATGAGTGGCATCCTGTGAGGTGCCAAATATTGCCAGTTTTCTGAAGCGATGCTTGGTTACAGTAAGATGTAAATGATAGAATGACTGTGAATAATTAATTGGGTCTTTTGTTCTAGAACTAACAGAGAAAGTTGATTTTTGTTTAAATAGACTCCAATCCAGTAATTTCACTCTTTCCTTGGGGAAATGTAAACTGCTGTCATTATGTCTTCTTTTCTCTGATTTTTATTTTGCAGTGCCACACACTAACTTTACTCAGCCTGTATGTGCCTAAGCTCACTCTGTCAATATGATTTATTTTTATAAAGAAAATTCTTATTTGAGAATTTGGGTGAGCAAAGATCTTGTATTCCCAGATGAATGATAAAAGCACAACATGGTTAGACTGAAATTCACACTGTGATTTGCAAGCAATTTCTTTTCCATTGCTGTTCCTTGGAGCTCAAGTAAGTTGATTATTGCTCTTTAGCTCTTAATATCCATGACTTTTTCCTATTGTATAAGAGGGACTAATGCATCAGTGAATGATGATCCAAACAAATGCTTTGATTGTCATTTAATGTAACTATAGTTATCTGATCAAGAAAGTATCAGCAAACAAGACAGATAATCACTATTCATCTTAATTATTGTAATGGCACATCCGATATTCAGGAATAATCTAACTACACTGTCCTGTATTTATTTTATTACTGACAGTGACACAGATCTTCTAAGCTATGTGATTAATTAATGCTTTTACCAATAGCTTCAGTATGTCTTCTGCTTGGAAGAGAAGTTACAACACTGAGGTTTCAGTCACTTTTAGCTTCTTCTGTATTTACATTTGCCTTTTATCTAGAAACTCCTTAGTAAAATTCAGTAAGAAAAGTGTAGAAGCAAGAGGTGCCAAAGCTTCTCTCCCTCTCAACTAAGGTTTATGGTCCATGAACATGTGGGTATGCTTAACAGGTCACAAGGAGCCCTGGATCATCTATGCAGTCATGGGTCTATTTTACATTGTACTTGAGATCATTCATCTCCTTGTTCAACTCCCTTTGCTTAGGTGCTATAAATACAGCAAGATAACTTTTCATTTTCTTTCTTTCATCAGGTAACATAACATGTAGTCCACAGGTCTGATCTCTACCCTACACCTCCAGTATTTTTAAGTGAAAATGATCTAATTCAGCCTTTTCAGAGACATGCTCCCTTAAGATTCTCTGTTGGCTGCATATGTTGGTAAATGTCATCAGTACTGTTTTCTAATGTGGAAGCCAGGTAGCACAGAACAGATCATGGTTGCAATGTTAAACTCTGTAGTAACTCAAAATAATATTACTATATACAAACAGACTACTAGAAGTTGTTCCTGGCTCATACTGATGCTTCTAGTGTGCCTTGTAGTTATTTGAGCTTGTTAGTCCAAAACCATGCCAAGAACTATTGTAGCAATTGAGTAGTATAGATTTAGTAGCATATGTAATTGTTGTAGACATAGTCATTAAGTACATAAAGACAATGATCAAGATTTATTAGTGTTAATCACTCAATTGCCCTGAAAATGGTTTGTAACAAGGAGCTAGGATCAGAGTCATCTCCTCAGTACTGCCAAGGAGAAAAGGTACAGAAGACTGTGGGAAGTATCAAGAGGCATGTGGTCATTTCTCTTGCCATCCAAGAAAGAGTATGGGAAAAATAATTTTCAGTACAGAGTGAGCCAATCTGAAGGGGCTGTCCATGAAATTAATTTTTGGAAAGAGGGGTTATTATGTACTAAAGTCTTGTTTTGTCAAAAATACTAAGCTTTATGAAATCAGATGGGTAAATGCTCTCTGTCTGGAAACATCCTTCAGTGCTGGCTCATACCTGCACAGGAGGAGAAAGTAAAGTATCAATGCAGAACAGAAAAAGGCACTCATCAGTTTGTAATTAATGACAAGTTAGTTAGATAGGGTAGCACATGAGCATTAATGGGAATTCTTCTATGGCTCTTTAAAAAATACAATCTAAATCTTGATGTATCTGAATTATAGTGGATCAGTTGTATTGGTTAAATCACCAGATTTACCATTATGTTGATTATTCATTATTGGCCGTGCTAAACGTGTAACCAGGAATCTCAACTAAAATTAATTCCCTGTGTACTTAGCCTTATGTGTAGCAAAAGACAAAGTCGAAAAAAAAAAAAATGGGAAGAGAAAACATTTATTTCCCAATTTTGCGGATGCACAGAGGGACTAATGTGGTTTTTCCAAGGTTGGGCTGAAAATCTGTGACAGACTTTGAGAGAAACTCTCTCTCTCTGGGGACTAATTCAATCCCTAACACATAAGACCATCCTTCTTTTCTACACTAACGGCTGAATACAATAACCTGCATTTTCAGTGTCACATTAAGAAACACTGACCCAGTTAAGTGAAAAAAAGAGGTGCCTCAGAATGATTGAAACTGAGCATTATCTTTGGCTTGATCAAGGACGAAATGTAAATCTTCACTGAAGGTGTGAATTCATAGCAACAAACACTCACAGTGAGAAAAGCATTCAGGAGATAAATGGAATTTATCTGACAATGTAAGTTCAAACCAAAATCTAAAGTAATGCAGTGAACAATGTTTAACAAGATTTCAGTGACTCCTGGTGCCTTTATAATCTGCCTAGTCTTTTGAAAATGTTTCCTATATAAATGTTTATCCCAGCTGTCTAGTGAGATTAAGAGCTTTTCTCCTTGAGTGCCATGTTCACCTACAGTCTGGGATTTATCTGCATTGGCAGTTCCTCTGGCAACAAAGGTGTGGTCATTGCTCCAAGCCATTGTCTTCAAGGGGTCATCTAGCTACTTCCCGTGGAAACAGTCATGTCTTATCTCTTCATTTTTGTAGAGCTAAACCTTGGTACCTTTAAGAGTGAACATTTGGTCAGTGGTCAGATTCAGGCTTGTTGCCCTGTGGAGTTGGTTTACACACTGGAATCTTGACCTATGGAGCTGGATTCTGTTGCCTCGCGAGTGGTGCCTCATGCCATCTGAGATACCCTACAGAATCTGCAGCTGCAACACAGGCTGGTAAACATGACGCAACTGAAAAATAAGAATAATTCTTGCTTCTTAAATCCACAAATTATAACTAACTCTTGACTGGATATTTCTAAACTATATATTTGGCTCAGGCATGAGTTATTAGTTTGGGAGCAGGACCTGCAGGTCAAAGTACTTTAGAATATCTTAAATGAAATGTGAGACTTGATTATTGCAATCATCTGCTCTGGATTTGACAGTTCGTCAAGGGTAGAACTGATGTAAATGCAAGTTTTATTTTAGCATTCCAAGTAGAAGGCTGCCATGTAAATGCAAAATTAATTCATCAGCATTTTAATTACATGCTTATTTGAAGAGAGACATTGTTAAATATTAAGGATACCAAGGTGGACAGGAAGACTACATGTAAGCATCATAGTAAAGACTGAACATTAACTTGCAACAATTAAAGAAAGACTTTATGACAGTGCCAACAATGCAGTATCCTGGAGTATAAATCAAATTATAATGCACACAAGAATTCACTGGAGCAGGTTATTCCATCACAGCTAATACAAAATGTCTAATTCTTCATCTGAAGGAAGTGATTCTGTATTGTAAGAGGAGACCTCTGACTAAGTCAGTAGAGCAGATCTTCTGTTCTTAGACTGTCCTTAGGCTTTAGAGAGAATTCACTCCTGTGTCTGAGCAATGATTAAGTTGAAACAATACATTTTCAGTGTTATGAAGTATAAATTGACTGGTATCTTCAAAAAGAGGTCATTTTTGCATTAATCACTACTGCCTTGACAAAGGTATTTACAGGGTTAATGTTTTCTGAATACTCTACCTGGTAAATTACTGCTCCTACTCTCGGTTCAAACTCAATTTCGTTCCTTCAAGGTTTCAGTAATCATATCGCTAGGCAATAGCTGAGCTGAAGTTTCCTTTGAATCTGAAATTGTATAATTGAACTTTTGAACTGAAGTCCACCCATCACTTCCTGCCACAATCCTTGGTGACAGAGATATTTTTCTTTAGTTTGATGATACCTGATTACTAAATCCTTGTGGTTTTTTTGTTTTGTTTTGTTTTCCTTTACATTTAATGCATCACACTGTATATTTATTCGTGACTTTCTCTCAATCAAAAAAATCTATTATCATTGGTACTACTCTTTGCATTTATAACCCACCTTTCACTGCAGGCTTTCTAAGCACTTCAGAAGCATTAAGCTCCATAAGAGGGCTATAATGAAGATAAACAATTCTAAGCTCTGGGGGAGAGACTGTAATTTTCCATATCTTACCAAAGCACAATGGGATGCTGAGGTGGTTGGCCTCTAGGCACTATTGCTACATAAAAAGAAATTATGTGCCAACATTTTACAAATGAGGAAACTGAGGAACTGAGGCCCACCACAAATATTTACAAAATCTGAACCTTCACAGATCCTGGAGATTGAATACAATGCATATAAGGAGAAGTGGTATTTGATATATGTTGGTAAACATTTTTTAGTTCAGTAGTAGAGTGTGTTAAAAAAGTGACTTTATTTAGGTGAGACATTATCCTACTTCAAAACAACTCTACAATATTTTTGTGTATGTTGTCTCATGCTTATTTTAATTCATTTGTGTCCCTTGCCCTTCATTAGAAATATTAGAAAACCTTGGAAGTTGAATAATGTTTTTAATATGTACATTGTACTAAAACCCAGCAACATCTCTTTCTTTGGTTTCCAGCAATCTTAGTTGCTGCACATAAGAAGAGGTGCTTTACCATCTAGATAAGCCAGATTAAGAGGTCTAGTTCTTTTTGAAGGCTCAGCATCTCAGGTTGGAAGCAGAGGGAAGTCTGGGCATTGGACAATAATAATGTTTTTTTGTTTGTTTGTTTGTTTGTTTGTTTTTCTTGATTACAACAATCTTTTGATCTTACTTATTTCAAACACATTTCAAAAGTAATCTTCAAGATATCACATGTTTTTTATTCCCAGTTTATACCGGGGCTAGCATACTGGTCACAAAATTCAGCTGGTGCTTTCAGCTGCTGCTTATGGTGTTTTTTGACACTGTCTGAGTAATGTACATTCAAAAATTGTTCTTTACAACACAGAGCAATCATTAAAATACCTCATCAACAAAGGTTTTACATATACATAAGAGGACATGGTCATATTGAGCAGGTCACTTGTGAAGTTAAGGAAGCTATTACAATTACAGGACAGATAGACGACTGTGGAAGTGACCCCCTTATGTTTGTAATTGTATTCACAATGTTCTTAGCAGCAAATAGGCAGTAATGGAACATCAGGGCGAAGGAAGTCACAGGTCACTGCAAATGGGAAAAGCATACCCTAGAGTAGGAAATACATTCAAAGCCAACAGCAAAAGCACCGGCTCATCAACACCATGATGCAAATTAAGCTAATGATTTGAGCTGGTTTATTACTTGGGCCTAGAGCTGTCTTGACTGACTACCCATAGTTGATACTATCATCGTAGACTATTCAGGGCTCAATGACAAGGGTGTTTTAACTAGACTCCTCTGAGTTAATCATTAGCATGACAATGATGCTTCATAGAGTGATGTCTTCTTTTGCTTCCTGAAGTTTACTTGAGCCACATGGAAACTTTGGAAAAGTGTAATTGAAGAGAACCCCTGATGTTTTCCCATTTATGTTAGCTTTGAACTTTTGCAGGTGAACCTAAAATCACTGTCTGGTTTTCTGCTGGCTTTGGGGAACTGCAGGTGAGAAGAGTTAACAAACAAGAAAGCAAGCAAACCCTATACATGGGGAATGCAGGAAATCAGATTTCATTAGCTTTTTAGGCCTCTGAACAATTTTCAGATATTGTGAAGTTCCATTATAGGCTCCTAATTTGGCTGCTAAACTCATTCAACCTGTCTCCCAGGGCTTTCTCTATGGTCAGCAGAGGTAAGGAGACTGCAGAGTGAGACCGAATGTGTTTTCATTCTCTCCTGACAGGACTTCCTGCACTTTGGGTCTTTGTGCCTTTTGTTTCTACGTAGCACAGTAAAAGACAAGCCTTCTTCCACTTGAAGCTCTTACATCCTTCTCTGGGGGAATACCTAGAGCCAGTGATCCAGTGTAAACCATTTGTGTACTCTCTACAGGTGTACAAATAAACTGGGGTATCTAACCGATGGTTTTGAAATGGTCTCGGCTGTCAGTACAGAGCTCAGGCTTCAGGAGGTATTTGGGAGGTTGGTGCATCATTCTGACATTCTAACAGCTTAAAAAAAATTCCTTCTTTCCTGTCTCATTATTATTAAATAGCACACTATACTCCCTTGATCAGGGAATAGCCCTCTACATCTGACTCCCTCACCTTTCTGACTTCAGCGCTATTGAAGGGCAGAACGGCAAGTTAACCATCTGTATTGGGAATTTTTCTTGCAATTCATTGTGTCTATATTCTGCTCTTTTATGAATATAAATGCCACAGAATATCTGGGTCAATGATATCTAAAGTTCTTTTTCTCGCATCTTTAATTGACTAAACTTAAAACAGAACCTTTTGTGAACTTCTTTGGGTTGTATTGACAGCAATTCCTTTTTAAAGAAAATGTCAGGGATTCCTGTTTTCAGCAGTGAAATCACATATCTTACATGTCTCTTAAACCCCTTTACTGTAACGGGGCTTCAAGTGCACTCACACTGCTCAGTGCTTGAATGTTTGTACTTCGTGTTTCTCCTTGTCTGTATTTTTTAACTTCTGTAAGTACAATTTCATACCCTCTGTCTCCCTGGTGCCATTTGAATTCATTTATAGACTGTTAGGATCTCACACAGATTTACAATACTAATTAATTAACTCTCACTTTTCCCTTGGGTTGTAGGTAAAGATTATTATCCCCATCTTACAGGGGTCATCAGAACTCTCCTCTTATTTAACCTCGTGTAAATCAGCCATACCTCCACTAAAATCAATAGTGTTATTCTGCAGTAGAATTGATACAAGTCAGAGAGGAATCTAGTACGGGAAATACATAGCCTGAGCTTTACCACACTTAACTGTGCTTTTCTCTTCATGGGACTTTGAGAGATTAGGAGGAGTGAGGGTTTTGTGGGGAGAGTGATTGGAGATGAGACCTACTGAAATCTGGTAGTGTCCATAGGTTTGGGGCCTGAGTGACAGCCAGCTCCTGGGGCATTCCTGCTGAATGAAGGCACACCTGCAGGTGTGCACAGGAGAGGTGCTCCCACAAGCACTCTGCATATAGCTTTGGTTCTTGCAAGCCCTCAGAAAGAGATGGGAGCTGGGTTAGAGTCCCACAGGCTGCATGTAGAAACACAAAAGCAAATGGGGACGGGGACTCTGTGGAAGCCTGTTTGCCTTCCAGAATTGCAGTGCTGTGTGTGCAGACAAGATCTGAGTGTGATCAGCTGGTGCCTACCCACAGTGATGGTGTGTTTCACTGCCAGTGCAAATACAGCTTTGAGAATAGATGCTATCCCTACAACTGATAACAGAGTACTTTGGCAGGCTCTGCATTGGGAAGAGGAGCACCTTCTCCCTGCCTGCAAGAAACAACAAGGTTGGCAAGGCCCCTTTCTGAAGGCTTTGTTAATTCAGGAACAGATTGGCCAGTACTTTGCAGATCTCAGCCTAGAATAACTTCTTCAAGGTCAGACTGAACAGCTAGCAGAACAAGAAATAAGTGCTGGCTCCTCTATATCTGCTCTTACATTTGGATTCCTTCCCCAAGAATGTGTTTTGCTTATTGTGCTTGATCTTGAAATGTGCATGGAGGTGGTTTGTTCTTCATCTGCTTATGGCAGCTGTATTTATGGTGGCTTCACAGGCACTTCTTGATCTGCCTGTCTCAGTGGAATTGTCTATCAGCACTTTTTATGAGCTTCTTGATTTAGAATATGTATTATGAACTTTGGGAACACTCTCTGGGCAATGACTTGTTTATGGTGCTCACGTCATTCTTAGTTCAGGGTGTTTGTTAGCCCAAGTCTCCCTGTCACTATATTACTTTGGTATAATATAGATCTCTATCTTCTGTGTCCTTTGATTTTTCTAGCCTTGCAGGAGACATAGCAACTCTCCCATTTTTAACAATTTTGTCATTAGATATTTCACACTTTTCTCCACTAAATCTTGCAAGTACAATAAAGCAATTCCTTGAATTTACATGCTGGACATGTATCTGGACACTTTATCTACTCCTTCTACTAAATTACTCTTGCTTTTGCCAGATTATATTGGTGCTATCTCCGACTGCTTGAAAGATAAGACTGGCAAATAAGATTAAAAATAAACACAATTATTTTTAAAAGCCTTTTGTGCATACATAGTTTTTGAAATCTTTGTACAATTAAGCCCTCTTTATCCACAAATAATTCCATTGAGGGCATATTATCTTCACTGACCTTTGCTGAGGTCCCATTTTGCAATTGGTGGTCCCAGAATACCAGCTTCTGTGTGAAGAAGGGAGAAAAGGCATGCTGTGAGTAGACAGAGAATGTACTTTTATCCCCATTCTCAAATAGAAAATAGGAAGGGGGATGTTCCCCAAATTTCCTGGAGACTTGAGACGAGGTAGAATTAATTGTGCTCTCCTGAGTCCCAGTCTAGTACCCCAGCCATTAGATCGTGCTTCCTCTGAAAAATGGCGCTTATGAAACCTCATCACAACCTGAGCCTCACTGGCCAATGAAGCAATTATAGGACAAGGCCTGCAGTGGGAAACAGGAGATAAGGCCTTTCATGGGCATCGTGCTTGCTACATCCTTGCTGTTGATAAGACAGATCCTGTCAGTGGTTTTATTGATGTATATAATTTGGAGGAATGGGGACTCGAGCACACCACCATCACAAAGGAGAAAGGTGGAAAATAAAACTAACAAAAATTAGGAGGGATGTAGGGATATTTTCTGTTGATTTCTGCAGATTGATGTACCTTCCTCATAGTCTCCCCTTCAGTCTTTATCAGAAGCCTTGCTTTAGCTTTCCCTGTCACTGTGCCACTTGCATCCTGCTGCAGCAGCAAGGTGCAAGATGCACAATGGCTTGCTGGTGCACCTCTGGCAGGGTCTGTAGCCCCCTCACTCTTCTCTCTGATGTCTGTCTGCTTGTACAAACACTCCAGTCCCAGTGGTCTCAGTAATGGTGTGCAATATTCAGATATGAATTTGGTCAATTCATTTTTGCCTACCTGCATGTCACTCACAGTTTGAACCACGGATTCTTTTTTTCTGTTTTATTCCATCCTGATCTTCTCTATTCTATGGGAGCAATGCTCCAACTTTAAGAGAACTACCTGTAAAGTCCATATAATAATGTCATGACTAGACGATCTTGTAGGTCCTTTCCAACTTTGTGATTCTATGATTCCATGATTCTATGATCATATTGAACGAACATTAAATCAGTTATATGAAAATCCTTTCTTTTTCTTTTCATTTCTGTTCTGATTTTCTTGTAGTTCATTAATTAACTTGTTGTTTTGTTTTTTTCATTGCTTGTCCACACACCCGGTGCGTGTCCTTGCAGTCTTTTTTATTCCTTTCTTGTGCAGAGATAACATCCTACAATCCTTGATCTGCTGTTGCTTTGTGTCCCTGTGCTTCTGTAATACCATAATGATCAACTAGTTTCAACCTTCCTGCTATGTGCAGGGTTGCCAACCACCAGACCAGGCTGCCCAGAGCCACATCCAGCCTGGCCTTGAATGCCATAAGTATCTCTACAACCATTTCCTATTCAACACTACCAGTGTCTTTGCTTATCACTTACATTTCTGTCTTTTTCAAGAGGCTCTTGTACTCGTTGACTTAATCTTGCCTTGCTTGCACCTTCCACTTTCTTCTGTCCTTAGTATTTATGATTTCAGTGCATAGTATCTGAGGTCAAAAAGCATTAGCAAAAAGCACCATTCACCACTCCAAACCTTGAGGGAGGAATTACAGCAGCTATCATGCTGTAGATATCATTGTATTGGGATAAGGCTGTACTCAGGGTGGAAGGAACAATGGAGGCAACCGCTCCTCAGGGACAGTGGCACTACTTTTTTCCATGAGCATAGCTAGATCTCTAGGATATACTGAGTATCCCATAGCTTTTCAGGGTGCTTTAAGGTCAATACTGATTGCATCTTTTGTTACTGACTCCTCTTTTTTTTTAACTCTCCAATGTCTGTATCTTCCTTACTGCTCCCACTTATGCATGCCAACAAAGTTACTCTCCTGTAAGATAAAAACCTCAGGCAAGCCCAGAAGGTAGGGAGGAGAGCTGTTATTGTCTAAAATTCAGAGGTTTAAATGATGACTCCTCTGTGCTGGCCAAAATATTTTTGGGCAGTACCCAACACCACAGTGTCGTGGTCTGTCTTTTCTGGCTCCTGCACTAAAAAGGCTGTGTTTCATTGCATTTAACTTCCAGTAACAAAAACTGGCCAATGAATTTTGAAATAATCACCCTAGGCACCCTTCAAAGCCAAAAGAGAAAGACGGGGCAAATCTTTTCTGCTTTACAAGTCTGTTTCACTTTCGGATAAATCATGGTCTGGGTGTTTCCCATCTTTTTCTATTGATAGATTTGTGACATCTTGGGTGGTTATCATTTAGAAGCATGTAATGGGCAAAATAAGTCCTGCATTAGGACAGCAACAATAAGAACAAAAATGATGACACTTTGTATGGATTGGGGTGAATATTTCAAAACTAGACAGAGGGACCTTCCCGGATAAATAGCACACATCACTACATAAAGCAAAATCCTCAAAAAACAACATAAATGCAAAATCAGTGGGGAACTGCTCGAATATTAGCAAGGTGTTTTACTGCAAAATCCAATTTAGTGTCCACGGTAATGGCTTGACAGTGCTCTGCTCACCAGAGCTTTCCTAAGTGGTAAAAGGCATAGTTTTGGATAAATCATCCAGCTGACGAGGCAGCTGGGTGCATTATTAATGGCATGGTGGGCTATTAATGGCGTACCCTGTGAGGCTCACAAAAAAAATATTAAAAAATAATAGGATCAAATTACAGACTGTGAGATAAAAGAACGCTTATGTAATTGAATTTTTATAACAATATTTACAAAATATGGTAAAATCAAGAAAAGGTTTTCAGTGTGTATTAAGCTGTCCAATAGAAAGAATGGCACTGCTGAAGCTGTACTTAAATTAGTTTCTATTTTGAAAAAAAGCAAGCAAATTGAGAAGACTGGAGGAAGTCAGACTCCCAGGAGGGTGCTTGTATGATTGGCTTTCTCCAGCCTTCACAGCATCTCTCAATGCAAGCAAGGAAAATCTCATGCCCATAAGAAAGTGTTGGCCATTAGAAACGTGTGTATTTCTTAGGAAAGTATGTAAAACTTCAAAGCTGTATTCTTATTAGACAGAAGCCAAGGAACCTTTCTGGAAATAGAGAGCAGAGGGAAAAGAGATGTAACTAATGTTTCAAAAAGGAAAATGTAAGGGGAGATCTGAGCAGAGACTCAGCAAAATTGTGTTTTTGTTTCATATCTTAGTCTAATCTTACTTCAAAATTTTCTAAGATCTTTATATTCTTCTTCACAATAAGAATAATAAAGCACACATATACTGTTTATCCAGAGTGTTCAGGCCCACTCTTCTAAGACCTGATGGAAAAGTTTGGCCATTTTTTCGCTGTTCTTGGTCTCTGGAAACTTTCTCATCCCTTGAGTAGGAAGGCTACATGAAGATCCTGGCCTGCATTCACTTCTGAACATGCCTGTGGTTTGTTTGGAGAGCAGTAGCTGAGCATGCAAAAGACATGAAGAGCAACTGAACAACACTGACAATGCCTTGTACACCTGAGTTGCAAGGTATAATTATAATGTTCCCATGAAAATGATTACTTTGTCCCGGAAAGAGTAATCCAGGTGGAGATGATTGTCTTTGCTGAAGTATTAAATTCAAATACATACAATTGTTTGAGCAAGTCTTGGAACATCTGAAGTCCATGACAACTTTGGGTGTCACAAGAATGGCTCCCATAACGCAAAAGAACCTGTGATGTCTTGGAATGGATTTTGTGTGCTATACTTGGGGGGAAAAAAACAACCACAAAATATGAGTGCATAAATGGCATGTAATTCATCATCCTTTTCAAAGGATCAGTCCACACACCCTGAAATGAGAACTGCATGGATATAAAAATAATACTCTCCGTTCTCCTGACACAAAACCTTGACAGAATCTGTTTCCTTCTGTTCCTGGCATGGTCAAAAGGAGAACCGAATGAAACAGATAGTTATTCTACCCCAGGTCTAAACATGTATTTATTTATATATTTGTTTGCTTTGCCAGGTCTAGAAGCATACTGTCTAAAACTTGCTTTTTACACCATCCTCACAATATATATGCAGTCCCTAAGCACTGCACTGTTTTTTTAAGGGTGTGATCAAACCCTCCTCAGCAAAACCACCTGAGGAGATGCATAGCTGTGTGTTTGACACATGGCTCTCCATGTACCTGACAAGCTGGGGCGGTTTCAATTCATGACTTCTTAATTTTGACTAATGCCATCAGTCTGTGCCTCCTTGCAGGTGCCATGGATGGGCCAGAGGCTGAGCCTCTGGTGCGGTAAGATGTGCATACAGAAACCTCAGGAACTCCTCCCAACTTTATCACCCAATGATAATTTTGGTCCGTTCCAAATATTGCCAAACCTATGAGGACTGAAAACTCAATTCATTAACTTCTGGTGTCATTTGCACCGCTGAACATTGAGCTCAGTATGGGTGGTAACTGCTATGTTTAGTCACTTTAATCAAAATTTCACAGACGTAAATGAGCACACACGGGAGAAACCTGGTGGGTGGAAAATTGAGCCTGTGCACTGCATGTCGTAAAGCAGATTTAGTAATAATAATAAAAGAAGAAATGATCCACTTGTGTTGCAAGATTTGGTGGTTTATGTATGTGCAGAGGTTTAAGGATATAAATGTTGAACATTGTTGTTATTTAACAATGAATTCCAACAGGTTTAATAAAACATTTACTTGTCAGTTTATGACAAAAATTGCATTTAATAATGTACACTGTAAAGCCTTGCTTTTCAGGGCTATACGTGTATTTTAGTGTTGCATTTGGAAACCTTAGCACATACTTGCCTTTAAATTCACTGCATTGCCAACTGGCCTCTGTTGTATGTGGGAACAAGTGTCTTTGTCATGTTTGAAGAAATCCTGGGAGAAGAAATCATGAGGAAGGCTCAGGAAAAGTAGAAGCTCCTAACAAGATGCCTCAGATGAACTAGCAGGGCACATTACTTTGCCTTTGCTTTCTGTTAGCACATGTGTATAAGAAAATGTGTTCGCTTTTAGCTACATTCAATATGTAATAAAAACAAATCTGTTTTTCAGCCACCGGAATGAAAAATGCATTTTTCATTGTTAAACGACAAATAGTTTCCTATTGTAGCGTAACACAAATATAATTCATCTACCTACAGTTCCCCCCCCCCCCCCCCCCCTTTCCCCAGTACTTCATCCTTTTGCTTAGGTAAACCGATGAGAAAATACAGGAAGATAAAAGTAGTGGCCAACAGAAGATTAGCTTTATGGTTAAGACATTGGAATGAGAATTAAGAAATTTGTCTTCACTTCTGGGCTTGGCCACCTCAGGGAAGTGAATTATTCTCTCTTTGTCTCAGTTCCCCAACCTCAGGATCCACCTTTGATCACTCCTTGGATATCTTTTCTATTTAGGCTGAAGCCAGGATATTTCTCTTTACTACACTTTTGTTCTTTTAGGTGTTTCAATAGTCTTATGGGTGCTATTCTAACATACCTAAAAATGTAATATTTCTGACAACAGTACTAAAGGATGAATTCTACCACAAATATTTGCTCAGGTCTGCCCTTCAGGCTATTGTTCACTTGGCAGAAGAGCCACACTTCTGCAGGTGACTGGGAATTCATGAGTTCCGTTGATGTATTAGGGAAATTAGCCACATGCTTCTGAAATGCATGGCTTAAAACTTGTTTAGGCCACGTGCACACCATTTTTTGGGACTGACACTTTTTCTGGCCTCACAGAACTTTCAGCTCTGTACAGACTGCAGTGGAGTCAGCTGGGCTCTGTAATGAGCACTATACCTGCTTAAAAGGATGAAGAAACGGTGTGATCTATCTGACAGTTTTATTCTGGGAAGAGCTCCAGGAATGGATAGCATGACATTTTGGGATTTATTTTTCCTTTAACTCCCAAAGAGTATTAAGGAATAAAGATGACTGAGGAGAAAGGCTATATCTTATGTGCAGAATTCCCACCAACGAAAATAAGGCCTAGAGCTTTTACCTCAAGACTTTAGCACTCTAAAATGATTTGACATTAGAATGGAAATAACATTTTTGGGTGAAAAAATCACTAAAAAACTGTTTTGATCTCATACTAACTATAGTTTTGGGACAAAAATGAGTAACCTTTTAACTTTTCCATGCCTCATCGTCCTCTACAAAAATTGATTCAGTAAAAATTTGAGTAATTTTTTGAATATAAAAAGAAATGAACCAAATGTGTTTTAATAAAGAGTAAGTCCAGTCTTGAAACAAATGACAAGACTTTGTTGACTTCACCGATATTGTACAAAATCATAATAGGATTTCTCAAATATCTAATAGTTGTACGCATGTTTTATTGTTAGAAATGAGGCTGTAGGAAGATCCTACATGAAGTTCAAATATCTTTATTGTAAAAACTGAATGTTCACTTCTGAATTAACATATAAAAATTGCGCCATCTTTAAAAATATTTCCACTAGATTCCCTTTGTCAAAGCAACCACAAGCTCTCTGTTGATCACACTCATCTGTCTATAGTTGTTCTATTAACATAGTTATTTCTCATACCATTTTGAACTGCCCCTTTCAGCCAGTCTTCTTCATTTACTTGAGTTTTTCAAGTATACTTATACCATCTCTTGTTATCATCCTCAGAGGAATGGAAGCTCCACAGAAACACATCCAAAATAGTTGCATTGCTTGATTTCAAATACTTTTTCTTTAAGAGAAAAAAAAAAAAAAAGTATATATGCTTTCTGTAGTGCCCTTCTTAAAAGTGATGATGTATCAGCTATATTTTCATGAATACCATTCTCTTTCATGACTATTTTCTGCCTTATCATTTCCCCCATGTCCTTCCATCAGAATATACCAATTTTTGTCTCCTGTTTAAATTCTGATTATAACCTATTTAACATAGGAACCACTGTTTTCTCATATCTTTTAAATTATCTGGTACGATTTTATTCTCGTCTGTGGCTAAGACTCAAGTACTGTGAAAAGAAAATATAGTTATTAAGATAGCTTGAACTTAAAAATAAATTCTCTAGCAGTTAGGTAGGTGTCTATTTTGAGTGTATTTCAACTTTGAATTAGAATCAAATAGGTTATTATGTGTGAACTTACTGTGAGAACACGGAAAAGACTCTAAAAACCTTTTATTTAGAAGAACTTCAGTCTGATAGAAAATTTTAGGTAATGATGGTCTCCTTGCAAGCATTGGGCTGAGTCACCAACACTCCCAGAATAGCTGTCATTAATTCTTTCCTCTCCAGGATTTCTCTAATTCCATTCTTTAAAGTGTAATTTGGAGAGCTTTTATTTTGTTCCACCCACCCACCCACCTCTCTCAGATGATTTGATCATAGAGAAGAATTTGCCTAAATATAAATACTAAGTTCCATGTAAGATGCTTTCTATATCAGCACTCATCTCCAGCTGATGGTCTGGAAGAATGCATATTTTCTGTGGATCTGAGTTTGACAAGTCCAAGTACCTCATGTGGCACTAGGCATCGTAGCGATTGAACCTTGATCTCAATGGCTTTATTAATGACTTGTAGCTGCAATCATGTTTGCGTAGTCTTATGAAACATCAGTCTACTCTTCTGGCAGAGTATTCTATCTGTGCTAAAAAGTGAAGAGATAAAAATCTTAATTTTCATAATTACTCTTCAAGAGCTGAGACAGCTGCTCCCACCAATTCTGTTTCCTGAGAAGAAAACCTACTGACCTGCTTGTGGCTTTCTTTGTACATTCCCCGTGCCAGTAACAAACTTCCATCCACTGAAACACCTTCAAATACCTCACATTTCTTCTATTCCCCTACTGTTTTGATTCTAAAAGCATTATATCCTCTTAGCCATGCTTTGTGAGAAGCTTCATCTTGAGCAGCTGTGATGGGCCCTCAGCTGGCTGTCATAAGCCAGTTGGTTCCAGCCACCTCAGGGAACTGCCATCAGAGTTCTTAAGAAAGTTTGTTTATTCTCTATATGAGTATTCTGCCTCCTATCTCTAAAACAAGTGTGTGCTTTTTCCTTGTATCTTCAAAAACAGGTGTTTTGTTTTCTCTGAAAATGTTTTGTCAGGGAACGTTATTTCCTAAACACAAGAAGTTCAGTCATTTTCTATTCCCTTTCTTTCTCTACTAGCTTGGCAACATCTGCTTTTGCAAGATCTTTGTGTCCAGTGAAATGCTTCCTTGTTAGCCTGCCTCATTTTTTGCCAAGTGATGTCTATAATACCAGAAGAAACCAAGACATTTGCAGTGTTTTGATTAATTCAGATGGATAGTAGTTGGTTGTTCCATTTTTTTTTTCCCTCATGAATTTTGAATTTCATCGAGTAATGGAGGTGAAAGAGAACTCAAGTCTTTTTGAGAAGTTGGTTTTCTTCTCATATATCCTAATAACAACTGTTATTTCTATAGCATCTATGAGTGATTGAGCTAGTAACTACTTTAGGAACACTAAGCCTCTTAGAAATCAGCTGGGATTATGTACTGTTTTATTTATAGGAAGCTTGTGGTAAAAATATAGGCAACTGAAAAAGAAATATGTGACAATTGTTGAAATCCTCTTTCATCATTTTTGGATTAAGGGTTTTCTTTTCTTCCTTTCTTAATAGCTGTTTCTTGGTTCTTGGTCAGCATTGCTTCAGCATTTGATCCTCACAGGTGGAGTTTGAGAGGGTATTTGAGATTTAACCTTCAATCTAATTTGCTTACTTTCCATTTCAAATCTATTTGATTCACAGACAGTTAGACATGTTGCATATAATGAAAGGAAGCACGTAATCTGTGGCATCTGCATGTAGCCTGAATATCTGAAACCTTAAAAAAGATATGTGTTTTTCTTTTTATTTGGCTTGGGATTTATGCTCCTTATCATGGACTGTGTGATCTAAGCAACTGTCTCCTAGTGTCCCTCTGAGGAAACTTGCAAAGTTCAACTATTTATAGACTGAAATAAAGCACACCTTTGCTGGCTCTCATAAGCACAAGGATAAGAACAAGTTTCATTATGAAATAGATTTAGTTAATATCTTCAACATAAGTAATATCCTTTTAGAGATCTATATGCATTTCATTTGCATTATCAACATGGAGAAATTTCACAGCTCCACTCTATTCTTGTTTTTTTTTTTTTTTCTTTGTTTTTGTTTGCTGATTTCCCTGTGATTTCTTTTTTTTTTTTTTTTTTTTTTTTTTTTTTTAATTTTATATTGCAATAATGAATGTGTGCTAAAAAAAAAAGTCAAATACAAAATCCCATGAATGACCCCCAAAATTCCTAGACTCATTACATGAATTTCTCTAATTCCCCTTTGTGGATAAGAAACAAGACATAGCACCTGAGAAATCTGAGCAGTGAAGCTTTGATTGCCTGGACTCAGTTCTCCACTACTGAATTATTTGATAATTTCTAAGAGTTTTCAAGGTGGGTGTGAAGTATTGACATTTTATTTAGTCACCTTTTTGATCCAGTTTGGTGTGATTTTATCTGGCCGTAAATGCTGAGAGAAAGATTAGGGACAAAAAAGAATTGGAACCATTAAGGTACTTAATAAAAAAAGCAGCTTAGTCACAGGATTTACACATTCAAATAAAAATTTATTTATTCTGTACCCCAAATTTGGCAATTCCATGGAAGAAAAATAGTGCATTGCTGACCTGAGGGCTGGCTTGAAAGAAGACCCAGTAACCAGACTGCATTAGAGCAATATAATTGAGAGCTTACCAGCAAGGAGATACTGCTGGGAGCAGTTTGGTTGTGACTGGGTTATGTTGCAACCACTAGACAGAATGACCTTTCGTTACGGGTCTGCCTGACAATTTACAGCACTGAAATCAAAATGGGGTGCAGGAAGGGTAAGGAGACCAGCTTTTAAACTAAGAGGTAGAAGATGCTTAGACTGCAGAAAGAATAATACATTGGCACAAAATTCTCTGGGTTCAAACAGGAGGAGGTGGCAGATACAAAGCTGCGTACACATGCATTGGTGGCTGCAAATCTGAATGTGTACGGTTGTAAGGTATTATCACTTTGAGGAAAGGGGCAATATTTTGTAGGCTTCAGTTCTTCTGGCACTTAATTCAATCTGAAATTGCCTTTTAGACGCACTTTTTGCCTGAGAGTTGAAATTTCCAATTTATCGTGTTTAGTTTATGTAAATTATGAACATTACTTTTAAGATGCATGCATTGATGTTTATGAGAGTGCCAAGATTTTTCTCTCATAAACCAGCCAAAAACGTCTTATATAAATTCCATGCTGTAGATTGGCTATTACAATTGCAAGATCAAAATTATTCTTGGAGGTGAATGCTAACACAGCAGCCAAAGACCTTTTTCTGTTCTGTTTTTTTTTTCCCTTACCAATTATAATACTTAATAGAGGAAGTCAACATATTCCTACCACTGCAGAAAATAAATTACTGTAAAAATTCACAGCTTTGTTATGTTTAGGGACTTGAGCCTAGTTGTTTTTTGTTTTGTTTTTTTTTTTTTCTTCAAGGTTTTAAAACAAAACGAGCCTCTTCAAAATCATACAATACCATGTAATTGTAAAATAAAGTCTGATCCTGCAGAACATTTCAGATGGAATTTATTTCATCTGACTTTAGCTGTCCAGTGAGTCATCTACAGTCAACAGAAACAAAGGTGGGTGATTCATCTCACATATAAGTGTCTAGGACAAATGACATGGATTCGATTCTGGAGGTGCCCTGGGCTGTGTCTAACCTGCATAGGTTTCTCTCCAAGGGAGGTCTGAGAAAATTCCCAAGCTTTGGTGAATACGAGATTGTGACTGGTACCTTTCCTCAGGCTGTGAAAATCTGTGAGTCCTACAATTAGGTACAGTTTCTGTCACTACATTATCCATTGAGGTAATATAAAGAAAGTCAGAAATATTTTCCCCAAATATCCACTTGGAGGGAGTCAAATATCTACAACTTTGACAAACATGCACAGGAGAGTCTAAATAATTGCAACTGAGTGGCCAGGAGCTTTGAGTAAGCTTGTTGGAAAATACAAGTTCTGTGTCTGGGGTAAAACTTTACTTTCCATATTTTTCCCCTCCCATAATTGTGATTTCCTTCATAGCTGCCATGTTGTAATTTGACAATTTGGACATTTGGAGATTAGACTGGCTGTTGGATTGCAGAGTAGAATGCCAGAGCTTTGGTAATAAAACTGTATTAACCTCTTACCTATTTACTATTTACTACAACAAGATTTACTACTACAAGACCTGATGCCTATGAGGCTATTAATGGCTACACCTATCAGGCTATTAGAGGCTTCTTTGGTCTTACCTTCATGACAGTATAGGCAAAACAAGATTTACCTATACCTCAGCCTACTCAATCCTCATTCTTTCTCCTGATTGAAGTCAAAAAGGCTTCAGCTTCTTTATTTCTTTTTTCAAGAGAGATGGTCTCAGCATGCTTCTAACTAGAGCTCTAAGAGTTCCTTCGAACTGCCATGAGGCCTTTCACAACATATGTTTGGGAAAAAAATTAAATAACCTTGAGAGATTTTTATTTATTTATTTATTTATTTATTTCATTCTTTTTTTCTTCAAGTAGGCACAAGGCTAAGCTTGCTTTGTGTCTATGCCACTGCAAAGCTGTTTGTACTTCATAAAACTAATAGTTAATGCAGATGCTAGTAGTAGGAGACTGCTTTTGCAAACACGACTTTCAAACAATGCATCCTGCTGAACATAGGCTTTAATAATAGAGTGCTTGGATGGCCAGCTGTCTGTCAAATCTCTCTCTGTGGGCTGTAATAAACTCGTTCTTTTTGGTGACAGGGCAAGGAAGTTCAATCTGCCGTGGGACAGTTTCTTAAATAGTTCTTTTTTCTAAATCTCAAGCTGTGTTAGAAGGAGAGAAGTGTTTCTTAAAACCCTTGTGAAACTGTAAAAGTTCCCATACATTTTTTTTTTCTTTTCTGTTTTTTCTTTTTTTTTTTTCTTTTTTCTTTCTTTTCTTTCTTTTTTTTTTTTTTTTCCTTTTTCTTTTCTTGAAGAGATTAGAGCTGCAGCTTTACACAGTCTTCTTGCAATTATTTTATCTTTGGTCATGGCCCACTGGTTGGATTTCACTTGAACATCCCAGTCAGTAAACAGAATACTTGCAAAATTTGACATTGAAATGCGGGTTGGACTTCTTTTTCAGGAGTTCTTACTTTCAACAACTTGCCTGCAGTACAGTCATATGGACTCTACCTGTTACTCAGCTCAGGGGGAAAAAGGACCCAGGAGTGTTTACTTTTATTTCAGAACTCAGGGTTGTTTCATATGAATTTAGCAGCAGTTCAAAGCAGCTGCTTTACGTGGTGCACTGATAAAACCCAGATGCGTTTTCAGCTTTGTTACAATTTGCTTTAGAAAGCAATTGAAAGGTATTTGTAAATGCATACCTACTGTTATCAAAATGCATCCATAATCAGCACCCCAAGTAATCAGTGAATATGGAGAGCTAGAAGGAAAAAAGACAAACCAAATGAGAACCTACTGAGATACGTGCTTGGGTTCAGCCTCTCCTTTCTGACAGGGGCAGATGGGGAGCAGCAGCAGGCAGTAGCCCTGATCCAGCAGCTCTCAACTACATGCTCTGCTCGTTAGCTAATACAGAAGGTGCTCTTATTGCCACCTGGGAATTCATCACGCTGGCACACTTGCCAGTAAGCTGGCATTAAATCTGTTTTGCACTACTGAAGTTGCACAAAACAGTTTCAAGAGCCTGGACAGTCAAAACCTTCCACCTGTAATGATGATGGCCAGCATATGGAGAATCCAGCATAGGCAGGATGGTGCTCTAGTAATCTCATTTTGGTAAATGTTCAGCATAGGAAGGTGCTGCAACATATATTCTGCTTGAGCGTCAACCTTAACACTGTTTAGGAGAGGCACCTGGCAAGCTGCCCCATGGCTTATTTTATGACCAGCACTGTAATGATACACAGTCTTTGCACCAATCGGACATTTTATACCAATGACCTTAGTAAACAACTGCTGTTCATACTGTGTCTCCCATAAATACATTTCTATAATTTTACCACAGACCTTCACATGTAAATGGTAAAACATTTTTTACAGTTAATCGGTGAACATAAACAACCAATGCAATTTTCTGTACGTGTAATGAATGCAAAGCTGTCTCAAGTGAAAAAAATCTCCCCACACCCCAAAATTTATTAATTCAAAACTCCAAAGATATAATAATCAAAATGCTAGTTCTGTTCCTAGCTGCCACATCCCCAAGTGCTTCTCTTGCTACATTTCCTCAATATGTTGCATAGACATGACAGAAAATTGATCTAGGCAACCATTTATTGATTTACCTTCTGGTATGAAAAATTGTGTATTAACCTGAACTGAACTGGTTCTTCATTCCCTTCCTTCTTGCTCTTACATTCCACAGGGAGGAAAACTCTCTCCTGGGAAAAGAGATCCTTAAACTACCATGATACATCATTTATATGTCATTTTTTATTCTCATTTTCTACTGCATTTGTACTAGTGCCTAAGTGTGAGCATTCTCCCTAATTTCTGAACATGCTTACCTAGCACAAAGTATGTTTACAGAGCAGTTGGAATTTCAGAAAAGATAAGACTTGATTAAAATCTTGTTCTGGTTTCAGCTGGAAAGGCCCTTGAATGATTACAGCTTAGATGCAAGAAAAGCCCCATAAAAGAACAATGTTTTCTGTGTGAAATGAGGATGTGATCTGAGACAGCCAGTAAAGCTTCACCAAGGGCAGGTTGTCCCTGACCAATTAATGGTCTTCAGTGGAGTGACAGGATTGGTGGACAAAGGAAGGACATCTGATGTCATCTACCTGGACTTGTGCAAGGCCTTTGACGTGTGCCCAGGTGTCACCCTTATCTCCAAATCAGAGAAACATGGATCTGAAGGCTGGATAAAGCGTTGGTTGGATGTGAGTTGTGGATGTGTGCAATTGCTCTATGTCCAGGCAAAAGCTGATGATGGGCAGTGTCCTCCAAGTGCCCATCTTGGGACCAGTGCTCTTCAGCATCTTTGTTAATGACATAGACAGAGGGACTGAATATTCCCTGAGAAAATTTGCTGATGACACCAAAATGAGTGGTGCATTGGACACAATAGAAGGAAGGGATGCTATTCAAAAGTACTTGAAAAGTCTTGAAAAATAGACCCACATGAACAGAATGAGGTTCAACAAACCAAGTGCAAAGTGTTGCACAAACTGGGAGGGAATTTACTGACAGCAGTGCTGCAGAGAAGGGCCTGGGAGTCCTGATGGAGCTAGACACAAAGCCAGCAGTATGCTCTTGCAGCCCGGAAGGCTAACTGCTTCCTGAGCTACATCAACAGAGGAGTGGCAGCAGGGAGATCTACTCTCCCGTTGTGATGCCCCATGTGGAGTTCTGCATCTAGACCCGAGGTCCCAACAAAAGATAGATGTAAAGCTTTTAGAGATAGTCCACAGGAGGACCAAGTAGATGATCAGAGAGAAGAAAGTTTGAGGGAGGAGGGCTTATTTAGCTAGGAGAAGAGAAGGCTCCAGGGAGACCTCACTGAGGTCTTCTAGTACTCGAAGAGAACTTGCAAGCAGGAGAGGAGCCAAATTTTTTACACAGTCTGATAGCGATAGGACAAGTGGGAATGACTTTAAACTAGAAGAAGGGAAAATTAGGTTAGATATTTAAAAGAATTTTTTTTCTCAGAGGGTGGTGAGGCAGTGGAACATGCCCAGAGAAGCTGTGGATGCCCTATCCATGGAGGTGCTAAAGCCCAGGTTGGATGGGACTCTGGGCAACCTGACCCAGTGGTTGGCAAGCTTGCCCATGGCAGGCGAGTAGAACTAGGTGTTCTTTAAGGCATTATCCAACCTAAGCCATTCTATGACACAGGGAATCACCAAGTGTATGCCACTTTATGTCCTCATTGGAGAAATTTGTGCAAGATAAAGCGTAGCACATAGTGATGTGCTTTTCTGCTCTGGACAGTGTGAGCAAAAAGAGCTTTCATGTTTCTTTTACCTGCTTTCATTTTCTGGAACCATTTCACTCTCAATTGACCTTGGGTTTTGGAGAAAGAAAGCAGTCAGTGTTGTCTGTTTTTCCTGTATAGGTAACTGCATTGTGCTCAAACCCACCTCACCCTTTGGTACTCTGTAAGTATAGAAGATATGACCTCTCTGGTTTGGTCTGAAGAGTAATGAGTTTCACAGATATGAATCCATAATGGATGAGTCTTCCTGCTTTGTCACTAGGGATGCTTAAAATAAATAAATCTCTAAAAGGCAGAGGAAAATGAAAGCTCGCTCCTCATCTGAGGTAAACTGACTCGATTCCACAGAAATAATTCTAGCTCTGCTGGATTCTACCTAAGGACAATATTGTCTAAGCTCTATGTATATTCCAAACTACTCCCAAATACACAAAGAAAGAGAATAAGAACACTTACCTGTCCTTTGAAGGAAATATTATTCTAAAATATTAAAGAAACTCCATGAAACCAGGGGAATTGTAAATCTAGGTCATTTTGTATCCACAAAATGTTAATTTTCTTAAAGTATTAGGAGTTTCTTACTGTAATGATTATTCTCCACGTAGAACATAACATGGTTATGTATATTACAGTAATTGTTATTAGCTATTATGATGTATATAGCATTAGAATAACTTCCCAACAGGAGAAACTTGCAAGCAATGGATTTAGAAACAGAGGCACTGAGCTGGCATATACATCCCAAGAACATGAAGTACATCATTGACATTGATGGGAGAAGAACGTGGCCCTCTCTCTTCTAGTGATACTTTGGTGTTGATATAGTGATAGCAAAGAGACAAAAAAAGGTGGGATACGTGCCTTCAGATCTGAGAGAGGACTACTTTGGAAAGGTGAAAATTAATAACTTTTTCAGGGGTTGGACGTATCTATTCAAGTAATTGTCATGTATATTTTAAGTTTAATAAAGCTCACATCATATTTTATTTCCCTTTTACATTCTGTTCACTAATTGTGTGAAGTGTGTGATTAGCTTTGGCAGCATTATTCAAACCTAATTTCAGTGTTAAGAAGCAACCATAACTTGAAAGAAAATAGCTACACTGCTGCGGGGATCCACATGGCAGCTCTTTTTTTTTTTTTTTTTTTAAAAAAAACATTTTTATTTCATGAAGAAAATAAATTGTGTAGAAAGTTTTGGTTCCTGAAATCACATTTAAGATTAACTTTCAGCAGGCTTCTTAAAGGATTGAAACAGCCACTTTGTCAAGGGATTTTAGATCTCTCTTTCTTTATACCCATCTTGTGATTCATCCCTATATATAACAGATGTTGTCTAGTCTTCAGGGGTATATTCTCTTATACGTAGAGCTGAATCCTAAGAAGGAAATAAAAGTATTGAAAATATTGTTACATAGCAATAGCAAGTAGTCCCTGGTGGATCAATGTCTGCTATCTATAATACATAGTAAAGAATATTATCTGAAAGAACCATTTTGTGTCAATAAGTGAGAGATAAAGAGTTTTTACCCACATCATTTTTCATTTAATAAATTAATTGTTTATGTCATTTTAGGAGTCTTCCTCCTCAGATTTCTAAAGCCTATTAAAGTGTAGATCCTATCATAGACTATTATAGGCTCATCTTTTGCAAAGGAAAAGCTAAAGGGAAGAACAAGACATGATTTGTTCTTCAGATTTGGAACTGAGTTTTAGTCTTTGTGTCTTCGGTTCTTAAAATCAATGGAAAATCAGCAAGCTTTATTTATTTATTTATTTATTTATTTATTTATTTATTTATTTATTAATTTTGTGGCAATAAGAAGTTCCTTGTGATTGCAAAAGGCCAGTTATTTTACAGCTATACTAAGGAATGCAGCTGGACAGTGATGGCTGAAGGGAAGTTTAAGTCATAGAACCTTCTACAATTTACAAGAACTGACTGCACAAATCTCAGGTTCTTTGCTGTATCCATTAGATTGCCATCTGCATGCATCACTTTAAATCTTTAATAACTCAAAGGCATAGATTGCTTCCTTAATGAGGTCTACATTGATAATTTTTGGCAATGAGATCCTGGTAGCTGTATATAGTTACTTATATTTCCCCTTCACTTCATTTTGTTGGACACTAAGATGCAGGAAAAGTATTCTGGGGTGAACACCTATCTTGTTTCTTATGGTATTAGATATGGGTAAGGAATGTGTTCAGCTGAATACAATCAAGCAGTGTGCTTTAAATTAGAGGGCCACATTATTGTGGTTTAACCCAGCAAGCATCGAAAACACATGCAGCCTTTTGCTCACTCTCCCAACTCCTTTCAGTTGGTTGGTGGAAAGAATCGATAAAAAAAATCAAAATAAAACGTGGAACTCAGGTTGAAATAAAAACTATTAATTAGGACAGAAAAGGAAGAGAGAAATAACAGTAATGTTAGTCATTATATATATACATAGATGTATATGCACAAAAAAAGCTGCTCAGAACAATTTCTTAGGACTATCTGACTAATGCCCAGACAGACCCTGAGCAGCACTCCTCATGCTGGCCATCTACCATCAGTTATATAGCTTTTTTTCACATGATACTTTGTGGTATAGAACATCCCTTTGGAATGCTTAGGCCAGCTTTCCTAGTTCTGTCCCATCCTGCCTCCTTGCTCTTCCCAAGCCCCTTGCTCTAGGATAGTATGAGCAGTTCAAAAACTGAGATGTCCTCTGCTCTGCACAACACTGCTCAGCAACAACTAAAACATCAGTGTGTTACCATCATTGTTTTCCTCCTAAAGCCAAACTGTAGCATCATAACGGATGTTATGAAGAAAATTAGCCATGTCCTAGCTGAACCTAGGACAAATTTAAGAACATAGGAAGTGTTGAATCTTAAATTAATGTATCTGATATTAAGGGTCAAATACATTCATATCATTTCACATCTAGTGTCAGGTTTCACTTTAGAGAGGCTCATATTCCATCTGACAAGGGAAAGCTTTCTGCTTTGTATCGGCTCATAAGTTATAGTTGCTCTCGCATTCTTTGGAGAATGATGCCAATACGGAAATTGATCAAACTCCAGTTTAGGTCAGAGTCTTATATCTGCAGAAGGCCATAAAATTCACCTTTCAAGCTAGTCTGTGCCCATCTCCCATGGTTTCCTACCTGACTGTTTCTGTGAACAGACAAAAAATCTATAGTAGTGCATACACGCTACATTACATGCACTTTCTTGATATAATTAGTTGAGTCTCCTTTGGCTTGAGAGAACTTTTTCCCTTGAACAAAATTGATTTTTTAAGTTATCTGATTTGTATTTAATAGTGTATTCAAATCTCTTCCTTAGAATCTATAGACCATCCTGCCTGACCTACATCAGCAATGAATTTCTCAGAATACATTAATCAAATTCAGTTTCCATAAATTTTGTGCATTTTTCTCCTTCATTTAAAAAATGAATGACATTTTGTCTATTTTTTTCCATTCAGCTGAAAGTCAGGTCCTCAATTTCTCTGTTATTTTATAAGCTGAAAGTGTAACATAATAGCATTATATAGGGAGCAGTTTGATATGCATACACTGATGTGTACCTTTAATGTGTGTGTGCATCATGACACCCGTAGTGTCATAATTAGAACTGTAATCTAATTACGGTGGTAAAACAAACATTAAAGTGAAACCCATAGGTGTTCTCTTGAAGAACTGAAGGTCATTTGTATAACTTGGCAAAGAATCTTGTCTTCCAAAATCCGCATGGGATTCTCCACTGCCAGGATTTAGCAACCACAGGTTCCTGCTGACACTACAAAAAAAAAAAAAAAAAAAATCATTTGAAAGAAAAGTTAATGTTTTTACTTTTTTTCCAAAAATAACATACTTTTTTTTTCCCCCTACCAGTGCTCATGCAAAATGCATAGGACTCTGATTCTCAGCTGCTGCTGTCTGGAAACCGTATGCCACTAGATTAAAAAGAAATGTGTATTGTATATATTATTTGGAAATCTATCTGTCTCCTCAGCAATGGCAATTGCCACAAGGGTTGCAGAAGGGCTTTCCTCATAGACTTCTCTTTTTGAGGCTCCCATGGTGTTCCCAAGTGCACCTGGGATTTCAGTAATTTACACTTATCTGACCAGAACTTAGGAGTTATGTCTATTTTGGTTCTCTAGTTTATCCATGATGTCACCAGGGAGAGGCAGGGACCTTCTGAGTGTGGAGGACAAGTAGGCATTTGGCAGAGATGAGATGAACTGCTTTCTTGCATTGCTGGTACTTCTGCTGGCTGTAGAAGAACCTCAAGAAAATATTTGATCACCAAATCTTTAGGAAACATAAGCTAGATGAACCTCATTCTCTGTGTAATCATAATTTAGTTTCTAGCATTTACTGATAACAATTTAGCATATAAAATGCATTTCCATGTAAAGAGAAGTCTGTTAGGATTAAAAATCCATTTGTTGGCCTCACAAAAAATCAAAAAGTTCTTTAGCACAGGAAAATTTTTCCTATGTCCTCAAGACATTCTTGTGATCCTTTCAAGTTATTTGTTCCAGGAGCAAATTTATCACTTTATTTCTTGTATTTCTCTGATGGATCAAGAGTTTCCAGAGTCGAAATTGTACTAAAGCATACCAAAAATAAGTGGCTGAAAACAAGAAAACCTTTATCCATTGTACACATTCATATAAAATTCAGTACAAGTATTCTGAATTTCAGTATCACTGTGTAATTTGTACTCATGAACTGAATGTTGTGTGTTTGGCCAAGCTGTGTTAATTTGACAGTGATCTACACTGAAGGTGATACAGACCTTTTGTGGAAGTAATACTGAAGAGATCATAACAAGAGAAGTTGAAGACTGCTTTCCATTAGGTTCCAACATGTTCTTCAGAATGACGTAAAGGAATGAAATAATTCTTAACTGAATGAGACATACAGAGTGGGAATGAATGCACTTAAACTTCTTCAAACAAAGAGATCACGGTGCTTTCATTCTTCACCCTTGAAGTACAAAGAAGGAACCAAACTGCCTGTGTCCACCCTGCACTTCTGTGAAAGGGGACATAGAAAATGCCCTAGATCGTCTGCAGGGGAAAGTTAAGGCAAATAAATCTGACAACTTTATTTATTTAATATTCAAGGTAATTCAGCGGGTGTTGAATTCATTTGAATATATATAATGCAGTGCAGACACCTGCTGCAACTGCACCTTGCGTCCTTGGTACATGAGTGATTTCTCCCAGTGAGAGCCAAGAACATGCTTCAAAATCCTCTGCTTTGAAGTAGCAGTAATAGAGGCTCCAATATGCAGGTATTATTTGTTGAGGAAACATCTTAACATATATAAAATGCTTTGATGAGTAAAAGAGAAGCTTAGAGTATTCTCATTGTCACCTGCAGGGATGACATTTACATTTAGAGGTAATGGCTTTCCATTCCTTGCTGCGGGGGGCACAGGTAGGATTCAGGGTTAACTTAAGGTACATCTGACTTTGTGTCAGACCAGGTTACCTAGCCTGACTTCTCTTTCTCTTCTTTTTGTCTGTATTAGATGGCCATGAAGAGGGCAGGTAGCTCTGAGACACTATTTGTATTGCTTCTTTGTCATTTATCCTTTCTGAGGTGGAGTTATACTGCTTCTGTTTTATGTCTGAAATTGAAGTTCAGAGGAAACAGCTTGGCTGCCTGGAAATGTCTATTATCCATTAGATTAGGCAGTGCAGTCATTTAGTAGTGAAATGTATACGTAGAATATACATTTTTAAGGCAGAAGAACACCTCTCCTTGATGAATCTCCTAGCAAAGAAGAGTAAGCTACAAAGCAAGATAAGACAAATATAATTATTTAACTTGTCTTGAAAATGATAGTGCAGAAATTACTCTTCAATATTTGGTATTAGAGTAACAGAAAAAATTGATCATAAATGTAGGCCTTGTCTTGAAGGGACACTAGCATCTAACTAGTTTTGCTCCCAGCGTGAAGTCTATGTGCCTTTAGACTCTTGAAGTAATCTTTTTCAAAAGAATTTTTAGTGAAGTTTTTTCAAGAACTCAGTATTTACTGTGTGTTCAGAACTCTGATATCTAAATCACATTAAAATGAAATTCTAATATATGTGTCCAAGATAGTTATAGCCTGAGATAGAAAAGGCACATGTCTCTTAACATTGACATATAGGAAGGCAGGAAAATTAGCTGCCTGAGTTGTCTAATAGGATATTTAAATCATGATTCTGACATTTAAATTTGTTTGGAAATTTTATTCCTATTCAAAGCCAAGTTCAAATGTAATAACAGTAAACCACAGAAATCCCTTTTGTTCTTACATGAAATTCTTCACCAGTAGAAGAATACTGGGGTGGTGAGAATATATTTTATTTCTGTTACTGCTGGTAAATTCACTTAGTGCTGGATAAAATACTTCTGTTACCAGTATTTATGGTTCAGACTATGGCTTTATATCTATTTCAGACATACTCTGCATGAAAATATTCCACAATTATCAAAGTATTTTGGGCTATCACTTTTCCAATGATTCACATGTAAGATATTTCAAGAAGCCACGAAGGAAGGGAGAAAGAATTATGTATAGGGTTTGTGGCTGTCAGATGTATATGAGGAAGATGACTCTTGTAGTCCCTGTCACAAATAGGTAATAATAGAGAAAATGAGGGAGAGATTCATTTTGCAGTTCTGATTCTTATGTAGGCAACTTTTTTGCCTAAATAGGAGTATCGACTGACTGAGGATTGGAAGGGCAAGAAAAAAAACAGTAAAGAGCAGTTGAGGATATTGAGAAAAATACATCTTTCCATCTGATTTCTATTCTATCTTCCTTTCTTTCTCAGGTTAGAATAAGATAATAAGAAACACATTATTTGAAATCTGGGCCTTCTACTGTGTAAAAAAAAGTGCCATGGGAGAAAAGATGGATAACAAAACTACTGAAAGCTGTATTTTAATTCAATTTGCATAATTCTTAGCACACTGAAATAATGCTTGTGGGTTTTTTTTCATATCCTTAAGGGATGGTGGCTTGTAAGATTCATGTGTTCAGTGATGTATAAATGAGCCAACCAACAAGAAAGGAAAGACAAAATAGTTCTGTGTATTCATACAACTTTGCACACCCGGCCACACTGTAACTGTAGTTAGAAGCAGCAGCTCTGATGGATGAAGTGTGAACCATAGCTACTGGGGGTCTAATTAGAGCTGGAAGCAGACTGCAACTGGGCAACTGTCATCCCATTTTTTTTTTCCTGTTTCTGGATTTCCATTATTTTTATTATTCATAATTGATAATATGGGTGAATCAATGGCTTTGATCAGAGCAGAAATCCTACTGAGTCTAGTGCTGCTTAGATATGTTTGTTTGTGTATATAGTCATGTACACATATGGAAACAGCCTCTGAGTGGAGGAACCTGGGTTTAAAAGACTCAGGAACGATCAAACAGTAGGGAAGCAGGGAACTGACATGGGAGTAAACCATCAGGCACTGATTAACACACTTAGTTGTATCATGTTTGGTTGTTTGTATTGATATATCTACAACCAGATGGTGATGTTTAAACATTTGTTTGATATTTAAAAATGTTCCACAATGTTTTGCACAGACAAATGTTGATACCAATCATTCTGGGTGCATTCAGCAAACAGGGAGTCTATAGTGACCTACTTAGACTTTCACCACCTAACTGGTGAAATGATTTTGATCATAACGTAAAGCTGTATTCCAGTTCTTGGGCTGCCCAGATTGGGCTCCACAGAGATCAGGCTCACACTTGGACTGCTCTGATGTTTTATAGAGCTGCATTAGAGATGATGTCTAAGGCAGGTTGTAGATCATCCTAAGAGACTTACAAAGGTTTCCACATTAAAGATATGAAATATCAAGGATTTAAGTACACTCATTTCTATAGTTCCTAAGTCCCTGGCTACTGCTCTGAGGACTAGCACTGGCTATGTGTGTGTGCAGTAGGTATAGCCATGTCTGTTCCACAGACCAAAACAGATTTCTCCCCTGCACAGGATGGTGTCATCTTGACACCACCTATACTTTGAGAGGCATTACTAGCTCCTTCTGTCCTCAAGAAGTAAAAAGAGGAAAGGTGGGAAGATATCTTTTTTTAGCTAGCCTTGGAGTATTGCACTGGACAAGAGAGAGGTTGGTGCACATTGTTTCAAGGGCCAAATTTGCATTGTCCCTTGTACAAAAACCAAAGCTAAATATGTCACAGAAGATGAGCCTAGCAGATCATACACGGCTGAAATGACAGCACGACTGCTGTGAATTTGTTGAGTATGGAAATTGAGGCCAAAAAAAGGAAGAATGAATTAGTACGTAAAGTACATTGCTACAAGGAAGTATATTATATCAATATCTTCAGTAGATATTTATGTGTGTGTATATGCATATAGCAATATACAGTGTTACATAAGGGGAAAATGTGCTGCAGAGAAAATGTACACCATGACTTATGTGCAGAAGAGTACACTGTTGCAGGAACAACAAAATCCTTACTCCAACTACTCCAACTGTCAAACACTGTTATTTCCCAGGGCATAAGACCACTGGGTCAGCCTGCTGTGAGCCAAATAATTATTTTGTACCATCATATTAAGCAATGCTTCATTGTTATTCTTCACTGTATTGTCACATGGGCAGTTGAATCTGAGTTCATTTGTCTTACATTTAGGACAGCTTTAACTAGGGATTTCTAAGGCTTTCTACAATTTTTTTTCTGCAGTGTTAGAGGGCTGACACTGGATCATGTAAATACAGTAATCTTTCATCTTCTTGGACGGTTGCAAAGCAGAATGTCCAGCTTTGTTCTAGTTTTTGGTTCTGTTTAATGCATGTGGATATCACTAGCTTATCCTTCACATATTTCAAAATGTTTTCAAAAGCTGTTGAATATAAGAAATACATGGAGCTATTGGAGTGGGTCCAGAGGAGGGTCTCAAGGATGGGCTGGATCATCTCTCCTATGAAGAAAGATTGAGGGAGTTGATCTTGTTTAGCTCGGAGAGGGCTCCAGGGAGATTTCATTGCAGCCTTCTTGAAGGGAACTTACAGACAGGAGAGTGATTTTGCAAACAGTCTGATAGTGATAGGACAAGGGGGATCGGTGTTAAATTAAAATAGGAGTTTAGGTTTGATGTTGGGTGGAAATACGTTACTCAGAGGATGGTAAGGCCCTATCACAGGCTGCCCAGAGAAGCAGTGAATGCCCCAACCCTGGAGGTGCTCAAGGCCAGCTTGGGTCAGGTGTTGGGCAGCCTGAGCTGTTGGGGAGCACCCACCTCACAGCAATGGAATTGGAACTGAATGGTCTTTAAGCTCTTCCAACCTAAGCCATTCTATGACCACATTATGAAATTCTACATATGTTCTCACCTCTTACTGAGTATCTAATGCTGAGGTCATACTCACACTGTTTTTGGAAATGATGCTATATACTGCTTAAAGCTGGGCTGTTGCTGTGAACTGCTGTGGCTCTGTGTTAGTGTTATATTATTAGTTTTTGGGTGTATGATGACAGAAATTTTCTGGTGGCGATATGTTCTTCTGGAAGTTGCACTTGAAAATTACTGACTTATTATGAAGCTTGGAGATTGGGAAAGTGATGGCAGTGTGGAGGGGACTTTCATGTGAGCTGTACCAGATTGTGTATATGCAGAATAAAGCCATTGTTGCTACTCTGAAACAGGATTGATAAAAAATTAAAAAAATAAATTAAAAAAAAAAAAAAAAAAAGAATCAAATAATTATTCTGTCTCAAATTATCTTTAAGTCTGTTAAGAAGAAATGCCAGAAAGTGAGTCTGGATTAACATTTGAAAACTGTACATGTGTCCAGAGGATGGTTTAAGAATTCCTATTTTTGCTTTGAAAAGGAGCAGGAGCACTGTCTCAGTCCATCCTCACTGACAGGATCACAACAGTTAGGGGGGCAATGAATAGGAAGGCTTAGTAGCTTATTAAATTGCTCCAGTTATGTCACAAGCACTTGTTTAAGTACGGCAGAAAGCTGAACTGAAGTCATTTAGGTACCTTTGAAAACTTGTTTTTGTGGCTTGATGTTTAGGGCAGTCTTTCCTGGGGTGATTTAGCCTTCAGAGAGGAGAGAGAGATTTCAAATAGGCACAGATTTACAGTCTGCCATAGGTAGGCTGTTATCTCCTCACCTTATGATACAGTGCTGGGTACAAATTAGGAAATTTGCTACTAGTCAGCTATCAGCTTTGGATTTAAGCAGCATTAGGTCTCAGCTAACAATTCTTTGTGCCCAAGTTCTGCAGAATTTGCAAAAATAGTGCTGTCAGCTGAAGACACAGGTAGAACTTTGTCTTATATCTGAGTGTGCTGCGTACTTCTTAGATTTCTGTTCATAAAATGCAGACATGAAAAGTGTGTCAAAGTTACAGAAACAGATGGGCATTTCAGATGGGCAGAAAAAAGAGCTGCTCTGCTCCCTTTGGGTGAATGTTAAAATTAGTAGTTCAGCAGTGAGCGTGAACAGGGACGAGCAAATCCAACATCTCTTCAAGTTAGATATATTCATTCCTTGTTTAATTGAACACAGTGATTTCTCTGCTTAGAAACTGGCAGCTCGAAATCGCTTCCTTTTCTTTGAACATAGGATCATATAATAGTTTCAGTTGGAAGGGATCGTAAAAGGTCATCTGGTCCAACTCCCCTGCCATGAAAAGGGACAGGTACAGCTAGATCAGGCTACTCACAGAGCTCTGTCCATCCTGTCCTTGAATGTCTCCAAGGACAGGTCATTCACCATCTCTTTGCAACTTGTTTCTATACACTTATTGTAAAAACTGCCTCCTTATATCCCATATAAATGTCCCCTCCTTCAGTTTGAATCCATTTCCCCTTGTCTTATTACAGAAAACTCAGATAAAGAGTCTGTCATCTTCCTCTTTACAATCTTCTTTAGATACTGAAAGGCCACTCTCGGGTCTCCATGGAACCCTCTCTTCTCCAGGTTGAACAGTCCCAGCTTTGGATGTGCTCTCACATATGTCTCTATGTCTCTCCTGTATTGAGGACTCCACATCTGGGTGCAGTAGTCCAGGTGAGGTCTCACCAGCACAGAGTAGAGGAGTAGGATCACCTCCCTTGCCCTGTTGGCCACTCTTCTTTTGATGCAGCCCAGGATACGATTGGCTATCTAGACTATGAGGGCACATTGCTGGCTCATGTCCAGCTTGCCATCCAACAGTACCCCAAGTCCTTTTAGTCAGGGCTGTGACCCAGGTGCAGACCTCACAATTAACTTGTCGAACCTCATGAAGTTCTCCTGTGCTCAGTGCATAGCCTGTTTATGTCTCTCTGAATGACATTCTGTCCCTCTGGTGTGTCAGCCACACCACACAGCTTGTTGTCATCTGCAACCTTGCTGAGGGTGCAATTGATTCCACTGTCAGTGTAATTGGTGAAGATCTAAAAGCCCCAGAACTGACCCCTGATGAACACCACTTGTCACTGTTTTCTATCTGAGCACTAAGCTATTGAATTCTGCTCACTGCTCACTGGGTATGGTCTTGCAACCAGTTCCCTGCCTATCAAACTGTCCACCAGTCAAATCCACATCTTTCTAATTTGGAGAGAAGGATGTTATGTTATGTCAAAGGCCCTCCTGAAATCCAGACTAATGACATCAGTAGCTCTTCCCTTCTCCACTGATGCAGTTACACAATGGCAGAAATGTACTAGATCAGTCAGGCAGGACCTGCCCTTGGTGAAACCATGCTGATTATCCTATATTGTCTCCTCCTCTTCCATGTGTCTTAGCATAGCTTCCATGAGGATCTGCTCCATGATCTTCCATGGCACAGAGGTGAAGCAAAAATGTTGAGTACCTCAGCCTTCTCCTTGTCTGTTCCTACCAGCCTATGTGTATTACTTACTAGAAGATGTAAGCCTCGCCTTCTCAGGTTGCCTTTTCAGGTTGATGTACCTGTTGATGCCTTTCTTGTTCTCTTTAACACCTCTTGCCAAGTCCAGTTTCAGGTGGGCCTTGGCTTACCTGATCTTGTCCCTACACAGTCTAGCAGCATCTCTATACTCCTCCCAGGATACCTATCTCTGCTTCCACTGCCCCGGCTACTTCATGCTCACCAGTTTGACCGGCAGGTCCTGATTCAGCCATGTTTCCCGACTTCCAACATGGAGAACTCTTGTGTCCTAAGGAAAGCTTCCTAAAATATCTGCCAGCTCAGCTCTACTCCCTTATCCCTGAGCACTGTTTCCCAGGGTTTTTGTTGACTGACTCCCTGAACAGCTGGAAGTTGGCTTTCCTGAAATTCATCTTCCCGATTTTATTCTTTGCCTGTTAGATATCCCTTGGGACTGTGAACTCCACCATTACACGGTCACTATAGCCCAGTCACTTACACTGGTGAGCAACCAGTCTGGCATTGCAGTTGCATTCCTCCTTGTGGGGATGTCTTTCATTTGGCTCAAGATGTTATGCTCAGTACACTCCAGGAGCCTCCTATATTGCCTGCAGCTTGCTGTGCTACTTTTATATCTGCAACACTAAAAAGATCTGTATTACTAACAACTCTATCCTTGAAGATCCTTATCCTTCCCTATCAAATTAGGGAAGATGACTGCAGTAATCTAGTCTCACATGCTATTTAAGATAGTGTCAAGTATTTTAACCTGCAAGTCCAGCTCCCTACCCCACAGCTCTTGAATCACTTTTGTAATCTTAGCCTATGGGCAACGTATTTAATGAGGCTGGAGGCTGGACTTCAAAATCTAATAAACAGTCTTTCTAATTATCCTATTTTTTACCTATTTATTTTATTTTTAGTGATCAAGGTATTAGAAAGACACTCACATCTTTTGTGGGCAGTAATCCAAAATGGTGTGAAGAACATTTTTCAAACAAATTAAATTCTCTTGCATCCCTACTAGGTATGAGCTGTTGACTGTTCCTCCTGTGCTGTAAAGGTAACATACTTGAATGGCTTGGTGAAATCTATTTTTAATCATATGAGCACCAAGCACCTGATTTAGCTCTTGCTGACATTGGTTTAAATTAGAAAGATCTCCAATAAAGTCATTAAAACTTATGATGACTCGGGTTAAAACCTAAGATATAATGAAACTAGGCTAAAGGCAAAATAGAACAGACTTATGTAATCCAGGATATAATTGTTCCACTGGTTCTCCTATGTCAAGAAATATGCTACTGTCTGAAGTTTTTCTATAGAAAGGTACCAACACTATACATTATCTTCAACACATTTATTTTTAGAGGGCCATAGCCTTTTTCATTTTCTTTGACATATTGGAAAATCTTAAAGCCTAGATCAATCTATTTTAAAATAAGGGCACTGAGCCCAGTTATAAACTCATTCTCTTGTATTAGACCAAATAATCCTCCTCCTTCTCTAAGTACAATTTACTTAGTTTTACATCCATTTATTCATCCATGCACTAATGAAGCCCTCATCAGTGCAGAATTTCAGGGCTCTATTGAACATTTCTACTAGTCTTTAAAAGATGAGAACTTTAGTAACCCCATTTACTGTAATTTCACTGCTGTAACTAAACCACCCTCAGCTCCGTGTTTTCTGCAGAAATCTGATCACATCTGGATAAGGGTAATTTAACAAGTACTTTCTCTCTCTCCTTTGCCTTTCGTACTTATCTGATACTGTTAAACACTCAGCTTTGTTCTCTTGTCTTAGTACTTTGTGATTTTGTGGCTGTAATGGCAATTCACATTGTATTTCACCTTTTCCTATTGTGTACCTTTTTTGGTGTGCATTTTTCTTGTTTTGATCTTTTATAATGCCATGTAATTTAGGGGGAAAATGTGAAGTGAAGACCCTCTCTTTAAGCTTACTCACTGGCAAATTTCTGCCCATCTGCTTTGTAATGCGTGATTATAATGAGTGCCATTTTGTCTGGAACTGCTGTACCCAGTTTTTTCACAAACTCATGTATTTTATCTACAGTAAGATAGTAGATATGAAGAAGGAGCAATGGATGTAGAGATTACACCAATTATGAACTACTTTTTATTGTTACATAAAGCCAGAGAAAGGAAACACAGTACTTTCTCGTCCTCTAAAAGATTTTTGCTTTCTTTATAAGAAGTTGGAGACTCTGTCCAATATTTTTGGAGGTGTACAGATGTCCATTGGTGTAGCCAAGCACTGATTTGTGTTTCTTTCAACAACATCCCCTTACCTTTTTCAAAATCTCCCTTGATTCATGTCTGTATTTTTAATATGCTGGACACTTCTCAAAATAAAGACCCAAGTGCCTAATTCATTACTGAATAAATCATTGTAAAGATTGACCAAATGAGTGCTTTTAGAAGACCAAGGATGTATAAGCTGGCTTCTAGCAGTTGCTCTGCAAGGTTGTACTGTTGATCCTAAAAGTCTCTTCCTTTGGTACTGTATCACATCTGTCAATCTGCCAGAATTCCTTGGACACCAAAGCATCTGTGGTTAGGCACCTGAATTATTTACAGAGTCTGCTCTGAATTGCCCTGTGGCAATTTCTCAAAGCCAGGATCGGATTCTAGGTTGTCTGAGTTTTTAACATCATATTTCACAGTGGAAAATGTCTGCAGTTAGGGTAGAATGCAGGGTTCTTGATTCTTCAGTATGATGCTGCAAGCAAATTGTGTGATACTTGGATTTGATGAAATTTTCTTCATAAATATGAGCTAATATAAAGGAGAGCTAAATCCTCCCTTCAGACTGAAAAAAATACCAAGCTACATGTATGCAGATCTGAGGGTAGAAGCTGGCTGTGATGTGCCTTCCTCTGCTGCTGAGTAGAAAGTGAAAGCAGCCACATGACTCACAACTTCAAGGCAGACAGTCATCTGCTATGAACCGCATTTCCACTCCAACATCACACTACAGAACAACCTCTTAAATGGAAGGGAAATCCCTCTTCTGGCATGAATGGCCTCTGCAGTTTAGGCCCTTTATTTCAATACCTTTCCCTGTAGGTTACAATATACGCAGGGCATGAAAGACTTTTTGAAAACTGTCTACAACATGAGAAACCATTTAGAGTTTGGTCTCGAGGGCCTGGAGTCTTTTCCAGATGAAAATCCTACTTGTTCTATGAGAAATGGCAAACTTGTGCCAATGTGCTCCTCAGCAGAGAAAAGTGAAGGTCTCTACTGGGACCTTCCTATACCCTTTCCCTGGGACAATCTGGATTTTGGTTTCCTGAAATAAGAGTGTGAAGCTATTTGATGCTGTGGGCATGTATTATTTCACAAACACAGATTCTCCTGATGTGCATTTTGGTTGCCAGTGGTGTTCCAGAACAGCAATTAAGTCCTTCAAATGCAACTCCTCCAGGAAAAGGACTCTTGAAATATCACAGTTCTTCCTGCCTTCCTACTTTATGCTGGGTACCAAATTTGCAAGTGCTGCCTGAGAATAAAAGTTGGCTTCTTTGTTTCTTGAGCACTGTTAGAAGCAATGACAGCTCTGGAGGAGGCATTATATAATAATGCAGTGCACTCATCTCTGCCTTAAATGTTGTGTAGTCGCTTATACCTGTGTGGAAAATGGCTGTAAAACTCTTCTCTGACCTGTGCACATCAATGGAGAACTTGGTGCTTTTTATACACAGCTTTCATGAAGCAGAGGAAAAGTGAAACATAGTTGAGTGTCAGACTTCTTTTCACACACAGTTTGAGTTTTGCAATTAATTGTGTAACTCTGTTTTCTTGAAAGCACGAGGAACTTCATAAACAAATGTATTGATGATGCATGAGTACTAATAGATTCATTCACGTTCTCTTTACTGTGCTGGCTGTGCAAAGCTAGGGGGGAAAAAAGTAATTATTTTTGCTAACATCTAAATACATAATCTCTGAATGCACTAGGAAAGCTACTCACTGAAGAAGAAAACAACATGTTTGCAGACTCTTTTTCTACACTTCAATTTGTTCTTCCTGGCAGGTCACACCCAATTTTCTGGTGATTTGTTAAACCTGTCACTGCATACAAATCTGCTGCCATTCTACCTGAGCGGAGAGATTTTTGAAATAGTTGACTGTAGACTTCATTCTGTCTGAATGGACAGAGATGCATACTTTATTCTCCCCATTTAATGTATGCCATAAGCCAAAATACAGGAAAGTGAAACTGTGGGGGGAAAAAAAAAGCCTCGAGACTCCATCTCTTTTCTTTCCTGAATCATTTTTTAGCTTGTTTTTAATAGCATGACTCTAACATTGATTAAAGTAAACTGTAATGTACGGCCCTTACCTTGCAGAACAAAATACATATCACTCATCCTTTTTTCTATTAATTCTTGCAGCCACTGGAATCTGGAGTCTATAATTCTATAGGCAGAAGAAAAAACAAAACAAAACAGATCTATATTCATTTCTGTACATTACATTATGTTTATCTGCATCGGTGGTATCCTAATTCAGACAGGAAATCATTTGCAGATATTCTCCTTTCCAGTCAAGCACCTTAAAACAGCTCTGTAAACGTCCACAAATAAAGCTTCACAACTTCCTTGTGAGTGAGGGAAAGATGATTATCCTGATTTCTCATGTAGGATAATGAAGGCTCTTCAAACATATGAAGCTCACTAAGTTCACCGAGAAAGTCATGTGGGAATGGGGATTGAATGCAGATATTTGGTCTCCCTTTGCCCTAAACACAAGTTAACTTGTTAAACACAAGACAACATTTCTGCTCAGAGGCATGGCTGTTAATAGGTGCTCTGAAGATGCTATCAAAGTGAATATGATTTCTAGTTTGTGTTGTGAATAACTAGATGGCTAAAATATTGGTCAGTATTTGATTCAAAACCCACAACATTATTATCAACAAAAATCTTGATGATGCAATAAGGATTTGTGGCCACTCTGTGTGGTTATGTGGGGTGACTTTTGAGGTCATTGTCTTTAAGGTGTTCCTAAGTGCTTTCAACAGCACAGTTTGTACTCCTTTCTCATCTGTGTTGACAAGACAAATCTAGGGAGGATTTCCTGCTGATATACATCAGAATAGCTCCAGCCAAAATAGTTTCAAACGGGGGATGGCAATGAGCACTATGTTTGTACCATATTTTAGTACGTTTTCTTATTCCTTGTTTTATTTCCAGATAGCAACATCTGATGTCAGATTTCTAAATTCTTTTTAGAAAGCAGTTTCCTGTATTCTCTTTGAAACTACTTTTGAATAAGGTTTACGGCCTGACTGAAAATTCATTAAAAAAAAGAAAAAGAAAAAGAAAAAGAGAAAAGAAAAAAAGAAGGGTGTTCTTCTAACAAGTTAGAGGACTAAAAGCCTCCAGAATAATACACAACTTATTGGTTTCTCTGATATAATTCACTAGACCACCTGCTGCCCAAGGACATCTGCTGAGCTACAGAGTTGAACTAACTTCCATCATGCAAAAGAGAGCTTGGACTGTGCACTTTCCTCCAGCGACTGCAAAATGGTTACCAAGTGGGGGGGAATTGGCATATGTGATCTGTTTCTACTGTGCTGCTTGACTAGATACTGATAATTCAGCAATCTGACAGGCTATGGCTTGGGAGAACAGCACAGTCATCTTAGATTATATCTTTTAGCCTAAAACAAAACGAGAGAAAATATAAGAAATTGTGACAGAAGTGAAAATAACATAAGTAAAAGCATAAATGATATCACTCACCTAAAATGAAAGGCTCTCATCTTTTCATTGTATTTATTTTGTGAAGCAAGAGATGAAGAGTCTGGAACTGCCAAGATGTTTCAGGAAAGAAGTGGAAAAATGAATTGAGAAGTCCAGAATCTTCTTTATTGTAGTATAAAATGACATTAAAAAAAAATAATAAAATAAAAAGCAACAACAACTAAAATCTCACTTTATGCAACGCTGGAACTGAAACTGGGATCAGAATGATTTGATTAATCACCCTCAGGATACCAGGGAGTCCTATAGGAACACTGCATAGGGGAGTGCAAAAGCTACAGCAGTATTATTCTAGCTGGCAAATGTAACTTTGAAATGACATGCTGTTCTTCATAACACAAGGGTCATTCATTTGTACTGAATGATCACTGCAGAGGCAGGAGACAGCAGGTGGCAATGGGAAATAATCAGTCAATTCCTATAATCACTGGCTGCTGTGCATTAATTTTTGCATGCATATATATATACATGGGAGGATTCATCACAGTATCTTCAGATATATGTGTGTCTCTTTGTGTGCGTGCTTATTACTGTCATCTTGTGAAATCAGTCCTTTCATGAAATAATTGAAGGTTTCAGGTATTTTTGCCAACTGACTGGCATTACAGGTGTTTTGGATGATATGCCCAGTTCACTCAGTTGTATAAACAGACAGAAGGTGAATCCTGGCATTACCCATGTGCTTTCACGCTGTGGTTATGTGGGAAATAATGTCTCTAGCCTCTTCTTACTATTCAGGGAATTAATAAACAACAGCAGTGGTACAAAGCAGAAGATTGGTCATGCATTTTTCAGTCCTTTAGAAATTCCCTAGCTGTGGGACAACATGCCCTTTTGTTGACTCTCCTTCTGGGAACTTCCTTACACTCAAAATTTCTCCGAGTAAGTTGTCTCCTTTTAACATCTGTATTCCTTGTTGGTTATTTCTTTCCAGTTGCTCATTGGAGTGTGAAGGAGAGAGTGTTGTTCTTCGGGTGGAAGGCTCTTCTGTTTGGCTCCCTTATAGCACCTAAATCACATTCGTATCCAGAGGTATGTCAGGAAATTAGTGGGCTCATTCTCAGATTCAGGTAATCAGGCCACCTTAGATTCAAAAAACCCAGGGAGAGCTGGTGTATGAGGGATCTGGGACTTCTGCTGTTATGGTATTGGCTGCAGTGGAGCAAGGTTCTAGAAACTGCCCCAAAAACAAATATGTTAGAGGTGGTGAGATTGATACAGAGAAAACCAACTCATTGTTTTCCTTATAGGTGTGCTACAGGGTCTCAGGGTGCATCTGAAATCTGAGGCTGGTCCTATGACTCAATTTCTTGTAAAAAAGAATGATATAAAATCATAATACCAGGATGTCTCAGCAGTATTCTGCAGTGACTCTGTTGTTGGTTCTGTTTTTCCCCTGTGACCTGGGTCTCCATCTAATGATACTCACTGTTGGAGTTCACTCTGTCAATTGCTTTCATTCCTGTGCTTCTGACACAGCCTTTCTTTGACATGAAGTGGGGGTCATGCATCCTAATGCTAGCAAGTATTCTACTGTCTGATTATTACCAGAGGGGGAAATTCCTGCATGAACAACAGCAAACCCCACTGGCAACAGTTAGAGTGGACAGTGACTTCAGTGAGTTACACCACTGAGGGCACTAGCAGGAGGTCACCATGGTCACAGGTTAACTACAATAATATTTGCCTGAGGCATGTAGGCAGGACTGAATTTTTTTCCCATGCCTTCCAAAGATCCCCACACTGGAGAAGCCCTGTGGAGAAGCTTATGATGTCTAATTTGGTAGAAAAAGCCAAAACATCTAAAAGGGTGAGTGCCAGATTGTGAATATAGGGATTGACAAGAATATAATATAAATTCATATAATAGGAAGAATTTACTTTCTCTTTGATACTGTAGAGCCATATACAGATTCGCTTTCCACCCTCCTTCCTCTTCTCTCTGTACCCCTGTAATATCTGCTGTGGTGTTTTTTAAAAACAGTTATTTTGTAAAATGAAAACAAAAAATCACTTTCTGAAATGGTGACAATGCTGAAAATAAGTGTTAGCTTGGTGAAGTGTATAGCTATGTAGTTTCAGGTATAAATAGCAGTATATTGTCTTAAAAATAAATGTAATAGAAATATTGTCTGGTGGTCTAAGAGAAACCAGGTGCAGGCATTTCCTATAATGTCTATCTACGATATCTGATCATTTTCTGAAATAACTGAAAATTTTTGTGATATCCATGACTGAATCAGTCATTTCATGACATGACAATGTTTTAGGCATTTTGTAAAATGGTTAGTTTACTCTGTGGCTACAACATACATGCAGATTTATGGAGGAAAGAAGGATGATCTAGGGTCTCGGTTATGTGCTTAGTGCCTTTCTTCCCCCTATCCTCCTCAGCCTGCTTTGGTGTTGACAGCCAGGACTACCTTTCAGCGCTGTGTAATACAGTGACTTTCTTTTGTTCCTTCCAAAGCAAGCCATTGAATGATCCTATATTTTGACATTTATGTATATAACAACACTGGATTTTAGGTTATTGTGAGTGGTTTTTCATGGATCCCCAGATATAAGGGATTTTTTTTTAATTTATCAAGAATTATTTGCCACGCTAAAGTTCTTTCACCTTAGCCTGGTTTTCATTCTGACACACCCTCTATTGCAAACTACGGCCAGGTTATAGTAAGTTTGAAATACAGACTTGGATGTATTGATTTTTGTATGAATTTGAAATACAAACTCAATGCCTTTTTAGTCCAAATAACAGAAGTCATGATTCTACTTAATGTACTGCAGAAAGGAAGGGGGAACCACAGTTGGCAGCATCTAGAATACTTAATGTATTCCAGGTAATCAATTTATGCTTCACTGGCTCTTTCCAGCCAGCTAATAAATGAAGGTGCCTGTTTGCAAACTTTTCTCTCAAGCTGATTAATTATCTCCACAATATTTACTTTATTCATGTAGTGACCATCTGAGGTTAAACAAATCCCTAAACATTCAGTGTACTTGTAGTCCATTAAAAAGATATCTAATATCCATCCATCCATATACTTCTAAAATGTTCCAGTATTAATACTATCAATATGTGAGACTAGCAGTAATTAACTTTATATTTCAGGGTGATACTAAACTGAGGAAAAAAAGAACAAACACAGTAAAATGAAGTAAGAAAAGATCAGTCATCTAGCAACTAATAATCTCTATGCAGCGTTACATTGTATCTGAATCCTGAAATATCTTAATTATCTGAAAATAGATATGTGTAGGTTGCTCTGAAATTAATGCCTCCTATTTATTTCCATGGAAACTACAAAAGATATAAGGAGCACAATAATACAGTTTGGTGGAGCAAAGTCTCAGCTACAAAACACGATTTTTCAACATAGCCACAGTTAGCTACGTTTCTTCACCAGCAATGAATAAGTGTCTGCATGCTGTACTTGTTAAGATCTTCATGGTCTTCTGGAATGTGGCTTGTTTTTCATGTTGATGTCACCACTGCTGAAATGCAGCACCCACTACATCACTGTACTAACATCCACTGTTTGGTCTCCATAAATATCCATCAAGGTTCAATGAGTTTTAATGAGCATCATTTTTTCCTTGTGGAGGGATTCAGTGGCACGCTTTGCTTCATATGCACTTCCATGTCACATGCTATTTTGTCAGGCTGCACTTCTGCTGCCACCTGTCCCTCGGCAACAGAACTTAATGCAATATTATCAGGAAGGTTCAACCGCTGCTTTCATTCTGCTAAAATCAGTCTCTGCCATTGTGGGCCAACTTAATAACATAGGTGGCATTACTTTCAGAGCAGCCCTTGTACATAGTCTTCTAAGTTAATAATTTGTATTGATTCCAGTGAGAGATGGAAAATCTAATTATATTTTTGGATGTAAAATTTGGACCTTAAATTATTTTGAATAGGGACAATTTATCTGGTGTTTGCTATAATGTGAAGTATGGATCCATCTGCTCATAGCAAGCTACTGATAATATCTGGCTTGATGATCACCCTTGTCTCTTGTAAAGAGATGTGGATGCTGTAAAGTCTTAAGTGTCTTGGAAAGAAGATTAAAGACTGTAATCAAACTGAAACATGCTTCCCAAAGCAAACAAACTAAAAAGACAGATCTGTTCAACCCAAGCAAATATTTTTTTTCTATATCCATTCATATAAAATAAAAGAGATTACTGTTCATTTTGGTCAAAGGAGTCCATTGGTATCATTACTAGCAATCTTCTATCTATAGTTTGTCTTTCTTAGTCAAGATGCCTGAAGGAAATTTAAAGGACAAACTGTAGAATGGGACTTGAGGTCCTAAAAAGCCTTGGGCATTTTTTTTTTGAAGACTTCCACCATTAGTTTGACTGCTATATATATATATATATATTTTTTTTTTTTCCCCTATGTGTTTTTATTTTTTTTTATTTTTGTCTGCATCTCTCGAAGGCCTTTCTTATATGAATTATTTGTTAAGGCTTTTGCATTTTTGAAGTCTGAAATAATCTTACAAATAGCGTGTGTGAGCTTTAAAAGATAGAGGTTAGTATTGCTCCAGAGAAAGAAAACCTGAGTCTTGGATTTATTTGAATATAGTTGATGTAGACAATCAAAGAATACATCCCTTGTTTGGGTCTGCATAGATGCTCATACTAAACATACGAATATCACTGCAGTTTCAGGAGTATGAGATAGTCCTATATAAATTTATTTATCTTTTATGATTCATTTCACTATGAGGGGCTTGTACTTGGAAAGGATGGTTCCAAGAGAACTATAACCTCATTAGGAAGGAGCAGAAGGCTGTTTGTACTAGTGTACTTGGATAAGATACACAGGGATGCAGGAAACACACTTAAGTAAGTAAAAATAGCCTGGGGGAAATGCATGCATTCCTCTGCGTGTTAATACAGAGAGCTGACCTTAAATTAGGCAAGATACATCTGTTCTCCTTTCAGAACTCTTCATTGTACAGAAGTTCGGAGTCCTTCTATCTAAACTTCAGTGACTCTTTATGAACTCTACTATTATATTCAATTGAAAGGCTTTTGGGCTAATCTTGCCAATCAGGGATTCAAAGTGCTGTAGACTACAGAGACATCCTAATATGCCTTAACTGCTTTATCAAAAGTTTGGAAGGATGAGTCTGTCCTGAATTATGATTTACTTAATCAACTAATGGCTAACACATTTGTCTAAAGAGGTAGTTAAATCTTGGCTCAAATCATTGACAAAACTCGCGTCGCTAGCTTTCCTGGAAGAAGTTGATTGTTATTATAACATTATTGAAATGGTCTTGGATAATTTATTTTATGTTAACAAGTCTTACTTTGATGGCTTACATATACATGATAGAAAGACAGTGATGGAGAACGTGATTCTTCATGCTCATATAGCTATTAAAAGTCACGGTTCCACACTGTGGTAATGGTAACTTTCCAGGCAGCTCAGGGAATGGAGTCATGTATAAAATACACACTATATGCTTTATGCAGCAATAAAAAAATAATCATAATTTAAAATGCTCTAAGTTTTGGAATGTCTTTCCTAGATAATGTTATTTTAATAGAAACTGCTACTGAGTACTCTCTCCTGGTGAAATCTGAAGATGACATTCAGGCCTCATTGAAATTAACAATAATATTCTCAGTGACCCAAGATTTGGCCTAAGATTTTGTACTATGAGATTTTTAGATGCTTAGCTCCACTCAATTTATGGCCTTCAGCCTCTGCCTTGAGCTGTCACAGCACTAGAATGTGGTGTAATCTCCAAAACATATTTTTTTTTGTCTCTTTTAAGTATGAGAGGTTTTTAATTTAAAGCAAAATATTTTCTTTTGAATTTGAAATAAAGGCCATTGATTTTTTCTTCTGTTTGGCTTTGACAAAGAAAAATCAGTAACAAATATTGTCTACCATTAACTACATGGAAGGGCTAGTTGACCTCAGCTGAGCCATTGATGAAGGAGAGGCTAATGGGAAAAAAAATTGATCCCTTCATAATTTGTCAAGTGAAATGTGGTTAGCTAAAAATCTCATTATCGACCCTGTTCTTGGGAATAATAAAAAAAATCTGTTAAGTCAATTTTATTAAGCTCTTCCTAGGTATAGCAGAAGTCTCAGTTGTCAGTCAGCATGTAACCCACTGTCGCTGGCATGTAGATGTCACACAAAGTGATTGGTGATGCTATTCTCAAGTTTCTTGCAAAGGAATAAGTAAATCAATTTTCTCAAAATAAAGAGATGTAATTTAATAGAGGGCATTAAGAACTGCTCTTCGAGAGAGGCCTGTGAATTAATTTGGGAACTCACATGTACTCTGGCCTCATTGGAAAGTACAATGGGCTTTTACTTTCCTTTTTTGTCATAAAACATTTATCATTGGTCTCATTAAAAAATCCTATTAAATTGTGTTTCTGTGAGTTGTGGCTCTCATGCACTTGAGAAAAGTGTGAAATGTCTTTCCAATTGAAGGCTTTTTGGTTTATATGTATAATACTTTCTTGCCTGGGGAAACAAATGATGTCTCTGTAGGGTGCCCAACTCAGTGTGGAAGCACGATCTCTGTTTAGAGTGTGCCTTGGATATCAAACGCAAAAGACAAAACTTCTGTTGCTTGAGTTAAAGGACTAAGCCTCCAGCTATAGCAAAAAATACTCTCCATGGATCAAATGGAAACAAATAACAACTCTTGGATGGACAATTACATACAGAAATAAGGCAGAACAGGATGGTTGGAGGCCAAGTTCAAAGCTGGAACTCATGCAGACGTAGCCTGGCCCTATTGATTTTTTTCTTTTTACTAGGTAATTAAAGTACAAACTAAAGTACTACACTTGGTTGTCCATGCTGTTACGTAGACCCTGGCCACCCATTTTCGTCTTGGACCAGTTATTGATTTTGCGAACTAAATGGTCACAGTTCGTACTTCAGAACAGGTCATGCAGTATTTCCCTCATGCTATGAATTTTTCTATTGTCTTTTGGAAAGTAAGAGAATTTAGTGTCATGGAGATGGGCAGACTTTATCTGAAGGCCTCCAGGACCTGTTTTAGTTTTGTACAAAAGCACATACAAATTTTCAACACAAACACATCAAAGTAGGATTCAAGGCTACGAGTTCCATCAGATCTGAATTTTCATTTTATCTCAGATATATTCTGGTCTTGGGCAGATCATTCAACATTCTTTATCAGTTGACTTCCCATGCAAAGTTTTGATAATTGAAACAAACATATTTTATAAGTGATATATATATATATACAAATGAAATATATACATGTGAAATATGTATGTACATATGCATACATGTGCAGAGGTGTATGACCTTTGGAATATAATGTTGCTATACATATATCCTTAGTGTAATTATTCCTTTCTGTAATTACTTATTGCAATCACGTTCTCTGTTAAACAGAGATATACCTTCAGAGCATTTCCAAAAACCATTTACACATAGCTTGGATAAACACCTCACAGGAAGTAATTCATTTTACAAGTTTAGCCTTTTATCCCTGCCTTTGAAGAGGCCAACATATATTTCTTATTAGCTGAAATATTTGGTAAGAACTTCAGTTGAACACACATGAATTTATGAACTGTTCAAGTTGTAGCTTTAGAGGTTTGATTTCTTAACACTGATCATCTGGTCATTATGCCACATGGCTTTGTTTCCAGTTTTTATTCATATGAATTAAGTTGGAAGTATTGGAAGTTGTCATTGTGGTACAGGGAGTTTTGCAATACTTCCACTGTGGTGAATTATGCCCTATATGTATTTCACAATTTTCCATATTACTCACATTGTGACAGTATTATTTTAAGGAGCATAAAATGAAAAAATGCAACCTTGTTAATCTAAATCAGTGATTATTCAAAAGAATTTTCATCAGTACCTTCCCCTTTCTCCCCCCCTCCCCCACACACACCATTGCTCTAATAAGTGAGATGAAGTCATGAGAACTCCTTCAGAAGAGATAGTTTCACTTGTTCTATTCACAAAGTGTCCTCCAATATTCCCTGAGGGGAATGGTAAAGTTGCTTAAACTCTCTCAAATGTCAATAAAGGGGATCACACTTTTAAAACACAGCCTAGGGAAATACAACAGCACATAAATTCCTTTGGAAATTACTTGTCAGGTTCATTTGGAATGGTAAAAGCCAAAACATGCTCCCAGCTAATAATTATTTCAGAGTAGGAGAGATGTCTGAGCTCTGGGGAAAAACAAAAGATTTGAGTGCAAGTAGCGAATTTCTTTCTCAAATGCCTTGTAAAATAGGAAATCTGTTATTCCAGCTTTTGAGATCTGCTGCAGTACTGGTTGAAATCACAGGGGAATTGTTGAATTTCTAGGATGCTGAATTAAATTCATAGTCTTGTTACAGTCAGCAACAGAAAAATTTCATTTTCCAATGGCAAAGTTGTATGCTGTCTTATCACGCTGCTTTAGTGTGTTATCTAGTCTGTTTAAGTATCGTATCTATGCAAATCCTATTAAGAACTGATGCTGCATAATTACCAATATGCCAGATATAGTGACCTGGTATTAAAAGCAAAACAAATTAAATACACTTCTGATCTGTGAGTAGCAAAAGCAGCTAAATGCTTCCTTAATGGGGACAGATTCTCTTTTGGGGCCTGGCAAATATAATGGGCAGTCGCAGAAATTTCACTGATCTTTGATCTGGATTTGGGCAATGGGATTCATCAGTATAAAAACATATCTCGGCATCTGAGCTATAGCTTACCCTATCTTCTTTTTATAGGTGGGGAGAAAGCAGCTTGTTTTAGGATGCAGTTCATCTCATCCTAATGTAGATGTTTGAAAGAGATTCGATGAATTGTGTCCCCAAACTACCCATTTGTCTCCATTGACTGTAAATGGAGACCAGCTGAGATGGAGATGAATCCCCCTCTCTCTGTGTGAAAAAGTCAGCATCTGCTGTTTATACAATCTGCTCTTTGCATGAGTTATGGTATAGCCCAAGCAGACAGACTCTTCCCTTCTCTTAGTGCTCGTACAAAGTGCCTCGTAGAGCTCCCACAGTGTATATAGGGTAAACTAATGTAAATAGACAAATTTCTTCTGTCAAAATTGTGGTAATCTATGGTAAATGATGCTTGGACAGCTCAGAAGTATTTGCGAACTTAAGTTCAGCTAGAAAAGAAAAGCAGTTTTTGAATAAGTAAAAACGTTTCGATACTTACAGAAAGTTTTGCTTTTCCATTTAATGATGACATTTCATTTTGAAAGGAGGCAAACATTGCTATTTTAAATTCATTTTAAATAAAAGAGTAAAGCACCACCCCAAAACGGAAGCTACATTCTACTAGAGTTATCATTTTTTGGATTATTGTGAACCATCATGGTCCTTATGACATGACATTTTGTATGTCGTGTTTTTCATTTTATGTTATTCCTGAAACAAGCAAGCAAGGAAACAAACAAACAAAAAAATCAGATCTTCTATTTCCTCTGTGCACAGTAATGTGCGTTGGACCCTAGCAGGTTGCTTTTTCCAAAGTTCATGCGCTTGTAAAAGCCTATGATGTGTTTTCTATATCTCTGCATTTCAGCACTCATGTGTCCTTTGCCTACGGGCAGGTTTACATCAAAATTTCTTGAACTGCTGTAGCAAGTAACTACAGCCACAAACGTCTTTTAACATTACTGTCCTCAGAAGGCTGATATGGAGCTGGGGCAAACCTACAGAAGTCAATGAGTTATTTGAACTTGTGAAGCAATTTTGGGATATAAAGTATGGAAATTTGCAAATACCCACTTGGTTCAAGTGCAGACATTAAATAGCAGCATATCCAGGACTGTTAACAAAGTCATATGTTGGTAACTGTTATTGCTTTTCACTTAGTGACAGAACTATTTAGCCTTTTCTGCTACTTATGTCAGGGCCTCTCCCTGCTCACATTATTGGCAGTCAGGGGAGTCCTCTTATCCTGGGGAGAGGGTGGGATCTTATCTATTTGCCGTCTGTTCAGCAGTGCTCTGTGGTGCATGCAATGACTCTAATGTATTCACTTAAGCAAACTCATCTTTTTTGCTTTTTTTTTTTTTTTTTTTTCTTTCTTTCTAGAAATAGATTCGTTCTCTGGTGGGCTGGGAACAGCCACTGACTTCATTCCTGTGCTGTAGAAAAATGCCTGTCAGATGTGTTTGCTGACAACTAATTGAGGCAGGGATGAGGGTGTTATTCTAAATGATAGTTCTGATACATGCTAGGTTACCTTGCTTGGTCAGCTGTCACCTCAGCTCTAAAGAATTTTAATTACCATGGCTGTTAGGAACATATTCTCTTAGGGAAATATCATTTTCTTGTATTCAAATTAATTTGTGTGAGTGCAGTTTACCTTCTCCTCCTCTCATTATTTGAAATAAGAACTATCCAAACTTTCTGAATCTGTGAGCAGATGCTACTGATGGGACTCCTCTGGGTGCCCATCACTGTCCTCCCAAGAATGGCATGCGCACACAGGTAGCCAGACCTGCCTGTGGAAGCCAAATCCAGATTGAGGAGGGGGCTGCTGGGCAGCTTGAAAAGGGAGGAATCTCTTAATGCATTGTTATCATCAGTCCTAGTCAAACTCGAGCAGCCTCAGGGTGTTCAGTTCATGTTCGGAATTTGGAAATGAAAGTTTCAGTAAAAATAAAGCATAATCTCCTGTTTGCCTGAATTCCTACTGAAAACTTGCATTTCATTTCCAGTTTCGCTTTGGGATGTCTGAATATTTTTTAAAGTTTGTCCAGGAGTCGTGTTCCTGGAGGTCATACATTTAGTTGTATCAGTGGAAAGCTGATGTAAGGGTATCATGATTTAAAAGTTTGGATTTTGTTCTAGCACTTCAAACCATTTGGCAATAGTGTTTACCTGGATCTTGAATGAATGAAAATGTGCCTTATATGGGAACAAGATTTTTCTTTCTAAATGCCTTTTTCTCTTGTACAGCTGTCTCAGATCAGAGTTGCAGATAACTACTCTCAAAGGATGCTTTGCCAACAACTTCATATGCTTTATCAGCGGAAGCTGCAGTAGTTCTTTGGTTCTTTAGCCAGTGACAATAATGGACTGATTAATTTATCTTCTGACACATTCTTTGTTACGGCTTCTATAATACTCCTATTAACATGATCAGTATTTTCATCTCAGGGGACAGATGAATTTCTAATATTTATGGCTGTTTACACTGCATGGCTATTTTTTCAGATTACAGAGAACTGCATTTTCAGTTTATTCACCTTCTCATACCTTCAAAGCTGTAAGCCATGTTCTATCAACCATAATACGTTTTATTCCTTGGAGTACATGCTCTGAATTTATAGCAGTTTAGTAGAGAAAAGTCTTTTGAGACATTAATTTTGTAATTCTGTTTATTCTACTTGAATTATGAGCCAAGTAATAAATCTCCATTATTTATCCGCACTGGTGGTTCCTAGCCAATTGTGTAGGTTATTCTTTGAGGAAATTTTCTTCAACATTGTTCTTTTTAAGAGATATTAAAAAGTTTTTCCTTTCCCTCTTTTTAGGACTTGTGTCATTCAAGAAGTTTTGTTCAACCTTTCAACTCTATGTATCCTTGTAATGTCTTCAAAGTTTTCTGAGCGCCTTTTTCATATTCAAGCAGTGTAGATCTTCTCAAGACTGATAGAAATCTCACCAGAGTTTTGGCTTTTCAACATCTGACCTTTCTGTAGAAGGGAAGAAGGCAATAAGCACTGGTTTGCCAGTAAATAGTCACAGATAAAAACATATCTTAATTTATATATTTAGGATGTTACGCAGTTTTTGCATCAGTTTCCACCAACAAGATTAAGTTTGATCACATGGCTGAAATAATAATTTAACAGTCAAAGAAAAGAGCAGATGCGGGAGTAAGCTATTCTGGGGCAATATTTTAAATGATTCCAAATCATCTGTTTGGTTTTTTTTTTTTCCTGAAATCTTCTGTGTAAGATGTAAGCAAGTGTCTCTGTTAACTTCTGAGAGCTACTGAAGGATCAAAGAATCATAGAATGATGAGTTAAAGATTCATTCTGAAAGTGAAAGGAACGTTTGCTGTGGGGATTCTCATGGCTTGGGCTGTATGGGATGTTTTCATTAATGACCTTGAAAAATGGTGGGAGGAGTAGAGCTGTAATATTTACTGACAGCAACAGACAATGCAAACCTGAATAGAGAATGTAAACTCTCAAGAAGAAAGATCTGGAATACTGAAAACAGTTAAAAAATGTTTAAAAGATTCAAAACTGTCTTGAAGGGTTGAAGAAAAAATCTTGTAGAAAAAAGGAGGCAATGCAGTAAGGAGAGGTGCAGAACAGTACCCTGAGAAATAACAGATTACATACATGTAAGAAAGAGAGCACTCTTGGCAAAGTAGAATTTAAACAGATGCCACTGAATCACTAAATGAATGTGAGTGAGGAATCCCGTGCTGTGAAAAGTAAACCACATACTGGGGTATATGGCAGAAGTGCTGTAAGTTTTCCTCCTTCTGCTTTACTCAGCACTCATAAAACCTTGTCCTGTTCCCAGTTTTGGGTGATGCACTGTAACAGATGGGCCAACTGGAGGGGGTCCAACAGAGATAGGGAAGATAATCCAGAGATGTAGAAAACATGACCTTTAAGGTGAGACTGAGGGAATTTGGTTTGCTTAGCCTGAAGATGAGAAGACTAAGGATGTTATGGTAACCTACCATGAAAGACTGCCAAGGAAAGAAAAGGAATAATGGGTTCCCTGTGTCCACAGACTTGAGATGAAATAACAGCTTAGAATGCAGTATGGGTTATTTAGGTAAGACATTAGAGAAAAACGTGTCACTGTAATGATATAACAAGTGTCTGTCTGAAATGATTTAGATGTAGCAAATCCTGACTTTGGGCCAGTGCTGGATAAGACAAAATTCTCAGCCAGGGACATGTTCCTTTCTGGTAAAAATGATACCAAAGCAAATGAGGCATGAAGCACCTTGCTGTCCCAGAAGTCACATACTGTGGAAATGAGACACAAAATAAAGCATGAACTAAAAACGTTGAAAAGCACCAGACCAGTTCACTGTGAGATTCCTTTCAAAGCCCTCTTTTCCTGAGACATTAAGAGCTTGTCTTTAAATAACTTTTTTTTGGATGGGGTTTCAGAAAGTGCTAGCTAAAATAAAATGAGGAACAACCACAGTCACAGCCAGTACACACATTTGTTTTTTAGTTGCAACCCTCTCTTTTCAAAGAAAAAGAGGGCGTCAGCTAGAGTATTAGTTTCTTCCCTCATCTTCAGTTCACATAAATTAGACTCTCCTATGCATTCTGGAAGCTTTTATTTTGCTAACAAACCCAAGCTATGATGACTAGATTCTGAGAATTCTGGTATTTTTCTTTCTGGAATAAAATCACAGGTATGTTGTTTCTAAGACTTGTATTTTTCTGAAATGGTAATTTAAGTCTTAGCCAAAACCCTGTGACTTCACATAAAACTAAATACTGCTAGTTTAAGCTGCAGAATGAGAAATACAATCTACTTAATTTTGTAAGGAAAGCTAATTTAGCAAGAAAAGTTTACAGAGGATGTCAACTAATGTTGTTATAGTTATCATGATGATATAAAACTTCTGTACTTGTTAATTTTATACAGTTTTCTCTAAGAAAAATAATTTAATTGATCTTCTGTATGGTTGTGTTGCAGGAGTGCATAAACTGCAAAGGTTGAACATACGAGGGCTGCTTCTAAAGTAAAGCCTCCTATTTTGTTATGTTGGCCCATTACACACAGGCAGATGTTAGTGGTATGGCAGTAGAGGTTGAACCATTCCACCAATATTCCATTAGATTTTGTTGCCTTGAGACAGCAGAGCGGCACTCTGACAGAAGGGCAGCTGGCATGGAAGTGTGGGTGAAGCCAAGGTGTGTTCTCTGTCACTGGTCACCTCTTTGTTTTTTCATGTGTCTTGGAATAGTTTCTGTGAAAAACTGCTCCATATCTTGCTGAGCACAGAAATAAGTTGTGTGGCCTTTAGTTCCCTGTGTAGTTCCCTTATTCACTTTTCAAAATGGGGATTATGTTTCCTTGTCTTCAGTCAGAGGGAACTTGACTAAACTGCCACAGCTTCTCAAATATAATGGACAGTGCTTAGCAACATCCTCCACCAGTTCCCTCAGGACCTGCGGATACACCTCATCAAGCCCCATGGACCTATTAATAGAATAATTAAGACAACATATTAGTAAAATAATAATAGAATTATTAAGATAACACTTTAATAGAATAAATATTTTAAAATAGATTTGCATATGGAAGAAACAATTGTATGCACAAAAACAGTGCAATAAAACTGTTGATAGAAATGCAAAGAAATTCAGAACTGGTTCCGAAAATGGGCAAGAATCTGGCTAGGAAGCGGTGGAGTAATGGTGACTAATTAGCAAGTTAAACATTTTCTTCGAGTTTGTGTAATCTTCTGCTTGCAAATGTCTCTCTGTGGCCCTATCCCTTTCCTGTTGCTCCAGACATATCCTGGTTATATAAAGTTCACGTGAGAAAGAACTTTGTTCTATAGTCTTATAAATCAAATTGAATAAATTTTCCAATATTTTAATTAAATCACCGGTAATCTGTTTGTAGTCACTCGTATTGGTTTAACACGGGTCTGTAACTTTTCACCTTGCTCCTACATCTGTTTCAGCAATTTAGGGAGGACATCATCTTGTACTGTATGTGAAAGTCATTTCCTATAATCAGAATGAGCTCTCTATTAAGGAACATCTGTTTGGAGAAGGAAAGAAAAAAGACATGATGGCTATTAGGTTGTTTCATGGTGTATTGATGAGGAGTCTCTTTTTTCCATGGTCATACTCAGAAAAGCACTCACACATCCTAGGAAGACTCACTAAATTGCTCACTTTCCCCCAGTTAACATCAGATCTTTCTTCCCTGCAGACTCTGGTAGCAGTATTTATACAATTGAGAGTGGGTTTATCAGAAAACGCCACTGGTCCTTTTACCTTCCCAATGGGTTCTCTGAAATGTGATGTTTCATGTCCTGTCCAAAACCCATAAGCTGTTAACTCCATTATATACTTGCTGCTTAGAAATTGAATTTTTGAGTGTTCTTACTGTGATGTACACTTTACTTTCATTAAAGTAGCAGGCTGAATGAACAAGTAAAATAGGCTTGTGCTAATATGGGCAGTATTGGAGTTAGCTTTAATTGAAAAAGCTGTTACAGTCAGAGCAGTTTATATTACATTTTCAGATGGAGAAAGATCTCTTTTTTCAACTGCTTTGCAGCTGTAAGCAAGGAAAACTGTCGATCTAACAGACAAGTGATTATTAACTCAATTTTATAGAACTTCTCTAATAAATAATGTGTTTATAACTGGAAAATCTAAAGTCTTAACTTTTTTTCTTTCATTTTTCTATGTTGTCTTTTGAATGCTATGGAGTGGTAGCACAAACTAGGCTGTAGCCTAGACTCCAGTTTCTGACTGCTTCTGTGCTCTATATTCCTATTGGTACAAACACACCGTGCCAACTGCAAAGCAGCAGAGTTCATGATCCCCCAAACTATACATCAGTGCAAATCCTAGGGGTGCAAATTGAGCAGAGCGGTAGCTGCTAACACTGCTGGCCTGAGATCGGATTCTTGTGCTAACTCTGACCCAGTAGACTTAAAGCCTATAAGATATCCAGGTTTGGCTACACCAGTTAAAAGAGATGCTTCAATATAAATTAAATTTAAGATCAAGTTGCAATAACTTACGTAAGAAGAAAAATACTTGCAGGCACAATTCTGAAAAATAAGATTTCTTTTCCTGAAGAAGTTTGTTTATTTTATACTCAGCCCGTTTCCCATTTTCTCATGCCAAGAATATAGTGCAGACTCCAGTAGCTTGATGACTTTTCCTGAACAGCCATCTCAGGACACGGATGATTTTGAGCATCTCTGGAATTTTAGCATAGAAGTTAGCTGGAATTCTTAAAACATTCATCAGTAAAACAGCTAACAATACCCTCGTTGAAATGATGGTAGTTGGTTTCAGACTTAATGTTCCCTTGGAAAACAAGGGAAATGTTAAGTCCTCAGACATGTAATTTCAGGTGTTCATGTTTGTGATGGTTCCACATTTTCCACATCCATGGGAGTAACTAGTTTCATCATAATACAGAACTAAGCTGGAACTCTTGTATAGACATGTATAGCAGAGCATGGCTAATTCTGTGGCTGTAACTTTGCAGAGCATAACTCAGGCTGGGAACAGATGTGCTTTTCTCAGCCTAGCTCTGCTTATGAAGCGATTACTGTGCATCAGTGCTGACTTGCTCTTACTTCCTAGCAGAACTGATTGTGTGAGCTCTCCTTCTCTCATTTCGGTTATACCAAGTCATATTAGCTTAAGAAATGCGAATAGGTCATGGCTAACCCAGTTTATTTAGACCAAAAAAGGGTTGAGAAATCACAAGAACTGCCTTGCTGGAGACTAGCACAGGAAGAGGGGCAGAAGGAAGACAAGTTTATTTCCAGAGTGCATCTACATATGCCTTTTGAAAAATTTTACATGTGGTAATGGGAAATAATCCTATCCACCTTTGTAGGATAGAAGGCACACCGTTTACAACATAAACAGTGAAGCTGCATTGCAATTTAATCCATGCCCAAAGCCTGGGGAAACACAAAGTGCATGTGTCTTTCCAGTCACATGTTGTAGATGGTCACACTGCTGAGAAGTGAGCCATTTCATTTCCAGATTTGAAGGTTTCGAGCTAATTATCAAGATTACTGAAACTAATCTAATTGACACAATTGAAGCACTGAAAAGCTGTATGTCAAAAGAGAAGAAAGATATTAAACAGTGAGTGACAAAAAATGGTTGTTATAGCAAGTAAACTGTAAACTACACATGAACAAAATGCTTACTTAAGCCAGGAAGCACATTTACTTAATATTAACAGCATAGGTCTTTTCTGTAGTCAAAATCCTAATATCACTGGTAGAGTCAGAGTATCATCACTAGTTTTCTGTAGTACAAATATATGGGAAGGTGTGTTTAAATGTATTTATTTGGTAAATGTGGTGCAGTGAAATGTGGTGAGTAGAGAGGGTCTGCAAACAATAAATTCTTCTTGTACTAGGGATGACTACTGAATAATGTACTTAAAGCACACTGTGCTTCCTGAAACTTGAGCACTTAGACCAACAACACACGATCCATTTCATGGGCTGTTTTGGATAACAAGAGTAAGTAAAGTGATTCCAGACTACAGCTGTTTTTGGTTTTGTGGTTTGTTTGTTTTTTTCCCAATGAGTAGTAAATTTGCTGAAAAGTGGTATTTATGTGGGACTGAAATAAATCATCTGGCTACATAGAACTGGTTGATTACCTTTAGCTGAAAAGAATGGAGAAAGTTGAAACTGGTGTAGTATTTATTGTATAAATATGATGCAGCTGGGTACAAAGTCCAATATTATGTGCAAACACAATTTACTGTAGGCATGAATTCTCTGTCTATCCCTGAACTCATCATCTCACTGTATTGATAAGAGAATAAACTGATCTAAATCAGTCTTGAGGCCAGGTGAACTGATCTCCTAACCTCCTTCACAAAGTATTTGATTAATTGGAGCATCATCTCTCCAGGTAGGAATTTCAGCCTGTCCTGAATATTATTCCCATCAGCTATTACTGTGCTCAGACCAATTCCTATTCTCAAATGTGTTGATTAACATCCAGGGTAGAGTATGAGAACATTCTAGAGACTTGCTGACGTGACTCTTGTCAAAGAGTTCATTAAATTTTGCATTCAGTACAAAATGATTTTTTGGATGCAGAAATGACTAAGCAGAACAGTGTTTAGTGTATGGGTGAGATAATTAGGTGATATTTTCTATGGAGTTTAATGTAGGACTGAAGGCTGGGTGGCTGTAAGAATAGAGACTTGGGAAGTCACTTTCTGATGATGTCATTTCAAGGACATTGCAATAGAGTCTCCTATCACTATCCAGGCAATGACTGACTGTCCTGTTAGAAAAGAATTTCCCCCTATGATTGTTACTGTTTCTAAAACGTCTGGGAATATTTTTAACATCCTGCCTGGGAGAGTCCAGCAATTTCATATTTAAAAGTGAATTAAATAGGCAGTAAAAAATAGTTTAGTAACTGTAGGTAAAGTATTTTGGTGTTAGTCAAATGGATTTTCTCTCCTTCTGTAAACTTCTTCTGCTTCCCAACAAACAAAGAAACAATTGCAAAACCTCCAATGAAATGAAATCCCAAATATACATATTTATTTATTTATTTATTTTTTCTTAAATATGCCCTAGTTCCCCAACTTCCATCCCTGTTTCTGCAGTCTGTGCTCTTGGCTGATAAGTCCTCCATACTATCAGAACTGTTCATTATCTGAGCTTCAATAGAAGGAACTCTTCATGTGTATTATGGATGTGTTATCATTACACTTTTTATTCATTTTATGTACATTGTCCTTCTTTCCACTAAAGAGTGGAACATACATTGCTCTTTCAGAAGATCAAAGGAGCTGCTGACCACCTAATGACAGACCAGAAAGGATTGCTCCATTATGTCTGGACAGATATTCCCCATGGAACCTTCTACTCACAAGCCAGGTATTCATAGACACCATATTCCTCTAGCTCTTGTGCCTTAACATATCCCATCTGAATAGTAGTAAATGCAGCACTTGAGAAAATATCCTACAGATGTGACCCATTCAGCTGTAAGTTAGTTCCACTCATCTAGCACATTATATTTAATAATGTACTGTTGTATAGTATAATACAATTTTGATTATTGATATTCAGTTACATCTCAGTTAAGATGAGAATGTATTCTGTAGGGTATATGAGAAAAGAACAACTGAGGTTTATAGGTGCCTTTCAAAAAATGGACGGGCTCAAACTAACTTCTGTGGCAATGGGGTTTAGCCTCAAGGGGCAGCTCAGGTAAACACTGCAGGACAATGGATTTGTGCTGCTTCATATGATCACATTCCCCTCTACCTCACTCCATGAAGAAGATAAGCTCTTGTCCTAAAATAATGTAGGTCAGAACCAAAGTCAGAATTCCCTCAAAATATTTATTTTCTCCCATGTTTGTTTATTACTCAGTTGTAACCAGGGTGCTGCTGAACAGATAGTGAGAATGCACACTGTGTATTTTGTGGTTTACAGAGAGTAATTAACTGTGCTGCCCCACTATTACCTGCACATATTACTCCTACTATTTGTCGTACTATGAGGAAGAATTGCTTTCTTGTCTGCTCTTGTATTCCAGACATATATCTGTACCTAAAGTTATCTGTGCATAGTTTCCTACTTACATTTATGCCCATTAAAACCAACGAGAAGCTTCAACAATAGTGAGTGTAATCTATAATCAGCATGTAAAGTTTGTTGTGTGTCCTGGGATCTTTGGGTAAAAGGCTCTCTATATGCCTCATCATTATTAGTTTTTCTTGCATCATTTGTCAAGATAAATACATGGTGGTTGTTTAGCACAAAGTGCTGTAAATTTCTGACTTGCAAATTAATCAGAAAGATAGAACCATATAAAAATATTTTATGCATTTAGCATTTGTGATTTAATTTCTGCTCTTGAGAATCAGAAAGGGAAGTAGCAATATATATACAAGTTAAAAGAACACATGTAATGAATTAAAATCACAGCATTCAGTTAGACACCAGTTGTCACTATGGAGCAGTGACTGTGATGGGGAATTAAACAAACATAGCTAAGAAAAAAGCTGCTACCATATTGATAAAAATAAAAGAACAGGGCCTTACAGAATGTGAAGACAGATTAAACCATAAAAAATATTGTAGAAATCTAATTCTAGTACTTTTCATGGAGTTGAGCATGTAATGTCTGCTCACACAGAAAGATACCCTTGAGGAAGAAAACCAGGAGGATGTATTTTATGTTTATGTATTGAGTTGTCTACGTGGGTGAAAACTGAAGAAGTTGTGAGATTGATTAAACTTAAGTTGCGGTTGGGAATTATCCACAGATCAGAAAGGAAGGCTGATGATTCAGAGTCCTTCTGCTAGCAGATATGATATTTTACATAATTATTATACATTCCAATTTACTTGGACGTGTCACATTGTAATCTGTTACATTGTCATGCAATGCTTTGCCATTTTCAGGAGGTCAGTATGAGATAGTGTGTAAAGAAATGTAAAGATAAGAAACACCATTGTAGGGGATAGGAGTTTAGGCTCTGTGAAATGAAGTGCTTTTTGCTCTCTATCATCTGTTTGCAATATTCTACACTCTGTCTCCCTGTGAACAAAGCCTGAATAATGTGAGCAACATTTTTTCTTTCCTCAAGTCCTGCCCCTTTCATCCATCACAGAGTTTCTCTGCCCTTTTGTTAGCCTTTGTTCCTGACCATAGAAGGTCGGTAGCTTGGGCAGCTCTTGGTGAGGAAAAGGTGCTCTGGGAGCCTTGGGGAAAAAAAAAAAAAAGAAAGACTATAAGGTGTCTCCTTGTATGATGCTAATCACTACCTTTGTGTCTGATCTCATGGCCATCTCTCTGCATCAGACAAAGAGCATATGCTGTCCCTGTGCAGAGGAATTTGCTCTGCCTTTTGGGTCTGACTAAGATCCTAATACAAAGCAGAAGCAACTCCCCTGGGAGACCCTCAGAAGCTATATGGGCAGAATGCAGAGTATATATTTACACCGCACAGCCTTTCCTACATTGGGTAAGTCTGGGAACACTGTCAGTTCTCATGGCTGAAGACTGGAATTAGCACACCAAGTCCACATGAATACTGTGGGCCTGACCTTCCATTCACTTCTCAGTTTCTGCTGTTGCTTCCTTTCCTCTCAGTGCTTTAATTTTTCATAAATGTCCTTATTGCTGGGGTCACTGGAGAGTCTCATAATTATGCAGGCTGCTTTTTAAACAAATGTTGGCCCTTAACTCTAAGCAATGCCCTCGAGGAGTTGGGTTTGTCAATATAAATCATTAGAACTTGGTGGGGTTGAAAGTTCAGGAAATAGTCAGAAAATCTTTTGTGAGTGTGATTCTAAGAGAAGGTTTTTGCCTGCAAATTTTTACAAATAAGAAAAGATGAAAGTTAGCCAAGAGATACATGTTACTGGTTAACCTCCTTTCAAACAGGCTCACAGCTTACCTTCCCAAACCCCCTTCTCTGAGGCAGAGGCTCAATAGTTAGCCTCATTAAGGTACTCCAGAACTATGTGTCTGTTGCACTAATTCATGCTGCAGTGTCTGTGACCTTCCCCTACTACTCTTTGCCACCATATTTTCTACAAACAACAGCAGGTCACAGCAAAGGAGAAATTGTGATGTTACACATCTTGTATGTGCGTGTTGTAGTCATGCATATGGTATGTGTGTAAAATGAGTTGCAGAACCTAGAAATGCTGTTCACAGTTCTCTTTGTCAAGCTGGGAAACTCATATGATGAGTACACTGTGCAGGGATTGCCCTACCAGAAAGATCCTCTGCCATGCTTCTTCCATTCAACACATAGTAAAATCAGGTGAGTGAAAAGGGAAGGATTAGTTTAGAGAATGACTGGATATAAAGATAAGACATTGCTTACACTTTCACTAGATCATTTTCTTTGTGAGTGGATTTTATCTCCTTGACTGATCTAAATAAATGATATGGAAACTCAACCACTTAAAATTATCCAGGCAGACTAGCACGGGTTTCTGGAGCCATTTAGATTTTTTCAAAACTTCTATAAATTGAAAGGTGTCAGAATATATTTGTGATTATCTGGATCTCTATAAATTCATGGAATGTAAAATGAATCTTCCAGGGAATTGCTCTGAATTAACTTCAAATTGTTGTATTCTTGAAATCCAGGCAACTGCCCAGTAAATAGAGAGAATATTCTTTATAACACTTTGTGTCTTACAATAACTGCCTCACATGAGGAATGATGATCCTTCAGCAAGCATACAAGGTACTTCAATAACTAGTTTTAAGTTGACCCCTAATTATAAGGTGACCAGAATTATGAGGGTGATTTCACGCAGAAGTAGCTTCCCTTAACTGCCTGTTCAAAATTCTTCACCCTTGACACAGAGGAAGTCCCTATACATGAAAATTGCATTTAAAACTCCATTGTTTATTTTTGCATGGACTGCTAATGAAGAGGTGGTAATGTGAATAAAACGGCAGTGGTAGCTTGTATGCTTGTTGCTGGAGTGAGAGCAGCAAATGCACTTTTTATAGCCAACCAAAGATACATTAGCAGGTAGGAATAGAAACAGTTTATATTCCTTAGATTAAAAAATATTTTGTTAAAAAATGCTCCTGAAACAAAGGAAAGTTTTCTGTGGTAGAATTCTAGTTAAAAGTCGATTAATCTTTTCTTAAGAGAAGTATCTAAGATACAGGAGATGAATCATCATGTGCAGGTGCTGGACTCTGTACACTTCTATCCAGACATTATTCTTTGTCTGCATTGGGTTAGGCAAAGCTTTGGCAACAGTTACTGCTACTTTTAACCCAAGTAATGAAAGTGGCTGATGACAAATCGGAAAGAGGAGTCATTGCAAAAGATGTTTTGTTGCAGGCAATATAAAAATACCAGAAAAAACAAACAAACCTAGAAATCATTAATTACCATTCAGGAAAATATTCAAGAAGAGTTAATCTGTTTTCAGCTTCCTGAAGATGGAAAGCTCACTAACTCTTGGAAATACAAAATTACTAAGATATTTAAATGCTGAAAAAAAAGATGCCCTTGCAGAGTTCTGGAAACAAATCTAGAATCAAACTTCAGGTCTGATTCTCACGCTACAAACTTTTCCACAGAATCACAGAATCACAGAATTGTAGGGGTTGGAAGGGACCTCTAGAGATCATCGAGTCCAACCCCCCTGCCAAAGCAGGCTCCCTACACCACATTGCACAGGTAGGCGTCCAGGCAGGTCTTGAATATCTCCTGAGAAGGAGATTCCACCACCCCCCTGGGCAGCCTGTTCCAGTGCTCCATCACCCTCACTGTAAAGAAGTTCTTGCACACATTCGTGCGGAACTTCCTATGCTGAAGTTTCAGCCCATTTTTATCACATTTATAGTGTGAACTTGCAGTATATGCAATCCCACATTGTTCCCACTAAATACCGGGGTGATACCAAATAACTTTTTAAATATTTGATTTTCCTACTTCCCAATTAATAGACTGGCTTGAATCTGTGGATGAATCAGTAGCTATGAAGAGAACATTAACACTCTCAAGACCTCAGACCTATTCACTAAATTACAGCTGTCTTTCATTATTTCATTCAAATACATAAATAAATATAAATAAATCAAATGACATTGTAGTATACTGTGTACAACAAAAGCTGGCATCCTATAAGTGTTCCACATACAGAAAGAAAAAAGAATGGTTGCAGATTCCAAAAGTTTTCATAATTTTCTTTCAAGAATTTAAAGTGCAAAATTATACAGGATGATGCATCAGTTCTGTGCCACACCAACTGAATTCCTAGTTCCTGCAGCCTTAGAGAACATAAAGAGATAATGGAACTTAAGGTAGAAATAAACACAGTTCAGCACTGATTTATTACCTCCTATTTTTAACCCAGTTTCTTAAGAAATCAATGTTTATGTGATCATTCTGTGTGTGTGTGTGTAAGTATTAAATTGGGCTTACTGGCCAATTTCAACTGCATTTGTGCAGAAAGAAATCTCAAAGATATTAAAGATGAGAGTAATCTCTTGTAACTTCGGATGGCTGAAAACGTAGATACAAACATTTGAACTCAGTGCTCTGGGCTCCCTTCATAAGCAGTGGAGAGAAATGGTCACTGTGTTGTGTTATTTTACGTAATCTATTTTAAGCATTTATTTTAGGTTTCTATAGAATATCTAGTCCTTTCCATTGGCAGTAAAGAGAAATGAGATTGATGATGAGCTCAGGCATGGATATCTAGATCAAATTTAACCTTACCTTCCTGAAAAATTGATGTGAATAAAAAGATGGTGCACCTTCTGTGAGAAGGAGTGTAATATGGCATCAGCTCTGATCAGTCAGGAAAGCAGGCATGAGGAAAACAGCTAGCTGGAGTTTAAGGAATCTACATGAAGGTGATACAGACAATTGAAAATTCTGAAAAGTAAACTTCTATACACAGGCATCGGTTGTGTATAGTAGAGATTGTATGAATGTGGCAAAATATTGAGGCTTTTACTGTTGGTAATTTAATGTGATGCATAAGAGCTGAGCTTACGTTGAACTCCTTCAGCTAGTGGCATGTCACGGTTTAAAACTAAATGCTATTGTGTGGACTAAATGGATCTGAATATCAAAACAGTTAATCAAAGAGAGACAACATTTTTCTGAACTGCATTTTCTTTTGAACTCATCAGACCACCTCACTTTCTTGCAGTCCTCCTTACTTCACATTCTCAGCCCTTGAGTTTCAGGCTTCATTATTAGTGATGACCTGTGGAATATCTGCAAGTGTTTTAAGACCATTAGCTGTTAAGATAAAGTAAATGCTTCCATTATAATATCCTTGTTTGTGCCACTACTGAAATGATCAAATCATGAATTAGTGTCTTACAGACTGGGACTTTGCTCCAAGATATTATACTATTGCAAAATCTAGAGATGTAGGAGATTGTGTGGAAAAGAAACTGAGCTTTTCCTTTAATAAAAGTGTCTTGCAGTTATTTATACAAATATGTAGGCAATACGGTTTTACAGGAAGATACAAAAATAGTCCTGGTGATACTTCTCCTTTTTTTTTTTTTTTTTTTTTTTTTTTCCCAGTTATACCTGAAATATATTTTCTCTAAGTCATTTGACTAAACCTCAGGACATTTTCACTCCAAAGCATATATTACATGGTAGTAATAAGGGTGCATGTGTGCTTAGTTAAACTCTGGCTTGCTGAAATCGAACAGTGAAGTAACTCATAGGAAGGAGTTCATTTTTGTTGGGATTGCCCCAAAATACAACCTTTTGCAGAAAGATTAATATTATTTATTCATTATCTAGGCTATGGTATGAAATGGGTGCTAGAGAAGTTTGCAGATAATCAAGGCTCATAGAATAACAAAATAACAGGGAGTAATCCTTAAGTATTTCTAAGGTAAAACCAGATAGATTTCTAAAAAATATGTTTTTCTCTAGCTGTTTGAAGAAGTCATTTGGCTTAGGTGAGTGACAGCTGGGAGAAAGATTTGCATTCCTTGAGTGTGCTTTATTTTCATAGACCTGCATAGAACTGTATTAAGCCAACGATTACAATCAAAACTAATGACTTTTGGACTTTATGTGGTTATCTATAAGAGTCAAGAAGGAGATTTTACCCTGGTGGTCTGAGAGGTTTATTTTCTCACAGACTTACAGTTATATTTGTTGTAGGACGTGGTTGAGAAAGAGCTTTCTTACAGATTATACTGGAAGAGTATTTTGTTTATTTTCTGTCAGCTGCAGACATACCTGTAGCTGCCACAAAATCAGTTTTCTTCATGTGGACCATGGACGTTTCGTGTTTCTCACTGTCCTATCTCTTTCAGAACTTTGAAATATTTGTTACCATTACAAATGTTGGCTCCTGACATGTAATACAGCTTCGTCTGATATACTTGAGTTTAGATTAGATGACGTAATTCTTCACTTTGGTTTTTATATCTGTAAAATATAGACTCTCCAGAATGACTGAGAATGGATAAATTTCATCAAAATTTAGCAGGGAACAATGGTTAATCAGATCTTGTGATCTGTAGGAAAGCACCCAAACTCTTCAAAATTCTGCTATTAAGCCAGGCAGGCTGAACTATACCAAGCGTTTTAAATGAAGGAATTTTTTTTGACTTGAGAGATTTTTTGGCCATGTCCCACATCTTAAAACCACACAGTGTTATTGCATTATCTCAGTCTTCTATAGAGGTAAAATTTTTCCATGATGCAATTTTTGTTCCTGGTTGAAATTTATGTTAGAGACCAAAGAAAACCAATGGTGAAAGAGAAAACCAATTAGGTAAACTTTCTCGATGTCACCTGAAGATTTTGTTCTTTATTTCTACTGGAGTTTGTTATTTCAAAATTAAGTAGCAGATTCAAAAATCCAATAAAGGTGTGCTATGTACTCCTCATAATGTGTTGGGATCTTTCCTTTGGTGATCCATTTCATTTAGTATACACTTCATTTTTTGGACTCTTTGTTTTATTTTGGCTGTGGTTTTTGTTTTTTTAATTTTTCAGTAGACGGCTCTAGATTTTAACTACACATCTCCAAAATATTACTGGAGTCATTTTCCATGTGAATAAATTATCTTTTCTCTCTCACTGAACCTCAAATCAGAATTTATCTGCTTGTGCAGTTTCTTGCTCTTTGTTTCAGTGACCCTCTTTCACCTATCGTACTCACCATAATTATTTGACTTATCTGCCAGTGAGAACTCATCTTCTTTTTCTCAACCATAATTACTTCATTGAACATTAAAGTGAAAAGGCCGCTTTCCTCTTGTTGTTCATCTCTTCCAGATGTCAAGTTATTTACAAAGCCTTTGAATTAGTAATGTTGTGATGAGAACTTCGGCAAATTATATGTGAAAGAATTAGGCCCATTATAATCTTGAATTCTCATTTGTCCTGAAACATATTTTTCTTCTCAGTTTCCTAAGCATTGCAGTGGTGGTTTATTGCTGTTTCCAAGTGGCTATGACATTCAGCTTAATGGTAGCAAGAGATGTGACCCAACCAATGGTACGTATTTCTGACAAGCTACTAGAATTTCAAGTGGGGTTTTTGTTGTCATTGGTTATTTTTTTCTTTTAAAGGGATGATAAATAGCATGAATACAGATGTAAATTCTATCACTTTTAATAGGACATAAGTATTTTATTTATTTCATTGCTAAGCAAAAACAGACAACTTGAAAATATTTCTCATGAAGTCTCTGAAATTTATTCAGTTTAATCAGTTTTATAAATTTATGTTTACCAGGTAAAATTAAGGTCTGAATTATGGTGTTGTATCTGGTAATTCTGGGTGCTTGTAATTGTCAACAAAGATGGAAAACTATTGGGAAAACAAACAAACAAAAAACTATTAAAAGTGATTTTAGACATTATGGACCCAAATTTTTCCCACTTCAAGCATATAGTAGATATATCTGTCTCTCTCTGACTGCAAAGAGGGAGGAGCTGACATCTCCAATATGAAGCAGATCTTGGGTGAGCCAAATTGGTCCCAGAAGAATTTTCTTCATATTGACCTTAAAGGGAGACTAGGGTGAGAACTATCCGACTTACTCAAGTCTGTTGTATGACTTTATCTAGGTGGGGTGTGGTTTAGCCTATGTGTATTAGAGTGTATCCTCTTGCCTGGATACTTTCATGCTTCTGTTATCGGTTTATTAAAAGATGATTTTCTTAAACTATTTCACCTCCTTCCCACCACCTTCTTCCCCCCGTTGTCTCCTTATGCCTGACCAACTGACTATAGGACCTGATGCACTATAGAAATGGATCCTCTAACCTCTATATTCCCAGCTGGTTATCATTTACACCATATTTTTCCTACTTTCCCCCATGGATATATAACTGCTTAAATTTATTCTTTGTTTACTATGTATCTTGAGTTATGACAAAGTTCCAGGAATTTTCCTTGGAAAACTTAATCAACTACTATGAATAGTCATATTGAGGACATAAAAAATACTTGTTCAGTGTTTATTTTTTTGCTGTATATTGATCTTGATCATTAGTATGACAGTTAATAATCTTGGTAGACCAGAAACAGCACAGAAACTTTGGAATTTTCTAAGTATTTTGCAGAAATTCTTACATCTATTCTTCTTTGCCACAAGAGTGGGAATACATGGTCCCTTAAAATGAATGGTCTTTCATACAGGAATACTTCCTTTCTAAAATGATATTATAATGTACATTTTTTTCTGTGGTGAACTATATTCATCATTCCTGGTCAACTGTATAGGATGTGTTAGAATAAGCAAAGAGAATGATTCTTAAAGCTCTGAATAAATCTTTACAGCAGAAAAAACATGAACATTAAGCACAAGACTTGTTGAATAGCAAGTCTTTAACAGACAGTACTGGAATTAATTTTTTAGGTTCTGAGTTCTTTTACTGATCTAGTGGGTAGCAACCCTGCCCACAGCAGGGGGTTGGAGCTTAATGATCTTTAATGTCTCTTCCAGCCTAAGTCATTCTGTGATTCTGTGATGGAAGGTCAGGCTAACAACAGCAACCCAACAGCATTCATTGCTTGGTGTATTATGCAATACTTTCTCCATTTCGGTCTGATCTTCAGAGGAACATGCTAAGCCATTGCCACTTCTTTAGATATTCACAATTTTCTTTCCATCTGTCCCTCTACTGTTTTTACACTGAGGTATCCATTCAGTGTTGCTCCTTGGAGCAATGTTCCTCTGTTGTTCCAATGTTCCATCACAGTCGCAGCACACATTAGGATGTGTCGAACCAGCAGAAAAACATCAGGCAGCACAGATGCTGCATTTTCCCGATACGCCTGGAATGTTACACAGCAATGAGAGGCTTGGAAAGTTCCTTCCATATATCAGGTTTCAGAACTAAAGCACATGACCTTTTTTTTCCCTTTTTTTTTTTTTTTTTTTTTTTTTTTTTCCCTTTTCCCCATAGCAGCTAGCTGCATTATGCAATCATTTGTTTCAAGGAAATCAATTATTGCAATCAGCCTGGATTTTCTTTGTTCTGAGTATGTATTTTTTTTTCGTGACAGGGGATTTATACATATGTAAAGGGTGCCATATCTTATAGCAGAACTAGGATTAATCAAATCATGGAATGCTTTCCTTTGAAATTTAGACCTAAATTTTCCATAGTTTAATACCAAACAAAATACTACATTTATTTTTTATTTTAACCATAAAATATCCATTGATTTTGAAAAGTCACTCACAAAACAGATAGCTATTCTGTTGCAAAACCAGTATATCCTAATTCATAAATATATATGTATATATAAAATAAATATAAATTTCTTCTGATTGAGACTTTGAGGCTCCCTTACTTTTCTATTAATACAGGAAACTGTCACACTACCATGCTGAACAGAACACAAAGTTCCACATGGACATTTTCTCTTACTCAGCTATTTAATAATAAGCCTCAAATCCGGAGTCTGAGAATCCAGTTCTAAACTCTGAAAACAATTATTAGGAGATATTGCTCTTTTTCAGTGGCTAACTTTTTGTGTTAAATTAACATAATTTAATCTTGGAAGGACTGCAGTCAAGTGAGAAGATTTAACCTCTAAGTAGTACTGATTCCATACATTAAATAAAGTTCAAGAGTAAATAGTAAGCTCTTATGACAGAAAGAGTAAATTTGTGGGCCTGTGGTATGGACTTGCAATTGGCACTCAGGATTTTTAATCCACAGCTCACACCCTGTTTAATTTATATATTTGCAGTATTTGGCTGCCTTGCCACCACCAAGGGTCAGTAACATTATACTTATATTCAAAAATGGAAAAGAGGACATTCTTAACTTGCAGACTGATTGCTTTCATTAGATTTAATTAGTTTCCTTAGCACTCACAAAGAGAATTGTAGCTGGTGGTTAAGTGGTTGGGTGACTTACACCAACAGTGTAAGAGCACTGTAAGTAAAGAAGGTACTGCAGCAGCTTAAAATGGAAATATTTAATTCCCTTGTGATAATGGACTAAAGCTCAGCATATTAACTTTTTTTTTTTTTTTTTTAATGAAAAAAATGAAAGAAACAGAGTACCTTTTCTGGAATACTTTTGCCATCTTCCTTATGAGACTCTAGGATGCTTAGGGCTTTAAGACTAAAAAGATTAAGTGGTCAGGTGTTTTCAGGTAGACTCTTGGTAAAGAAATATTTCATACCCTCTGAACATACAAGATTTTATGACCTATCCATGCCTGATTATGCAGTTTTGGAACTTCTATATGTTTTCAGGAAATACCTGAGGCTGAAGTCCATGGTTTATCTATCTAAAAATATACTTGACCTTGAAACAATCCCACAGCACATTCTTATCTCTGAACTGGATTTGAAGGCTGGACTGTTTAGTGGATAAGGAGTTGTTCGGAGGTAGGTTGTGGTTGTGGACTGTGACTCTATGTCCAAGTCCAGGCTGGTCATGAATTGTGTCCCCCAGGGGTCTGTCTTGAGACTGGTGCTCTTCAACATCTTTATCAATGATAGAGAGGGTGGGATTGAGTGTACCCTCACCAAGCGGAGTGGTGTTCAGGAAGGTGTTCAGGGCCAGGTTAGAGGGGGCCCTGGGCACTCTGATCTAGTCGATGACATCCCTGCCCAAGGCAATGGGGTTGGAGCCATTCTATGATAGTAAAAGTAACTCTAAAGGTTAAAATCATATAATGTACAATTCAAAATTATGTTTCTTTATATTTCAAAGGAGTACTGACTTTTCTTCTCTTTCCTATTTTCCTAATGACATCAGAGAAAAAATAATTTTGAGTAGTCAGTGAAAAGATAGAGCCTTCCCAGGCATTTATTTATTAATTTATTACTGTCTTTTTGGCTGAATCTGAGCTACAAAACATAATAGGGAATTAAGAAGTGAAAACTGCCAGTCAGCATGTCCTTACCTTGAGTCCAGGGGAGTACTGGGTGCAAAGTATTATTTTAAATCAGGTTGACTAGCCCCGTACTGAAACCTTTGAAAACATAAGCTATTATTCTTATCTTTGAGCTGTCCTCAGCTGCAGCTATTAATTCTGCCCAAGTCAGAAGTAACTTAAGCTTGCTATGATCTGATATTTTCTGAAATGTTTGAAATTAGCCTGATGATTAAGAGAAAGGACTCTGAACAGAAAAAATAGTACTTGCAGCTGGTCTGGAGAACATTTTATACCTTCATCCTTTTAAATTATTTCTTTATGTCAATATTAATTGTGCTTTGGTGGAGACCTCTGTGGAATCTTCTACTATTGCTGTGTATGATTTACTTTTGGTACATGCATGAAAATAGCACTGTTTGGTATAATTTTACAAACAAGAATTATAAAAACAGGGAAAAAGAACAGGTCATTCTATACCATTTTTATCTGCTCATTTAGGGAGATGAAAACATGAAGTAGGTGCTATATCCATTAAAATCTTAAACTGTTGTCTTGATTGTTTTGGGTAAAAAAAATACAAGATCATTTACTTAGCTGACTCCTTTGGGAGAAAAACAGATGTGGAATACAAATTTTTAACACCTAATTGAGGCAGCTTATGAATTGTTTCAAAGTTTGTTCAAAGCTCCCAAAATGAATGGAGAATATTTCCATCCAATTCATATAATAACTCAGGCTCTGATTCAACATAGCTTTTGAAAATGCTGGTTCCTTATCAGTTTGAAATCGTGTTTGTGCAATACACTGTATTTCTGTGGGGTCTTTTTCCAGATTTTACTTCCCTTGTCATTTATACATATAAAAATATAGACAAAAAAACTAGCTTTCTTTAAGCACTTTACAGTTTCTGTGGGAAAGTTTTGGTGCTGAAATATGGGATGGCAAAAGGCTGTGAGAGCATTAGGTTTTTGTTGCTTTGCACTAACATCCTGTCTTACCTTTGTCTTGGAAGGACAGTCACTCATAGTGTGGAACTAACACTTAATATTGTATTCTAAGTTGTTGAATTTTGTCTTGTTTACCAGGGTTGTGGATTATGCTAGCAAAGAATGTCATTTGTTTCACAGTAATTTTGTGACCTGCATGCTTCCATTAGGCACAAAACAATGAAATACAGTCAAATGTCAAAAAGCCAACTTTATGTTTGTGGGCTTAATTTCAGAGACAGTGGTCATCTCAAAGATGCCAAATATAAGCATATTTGTTTTTATTTTTAGCCTCCTTTCTACCACTGCTTTAGAAATTGTAAATGATAAGTTTTTGACTGTAAATCTGAAAAAGTCCCAAGGCATTAATAAAATCTCCTCCCACCCTCAAACATGTTTGACCACAACAAAATATAACAAAAGCTGACCATGCATAAAAAGGGAATCTTTTCAAATTTTAAAATAGCATAATAAATCCCAGTAAGTGCCAGTTACAGTCCGGCCAGTTATCACCTTGTTTCCAAGCTAAGCTCTTCCCAAAGGTCTGAGTGTATAAACACTTAATCGTAACTGTAGCCATCAACACTGCATAGCAATGGAGACGAGGAAATCAGATTTCAAACTCTTCCATCCACAAAACAAAGCCATTCATCTTACCTAGTGAAAAATAACAAAGATGATAGTTATTCACTGTTGTCTCTGTTTCCTCCAGACAAGGCTGGGGAAGAAGAGAAGCTGTGGATGCCCCATCCCTAGAGGTGTTCAAGGTCAGGTTAGGTGGGGCCCTGGGCAGCCTGATCTAGTGCCTGATGTAGTGATTGGCAACCCTACCCACGGCAGAGAGCCTGGAATGAGATGATCTTTGAGGTCCCTTCCAACTGAAGCCATACTATGATTCTGTGATTCTGTGATTCTTTGAAGGACATTTCACAGGGCTGACACTGAGTAATGCATCAGACTCATACTGGAATAAGTGTGAAGGCAAATCCCTCTACTGGTCATGCAGGCCCAGGAAATTGAGCCACACTGAACTATTTATGAGGAAACAGAATATTATCCATTTATGAATTCCAGATGGGAAAGGACAGCTGTCACATTTATGACATCATTCTCCTTGACACTGGAAGGCAGAAAGGAAAAACTGAGAGTCACATGTAAAGCATGCCAACAATTATGACAACACTGGGTAAAAAAAATGTAGGGAACTTGGGCAAAATGTTCTACATAATGGCTTTGACAAATAAAGTAAAATGCACTCTAAAATGAATGAGTAGTAACAGTAGGGTTAGTTTAGAAGCCAGACTGCAAATTTTCTGTGTTATGCTTTATGCTTTAAGTACAGAAACAAAATATCAGGAATTCTCGGGTTAAAGGGAGGTTTTATGTGACAAGAACTTTATGTTTGATGCCCAAGATAGTAAAAAGCCAGAAGATTGCTTTATTCCAAACCTATAAACTTCAATAACTTTATCTAACCTTCATTTATATTAATTTGTTGTTTAATATATTATTTTGTGTGTGTGCGTCTCCTTTCTGTTTTTTGTTTTATAAACCTACTGAAGAAAAAGCCTTAGAACTGAAGGAAGGGAGACATTTTCACAGGCACATAGGGATTATGAAAGCTCCTTCCCTCTTAATGGTAAGAGCTAAAAGAATTTAGACAAAGAATTTGGTACCGCAATAGTCTCCTATATTAAAAATAAAATAGGATTTTATGTGTCATCTTTATCCAAACCTAAAATGTTCTGAAGATCACTGGCATAGCAGAATGTAGGAAAGATTAATATTTCTTGCAGTTCAATTATGAGTACCATAAAATGTTCTAATTACCTGGGAAAGTCTCTGAATGGCAGAGAATTCTTGGATAACATGTCATTTTATAGTTGTATTTTAGTGTCCAATTCCCAAAGACAAGACTGGTGCAAGCAATGACTCAAAGGTAACCACATTTCTATTGAATAAGAAATGAAAAAAAAGATAAAGAGAAGAGAAAACTTGGAGAAGATTACACTGCTGAATGAATTTTGAGTTTGGCACTAAACTTATGTGAGTGGCAGAACTTTAGAGATAAAACAGTATATGAAGGTACCATCTGCAGGAACTGAGAGGTTGGCAGATGTCTCTTCTTGATCTACAGGTATCAGAAATGAGGCTGAGAGCCTTTGGTGTTGAATTTTAAGGAATATTTCCTTTCTGCAGGCATAGACAAATGGTCTCTTGAAAATGCTGTATTGCAGGGAACCGCATCAGAATTTCTGGCAAAATCCCCAAACTCTTTCTTTTGTGCCTTCTCAAGTCTTCCTGTTACCCTCTGACTAGCTCTCTCCATAGATACACTTTTTAAAGCAGAGGATTGCCAGCAATTTGTTTTAATATCATCATGCTGCAAAAGCATTTGGAAAGATACTATAATAATTTTGTCTTTCACCTTCAGTTTGTGGCCACTTTAAGCACAAGCAAGATTTTCTGTTTTTTTAACAATTATTTAAAAGAGTCAAACATTCTGGTCATTGCATTAATTGGCATTAAGAGCCCCGAAGAAAGGCCATTAATCTTTAGACTACTGAAGAATTTATTGGAAAGCGCACAGAAGCGTTCTGAAGAGTCTATAGTACTATTTTAAAACAGAATGCAGAACTTGTGTATTTCTACACTAGCCTGCAAAGTCTATCAGTACCTCCATCAGAACAGTTAAGGAGAATCTCCTCAGCTGGAGCACATCCAGGTTGTGTATCTCATAGTTTCTCAGAAAGACTTTAATCCTATCCAGTCGTCACTCCCTCTTACAAACTCAAACTCTTAGTAAAGCTCCCTTGTCAGTCACCTTGCCACTGACCTCACAGAACGATTCATAACACTAGTCAACAGTGCAGCTCTATATTGAGGTTCTCACCAATCAGTGCTTCTTGTTTTTTCTCTTAAGTCTGCTAGCGACGTGGCACTAGGTTATGAGATCTCATCTCAAGACTACGATGGATGTCTCCAGACATGACTGTGCTGAACTGCTTTTAATACATTATTAAGACTGTTATACTGTTGGTAGCAGTGGTGCACCAGCTTAGCTCAGCACATAGATACTGCCTTTTGGAAATTAATTATGTCAAGAACTTATCAAATTGTAGTACTGAAAATATGTCGATGAGTTATTGTAATGTCACAAATCACTGAAGACAAGTCATTTTAATTAGTAGCATGATAAGTAAATACACTGACTGATATATCTGTGCTCCTGTCACATGAGACACCCAGGACAGTACCAGAGCATTGGAGAGGCAAGGCCATTACTATAATTGGAAGAAATATTATTTATTTCTTCTTTAGGAATGATTCCTATGATACTTATATTATGATCATGGCATCTCCATGCTTCACAGTTCTGATGTCAGACTCCTGAGACAGATTTCCCTTTTGTGCCACCTGTAATCGATGAACGTGGCATGAGGGCAGCTACCTCTGTTTCTGGCAGTTATCTGATTATCCTCTTTTTGCTGTGATGCTGTGGTCCTGCTGTAATAACCATGATTCTCTTATGTGACTCAAGATCATCTGAGCCTGCCTATTTGTCTGATTTGACCTTGTTATGGAGAGCATAGTTGAATGTTAGCAATTTTACACTTTGTAGTGTGTTTGTGAGGCAAGGAGTGATTCAGATATCTCTTGTTAAGACATAGATGAGAATGTCCATATTTAATGTAACTGCCAAAAAGAAATGTTGCTGTGCAATGTCATTATTTCTTGTGCATCACTGACTTGCTTCTCTCCTTTGTGCAAGTACTGAGACTGACATTTTATGTCACTGCATGACCTCAGATCTCTTAAACTGGACACCTATCTGAGATCTTTATGATATTCCTCTTCCAGGCTATGAAGACAAAGACTCATTTCATGGTCAAGGTTTGCAGCTTCTCATCTCAGGAAAACATCTTCTGTAACCTTCTGTTCCAGGACACATACACACTGCTTAGCCATATCCCGAACCTTAGCTGATCAGAAGATACACCTTGCAGGATCAAGTTTCCATTGTATGTAAAGGATAAAATTCTCCTCACAGTTTTCCCTATCCTGGTAGGTTTGTGCTCCAGGTACTCTTCCTGTCCAGGGACAAGGAATAGGAGAATGGAATTTAGTGCCATTCTTTTCATATTAAAGATGAAGCAAGGCTCTTCACCAGCTTCCAGGGTCAACAGATTCTTCTAGTTCTTCAAATCTCTGCATGTGCCAGAGTTCCAGTGTTCCAGTTTATATCTTCCTTACAATCTCTCTCAGATATAAGACATTTTCCTTTGAGACTGTCTTTTCTAGGATGTAAAAATTTATGACAAATTAATACTTGTACCCTCCCAGGTATGAATGAAATGGAAGGACTAATAGAGCTGTGAGCCTTCCTAATGTACACTGAGACCTAAAACAGATGCACACTGTTAAGTATATAAAAATTTTGTTACTGAGTGTGAAAACTATTTACTGATAGACAGTAGATAGTTTCCAAGCAAATGATACTGAGTAGTGAAGCAGGCTATATGGATTATGGGTAAGTCCTGAAATCTAGGGCATACCTAGCAGCACCCTAGAGACTGCCTGCTACAGGAGGAAATTAATAAACATGAGAGATTTTGTACATGAAGGGCAGCTCCTCTTATAGGACTCAGACCACATTATTTGGAAATCATAGTTAAAAAATATTTTCATACAGGACCTGCCTTTTCCTTGGGCCATCTGGAATCCGTCAGATTCTTCTGAGATTAAACATGTCCCCTTTAGACGGCAGCTTGCATCACGTTTCCTGGAGTAATTGACAGAGAATATAAACACAGTTCTGATTTGGTTTCTAAGAGCATCCTGGTTAAAGCATTCCTGTGAGGATGGGGGTGAGGACCTGCCATTTCAGGTTATGACTTGCTTATCCATATTATGAGTCTTGGCACATCAAAAGCCAGCTAATTACATTCTTGTTGATTTGATAGAAGGACCACGGTTACCTGGAAAGTTTCAGGTTACTTGCCACTGTCTTCTGTTGTGGGATTGCCAAGGGCAGAAACTAACATCTTGCACATTCCATCTCTGTCCTTTTCCTCCATATTCTCAGAAAGAATGTATTATCATTTTGAAACACTTCATCTCTGAGGCAGAATTGACTACTTCATCCTCACCTGGCTCAGGCTGCCATTGCTGGTGTTCTCATAGTCCTACTTCAGCTTTACCTTACCTTTACCTTGCATAGTTTTCTAGCATTCCTCCAACTCATTAGGCAGCAATCTACTTCTGTTTGTGTAGATTTTAGGAAATATTGCAGAAACTGCAATTACATATGACTGCTGTCTAGCTGTCTACACCAAGATAAGTACACAGGCATCCTCTGGAGAGAGGTTTTTTCTAGAGTAGTGCCATCAAATTAAAAATGTGAAAGGCTATCAAAGTAAAATTGTGAAGGATCTTTGTTCTGTTTGTCCAATGAAAATTCTGAAGAGAAGCTCTGTGAATGAAGGAAATTTGGCTCTTGCTGAGAGGCTGATTTACAACTCTTCAGATAGGGATGCATCCAGATGACATCTAGACTGAATGAGGGAGTTATCAGAAGGACACTGTGAGGGCTGAGGGCCTCAAACATATTGTTCCCTGGTTGGAGAGAACACTCCCCCTCCTATTACCTTGACAGGCATTCCAAGGGATTGACAGTGTGTACAACAAAAGACAAAACAAAGAAATGCAGCTTATATCAATAGGTGGTCCTTACAGATAGTTTTCTTTCTGTGGCTGCTTTGTGGCTACCCATAAGGTTGGCAGTGAGAGTTCCCTTGACAGCTATCAACCTGAAAAGGCAAGACCAGCTCTGGATTGGCTGAAGCCTGATTGGAAGCTGTTTGATATGAGTAGAAATAAAAATTGCTACCCTCTGGTTAATCCTGAACTTTATGCCTCTGCCTTGCCTCTTGATTTCCTTGTTCTAGATCCCAGGTTGCTATCTGTTTAATTCTAGAAGATTTGGGCTGATACAGATAGTGTTTTCTTTGGTCCTGCCTCTATATCTAACTAAGCCCACATTCTTTGCATTTTTCTACTTTTAGGTCCATAACTCAATGCTGATGAAAGAGTGTGTAGGGAGAGGTCCTTCTTATGATTTCGATAACATTTTCTATAGTAAAAGTTGTATGGCTAATGGGGTTTGGATCTTTTAGGAGGCTAAAATCACTCTTTCAGGAATCTTTGAACAAGTCTACTATCAGTGAGTCTTGTTCACTCCAGATTTCCCAATCTGCAAGTAACCAGAGTCAGCACAAATGTCTCAGGTGCCAAGTTAAAGAAGTACGTTTATCTTTACTTACCTTTAAAGCAATGAGATAACAGTGGTAGAAAGGCTCTTATATTAACTTTTTAATACCTCTTTTTAGTTTTCTTTTTTTTTTTTTCTTTTGATTAACTGAAGATAGATTGTGGAAAGCGGTGAAAATAAAGGCACGCTTTTGTTTTTCATATCTTTCTCATTTTTCTTTAGATTTTGCTGTGGACAGGTATCTTGCACTAATATAACATCTACAGGCTTTATATCTCTATGTGCATAAGTTGTTTACTGAAACAATGAATTCTCCTTGAGCAGAAAATCTGTGTAACGTTTGCATGGTCAATTGCTTTCAGTATTATTAGAACAGAAATGTCTTAGTTGTGCATATTTGTCATCACTGAAAAATGTGCTGCTTTTTCATGTCATCTTGTTTTTCCTAGCGATTTTGTCTAGAAATAAAAAGGAAAAAACCCTGCAAAATTACCTGTGTGTGTCTGTGTTCTCCTTCCCACCAAATTACTCCTTTGGCCTGACTTTTGAACCAAGTCCTCACACAGACAGACAGTGAGACACCAGAATCATTGCTCAGGCCTCAAAGTGGGTGCCTGGTACAAGGAACTGGTAGCAGACACTTGGCTTAGCAGCTGAAGACCATTTGAGTGTGCACTGAAATGAGTCTATCATCTTACTCTATCATGAGCAGCCCAAGACCCCCTTGAGCTCTCCTGCATGGCATCTAGTTGCATAGCAGAATCTTCCCTTGAGTGGGGAAGTACTTTTGAGGGTACATGTGCTACAGAAATCTGTTCCATCTTGATGTCAAGAGACACCTTGCAGATACTGTTCTTCACTAAGCGTATATTTTAGATTGATTGTTCATGTATAATCCCTTGTACTTGAACTTTTGCCCAAGCCTGGAACTAGAAATGAATTCAGTTACACCTAGGTTCCTCTGTGGTTCAAGGAGTTTAGAAAAGAAGGGGGTCCACACTGGACCAATCGTGGCTCAATGAAAGAATCTCCCTGATTAGTTCTTTTAACCCTGCCATCTATATAGTAAATAATCAAGTGTACTTTGCCATCTAGGTCTTGTTAAGCCCGTGTCTTATTTGTGATTAAGCTTTGTTAAATCACTGCATCAAAGATATATTTCTGCTTCTCTCTTATGAGTGAAGTGTATAGCTTCCATTTGTGACAGTCTGTAAGGGAAAGTGCTTTATTCCTGTGCCTAGAATGTTTCTGGTATTGTGCTCTAAAAGGCTCTGGTTTCTATCAAATCTAGATTAAATTGCTATAGTAAGTCTGCAGGTTCACCATCCCACCTGCACCCTGCCATCACTTCTATGATGAATGCGAGGTGGAGTACTAAAAAAAAAGACAAAAGCAAAAACAAAATAAACCCCACAGAAACACTCAGAAACTTTTTAAAATGTGCATTACTTAGTGTGGGCTGAGATGAGTTTACAGAAGCTGGAATACAAAGATTTCTTGCCAGAAATAGACAATAAAAATGAGAGCAATATGAAACACAGAAAGTCTTTTATTAACAAAGAGGACATCCACTCCATTGATTCTTCATTTGTTTTAAACCAAAGCAGGTCTAGTTAGACTTTATTAAGAAAACTAAACAGAAGTTTATCTAAAAGTAGAGTGAGTTTCAATAAATGCTGGATTCTGAGATTCCATATCTCAGCTGAGAGACTCTAAGTCTATTAACCAGATAATGATTTATTAAGAAAGGTCTAGAATATCTTTTTCTCTAAAAATTATTTATATATTTCATGTGCATTTTTCTCACTTGCAGTTTCTTGTTTCTAACCTGTACTATTAAACTTAAATATCTTAACTTTTACCTTAAACTTGAATCTCTCATGTTTCCCTGTGAAGCTTGTCTAGCAATGAAATGTGAACCACAGACAAGGTGTCTTGCCCCCACAAAGTGTATGGTTCAGTATAAGAAGCACGTATCCCAAAGGAAATGGATGTTTGTGCTGACTCCGGTCACTTGCAAATTGGGAAATCATTTTCTCTGGCTGATATACATGAGATCCCAGTCTTTCTTGCTGAGTAGCCTGCTAATTCATATATGTAACAAAGTAAATTTTCAGATAGTGTGAGTGCAGCTCAGCTATCTGTTAGTCAAAGCGCAGACTGTAGCAAAGACAGGTAAACTTTTTCCTTTTCAAACCTGCATAGTACTAACTCATTTGCACATAAGATTTAGGCATCCAAATCTATTGAAATATGATGGGATTAAGAAGCATGATGTCTTCAGACTCTTTTGAAAATCCAGGCCATAACTGAATGATAAGCTTTGGATGACTGGGAACGTGGCTTTCAAAGACAGCATGCAGATTTTCCATTTTTTTTTGTGCACTGTTATAAGTGGGCTTATCTTTCAAAGACACTGAGAACTGATTAGCCACATACAAAAGTTAATGCAACTCCTGGCCTATTATTATAAATATGATTATTATTCTAGTGCTTTTATTCCACATCTCATTGTTCTAACCATTGTATAAGCACATGCAAGTGACAGATCCCTCCCCAGACAGCTTATAACGTAAGTAGCTCTGTCTGTGCAAATATGAAAATGTGTTACTTATGTATGAAGTTTACAAATGTAATTTTGTATATTGAAATGATTAACAATTTTTATAGAGCTACTGAGGAAATGTTTTAAACCAATATTCAGGTCTCTCTATGAAAGAAAACTGAACCAAAACAAATTTGTATGCATAGTATTGGTTGGCCCATTGTTATAAATAATGCAAACTTCTTCAATATGAATATACTGTACATAGAACAGTCATTTTTTATCTGTGCTTCTCAAGCCAGTTATCACAAATGCATAAAATGTAAACATGATATATTATAATTTAGTTAGGATGAATGGTGAAGATTTTATGTCCTATTAGGTTTTTAATGCAATGCTTCCTTTGAAGTTGATTTAGGCAGTGTTCTGTGATCCGTGTTAGGTGCCTGAAAGAGGGAAAATGAGTGGATGTCCAGAATAACAGTGCAAGTCTTTGTATAATGCTGATACTGTTCTGTTTTTGAGCCACAGATGGAACAGAATGATTAATTACATCACAATAATTCCTCAGGCAACAAATTACAAGACTGGACTGGCTTGAACTATATTAGTTACACCTGGAGCTAGATTTTGAAAGACCTCAATGTTTAGAGTAATTTCAGTGCAGGCTTCACATTCCTATTTTATTTCTTAACTCTTAGATTTCAGCATTGGCCTTAACATACACTCAGTTCTATGGTTTCGTACAGTACTCCTTCCACACTACTGAAACACAGTTGGATTTTTGTAGTACTTTATTTCCCTGAACTACAGGCCTACCAAAGAGAGAGGCTGAGAGAAATATGGCTACGCTGAGTGCTCTAATTCAGGGTTAGGAAAAAGGAAATGGATGCTTCTCCTAATTTCTACTCAATTCAAGTAAGGCTCTTATTTATTGGAGCTCTACTACACGTGGCTTTGCACTATGCCAAAAGCTTTACAGACTCATTTAAAACCCTTACTAACCTGTGTAATGGCATTTTCATCCCATAAATGAAATACCAGATTTCATCCTTTTCTTGCAACCCTGTCATCACATACCTTCAACTGAATGGGATTTAGAAATTTAAATAACCAAATTCTACTTTCAGGAGATGGTTTTTCCTGAATACATAGAAAACAGCAGATGCACACAAGTGAGATGTACACTAAAAGAGCGATGAAAGAGAAACACTGACATAGGAAGCTTTACATGACATAGATTTAACATATGCTCTAAAGGGCAAGCAAGGATTTTATTTCTGGATATGGAGTAAATGTTATCAGCCTTGTTCTCAGTTTTCATCTACAAAAGTAAATTAAAGATCTTCTGTTTTTCAGATGGGTAGTCCAAGGAGAAGCGTTTTAACGTATGCGAATAGATGGTCACACGTTTACAGTTGAAGATTAGAATGGAAATGGGAAGTTTCCCATCACTGATGCAGAATGAGGTGATAGGTTTGTGTGAGTTAGAGAAGTGCTCTGGATTGTATATGCCTAAATGGTAGGAAATCTGCAAAAGCTTTTGTGTCTTTAAGGTGTTGCTCACTGAATCTGCAATTGAGTTTCTGTAATGGGATAGAGACCGTGTAGCTGTTGCTTCCTGATATAAAAACTGAGAGAGTTCCTGTTGATTTGTAGTATCTTCCCATTTTGTTCCTTTGTTGGATGAGATGACCTTATTAGAATGTTCTGCACAGAAAAAGAAAACAAAAATCTCACTGGAAGTGTACAGTTTCTTCCCTCACCACTTGCAGGATTTTATATTTAAATGTATCCCAGTTTAATGTATGTAGCCTGGACAGCATCTTCCAGCTCAGCAAAACAATGAGGATTTGTACATATTTTGATATTGCCAAGAGCTCTCCTGTAGATTCTCACTTTCTATTTCAATGTATCAGGGACGAAATTTTGAGATATTGTCACTCATGCTAAACGTTGTCCCATCATATTTAACTTATGCCACCAGAGGTCCTATTTAAATCATTGTATATACTCTAAGAAAAAAGATACTGATATGAGAATGCTGATAAGAACCAAGCTGTTAGGGAAAAAGGTCTTAAAATAATCATGAACTGCATGTTAATGGATGAGCAGTATACGCAGATATGTTTCTGCAGCTCTACCTCTATGCATTCACTGGAAGATTAACTGCTGTTAGCAGAAGAGCAGAATTTAATTGGTCTAATTGTGTAACACAGAATACCAAATCCTCTGTGTGCACTCTGCTGGAATTGAGACTAAAGCTGCCATTGAATTGAACTGGGCCAGCATTTCAACTGTTATACTTAAAAACTTTTTTTTGTTAATGGATATAAATTGGTCACTTCTGACATCAGTTGGCACAGAGGGTCCTGCTTGGTTAAAATGTAAATTCAAGTGAGTGGAATAATAATAGAAATGAGACCTTTGTCTCTCGAAATTAAAGTGCTTGTAAAGCTAAAGCTGCCAGCTTTGTATATTACAGCCTGAGGAGATAATATACTGAATCATTCATTTCCTTTTTCTATTCTTTTTGCTTTCTTCAAAAGCACGTTCTGTTTCAAGTAATTTCAGTCCAGTAATGAATATAACACTGACTGACTCACTGTCACACAAGATCTGGTTTTGGATATACGTTATCAGGCTCTGTTACTATGCAGTCAGAATTCTGAGAAAAATGGGACAAATAACATATCATGTGATGATCTTATGATACTTCTTGATGCTTTTAAATTATTTGGCCTTTGTTGGATGAGAAGTCCACCAGCCTATGCTGGGATTACTCTAAGTTTGTCTTTTCTCCCTCACTACCTAAAGAGAGCAGCTTTTTAATTCTAAGGCTACACAAGAAGAACTAGATTTTTGTTCAAATAATTTTTGTGGTGATAGGGGTCTGCCTTGGCTTCATTACAATATTTTCATTAAAAATTTGCATGACAGAGTGGAAATTATGCTTGTGAAATGTTCAGAGGACATAGTGTTTTTGTATATTACAGGACAGGCCTGAAGATGGGTATGGTACAGGCAAACAGAAATAGTATAGAAAAATATTGGATATTAGGAAAAAATTCTTCTTAGAGATAGTGATGAGGCACTGGAATGGGCTGCCCAGGGAGGTGGTGGAGTCACTGTGTGCTCAATAAATGTGGTAATATGGCACTGAGGGACATGGTCAGTGGGAATGGTGGGAATGATGCTGGACTAGATGACCTTTGTGGTCTTCTCTAACCTTAATGATTCTATGGTTCTAAGAACATGGATCTTGTGTAGTAAGTGCAAACACTGAAATAATCAGCTGTATAATCAGTTGGATGCTGAGTGGGAAGTTGTGCTTCTTGATAGCAAATCTGCAAGAAAAGAAAAAGGACTGAGGATTGATTCATGTTAGAAAATGTGTGGCATAATTCTTCACTCAAACCTGTTAAGCTCAGATGAAATTTTGTGTCCAGTTTGAACACTCATTGTTCAAGCAGCACTTGGAACACCTAGACATATTATGGGAGTGATCACAAACGTGCAGTCATGGCCAAGGAAGAAATAAAGAATGGATTTTGTCTGAAGATGTGCAGAGAGTGAAGGTCCCAATAGTCTTCATGTATGTAGATAGATATTTAATAGAACAGTCTGCTCAGAGAGACTATAAAGGATTTAAATTTCAGAAAGGGCAATTCAAATTAGAAAGCAAGGTTCCCAGTAGTAAGAGAAGCAATGAACAGATTACTGAGGGACTGTGGAATCTCCAGCTCTGTTTTTAGGATGATTTACGCAAGCATCAGTTGGGAATAACACAGTCCTGACTGATCCTGTCTAGAAAGCAGAAAGGAAATACATGATAAACTCAGATCCTTTCCAGTCCTATTAGTCTAAGACTTCGGGTTCAGCTGTAGACAATAAACTGAGAACAATCTTAGTTCAGCCTAACATTTTTATTTAAAAGACAAATCTTTTCACAGTATAAAACTATGTGTGATTTTAACATGAAAATTTCTTGGATTAGATGTTACCATTAGTTTCACAAACCGGAAAATATTCAGTAATGCTAAATGAAGATTGTGGTCACATATCTCAAATTTGCATGAAATAGAAAACATTGCAGGTTTCTTGTTGCCTTTAAAACTGAGCCATGGCTATGGAAAATTCTGACAAATCTAGCAGACATCTTACAGTGCCTGTGACTTGATTCTTCTTCTTCTTCCTCTCCTTCTCCTTCTTCTCCTTCTCCTTCTTCTCCTCCTTCTCCTTCTCCTTCTCCTTCTCCTTCTCCTTCTCCTTCTCCTTCTCCTTCTCCTTCTCCTTCTCCTTCTCCTTCTCCTTCTCCTTCTCCTTCTCCTTCTCCTTCTCCTTCTCCTTCTCCTTCTCCTTCTCCTTCTCCTTCTCCTTCTCCTTCTCCTTCTCCTTCTCCTTCTCCTTCTCCTTCTCCTTCTCCTTCTTTCTTTCTGTAAAGTGGATATTTTGTGTTTGGCTGAACTAAGGAAAGCACAGTCCTGGAAGTCAAAAGAGTAATTTGCATGTGTTTACCTGATTAGACACTTCCATTTTTACCCTGATGCTTTGAGAACAATGGACGTGCTTTACTGAGCATGATTGTATGCAAAAATGTCTCCCATTTTGTTTTGCACTTGTCTTGTGATTTGTTCTTATAAAAACGTTTCCAATTTACATGCACAGCTGATGTGAAATACTAGCCATGAGCACATTCAGAAAGCAATCTCCAAAAAATTCAGCCAACTAGATTTGCCCTGGGGTGTTACTGAGAGTAACGTGAGAACCCTATCAAAAGTTACAGCCTTGTAAAACACAGTGGGCTTCAATTTTTTCCATATTTATGAGCTGTAGTGTCAATACAGAACACTTATGAAGTTGAAATGGTACAAACATTCTTAGATTTGACTCTGCCAACATTGATTCAATATTATATTAGCAATTTTAATCATGTACTTGAGTATGTGACAGGGTTGGATCTTTAATCCTTATTTTGTGTTCTTGCTGGTTACTAGGTAAAAGTGAAGAAGCACATAAAGGGAAGAAATTTAGCAGGTGCAGTGTTAATCCAAAGGTGTACTGCACTGGAAAGCTGGAGGAAAATTGGTTCAGCTATTTTTGAGTTAGTCAAGTGTTTTTCAGCTGTTAAGAAAATTGTTTCAGCTATTTCGTGCTTGGGTAACTCAGTTTTGTTTAAAAACATCAAACTTGGTGTGCATGCAGTCTTGAAGTATAAACGTAAAGCATTTTTCTTTGTGAGAAAGAAGTTACCTTTGAAATGTTAGAAGTAATAATCATAAAACATTCAGAAAGAAGGTATTATACTCTTCTATCTTTCTCTGGAAGAGAACTGCAGCATCGCCTGCTTCTTCCAGGCTTTGCCTTTCTGAAGATTGCCTGCAGCTTCAGAAAAACCTACAATAATTCTTGTGAGTAAATGTAGATCAGTGAAGTGAGGACTTCAAAGGTGAGGATGAACATTCATATTTGACCGGATTTAATATGCTTTCAAAATTTAGTGTGGCTGAACTTCATCTATTCACGGAGTAAAGAGCTGCACTGATAAAGGCTGCGCATGTGTAACTACATTGTTTTCTAGACATAATGTCAGTTCTTGCAGGCCTTAAGCAGGCCTCAAATCAAACACTGATTGAGGAAGCACAGTGTATTATTTCAGTAGAAAAAGCACTTATTCATTTACTTTTCTTCTTGCAGCACTGGAACTATATTCTCTAATTTAGAGTTTGTTTTCCATTATTCTTTTTTCTGTGCATACGTACTTCTTCTTGGATTCAGTGTACCTACAATATATGTCAGTTTTTTTCTTCTTACCCAGATATGTTTACATGTTAAGGATTTTTATTGATGATATATTTGAGAGCTTTTATTTTATTTTATTTTATTTTTAATTTTCATTTAGTTTTACATTTCTTATTTGCAGATTCTACATTGCAAAACAGATATGTTATGTGATAAAATAGTTCTTGCTGTGCTAAGCCAGAGATAACTGCACAAAATATGTGTAGAATTTTTGATAGTATTCTTTTCCTTCTCTGGGTTATCTACACAGTTAACAAATACAGGTATTCTAGTGGTGGAACTATTTACCAAAATCCTTTTCTTAGAAAGGAAGTTAAGGAAAAATAATGCATTTATGCAAGAAGAAGGTCAAATTTAGTCCTCGCTACTCAAGAAATATATTCAGGTATATCACTGCATTGATGCTACACAGAGAAGAAGGAAAGAGAAGCCACATGTACTTTGATTTTCTCCTAGTATTACCTAGTATTTTTTGAGGCTGATATGATTTGCCTGTTTAGACACTCTTAGTAGACATTTCCCTTGAACCAATATACCTAGTATACAGAGATGCTCCAAAAGTAATGCCTCCTATTTTATAGTGTTGGTTCATAATGTCAGAGGCAGATGTTGGTGGTATAGCAGTAGAGACTGAACCCTTTTGCCAGTATTGCATAAATTCTGTGACAAATGGCAGCAGGTGGGCAGCTGACAAATTAATATCTGACCTGGAAGTGTGTATGAATCAAAAGTGTGCCATTTAATTCCTCCATATGGAAAAAAATGGCACTCATTGAAATCCATTGACCCTTGATGAATGTTTATGGAGACCAAACAGTGGATGTGAGCACAATGAGGAGATGGGGGTATGTTTCAGCACTGACAACAGTGGTCACATCCTCTGGTGCAGATTTTTACAAGTGAAGCATGCAGGCTCTTGCTCATCAGTGTTGAAAAAGCACAGCTAATGGTAGAGACCATTGAAATACAGTGTTTTGTAGATGAGAATTTGCTCCATCAAATAGTGCTATTGTGCTCTTTGTTGTGGTTTCTATAGAAATAAATAGGAGGCACTACTTTTGAAGTGATCCATGTATTCTGAGAAGCAATTTCATAAATGTCACCTGTTTGGGGAAAAACCACAACCACTTTTTGGTTTTGACAACATTAGGTTTAATTTTATGACTCTCAAATGTTCAAACATCACTTTCTTACTATATAGATAAGTAGTCAATTCCAGTCTACTTTCCCAACGGCCAATTGTGATTTTGTAAACGTATGAATAGAAACGACTGTTCTGCAAAACTGTATTATCAGTTAAAAAACAAAACGAAACACAAAATCAGTGTTTTTCACAAGAATAGAACTTTCTGTAACTTTAGATAAACTTAATAATATGTTGCACCTGTGTCAAAGCAACTGGGGCCCCCAGTCCAAGAAGGATGAAGATCTGTTAGAACGGATTCAGAGGAGGCCACAAAGATGTCCAGGGCTGAAGAAACTCTTTTAGGAAGAAAGGGAGCTGGGATTATTTATATTGGAGAAGGGTCAGGAAGACCTCACTGCAGCCTTCCTGTGCACTGAGGGAGCTTATAAGCAAGAGGGAGACTTCTTACATTATTTGTATTTTATTAATATATTAATTTTGTTAATTTATTAATTTCTTACTTTCATTGTGGTTTCTTTATTGTTAGTGGTAGGACAAGGGGAATTGCTTTAAACTAAAAGAGGGGAAATTAAGGTTAGGTGTTGTTTGGAAATTCTTTACTTCAGTATGAAAAACAGGGTGCCCAGTGAAGTTGTGGACAGCCCTTCCATAGAGGTGTTCAAGGATACATGTTAGAAGTATGTGCTCTAGAATCATCATATGAAGAATCATTTATTTGTCAGTTAAATGTGTTGAGAAGAAGGAGTGGCTATTCATATCAGGAAAAAAAAAAAAAAAAAGATATAAAAAGCCTGCTGTTCTGTAGCAGAAATATTAACTGTGTCTGTATATACCTGTATATATGTACAGAAGTATGGTTTGGGTGTTTAAGTTTCCTGCCTTAAACAAGAGGCAGATCTACTACCAACACTAGGAGGATGTGCCCGCAGGCTCCTGGGTTAGCGATACCTCTTGAATCCTCCTCGTATTTTATTCAAGGAACTGTCCTTTCACTTGCCTGGAAGAAGTTAAACCTTTCATACAGAATGTCCATGTAATGACAAATTTGACTCTCCTGAACAGGAAAAGAATTATCATTTTTGATTATTCTTAAAAGAAGTTACTGATCAATGGGAATTAAAGGTATCAGCCTGGTCCTAATCAGTGTAGCAAATGCTGGAAAATGAAAAATGACAACGAAAGCATTGTTAGAGGTTAAAGAACGTTTAGCATGATATAACATTTCAAAACTAGCCATGTGCACTGTCTAGTTGGAAACATAACTCAATGAGGACTCCTTTGTCTTTTTTTTTTTTTTTTTTTTTTTTTTTTTGTCTTTTCTTTATTTCTCCCTCCTTCTTTCTCCCCAGTGTAGTCCACAGACAGTCAGTCTCTGCGGTTATGGACAGCTGAGAAAATTTAGTGCAATTTCAGCTCCAATGTTCAAATTGTTTTTCTATAGGCCAAGTAGTTTAAAACAGCTTTACCCCTGGTCCCAGGTGATGCTGATGCAGCAAAGTCTCTGTGAGCCCCCACAGATCAGCAGGGAAAACTGCTGAAGCAAGAAAAATCTTTAATTGCGCAACCAAAAATGCTAAAAAAATAAAAAAGAAAAAGAAAAAAAACCCAGCATTTTTATTTATTTTTTTTTTTTATTCCAATTAAACACATGTGAGCATTTTCGAGACTTATTTTAGCGGTACATGTTCTAAGTATCTCAGAAGTTATCTTGGATTTGTGCCAAGGTGAATCATGATCTGCTTATTAGAGATAACACTGTAGGGAAACTGGGAGAGAGCATGAAATTCCTTGTGTAAGAAATCTTAAATGCCAATTAAATTGTTCACATTAGTGTGACTATTGAACAGGGCAATAAACCGAGCCCTTTTTCTGGCAAATAGATGTTCAGATAACAACCTGATATCACAAGTTGTAATTGCCATCATTAAAGTTGAGATGAATAAGAGGCTTGAATGATGATGGCAGTACAATAAATGGTCCACAAGGGGTTAATACTGGGAGCAAGGGCAATACAGACTGGGGGATGTGTCAGAAGTGTTGCCTCCATATTCTAGAAAGAATGAGAAAAGTCCAAATTGTGTGACTTTTAGTCCTTATATGAATAATTAATTCACTTCTTTCATCTCCAATGAAATTTAACATTAAATCAGAATTATCCTTTCTTGCCATGTTTTTCTTTTCTTATTGGTCTTTCCCCATATATTTGATACTATCATGATACAAAACAGCACCATGTCTACCATCTTGACCATACTGAGGGCAATAACAATCCAGCCCAAATCTGGAAGCAGAAGTGAAATATGCTTTGATTTAGGCCTGAACTACTAATGCAGTTTTATTTAAGAACGATTTGCACATTGATAATCTTTTTATGATTGCTTTTAATTGACATATTGTGCTGGAGATGGTTACTTGCACCAGGACTCTATCACAGGAACAGGGACAAATAACTAAATGTAAATCTATTCCCCCATCTTAAAAAGCTTGCCTCTTAAACATGCCTCGAAAAAGAAATATCTCACAACCTCTTCCTCTCCTCTACCCACTCAATCTTTCAGTTCAGTTAGATTTTCTCGTCAAAATGGTATGCATAATTTCATCTTTCCTTCAGCTTTCTTTGGACCATTCATAAGTTCTATAGAAGACAGCAAAGTATTGGTTTGAAGGCCCTAATGAGGAGTCTAACAGTGAGCAGATGAACAAGAAGATAAAATCCTGGTGTGGAAATGTTTCCCACTAAACTAAAAGTGCACAATACATGGCTATATAGTAAGCACCAGGATGAACAAAACTAACTGTGGTAAGGTCATATGGATGAATTATTTCATTCTCTGATGATAGAGAAACATGAAAGTCTAATAAAAGGAAATTAATTAGTAGTGTATTTAATTTACTGATAGTATTTTGAATAAGAATAGGAGTATTTTTCTGAAGGTGCTGAAACTGCTTTTAAAATACTTTGATATATTGACTGGTAGAGTTAATTTGTCACTTGCACATTGTTATTTAATATTGCTGCCTATCTCAGTTAATGGGTTTCCTGAATATAAATATTTAATGGTCTTGGGTAGCGATCATTATGATATTTTAATCTTAATATATTGTTAAGACCCCTCAAGCCTTTCATAGAGGTGGTTTTGTTGTGTAAATATAACAAAAATAAATGACTAACTAGATGCTACATAATCTTGGCACACTGTAAGTGGGTTTCTAGTGTGTATTTTAGAAGAAACAAACATTTTCTCAGAGTGAGTGCAGCCAAAAGAGGGGTTACATCAACATCAGTGTGGAAGAATAGAAAGGAGCTATTCAATGATAGCATCTAAGCTGCTCCTAAAGGATTTTGTAGTGCAATCAGTTGGCTCACTTCCTGCATGGGAGAATGAGAGATGGTATTGAAGATAAATTGTTGTCATTTAGTTAAATAGTTAGAAATGGGCCATGAATAAATGGGTTGGAAATTAGAGAATGTTTTGTCACCACCTGTACTGTGGATGAAGTGTATTTCAAGACAGATCTGTTGGCTCAAATGTCAAGAGGCTGGACCTGATGATTCTGGTTGACCTTTCATTTCCATTTTGTATTTGGATGATTTGCTGTTACAATACTTAAATGCGGTTTCCTGAAAATCACAAATAAAATAAATAAATAAATAAACAAACAAATAAATAAAGTTAATTAAAAAATAAAATTAAATCAGTTAAAAATTGAATTTATTTGTAGATCTCATTCTATTTTAAACTGACCTTCCAAAATAAAGTGCATTAGAGGGGACTGAGATGTCCATTTCTACCTAGTTTCCCAGTGTCTCTTGACAGTCACTGGTGAGAAAGAGGCAATTGCAGAGTCTCGTTTATCTAACCTGTCTTAGACATCCATTTTATGAAGAGAGCAATCATGACCTAGATATGCCTATTTTTCTTTATTTTCTTGGATAACTGCAGATTTTTGTTTTGAAGAAGTCTAAACTGTGATCAGATATCTTATCTAGCATCCTTTTTCAGAATTTGTTTATGTATTCTAGTATTATGATGGATAAGAAGTATTGATACATATTAAAGTAAGAAACTGGTATAATTCAATAAAAAATTATGTTTAAGAGGTGAGCTGTACTTCTTCAAACTAAACCTGTGCTATCTGAATTTATTCTTGCCCTTTTAGATGTTTTCTCTCATTGCAAGAGGATAAAGAAAGTGTTTTTGGTTATACATACTAAATATATGACGTATATCAACAAAGCAGTATTTGTTACTTTAAAGATAATAGGAGAATTCTATTGCTGAGGCATAAATATCCTGCAATACTAAATAAGGAACATCAACTCACATCTTCCTATCAAAAGTTCATCTTTGCAATCCAGGCTGATGATTGAACAGGTGGTGATGTGATAATGGATCAAATGGGTTAACAAGATGAGGATTTACATGAAAAGCAAAAGTATGAAAAACTAGAGGTCAAAATTGCTTCTTATATGAGACTGGGAGAAAATCACTTGAGCAATGATCATTCATCTATCAAGCATTTAGCAGCCACTCAGCTCAGTGAAAAAAATCTAAGCTGATTGTGTGTGTGTGGAAAGGATATAAAGGAACACAGAAAAAAATATCTGGTTATTTTGAAATCCTGAATAGAAATCTTACTAAAAATATAATACTTGGCAACATCCAGTTGCCAAGAAATCCTTTCAGCCTGCTGAGGTCTTCAGTGTGTTACAGGGACACACAAAATGGCTGCTTAAATTCTTAATTTATGAAGAGATTCACTGTGGGACTAGAACTTTCTTATTCCATGTCGGACTGAAAGATCAATTCTTCTAGTTCCAGACGATAGATGCTGTTATATATTCTCCTGTATTTGTCTCAGTGTCTGTATTGATTACATTTTCTATTCTATACATTCCGATACACTGTGCATTGCTGTGAGAAGCAAAACTCACCCTTTGTGATTTCCTTAGTATTTGCTGACACTTTATTACAGAATAATACTCTGAGATTGTTGCATTTCCTTGGGGAATCTCTTGAATTTTCCTGGTCCTCAGGAGGCACAGGAAATGGATTATTTAGATTTCAGGAATGTTTTTCTCAGGGGAGCATTGATATTGTCTGTTCTGCTACAGCCTTTCTGGCAGTTTGGAATGGATCAGAATAGAAAAAAAGTCCCTGAAGATATGTCAGTACTTGAATTAGTTGCAGCAGTAGCTCATGGAAATGGCTTCCTATGATATTGCTCATTTTGTAAAGACTCTGGATGTCAGGCCAATGTGCTGAACGTATCAGCTGAGAAGCATTTATATTTCAAACACACTAGTTGCTAGCTGTTAAACATTAGCACAAGACAGTGAAACAGGTAGTGGGAAGATATACTGCACTGCTCCAAACAGACCTTTATGTCAATGAAAATGGTGAAATGTTTGTCTTTGATATGGCATTTCATTAGATAAATTAGATAGATAGTCATCTTCAGTTTCACTAGTACAGTTCTCTGTTTCTGGAGTCTCAGCACAAAAAGCAGATTTTTTTTCATCTCACCCATTTTCCCATCTCCACTGTCCATAGCCAACACCCCAGTTCTGACTCACAGCATCTATCTGCCTGTCCCCCCTCATGGTACAGTGTTCCTGTTCCTTTTAATCCTTATCATCCAGTTCCCATCTATTACCTGCTTTGTTTACAGTCTTTCACCTCTTTCTGTTGACAGAAGAACAGATTTCACATCCTCCATCTTCTCTGACTGCTCAGCCCAATGACTCATCTGGCTTCCTCCCTCTGCCTCTCACTTATTTCCATCTCCTCCTTCAACAGTGTTTGCTGTTCCACATCTAAAATCATAGCCTGCCACAGTCTTACCTTGGTTTTCTCACTCTGATCTTTGGACCCCATACAGATCTGTACTCCTTCAAATAAAACACTTCTAAATCTGGTCTTTTGCATGCATTTTCCTTCTCACAGGGTGGCTGTCTTGAAAAACTGCATAGGAGTTTGGGAAAATGGCAGGTGACCTCCTGACCTGGTGAACTGTGTACCTTGCTATCATACAGAACCTTAGTAAATAATCACTTTAAAAACTATAAACAATTTTACAAGTCATAAAATCACACAGGTGGAAAAAACATTCAAGTCTAACCATCAATCCTGAGTTCCCTCAAGAGGCTATGTCAGTTTCTCATCCAAACTTCTCTTAAATACCCAAAACTGTGGGACCTCCACCACTCTCCTGGACAGCACATACCAATGTTTGACCATTTTCTCTGTAATGAAATTCTTCTAATGTTCAATTTATACTTATCCTGGAAGAACATGAAACTGTTCTGTCATTTCCCATCACTTGCCACCTGTGGAAAGAGATGAACTCCCCCCTCTCAGCAATCTCCTTTCAGACAGTCATGGGGAGCAGTGTGGTCTTCCCTCAGCCTCCTCTTTAGATAAAACAGAAATCATTTAGAATAATGTTGAGTATGTGTTCAGTAAGTACCTGCTTAATGTTGAATATCTGTACAAGAAATTACATTTTACTCTTATTAAATGCATTAGAATAATTCACAGGGGTCAGATATCTGTTAAACAAGTACATTTCTTTCTTTGGAACCAGAATCTGTTCTTTGTGTTTCCTTGTAATTTAGAAAGTTTGAAAGAAAACTTCAGTGTCTGTAAAGGGAATAGGAGAAGTATTTACTTTCTCCAGCTTTACAGCACTTTGCCCAGTGACATCCTGGTGCGTGACAGCAACACATAATAAGCATTAATAACAGTTAGCTGCTATTCTAATGGAGGATGAACTTACTTCTTGTGATCTGTTTTTAATGATAATTTCGAATTGCCACATTTGATACTGTTGATCACTCTAAAAAACATACATCTAAATCACATTAAGAAATCAGATGATGAATTATTTTTTCATTGAAATTGCTGTCAAATATGTCCCAGGCATGGACCCTTTGAGAGACAAGTGGCTTCTTAAGAGGAAGTTCTGTTGCTAGGAAACCATAACCATAAAGTTTCAGGATAAAGTATTTTGTTATTTAAAATCAGAAATGTTGATTAATGAACAGGCTTAACAGGTAAAGCACAAAGTTACTGCAGATATCTGTTATACCAAAGACCAGCTAAAGAAGTCAATGGATTGCAGTAGAAAGGTGAGGTCTTCAAAGCTAGTCTAGCCAAAGTTAAAGAACCAAGGATTCCAGAGCATGTTGGTATAACAAATGTGCCCCATGTCTGTATGAGTTATTCAGTCTCACATCTGAAGTTTTAAACATCTCTCTCTCAGTGATGAAAATGAAATTTAATTTGAAACGGAAACAAATCCCCCATGAGTGAAATAATTTCTCGAGAATTCTCATGGTCCTGCTCATCCATGATTTTGTGGATTTCTGATACCTCTTGCTCTGTTCATCAGTGAAGGGGAAATGCCAGGATAAAAGTTCCTTGACTTTGATCCACTGTGGAAATTCCTATGTTTGTAATCACTAACTGCCTGTTTACACACTTTTTTTTTTTTTTTTTTAAATAAATATACATAAATAATTCCAGTCTCATAAGGTATTAGCTGATGCCAACTGATCCAGCAATATCATTCATGTTTCACCGAGTACCAACTTTACCCACAAAGAGAGTACTGAAGTCTAAGAAAGTTTCCTTTGGAATAACAGAACAAGTACATGCATTAAAATCTGCCCCCGTACACTCAATATTTATCTAGTTGTTTAATCCCACTGGTCTTGATCCAGTTTACAACTGCTGAAAATTGACTCAAGAGTAGACTAATTAATAAGTTCATAATAGTATCAAAGAGCAAGAAATCTTTAAAATGGCTATTTCTGCAAGGAAATCAAATTGCTTGCTGAGAACTAGCAACATGAAACAAAATGCAGACCTCTTCAAAGGGAGTTATAACACTTTCAGCTGTAAAACTTTGTGAATGTACTTTCTGCAGATGACCACACTTGGGATCTTTAAAAGAGGATATTCTCAGCAGGTGTCCTTGGGTTTCTTAAAGCACTGAAGTCTGGCTATGTAGAGGATAATGCAGAACAGAAGCAGAGGGAAGGAAGAAAGGTATCGTTAGGACTACTGTAGCTATCACCACCTGTGCAAAAATGAGGACATTTCAACTCAACCAGGAATATCTGAAACGCCGGAAGAAGTCGTCACAATTACCATGAATGCTCAGTAACTTTTGCATGAAAAAGTTTTCTTGGGAGACATCTCCTGGCAGTTCAGATCAAGTCATCCTCTATCAGCTGTCGGTTAAGGTGCAAACTTACAGACGCATAATTGAGAGAAAACTCATAATTGAGAGAAAAAGACCAGAGCAGCCCACTGAACTAGGCTGAGATATGTTGGCTGAGAGAGACAGTGCATGGAAATATTTTGCTGCAAGTTGAGGACAGATCCTCCAATAACTGCAGATCTGTGCCATATTGCTCATTTGCCATTAGGTTAGGGAAAACCTGAAATGTTGTAATTATCTTTGAACTTCAGAAGGGAGAAGGGACACATACTGCTGTTACAGTCACATGTGCAAGTGGCTCAGAAGGGAATGTGTGTGTATTTGCTCTAAAGGACGGCAGATGAGGTTTGAAAGGTTTATATTTGAATGTACACAATACCAGCAAGATGTGGAAGTCTGTCATGGATAACATTCACCGTGTGATGTTTTTTTATTTAATGCACAGATACTGTTTACGATGTTTCAGTCTGGTTAAAAGATTTTATGGATGGCTTAAATATTTGCCTTACTGAAACTAATATGTTCTTTCCTCAGAGTTATTAGCATATCCTTATCAGAAATTTACATGAATTAATTCTTTGTAATGCTTTGAAAATTCCTGATTATGTGAAAGTCTGCCTTGTGTTGCTGTGAAGAGTTAATCTGAAATGCCAGGATAAAAAGAGTAAAACAGAATTCATACTTCTCTCTGTGTATGTCAGAATGCTTCTATTCTATTTGGTTTTTTCACAGTTTTTGGACCATGTTTTCTGAAAACCACTGAGAATGACACACTCTTTGCCAAGGAAAAAAAAGAAAAAAGAAAAGTAAAACAATAACAAAAACAAACAAGCAAAAATAGATGTAGGATTTTCTCCTTACTCCATGAAAAATGTGGTGCAAGTATAATTCCTGCTTTGACAGAGGCCTTGGCACATCAGACAAGAGTGGGATCATGTTGATCCACAGCAGATTTTTCAAAAGCGAGAACTAGACATCCAAACCCTTATTAGCCCTGCATAAAAGAAGCTTAACAACTTAAACCAATTGTTTCCCACAAGGTGAAAAACACCCAAACAAGTTGGGAAGGGAGCTAAATCAGATTGCTGACAGATAAGGATCCTTCCCAAGGCTAATAACAAAAGCTTACCGCAGACAAGCAGCGGATTAAGCATTTTAAGCCTCTGTCGGCTGGTGCCAAGGAATCTGGCGTGGTAATTCTGCAATCTGTAGCTGTTTGGGTAGCTATCAAAAATTGTGATGAAGAAAGCGCACGCCGCTGAAATGTATTTTAGGTATTTTCTCCAGTGTTCTGAGTGAGATTTGCTCTCTGTAGAAGAGTTTCCTCAGGATGGAGAGGATACCTGGTGTTTAAAACATGTAGGGAAAGCACGAGAGGACAGAGACAGACATAGCATTGCTTTGCCTGAAAGAGAGTGGGGGGAGCTGTTTCTCGTCACCAGTGCTTGGCTGTACCTGGTGTTTGGATCCTGCTTTGTGAGTTCTGTGAAAGGAGACTAATGCACTGCACAAACCACTCACGAGAGGAAGGCAGGAAGATATTTAATGGTATAAAATAGATATAAGATGGTAATTTGAACAGTGATGACAACCACTTAACAAGATTTGAAAAGATGAGATAACCTTTACTGTTTGCTACCGGAGGGTGGAGGTGGGAGGGGTGGGGGTGAGGTTGGTGCATAATGAACATAAGATCAGATCTTAGCACATCTGCTATAGCTTAAAAACAATACTTGGTTTACTGGGGGTCTGTCAGCATGGTATCACTGCATCCTGGATGCAAAGTAACCTCAAGAAGTGTCCCTACCCAAGGGAATGTTCTGGTGTGCATCCAGCTGCTTGCAGGGAGAGAGCTCCCAGAGGAGTTCTTAGACTGCTTGCTATTTATGGGGTAAGACGATTGACGTACATAGTCATACTAGTCATAGTCTAGAATTGGATCACTTAGAAATGGATCTTTTGAACCATGTGTCTGCTATCCTGAGTGCTCAGTAGGAGACAATATGTTGGTCATTAACTGTCTTCTCTGAAACCTTTATTGTTATCAGCCCCAAGGACAAGGCCCTTGCAGTGGGAAAAACGACCAGGCTGGGTGGGGGGATGAGAAGTGAACTGTCACAGAGGGTTAATGACTCCCTACATAAACTACTTCTGAAAATGATCTACTATGAGTGTGTGAAAGATAATTGCTTACTTTATAGCTGTATGCTAGCTGCTGCACTTGAGTTGCATTGCTCTGAGCTCTGTCAGGAGACTGTGTATGTAGTATAGCAAAATATGTACTATAAAAACGTGCTTTTTGCAAAATATTGGGAGGAAATTGCGTTTTCAGTGAACTTATGTGATATATTCTCCTTTTAGCTTCGTTATTTAAGAGACATTTTGCATGACTCGTAGCTTCTGTGTGATAGTTCCTTTCAAATCCAGTTACACTGAATAGGAATAATCTACAATGAAGGTGTTATAAAAATGATTGATTGTGACTGGTTTCTCTTTTAAGAGAATCAAGTATTTTGAAAACCAATGAAAGGGGAAAAAGGTGGTTATTGGCCCCATACTTTTCTTCATGACCTCTGTCTGAAGACCATCACCTTCATTCTAATAGACTGATTTGTGTCTCGAATAAATTATTCAGTAATTTCAAGCAGGGAAAGCTCTCTGTCTCTTTTGGAGTGTGACTTCTTCTTTTCCACCCAACTGAGTTGCAACTAAATGCTTCACTGTTCTCCGAACCAGCTCTGCAATTTACTTCTGAATCTCTAATGCTCTCACCACACCTCACGGCATTCACTGGCGACAGAGGTGGTCCTGCAGCTCACAGTCGTGTGCTCCTTTCTAAAGTTGGTGACAGAGGAAAAGAAGAGAGTAAAAAGTTATTCAGAAGTGAGAGAAGGGCAGCATAGGTTAAGAAATAAAGCGCTTGCCAGGCAAATCCCATAGCTGCAGTTAATTGAATAGTTAAAATATCTCAGCTTCCATTTTTAAGTCCCCAAATATGACCCTTTGTGATGGCTTTATTTTTCACTTGTGCTAAGCCTGCAAGTCTGGCAAACTGTGAGAAAGCTCTGAGCTTAAGTGAGCACCGTTCACCCTGTGGTTTTATCCAAGATCCCTCTAACTTGCAGTTTTATTCTACATATAAACCTTAAATGCAATGGGGCAGAAGCTGGTGTCTTAGACCTTTCAAATTTTCCTGTGTCAAGGAATACAATAAAGAAGATACCTGCCTGTGCTGGTATCCGATTTGTCTCCTGTCTGTCACTTGCATGGTGGAATAGTGCCTTTCTCTAGGGAAACTCTCTGGGCTCCTTCCCTGTGGGAAACAGCACAGTATTGTGATGCAGATTTTCTGTCAAATCTCGCAAATCCCTCACTGTGGGGATTTCTCTTTTCAGTCGTCTATCCTCACCGTCTGTAGAGCACTCACATTCAATACAGGAGGCTTATCACTTCCTTTTTAGAACTATACGAGCCAACATCACAGCCTGCAAAAACCCACCTAGTGAGCGAGATCTCATTTCTTCAATTTTTGAATCTCGCTAAGGACTGTTCTAGAGAGGAAGAGTCTCTGATAAGTTATTTCCTGTTACTGTAAAATATGTGTGCCTCGAGAGAGTTCCAAGAGACTCCTGCTTCTATGCACCAGCAAACAGAGAGTAATTATATTGGTTGTTAAATGGATAACCGTGCTGTCCGATATTTACTTACTTGTCTAACTGGATATGTACATAAACCTCAAGAGTAAATTATGTCAGTGTCTTTCAGGCATTAAAAAGAAAAAAAGAAAAAAGAAAGAAAGAAAAAAAAAAGGTTACAGCTGTTGTGGAGACAGCGAGATTCAAAGGCTGGCAGGAAAATTCATGCTGATTGCCTAGATTAACATCCAAACAAAGAGCATGAAAGCAGCCATACAACGGGTACAGAACTCACCTTCCTGTGGCTTGTGCTTTGTGCTAGGTTTTCCCCATCCCTGGAAACATTCAAGGTCAGACTAGATGGAGCTCTGAGAGACCTGACTGAGCAGTAGCTGTTCGTGTTCACTGCAGGGGAGTTGGACTAGATGGCCTTTAAAGATCCCTTCCAAATCCAACTATTCTATGATTCAAATGGTGATGCAGGGAGGGCACATACACAGGAGTTCTCCTGAATCAGAATTTGAGACAGAGGCAAAACCCATCTCTGAGCAGCACACTGGGCTTGCAACACCCCTTTAGAATAAGTACTGCATCACTGCGCTGATGTAAATATGCTCATATACTTACAGCTCCCTGAAAGGAGTTTGCAGCGAGGTGGGGGTTGGCCTTTCCTCACAGATAACAGAGATAGGACGTGAGGTAATGCTCTCAAGTTGTGCCAGGGGAAGTTCAGGTTTAGTGTTATGAAAAATTTCTTCTCAGAAGGAGTGGTGATGCAGTGGCATAGCTTGCTCAGGGAGGTGGTGGAGTCACAGTCCCTAGAGGTATTCAAGAGCCATGCAGATGTGGCACTGGGGAATGTGGTCAGTGGATGTGATGGTGATGGGCTGAGGTTGGATTTGGAGGTCTTTCCAATCTGAATCATTCTATGATTCTAAGATGTATCTCGCCGTGCTCTCATGTGCTTTTAACTTTGATATACACTTACAGCAGATCAGAATTGAGAGTTAGGCTGTGAAGTTTGCCACTACTGTGTCTTTTTAGCTATTATTTCTAGTATTTGCCAGTCAGGTTAATGCAGAGTTAACATAATAAAATTTTATAGTTACAAAAATAACTGCAAGAGCCTGAGTGTTCTAAGACACTGCAATAATATGATAGCGAATAATACGAGCACTTAAGATAAATTCAGCTAAAACGCACAGATAAATAGATGTATTTATATCCTTTCACATCCAAGGAATAAATTGTTATTATATTTTTTGTTGTTGTTCTTAGAATAAGCCTCATTTTTGATGAAGTGAAAAAGCCTTGATGCAAATGTAGAACTGAATACAAACCAGCTGATTGTGAGCAAATACAGAAAAATTTAGAAATAGCTAATAACAAGGTATATTTCAGAGTGCAATTATCACAGTTTCAGCTTGACCTAGATGCCAAAGATAGACACAAGAATGCCAGTGAGGTTTATTCAGAACTCAAATGACCAGGATTTAGACCACGCAGTTCACCAGGTGATCAACAATAATGTGAAAGACCAACAGAGAAACAGAGATCTGATTCAGCAGAGACCTGGGATGTTTCCTGATAAATTTCCATCATTCGCGAGTATCTGTGCAACACCCAGGCAGAGATTACTGTAGAGATGCTTCAGTTCCAGTTGGTACAAGCTACAGTTTAAAAAGAAAAGTGATCTGCCAACAGTAATAACACTGTCATAACTCTAGCAGTCCTAAGGCTTGTTTTATATCTTTTGGCTTCCTAATTTCAGAAAACCATTACATTTAACACTTAGAAGCATATCAATATACTGTTTTATAGAGTTGGATCGCTATTTAAACAAACTTAAATGATATGAGAGAGCAGTGTTTTAATTCTGATTAGGGTTTGAATGCATTTTACTGTCACCTCGCACACCTAAGAAAAGTGCCTCATTTCAGAAACTATTATCTTTTTGGTGAAATTTCCTTTTCTTTCCCCTTTCTAATCTGCTATTTTGTTCTGTTTTGTTTTATTTATTGTCTTCATTTGACTTGATTTTGTTTGTTTGTTTGTTTGTTTTTCCCACTGTATTAACATCTCTGTAAAAACACTTTCAAAGAAGTTGTGATTGATTTTTGGATATGAGAACTGAGAGGAAATTGCTGTGGAAGACACCAGTATTTTAATTGTAATGTCTTCATTGTAGTCTTATGGTATAAGTCCATTCTAACTTTAAAGGCTGTTAGAAACTCCCTTTGACAGTTTATACTATCTGTTTCAGTCAAGCCTTTTCTAAAGGTGAGGTTTAGCTACTTGACCTTCCTGGTCATGGTCTGGTAGAGGATTATTATAATCTTTCAGCTTCCAACAGTGATAAGCTAGTACCAGGCAGTATTTCCACTGTAATATTTATGGTATACTGCAAAAATTTTGCTAGTACAAAAATTCAAATATGTCTCATTTAAAAAATGATCATCTGGGATAAATATGTCATTATTATTTCTCTTCAAATCTAAAAGGTTCTTTTCTGTTGACTGTGCTAGAGCCACAGAATAATTGGCTCTAGAAGAGGCCACTGGAAGTCAGTTAGTCTGACTTTCTGTTCAAGGAAGATGTCTAGATCAGGAAGTTCACAGCTGTTCAGTTTGTCCAGTTAAATTTTTTTTGTTTGTTTTGTTTTAAACTTGGAGGTTGATGGTAGAAAAGAGGACAGCCAGGAAATATGCATGGTGTTGACAGTACATTTCTCTTGAATCTGACTTCCAGTGCGGGATGTGGTTATGTGTGAGTCTTGTTAAACTTATTTGCCCTCTCAGGTAAAATTCTAGCAGTCTGACTCCAAACCAAGTATAACTACCTATTATTTATACTTTTTGAAACACTTTTGTACCTGTTTCTTCATTTACTACTTTGCAAGTGTTTCTAACACTGGAAAGTAAATCTTATTTTTATTTTATTTCACTTTATTTTTGGCGTGATGGAAGCTACAGTATAACCATGCAATGTAACTTTGTGATAGAACAAATATTATTTTGGAGGGAATAAAGAGCTACTTCCACTCGAAAATATCTTCATTTATTCTTAAATCCTGCTTAGTTGTAATACTATTGTAGTGTGCCAACTGGTGCCCCTCTGCTGAAATGTTAATTATGAATTTGTTCCATAAAAATAAGAACCTCAGACTAAGAAAATTATTATGAATTTGAATATGTGCAAGAATCCATCATGAATAGAGCAGCCTTGTGAATAAGATTTTCTCCATGAATGACATACCAAATACTTTGCTTTAATTTGCTTGAGTTAAAATATAATTAAGGCAGTGCAAAAACTTACGATCTCTCTCTCCTCTTCCTGAACAAACTTTGACTGAATTAATTTTTTCTATTTTAAATAAACATACATGCACATAGATAAATGTATATCCTGATTTAATACCTTCTGAAAGACTTCTGTAGATGGCAGTGAGGTCTGCAGGACTGCAATTGCCATAGTCTTGTAATACGGTGAACCTCTTGACTTCTTCTGTATATTCTCAGAGACTATTGTCCACAACAATAGTTCACTTGAACAATTCAGACAGCCTCAGTGCTGTTTAGAAGGTGACCAGTGCTTTTCATACCAGTTCTCTCTCCCCCTCTATGGAGATGGTTTCTCAGTCTTTAAATCCAGTCCTCTGATACAGGTACTGTGTCACATATTTTCATAAGTATTTGAACCAGAATATTAATAGCAGTTAGGTGTTTTTGTCTCTTGGACCTTGCAGTTCCAGAATCTCTCTTTTCTGTGCCTAGACTTACTGCACTAGCAGACAGTTTATGATCATTTATTACTGGGTAAACACTGTCCTCAAGTTTAAAAAACTCTTTTCTCTTGTGTCTATATTCTGATTCATGTACAAGCACCAATCACATCCCCTTGGTTTATAAGCTGAGCTTTTCTTTTGTCTGTTAAGGTCCTCGCTCCATACATTATCCCAGTGGTTCTTGTCCCTGTTTATTCCAATTTCATATCTTTTAAAAATATACATGACCTGAACTGTACACATTATTACAAATCACATCTAATAAAATCTGAGTGTATTGGAATCAATGCTTCATGATGGAAACACCTTGACTAATGTACTGCAGGATGGCATCTGAGTTTTTCCATCCCTTCCTGGCTTATAGTCATCCTGTGATCAGTGTGTACACCTGCGTCTCTCTTTTCACATTCACTTATTACCGATGCATTCCTAGTCAATAGCAAAAGATCTTGTTCATAGTCCCCAGTGACCTTCTTTTTTCTTTTTTAATGATAAATTTAATTCAGTTTAATTACACATTTCAATCTTCAGGGCCATGGAGTTCTTTTTGTGAAATACCCTCATCTTCTTTAGTACTGACAATGCCTTTTAGCTTTTCATACTAATTCTTTTTTTTTTTTTTTTTTTTTTTTTTTTTTTTTTTATTTTTATTTTTTTTAAGCCAAAGTTATTTATACAAAAATTTGTAAGATTGATTCAAGGCCAACCATTTGTTACCTCCCATCAGGCTTGATTTTTCCTTTTCAGTGCTGCTCTATTAGCCAGTTTTTCACTCAGCTTCTTCCTAACCATTGTTACATCTTCATATGACATCGTATTCTACTAAAATGCAGATGGAAGAAATCTAATATGTCTTGTTTATCTAGATGACCTAGACAAAGCATAGTAGGTGACCTAGCCTGGCAGGATCTTTGTTGAACACATTACGTATTATTTATTTTTCTAAATCTTTAATTATATGAGACTCCAGAATGCATGTTACATGCTTACATGGCTTTGAGATTAAATCGTATGCTCAGTTCTGTAAACTTGGTGGTTCTACATGTGACGTTGTACCTGTATTAATTATATGCATAATGGAAATGAAGTGTCATATACAAGTTCTTTCAGACCTTTCATAGATCCAAATTGATTTAGCACATAAAAAAACAGTAAGTTCAGCACCTTCTTTGAGATACTAAAGTAAAAATAAGGGCTTGATGAGAAGCATTACCATAAGACCTGAATCATTTTTGAAGTAAGGGACAAAAGTAAAATTTTGGACATGATTTTCTATACTACTTTAATAATTAATTGTTCAGAGTATTGGTACAGACAATTGGACATAAATCATAGAATCATAGAATCATAGAATTACCCAGGTTGGAAAAGACCTTGAAGATCATCAAGTCCAACCGCAGCCTAACCAGTACCCCATCTCTAAAAAAAAACAAAACCACTCTGCTAAATCATATCCCTGAGTACCACATCCAAACGGCTCTTAAACACATCCAGGGATGGCGATTCAACCACCTCCTTGGGGAGCCCATTCCAGTACCTAACCACCCTTTCTGTAAAGAAGTTCTTTCTAATATCCAACCTAAACTTGCCCTGGCGCAACTTAAGGCCATTTCCCCTCGTCCTGTCACAAGTCAGTAGTGAGAGGAGACCTGCCCCACTCTCACTGTAAGAACCTTTCAGGTACTGGAAGACGGCAATAAGGTCTCCCCTCAGCCTCCTCTTCTTCAGACTAAACAGCCCCAGCTTCCTTAGTCTCTCCTCATAGGGCTGATTCTCCAAGCCCTTAACGAGCCTCGTTGCCCTTCTCTGGACCTGCTCCAGTACCTCCATGTCCTTCTTGTGCTGAGGTGCCCAAAACTGGACACAGTACTCGAGGTGAGGCCTCACCAATGCTGAGTACAGGGGCAGGATGACTTCCTTAGTCCTGCTCACCACACCATTCCTGATACAAGCCAGGATGCCATTGGCCCTCTTGGCCACCTGGGCACACTGCTGGCTCATATTCAGCCGACTGTCCATCAGCACACCAAGGTTGGAAGCAACCCATTGTCCTTTGTTTGAGAAGAGTTGGGCACCCATTATTATCAAATATTGGACAGGACTGGACCAATAGCAAATGAAACAGAATTTTAATAAAAGATTGTATCTGTTGGACTCCTTAGCTATTGCTCAAACTCAACATTTTACTTGGAAATTATTTTCATAGTGGAAAATATCCAGATAGGGTTATATTATGAGGAAAAACAGTGAATACAGTCATTTCAGAATGATAAATCTAGGTCAGAATTCTGTCTTGAATGTGTTTAATTTCAGACAACCTTCCAAATTAAAGATGATCATAGGTTCCAAAAGTGTTATTATTCCTGGCTGCCTGGAATATACACGTCTCATTGACAGCTGTATAGCTGAAATTCATTGTTACTGGTTTTACATTTTAATTTTCAACCATAATATTAAAACCCTTGTAAAATGTTACAGCAAATTTTAGTGCCTTAAATAACAATAAGATGTGGAATGGGGAACACCTTGCAATAAATCAGAGTGCATAGTCACAGGAAAAAAGATATTCTCCCTCCTCTCCTCTCCTCTCCTCTCCTCTCCTCTCCTCTCCTCTCCTCTCCTCTCCTCTCCTCTCCTCTCCTCTCCTCTCCTCTCCTCTCCTCTCCTCTCCTCTCCTCTCCTCTCCTCTCCTCTCCTCTCCTCTCCTCTCCTCTCCTCTCCTCTCCTCTCCTCTCCTCTCCTCTCCTCTCCTCTCCTCTCCTCTCCTCTCATTTATTTTATTCCTTTTCAAAAAAGTCCTCAATTACAATATAAACTGAAAAAGGAAGTAAAAGGCCGGGTCAGAAACTGGATTGTCAACACAATGCAGAAAGTAATAGTAAAAGCTAATAGATGATTTGTATGACCTTCACATTGGATTAGTGACCAGTAGAGTGTATAACCAAAATACTGTGCATTGTACTCACTAACATAATATTTTTCTTATTATAATACAAAAGACATTAATGTAATACAAATGTTCATTCTACTCTGCCTTATCAGGGATTTCCATGTTGTATTTAGAGCCTGGTCTCCTGATTATTGGTCTAGTTTACATAATACCATAAGCACAAAATGGAGTACTCTTTTGAAATGAGAAGAACCGCAGTAATGAAGGAGGAATAAGGGAATGAAACGAAACATTGAGGTAAGGGGAAATGGGGAGAAATGAAACATAGGAAGGATAAAGTGAAAGGCTTTGTCAAAGCAGAAAAGGAAATAAGAATGCATTTAAAAAGTAAAAGACAGAGAGTTATTAATGAGAAAAGGTAATCTTGTCAGTCCTTGTTTCCAAATGTGAAGTTAAAATCCAATTTGCAGTTCTCACTGAGCTGACTTCAGCTCAAGTATTCATATCTTTAAAGTGCATGAAGATGGCATTTCATCATAGTTTCAGCAACTTGCTTCTTGGAAATGTACTTAACAGAAGGAAATTAAACATGGTGTATCATTAAGTATGGGAACTGAGTCAAGTGCTGACGAAGCAGATTTTGGTAGTTTGCTGGGACCTTATAGGCAGGAGGGGTAACAACTTCTTATGTGATCTGATACAAATAGTACAAGGGGAAAAAGCTTTATACTAAGATATGGGAATTCTAGATTAGAGGTTGAGTGGAAATTCTTCTTTTAGAAGATGGTGAGGCACTGGCACAGGCTGCCCAGAGAAGTTCCCTGCATGTACTCAAGGCCAGGCTCGATGGGGCCCTTGGCAGCCTGATCTGGGGGGAATGTCAGTTGTGCCCATGGCAGTTTGGTTGGAACTGGATGAACCTTAAGGGCCATTCAAATGCAAGACATTCAAAGTTCCTTTGAAACAAATCAAATATTTGCAACAAATAGCACCACTTTGGAACACAGCTTGTTTTTTACATTTGCTATCTGAGAAAACCAAATTCCTTGTTCATTTTTCATCTGCAGTGAGATGGAATGAAGGTTGCTTTTGACTAGTTCTGCTGCATTAAGTCCTTATTCCACTGATGACAACGGACATGGATACAGTAGATCTTAGCTTTTACAATTTTCCTGTGGATTGGTCCTTTGTATGTATATTTAAGACATATCATTATTCATGCTTCTTAGTGTACATGTCTGCATATAAAGATAAGTGAGCCACCAGAAATCTAATAATCTATCTATACATGCACAAGATTTCTAACTCATATAGGAATTTGGCAATAGCAATGCATGCAGCATATTTATAGGCTTCAGCATGCATGTTCTTTCAAATTTTCTGCTATACGGAAGACACTGACTGAGTTATAAATGTGTTTGTGAAATGAAAGAATATTAAGGGTAGCTAATCAAAAAGGGGAAAGAAACAAAAACGATTGTTGTAGAAAAACTAGAACTTAGCTGTTTGTTACTGTTTATAACTGTTCCTCCCCAATTTGGCCTCAATTTTATAAACACAGTAAAAATTATGAGGTTTACTAGTTGTGGCTATCATGGAAGAGTATGCACCGCAGAACTAATATCTTTTATATAGTTATTTATGTTGAGCTAGATGGGATTTGAAGCCAACAATACTTCTGTTTACTTATTGAAGTAATGATTTCACTCCTGATCTTCAAAAGTGTTCCATTCAGTTGCAATAAATATGCATATTTCCTTTTAGACCATTTTGCCCCAGTATCATAATGTAAAATTTTTAACCAGCTCCACTGATATTTATTCATCTTATCCAGACATGATGAGCTGAGGGCTTCTTTTCATAATGTATTAAAATCTGTAACTTTTCCCTTCCTAATACTTCCTAATATCTTATGCCCCTGGCTGCCATTTAATTCAATTAATTTCTATCTTATTTCTGGTGGACATAGAAATCAGTTGATTAATTTCATTTTTTTTTTGCACCATCTGTTAGCATAGTAGAAAACTTATCATGTCTACCTTCAGCACTGTCTGGTCTGTATGAAGCAGCTAAAGTCATTTCATGCTTGCATTAATAATCTTGCATTCTATGTTATTATTATTATTAATATTATTATTAATATTATTATTATTTTGCTCTCCCCTAACTATTCACTAAAGAACTAGGTGGAGATTTGCAGCCTTTGTGAATACAGTAGAAGCAGCACATAAATCTTACGTATGACACCTCAGTTTATCCAGCTCAATCTGACTGATTTCCTTGAACAGGATAAGCACTAAAAAAGTGCAGCTTTGTGTGGAGAACCCAAGTAGAGTCTGACTACATTCCTTCCAGCACCAGAGTTGTACATAGACATTAGCCACATTGGCACAGCGCTCTGCATGCACTAATTAACCCTACACTAACACAGCAAAACTGCTGCTGTTTTGTTCACAGTTCACATGAACGTCTCCACATGACACTGCTTTAAGTAGTATGGAAACATTTGTAAACATTTGCACTCTTGAGGAGGGATGCAGCTAGCAAGAAATATCCCCAAAAGTAGAGATACTCATTTTTGTAACTTGAAAGTATAAATAAAAACTACATATTCCAAATAACAACTAGTCATGCATTACATATGATGTTCAACCTGTGTCCTCTACTACTTATTAATGAAGCTGTGGCCAGATGATATACTAATCAGCAGTTTGAATAATTCCTATTTGCCTAATGAGTTTCACTCACTCCACAGTTGTCCTAAAATTGAGCAGCTGATAGTGTTTTTTCTCTTTGTTCTTTTCTTGAAGTTTATCCTAAATGCTAATTGAGAGTCCATAATAAATAGGTGCTCAAATCTTTAAAGAACATTTGACAATGTTACTCCCATTATAATTATTGAGAGACGAGTTACATCAAGGTTGTAGCTTTATTTTTTATAAATTATTACCTCTAGTGACAGTGAAATGGTTCCCAAAATTTATTCAGCTACTTGTAGACCTAGTTTTAAACATAATTTTTTTTTTTATTTTTATTATTATTCTTTTTTTTCTTTTTTCCCCTGAGTAATGAAGCCTGAATTTGAGTTCACAGACTGTCTGATACTCCTCCACAAAAAGTCTGCTTGGATATTCAGTGTTTCTTTTTATTCTATTTTTAAATATTGAGGTTCAGCAGGTTATCTTACTTTAATTTTAGTCAATTGCCAGTTACTTATTTCACAAAGGATGCCAATACTCTGAGTGACTACCTTCTGCAGGAAAACACCACTGACTGGAGGCTGAGCCTGTTCTTTTCTAATGAAGAAAGTACTGTCCACTGTGTGCAATTCCACCTGCGTGTTTCATCCTGAGATGTGGACAAACAAGGTCACGACAAACCGAATCAGGGTTTCCAAGTTCCACCATTTTCCATTTTCACAGTTAAAAACAAATAAATAAATCAAATAAAGGAGGGAAACCGTTGGGTGTGCATTCTTTACAGGGATGGCTTTCTTTTCCTGTGGTGTTTGACAAAGGATCTGCCAGAGCTTAGTGAGGGCTGCAAAAATCATTTCCTGCTGCCTGAAGGAGTCTGTGCTTCTGGTGAGGTGAGAGCACAGCTCCGAGTCATCTGTTACACCAATGAGGAGAAGCACGCACTTCAGGAGAAAAGCAGATGAAGAGGGTTTTCTTTCCACTCCAGTAACTCACAGCAGGTATTACAGATTTATTTTCCCCTCTCGGGTTGCTTTCACTTTGCTAGATTGTATCAAGGCAGATGCTAAAAACAGGGGTTTACTATCTGACTTCAGGAGTAGGAAAAACACCAGTGATGGTTGTTTCATTCATACCTACAGTTTCCGCTTCAGTATTTACTTCCTGGACACCAAGAACAGTGAAGACACTACGTAACTTTAAAGCAAATTAGTAAATTAAATGCAGCCCCTCTGAACTGTAAAATCTGTTGGTAGACCACAAGAAACTTACCAGGCTCTATATAAATCTTCCTTTCTGTAGAAGTCTTCCTTCCATTTACAAAACTTGGGCTGGAGTTGCAATGCTTGTCCAACACCCTTCTGTCCTTCATTCATTCAATTACATCTCCCTTCCTTGTTTCTGTATTTAACATCAGTTATTTCTGAGCATATCTGCAAAATCGCTTCACTGTTCACTTTCAAGTACCCCCTTGAAACTAAGACTGGTTAAAAGATGGGCTTCCTCACCCTTTTGTTCTTCTCTCAATCACTTTCCCTCTTGCTCAGCTCTTGCTGCCCCTTCTTCTTCCTCATATTGTAACCCAAAATTACACTTTGTCTTTTACCTTCTTTAGGGATAAGGTTAAAGTGAGCTGAGGAAATGGACTGAACGTCCACTTTCAAAAGGTTTTGAATGTTAGGAAAGGAGATATAATGGGGAATAGGGAAGATGCTTTAAAACAGAGGGGAAAAATGCATGGGAAGTTTGTGGTACATTTTTGCCAAATCAATTGTACAAAACATTCCCAGGTAATGGACTATTGACAAACTCATCAGTTCCTCATTGTTTCCTATTCACTGTCTTTGTGCCATGGCAGATTAGTGATTTTCCTGCTCCTTGGCTTGATGTCTCATAACTTTTTAAACAAAGATAGCAAATAAAAAAGAGTAAGTTTTGCACACAATTCTATGCACTGCCAGGATTTGAGTTGCCTCTTGCTTCAGCAGGTACATCACTGGGAAAGTCTAACCAGAGCTGCTTCTCTTCCAGCAAGTCAGTGCTGGGTTGTTCTTTCACCACATATCCAGCTGGCTTGCTTCGGTAATGTTTGTGTCATTTTGTACTCTTAGCCTCCAGAACAAGGTGGTGACATCCATCTCACCTATTAAAGCTCAGTCCTGGACTGCCAGATTGCAGTTCTGAATTTGTTGGGATTTGTCTAGATGCCACAAACCAAACTATCCCATGGACTGTTGTAGTGATTTAGCAGTTTGGATGACTGAATGCCTGGAAAGCTCCCTGCCACTGATCAGTTCACTAGTGTAGACCTAGTTTAATACTAGTTTTCTTCTATAACTAACAAGGAATTATTTTCAGTAATATTAAAGGTCTGGAATTTAAAACACCAAGGGTGTTACATCATGCCTAAATCCTGTGTTATTTATTTATTTAGAAATTAAAGACTTTATGAGAAAATTATCAGAAAAGTGTGTAACTTCTATAAGTACAATATGAGCAACCTATAACTGGATCATCTAAAAATGTGTCTCCATGGAGAGCTGGAGAAATTTTAAGCAGTTTGAAATGTCTTCATTCATGACTGTAGGGACTGAATATGCTAAAGTTAAGTTAGCCTGTGGCTCCCTGTATTTTACTTGTCCCCAAATGGCTAGAGACAGCATCACAAAACTGCTTCCCTTATCTTATCTAACTGATGAAATCCTACTGTGGATGTCCCTACAAGACAATACACTCCAACTTCTAAGTGGAAAGTATGGGATTTATTTTGTGGTGGGATGTTCAAATTACACAATACATTTGTCTGTTTCATTTCACTCAGACCTACACTTAATGACAACTTCTTATTTCAATATGGAGTTTCAGTTTTCCTGAAGTGTGGTATCTTAAACTGTTTCAGTTTGAAGATTTAGCTGATAGCTATGACACCTTTCCATATGCAGATGTAATTTCATTATGAATCATCTACCTATGGCTGGGTCAGCATTATAGCTGCCTCCACTCTCATTAGTGCATGACAGCAGATGTGATGCACTGTCACTGGAAAGACTGAACTACAACAACCTAAAATATTCTACTTCTCTTTGCTGCCTTCCTTGCTCATTGCCAGTTCTATTCTTTCTACTCTCTGTTTTTGTATGCTTAAATTCCCCTCCTGTGCATTTTTACTAATTCCTGTATTACCTTGTTTTCCATTTGGCATATGTGTACTCTGCTTATTTCTTCCTCATTGTTTGTATACCTCTGGAGAAATTACAATATGTTAATTAATTAAAATAATTTCATTTTAAGTAAATATGAAACAAACCATATGATCCTGCTCATTCTTGCCATATGTATTGGAACAACTCACAGTCACATGTTAGCAACCAAAAATTAGACACGGAACTGCATACAGTGGCCTTTTAGACAATATTTCTTTCTACATGGTTTTGAGCAAATTTATGTAAGCCTACAGAGATAACTTGATACGAATGACCTGCTTGTTGGCTTGTTGCTTCAACTTCAGGTACAATGAACAGCACTCTGCAATAAAATTATATTCAAAACAGGTTAAGTCTTTTGTTTGTTTGTTTGTTTGTTTACAGATTCCTGTCTATCCATGTGTTGGACAACTGGGGAATACAGGAGAATACAGCAAGCTGTTGAGTAAGAGGTTCAGATATTCAAGGAGGCCAAACTCTTAAAATATCAACAGAAGAATATCTTAATTTATCTGAGGCTGTGGAAAAAGGAGGCAGGGAAGAAAATATGGATTTCCAGGAGTCTCAAAAAATGTTAGTTGCCCAGGGAGGTGGTGGAGTCACCGACCCAAGGGGTTTTCAAGGAAAGACTGGATGTTGTGTTGAGGGACATGGTTTAGTGGGAGATATTAGTAATAGGTGAACGGTTGGACTGGATGATCTTTTAGGTCTTTTCCAAGCTTGGTGATTCTATGATTCTATTTGAAAGCTGGAGGACTGAGTTTTTAAGGGTGTACCCACAGAAAATGAAGAGAAAGTGGAAGGAAAAGCTGAATCCTATCAGACTGAATCAATTTTTGAGACATTCTACTTATATAAATACTGTTAAGAAGAAAATACTCACTTCCCTAATATTTTGATTTCAGCCTGCTAATAGTCTCCTTTATTTATTTATTTATTTATTTATTTATTTATTTATAGTTTATTGTTCCTCATCTGTTCTGTTTCTCTTCCGTGACCTCTGTTTCTCTCCTTCTACAGTTTGCACTCCCTTTATCCTGGAGCACGCTAGTAAGCAGTAAAGTACTTCTGATAGAACTGTCAGCACACCATACTGTGTCCTCAGTTACACTTTTCCCTTCAGCAAAGGGGCTCAAATAAATGAAGAAAAATGTCTGATACCTCAAAGTCTGTGAAATTTGCCTGTTCTTAAAGGAAACAAAGAAAATAATATCTAGAGAGTGATTTTCTTTTACGGTGGCTAACAGGGTCTATCTACTGTTAGCATTGGTGTTCCAGGAAACAAGCTGTGTGTTAAATCAAGACCCAGAGACCTGAGCCTTTAACTCATAGACTCATTCTATGCTCAGTAATTAACATTGATGGGGTATTTAAGTTATCCGTGCATCAGTCAATACAAGAACATAAAAGGAGAAAGGCTTATTTAAATTTATTGGTGATAAGAATTAATACTAAAGGCAGAGCAAGCAGAGGGAAAAAGACTCTTGTAGATTGAATCCTGATTACTGGAAAGAACTAGTTGGGAAAAGGATGGTGACCAAAATCATTAAATGCTAAAAAGAATCCTGACTTATAAGAGTAGAAGGAGGTAAATAAAAGATATTTCAAAAAGAATTCTTCCATCTATTGGTCTGAAAGGCCTGTTGGAAAACAAATGTAACAAAAAATTTGGCTGGAATTATTTTAATGAAGTAATACTTGTGCAACAAACTGCATCACTGAATGAGAAGCATAGAGATTTAGAAAAATGACATCTTTCAAAACATGAACAATTAAATGTCATTGTATAGAATGAACAAACACCGTCAGCTTTTAGGAACAAAAGCAATAGCACAATGCAGGTAGGAACAGAATCAGATAGTTTAGCATACAGACAAAGGGAAATAGCCAAGTGCATTCAGTAAACACATTGATAATAAAATGATCATGTAAAATACTTCAGTGGGGACAGAAAGTTTAACTTGCTCAAGTGAAGCAACTATTACTCTGAGCTCTGTAAATGGGAATGTTGTGTCCAAGCTGTAATCTTCTCCTCAGGGCTGATAAGCTTTCGACAGGACAACACTCTTCAGGCAAGATGTGGATCTATTAAAGAATATCCAGAAGAAAGAAATGAAAATTTTAAAATAAGCCTGCAAGCCTGGAAAAATGGGTTTGTCTTATCTTGAAAAGACTGATAGCAGCTAAAGAGATGATCTGAAAACAACCTTCCAATACGTAAAATGTTGCTGCATGAATGAAATAAAATAAACAGTTCTGTGTGTTCACAGCATGCAGAATAAAAAACAGTGAACTTGAATTCCAGCAGCTGTCCTCAGAAGGATGTGTTCTTTTCTTCAAGGACAAGTTGAATGCTGGAGAACATTATCCCAGAAGATGGTGAACCATCCACACCAACAGTATTCCTACTTTCAGTCTCATGATTACAAATATTTTGTTGAAAACTGAAGAGCTGAGGAATCAGAGAGCTTTCAAAGGCAGATAACTGCAGGCAGTTAGGGAGAGCTCCTCTGCAGAATGAGACTTTCATATTCATGGAAATGTTGGGAATTGTTAACAGAAGACTTTGTACTAAGATGAAATAAAAACAACTTTTATGGCTGTTTAAAAGTATTGTTCAGTGCTCTAGCATTCATGTATAAATGTCAACACTCACAATATTTACCTTTTCTTTCATTTAGAAATGGTCTGCTTCATGTGATAATTTATTTGTCTCAGTAACCACAGTTATGCACAATAAAGGATCTGTGACTTTCAGACCTACTGGCCCATGTTCACAATGAGAAAAATCTCTTCCCATTAAAAACAAACAAACAAACAGAAACAAGCAAACAAACAAAAACAAACAAATGAAAACTCCCCCACAGATTGTCTGTTGGGAGTCAGTCTTGATCTGTGACCTGTCTGTGACCAGAAATCACCTGCAAGAATATTACTTTGAATGGGACTAAACTATGCCAAGGTTTGGGGTACCTGGCAAATATCTTGGAAAGATGGGTGTAGGGCAATGCTTGAACTCTGAATGTCCTTCATTTCCTTATATTTAACAAAAAATAGCCCAAAGAACCATTTGTGTAAGTAATAAAAAGTAGCATAGCCATTGTGAGCAAAGGCTTATCTGTTAGGATTAACTTCAAACACTGAATGCTGAAGTACTGAATACTTACTTTTCCATATAATATCTGAGAACAATTTGGGAGATAGCACCAGCCAGGCCTAATGCTGACAGGCAGTTTGAACATGATGACTCTGCCTTTTTGGGGGGAGGGAGAGACATTCCTGACTTCTAGAATTTATTTATTTTTTTGTACAGATAGAGGAATTGGGAAATTGTATGAGAAACTCAGATGTAATTTTAAAGCACAACATGTTTAAACCCACTCCTCCTTGGAGTGGAAATTGTGAGGGAAGGAGGAAGACAAAAAACAACCACAACAACAACAAAAAACTCCAACAGAATATAATTTTAAGCCAGTCTCATGGTTTTCACGGCTTGACTCATGATTTTAGAGAGCTTATGGTTGGAAACATTTCAAGATTTGTGAAACCTTTTCTGCTAAATATTATATCTTTAATATACGGCACCAAGTCCTTACCTGGTAAACAAATACATCTCTTGCTGAATGTAACAGAAGCTCCTGGCTGCACTTCACTTGAGAATTTGGCTCTGTGTTTTGATAGAAAATATGGACCTCATCATGATTCAGGAATTTGAAAAAAGCCATTACCTACTAGAACACATGACTGAAACCAAACCTCATAACTTTTCTGCAGTGACACTCACCTTATGTTATGCACCACAAGTGTATTTTGCTCTTGTTACTTGTAGAGAATTCAGAGGTGGATCTCTGGGTACAAGTACCATGTGGAGCAGGAAAAGCACAGAGGAAACAAGGTCCAGAAGAGCTTATACTGCAGCCATGTGACAACATACAGCTGTTTGAAGGAACAGAGCCCTATTGCAGGGGCTGAATGAGAAGTGTATATATGTATATAAATGTATGAGGTCTTCACTGGAAATAGCACTACTACTCAATGGAATGCTGGCCAAGATCCCCTGGCGCGCTGCCCTCAAAGACAAGGACGTTGAGGAGAGCTGGCTGCTCTTCAAGGATGCCCTCCTGGCAGCACAAGAGATCTCCATTCCCCTGATTAAGAAAGTGGGCAGGAGAGGTGGAAAACCGGCATGGCTCAGTAAGGACCTGCTGAGAGAACTGAGGGTGAAGAAAGGGGTGTACAAGCTCTGGAAACAAGGCTGTGTCACCCGGGAAGAATACAGGGATGCCGTCCGGATTTGCAGACGTGGGATCAGGAAAGCGAAGGCGCAGGCAGAACTGAACTTGGCGAGGGACGTGAAAAACAATAAGAAAACCTTCTACAGGTACATTGGCCAGAAGAGACAGGCCAAAACGGACATACCTACTTTGGTAAATTTAAAAGGAGAAATGGCTTCAACAGATGAAGAGAAAGCTGAGGTGCTGAATGAGTTCTTCACCTCTGTCTTTACTGGTGGCCAGGATTCTAGTCTTTTTCACGTCCCTAAGTCTTGCACCCCCATACCTCTATGTGGGGACCAAGGAGGTAAATCCCTCCCCACTGTAAGGGTAGAGCAAGTCCGAGATTGCCTCCTTAGACTGAATGAGTATAAGTCTATGGGGCCAGATGGCGTGCATCCCAGAGTCCTGAAGGAGCTGGCTGAGGTGGTTGCTGAGCCGCTCTCCATCATATTTGAGAAGTCGTGGCTGTCAGGTGAGGTCCCGGATGACTGGAGGAAGGGTCACGTCACTCCCATTTACAAGAAGGGGAGCAGGGAGGACCCGGGTAACTACAGGCCGGTGAGTCTCACCTCCGTGCCTGGGAAGATTATGGAACAGATCCTCCTGGACAACATGCTTGATCACATAAAGAACGAGCATGTGATCCTAGACAGCCAGCATGGCTTCACCAGGGGAAGGTCATGCTTAACTAATCTTGTGGCCTTCTATGATGGAGTGACGGCGTCGGTGGACGAAGGGAAGGCGACCGATGTCATTTACCTGGACCTGAGCAAGGCCTTTGACATGGTCCCCCATCACATTCTCATCTCCAAATTGGAGGGAACTGGATTTGATGGGTGGACAACTAGATGGATAAGCAATTGGTTGAAAGGCCGCAGACAGAGGGTGGTGGTCAATGGCTCTATGTCCAGGTGGAGGCCGGTAACGAGCGGTGTCCCTCAAGGGTCTGTCTTGGGACCGGTGCTCTTTAACATCTTTATTAATGACATCGATGAGGGAATGGAGTGCACCCTCAGCAAGTTTGCTGATGACACCAAGCTGAGTGGTGCAGTCGATACGGTGGAGGGAACGGATGCCATTCAGAGGGACCTTGACAGGCTGGAAAGCTGGGCTCGGGTGAACCTAATGAGGTTCAACACGGCAAAGTGCAAGGTTTTGCACTTGGGCCGGAAGAACCCCAGGCACTTGTACAGGCTGGGAGGAGTTGTCCTTGAGAGCAGCTCGGCAGAGAAAGACCTAGGGGTCCTAATAGATGAGAAACTTAACATGAGCCAGCAGTGCGCTCTGGCAGCCCGGAAGGCAAATGGGATCCTGGGCTCCATCAGGAGAGGGGTGGTCAGCAGGGATAGGGAGGTGATTGTCCCTCTCTACTCTGCTCTTGTGAGGCCCCATCTGGAGTACTGTGTCCAGGTGTGGAGCCCTCAGTACAAAAAAGATATGGAGATTTTGGAAAGGGTCCAGAGGAGGGCCACGAAGATGATCAGGGGGCTGGAGCACCTCCCCTATGAGGACAGGCTGAGGGAGTTGGGTTTGTTCAGCCTGGAGAAGAGAAGGTTGCGGGGTGACCTCATTGCAGCCTTTCAATACCTGAAGGGAACTTACTCCCAGGAGGGGAGCAAACTCTTCGAAAGGGCTGATAATAGCAGAACTAGGGGAAATGGTTTTAAGTTAAAAGAGGGAAGATTTAGGTTGGATGTTAGGGGGAAGTTCTTTACTAGGAGAGTGGTTAGGTCCTGGAACAGGCTGCCCAGGGAGGTTGTGGATGCCCCGTCCTTGGAGGTGTTCAAGACCAGGTTGGACGGGGCTCTGGGCAACCTGATCTAGTAAAGGCGTATGTTTGGTGGCCCTGCTAGGCAGGGGGGTTGGAACTACATGATCCTTGAGGTCCCTTCCAACCCGGGTCATTCTGTGATTCTGTGATTCTGTGATAGCACTATAACCTACCTTTTTTGTTACCTTCTCTATTAGATGTCTAGCAAGTGAAACTTGGACTTCGTCCTTCAACACTCAGTGAGCAGTATTAAGGAGAATACAGCCCAGTTGCCACTGGTCTTTTGCCACTGCCATCCTGATAATGGTGCTGATTTTCCTGATTATTATATTAGTACTCTTCCTAATGGTTATATGAATTATTGATTTCAGTAATCATAAGATTCCAACACTATCTCTACAAATCAATGTATCATAACTGCTCAACACTGAAATGTTAAAATAAATGTAACTTTTGGAAAAATAAAAGCCAAGCAGAAAAACAATGTTGCATAGGTGTTGCAAAGTTGCACTCTGAATTGAAATCCCTATTTTTATTAGTGTAATACGTTTCTCTAGAGATATGATTCATCTAGTGCCTCAAAAGTTTAATATGGTGTCACTTTTGTAACTAAAAACCACAGTTCATGTTTGAAATGCAGTCAGAGTTGGCACTTTTACCACATATCTGCAATCATCACTAAAGTTCATACAACCTCAACTAGTTATTTTTCTTCTACTTGACTGTCTTCCTATCTGCCGCTTTTTAAAGGTATAGTATATAATCAGCTAGCTTGTTAAGAGGCTTAACAAGGTGAAAAATATTCAATCACTTCCCTTGTTTACAATGCCTTCGCCATCCTGGAAAATAGCAACATGGTTCCTGTCCTCATCTCCTGCACTGATTAGATCTATTAGAGTGTAGTTGAGGCAAATTCTGCTAATAAAATGCTATTCTGAATTCATTTTTCTGCCCACAAATTTATTTCAAGCAGAGGAGTTTGTGTTTCCACATTGAGTCCTTCCTGCCTGTGTTTTCTCTTTAGCTGAGTATGATATATAATCACCTTTTCCAATTGGATTATGAGCTGCCTTGTTCATGCTAATTTACTTAATTTATTCATCCTCCTTGCTCATTTCAGTGATTTTTTACATGCTTCCTCTTCCGTACTGACAAATGATAAAATGATAAAACGGTGTGATGAGCCCTAGTTAAACACATCACCCAAACCCTGCGTCCCCTTTGTCTTCAAACTCCTGATATAATTTCGGATGTCGTGCAGCCCTGACACTGCACAATGTTTTGAAGGAAGCAAATCCAAGCAAGTCTGACAACCACCATCTTATCTGACAAGAGCTGAGCTGGAGACTACCAGGCAATGTTTATACTAATAAATTAAACATGCCTGGGACTGTTCTCTGGTACACAAGCAAAACCGGTAAAAATGCTGTTAGACTCTCTCTCCCTTTGAAAAAGGAGGGTTTATCTATGGACGATGTATCAAGAATAGTTCATTCTGTTTCTTTTTGGAAGGCAATTTGCTATTCTGGGCCAGAATCGTGCCTGAGACCCACCTGGCATTTCACCACATGGGGAGCTGAGTTTCAGTGTCCTTGTGGACTCCCTGGCACTTTTAGCACACCAGGTTAGGTAAAGCCTAGGGGGTACCTCTCTCAGTGTGTTGCTCTAAACATAATGTGCTTTTTTGTGACTCCAAACATTTCTTCACGTGATTCAGCACAGCAGTTCATGCTAAAAATCCATAAATATTCATAAATATTTGTCAGCAAAGCCTCTGTAACCATGAGTTTTAATTAGTTTGCACCTCCCTAGTTTGGGTACCACTGAATGATTCTGTCAGCAGTGCTGAACCATTAAGTTAACTTGAAAAAAGGAAAGCTCTTGTTTATGCTGAAACGCGAACATTATTTTACTAAGAATGCTTTGCCCAAACATCTTTTGTTTGTTTGTGTTAAAATCACCAAAATGTTTAAGAAGTATATTATTAGATCAGTAGATGAAAGAGGAGACCTGATAAGAACACACTGTTCTGATATGTATTAAAGAACAGTAAGAGTGACACAAGTTTAATGACAATGCAATAAATAAGATGGAGAGGAAAGTTGAGTACATACCGGGTGTTCATGCATAATAGAGTAGAAATGCATCGTCTGCTGTACTTTTTCTGTACCAGTAAATTGCCTTTGGATAAAAATACCATGCTTAGCTACTCTAGAGAAATACTGATGAAAAACTAATGCTAGTGGAATGATGCTTGCATGCAAGCACTACCAGCTAGGCTTTCCCAACGTCTTGCTTTTTAATATTGAAAGTAGGTGAGGAGAAAGAAGTTGGAAAATGAAAGAGAAAAGGCAGTCCAATTCCTTCTTCAGTTTCCACTGGTCTAAAGCTGAGGTTGAAGCACTTCAGGGCTAGAACAAGTTGGGAAGCAGACTGATTATTCTGCTGTAATTCAAAGCTGGGCACTAATGGGGGAAAGTTGAATGAGGAATGTAACTGGTTTGCTGGGTTGCAAAGATTTAGTCTGAGACAGCGAATATGATTCCAAGTGTGATGTGAAACAAGATGGAACCTCAGTGTGCTATGGGTTGGTAGGTGTTATTAGACAATATCAGAATTTGTATACAGTAAGCTTAATATACATTGAGACATGTAACCTGGCTCAGACTTGGGGCCAGTTTTATTTAACATTTTCATCAGTGATCTGGATGAGAGGGTCTAGTACACCCTTGGTAAGTTTGCAGGCAATACCAAGTTAGAGAAAACTGTTGATTTGCTTGAAGCTACCTTTGAAATCTTTGCAGAGGGGTCAGGAGAGAAGAGAAGGTTCTGGGGAGACCTCATTGTGGCCTTCCAGGCTGTTTATGAGGGTGGATAGTGATAGGACAAAGGAGGATGGTTTTAAACTGAGACAGGAAAGGTTGAGGTTAGATATTAGGAGGAAGTTTTTCACACAGAGGGTGGTGACACACTAGAACAACTTGTCCAAAGAGGTTGCGGATGCCCCCTCCTTGGAGGAATTCAAGGCCAGGCTGGATGTAGCTCTGGGCAGCCTGGTCTGGTGGTTGGCAACCCTGCACATAGCAAGGGGGTTGAAACTAGATGATCATTATGGTTGATTTCAACCCAGGCCATTCTATGACACTATGATTCTATGATAAACTGGGTTGATGGATGGAGGCCAATTGCATGAAACTCAACAAAGTAAATGCACTTGGGACATAACAGCTCCATGCAGTGATTAGGCTTGGGGAAGCGTGACTGGAAAGTTTCCTGGTAGGTGCAGACATCGAGGTGCTGGTTGGCAGTCAACTGAATGCGAGCTGGAAGTCTGCTCAGGTGGCCAAGAAGGCCAGTGGCATCCTGGCCTATATTAGTGAGGCCAGCAGGACTAAGGAAGGGATTGTTATCTTGTATATGACACTGGTGAGATCAGACCTTGAGCACTGTGTTCAGTCTTCAGTGTGTGCAGATAAGAACTATGAAGGTAATGAAGAGACTAGAAAGAAAGAGGTATGAGGAGCAGCTAAGGGAACTGGAACTCTGGAAGATTCTAACGGGGGACTTCACTGCTCTCCAGAACTTCCTGAATGTAGGTTTCAACAAGGTGGCTGTCTGTCTCTTTTCTAAAGTGACAAGTAATAGGACTTGATGAAACACTCTCAGGTTGTGCCTGTGAAGTTTTAGATTGGACAATAGGAAGAACTCCTTCACAGAGGTAGTGGTAAAACATAACCCTAAACCTACTGACCAGAGAATTGGTGAAGTCATCACCCTTGAAAATATTTAGGAAATACATGGGTTTTACACTAAGGAGTGGGACTCATGAAGTCAGGGTGATGGTTGGACTTGACGTTCTTGAGGGTCTTTTCCAGCCTATGTGAGTCTATGATTCTAAGACTATTTCCAGCAAGAGCTGCTGTGGAGTAACTTGTTTTGAAATCAAGATCCGTTTAAAGGAATGAAAAGGTTTATTTTGCATGTTGTAGATGTTACCTACTTAACTCTGGGATGGAGGAACCAGATCTCTGGGAGTGGAAAATACATGAAACAAAATTTAAATGGCACAATGGACTACATCAATCCACATTTGTTAGATTATACAGTGCTTCATTTCCTCGTACACTCTGATTATAGACTGTTTGTAGCATGGAATGTAAATTATACAAACAGGTCAATAGTTGTAACTGTTCCAAGAATAAATCCAGGTTCAAAAATAACATAGGTTTTGTAACCATAAAAAGGGTAACAATGCAATTTGTGTCCTGGGAGGAGTGCTGGGTACAAAAGCTATCAGAAAAAGAAATAACAAACGGACTTCATCAGCAGAGTTTCTTCAGACACCAAGGAAGAGGATTCTTGAGCCTCACAGGCTGTTCTGTTCTATGTTTCTAAGCTTTGAACATATTTATATACTCACTTCGGTAGGACTTTCTGAGTTATGTTTTCTTCTCTCATTGTCATACCACCACAGATTGAATTTGTGCGACTTCTCAAGTAAGTTTCTTTCCTACTGAAAACAAACCACTACCAGGAGAAAGTTAACTTCTTCTGGGGTGCGCTCTATTCTTTTGGTCCTGTTGGTGCTGTAGAAGAACAAAAGGGTGGTCCCCCTTATTAAGATGTCAGAGATCTAGGAGAAAATGTGTCCTGTCTGGCCATGGTTTGCTTGGAAAAACATAAATAACCTCTTAAAACAGGAGTAGCACTTTCTTATCCCCATGAGGCACTACGAAAGATAAGTACATGTAAGCCTTTACAATCAGTCAGATAAGCTGTAGGGGTATGAAACTCTCTGAGTTCCGAATGCTTGCCTACAAGTGGAGAAAGAACACAGAAGGATAAGATGGTCTCAGTGCACAAGAGGTGCTCCAGATTCTTTTTTAATTATTATTTTTATTTGGTGTTTTATTTTATTCTATTTTTTATTTTTTGAAGTGACTGTGTGAGACAATATTTCAGCAAGCTGCCACTTTTTATTTCTGATTTCCCCTGAAGGCTTTCTTTCTTGTGCTAGGTGGTTTATTTTCCCCTCCCTCTCTGGCTACCTCTGGTGTTTCCTCCACAGCAACTGAACATCATCTGTACGTGCCTAATGACCAGATGTTCTCTGTCGTGCTGTTCCTCCAGAACTAGGCAGGAGTGAAAAAAAAAGGGACTCAAAACTAAATCATCCAGGGATTACACTAACAGAAAATGATGCTCTTGGTATGGAAACTATTAAAGAAAACCTGATTTTGTCTTTATATACTAAGGTTCATTAACTTTCTCTCTGGTACAGCTAATGACCTGAACAGAAGCTGTGGTTCATTAGTGATCTTACTCTCTCTGCCTGGCAATTGAACAGAAAAAAGAAAAAGCTGGAAGGAGAGGTAAAAACTCTTAAGTGAGACAGAGCTGCATTACATGTTTCCGGGCTAGCAGAAGAAAATTTTCTTCCATTCCTTTCCTTGCAATAGGAATGACATGATATTTACAGTTAAATTCATCCTTTATTCCAAAATGGTGTTAGTCACCAAAAGAGGAGTAAAACCAATTTATTTGTGTTCTTTTTTTTTTTTTTACTATTTTCTTCTTCTGGAGCTCTGTCAGTAACTCTCTGGAGAAGGTAGCATCCTCAGGGTTGTCCTACTGAATGCTTCACAGATTCATGGGGTCATTCTGGGAGCAGGGAGTAGCTGCAGGGGTAGTTCAGGAATACCCTGACTCAATCGGTTTTGCCAGCATCCAGCTACTGCAGGAAATGCCTTACTGGTGTGCACTGGTGCAGCCAGCTTCAAACAGCCTTTTGGCAAGATGACTCATTCAGCAGTACAAGAAGGTGAACAGTGCTTTTCCATGTGTACCTGGATCCAGGGGTGGTGCTGATTAAAACCAAAACACACTCAGGGAGCCATTAAAAGGTATTTCTGTTTCCATGTATGGAAAATTTCCACTCTTTCTCTGTTAGTTGTAAAAGAGTCCTTTGTAGAGCTGTGATTGTCAAGGAAATCTGTTCCTCTTCAGCATGTCATTCTTACAGCACAAGAAAAGCTCTTTAAATTCTATTGAATTGTTACTCCATTTGGAGGTGGGAGGGAAGAATGGGGTGAAGAAAAGAAGTACTGTGCAACATTAAAATGTTACATAAATTACAAAATAATACACAAAAATATTCAACCACTCAAATTTTCAAGGCTGTTTATTCTTCTAAACTTCATTGTAGTTATTTTTTAATATCATAATAAAATTGAATACCTCTCATCACCTCTCATTTTAAACTCAGCTTTCCCAGGAAGAGATGTGCAGCTTAGTGTGACTTTAAAATGAACATTATCAAATGTACCATGTGAATTCCAGGCAAATGGTCAGAGAATTAACTGTCACTGAAGGTCATTTTTCTCTCTCTCACTATATTTTAGGTTTAGAATGCAACACCAAAATATATATCTAAAATGTTTGTAACAAAATTATTTTTGCATAAAATCAGATGAAGGCAAGTGGTATGTGAAATAGCTAATATTCCTAGGCAGTTATTGAAATGTCAGACCTGTAAATGTAGACTGGATGTTTTGATTTTGGGAGTTAATGTTTCTAGGAAGCTTCCAATGGTGGACATTTCTTGACTTGAAAAGGGCTTCTGAGTCATGCATAATGCCATCTGGTAACCACCAAAATTAGACACGGAAAAGACATGTCAGACAAAGCAATCTGTTTCTTTTCTATTGCAAGACTGTTCTTTGTATTATACTGCTTTGTCCAATCTTGTTTGTAGTATTGAAAGCAATAGATTTCTTCCATGGTGGGTGGTGCCATACTGTAGGAGTTTTCATGAGAGAATTTCATGAGAGATATTTGGCCTAATTTCCAAATCTCCCCCCCCCCCCCCCCCCCCCCCTATTTATTTATTTATTTATTTATTTATTTTCCTAATTTATTGCTGTTGCTCCTATTTATATGTACAAGGGTTACATCATAGGCAGATGCTGGTGGTATGGTAGTAGAGGGTGAACCTTCCCGTAGACACTCCATTACATGTTGTTGCTGCGAGATAGATGGCAGCAGAGGGGCACATTGACAGTCTGGTGCCTTACATGGAAGTTTATATGAAGGAAAGGGGTGTCACTGAATTCCTCCATGCAGAAAAAAATGGCACCCATTGGCATTCATTGGCACTTTTTGAATGTTTATGGAGATCAAATCCTGGATGTGAGCACACTGAAGTGGTGGGTGGTGTGTTTCAGCAGTGGTGATATTTTCCTATCAATGATGTGATCATAGCAATCACCTGCTCTGGGTGTCACTGAATTCCTCCATGCAGAAAAAAATGGCACCCATTGGCATTCATTGGCACTTTTTGAATGTTTATGGAGATCAAATCCTGGATGTGAGCACACTGAAGTGGTGGGTGGTGTGTTTCAGCAGTGGTGATATTTTCCTATCAATGATGTGATCATAGCAATCACCTGCTCTTGTGCAGATTTTTACAAGTGCAGCATGCAGGCTCTTGTTTGACACTTCTGAAAATGCATAGCAATTGGGGGAGACCATATTGAAAAATAGTGCTCTGTAGTTGAGAATATCCTCTGTCAAGTAGTGTTGTTGTTCTCTTTGTATATGTTGTAGTTGGAAATAAATAAGGGTCAGTACTTTCAGAATGACCAAATATATGCCACACAGTAGGCATGGTGGTGCCTAAGGACAAGCTAGGTCTCAGGCTCACAGTTGGACTTGAAGTGAGGATTTGCTTCTGAAGGGCCATGCAGAAGTGTAGATTGGATGAGGAATGAATTATACCTTATAGCTAACCAAATGCTGAAGAAAAGTGTGAGCTTATCCACTTCCCATGTTACCTGTATTCAAAACACTGGTGAGGAAGCTGTTGTCTGAAACATTTGGTTTAGTTGTTAGACAGCCAATGTGGAAGATAGAATTAAGACCGTTATCACAAGGCCTTGATACAGCTTCACTGATTTATCTTTTTCAGATTATTTTTCTTACATAGAACAACAATACTTCCTGTTGTGGGCTGCTTCTTTTTTTGGACCACAAATGGCAGAGGTAGCTCAAACATGCAAAAAAATGGATATTCTATGCTCTGGACTTCATATAGGCAATTGTGTTCAATTGGCTAGCAGTACCTGCAATGGCTTGGCCAGGATCCTGCTGGAAACCAAAGGCATGAGACACTGCCTGTCTTCTAGTATCTACATTTCTGTAGGATGGGACTTGAGTGGCGAATCATAGGGACACAGGATAGATAAAGCTGTTCAGGACTGTGTTGAGCTATATTTTGACTGTCTACAAAGAAGGAGATTCTGCAGTCTCTCCAGATGACCTGCCACAGTATTTGACTCTCTCATAAATGGAAAATCAAAACATGATGAGCATTTCCTTTACAACAACTTCATAGAATCATAGAATGCCTTGGGTTGGAAGAGACCTTAAAGATCATCCAGTTCCAATCCCTTTCTGTGGACAAGATTTCCAACCACCAGAACCTAGGGACCCATCTAACCTGGTACTGGACACCTCCAGGTTTGGGACATCCACAACTTCTCTAGGCAAAATTTGTGCCTTTGCATATCTTTCCTGTACTTCTGAGGTTGTTTGTCTGTTTATCCAGGACTTATAATAAGGCCATTTTATGGTATCACTTAAGTCATTTTGTTGCTTTCTGAGAGAAGGTAAATCAGCAATAATACTACTATCTCCTGTAATACAAGTGGATATTTGGGATCCCTGGCAGTGAACTTCTGAAGTCCTAATATACACTTATTGTAGCATATCCTCTCTGTAGAAAGGGTCAGTGCACACTCCAAAGAGCTGACCTGGCATACTGTCATTTGCTTTCCTGTCCTCAATTTTGATTGTGTTATTATAGAAACGCTGCAGGCATTGGGACTTCTCTGTGTGTGTATTGAAAGTTGCAATAGTGGTCATGTTTGTCACTCACCAAGGTCCCAGGGAAGTACAAGGGGAAAGAAAATCATCAGGGATAAGTTCTAGAAATGCCTCCACTTTGAAGGTGAGCCTTTGTGTGCTGCTTACCAGCAACATGGTGGTCCTTTCTGTTGTCTGCTCCTCCTTGAAGGCCCATCAGTCTGAGAACAAGATGCCTTTTTATTAACCTTTCTTGTGTATCTCATGATCTGCACATACAGTATACACCTGGATGCTTTGAAGTCCTGTTAGGCTTCAGCTCTTCTTCTGGTACCTTATAACCTGAAGCTCATTATAAACCTGAGTGGCAATTCCTGATTCCAGAAGCTAGTTACAAAAATACCTTTCTTGTTGGCTGAGGTGCCACATACTATAATTGAAAAGCAGGAGCAGTCTGAATATTGTCCTGTATCTCTGCTACTGCAGTACAGTTCATAAATAATAATGATAGGGACTGGGCTGGAGGACTGAAGGTGAGAGGGAGCCTTTTGAAAAAAAAAGCTGCAATAAGAAGGGTAAGGATGAAGTGTTGCAGCATTGTATGATGTTATAATTGGCCAGTGCAATTACATTTTGTTTACCTTATTGGTAATGCAATTTATTTTCACAGGTACACTTTGAGAATTGTAAGTATTAGATGTGCTGCAGAACTACACTGGCTATACTGATGTATTTCCCTTGGACCTCTGCAAACTTTGGAAGAATAGGATTACATGCAAATGACTCTTGGCGGGTTACGTGGCTATTGATTTGTAAAGGGGTCTGCTCTTTGATTTTTTGAGAATAATTACAGAATCTCACTGTTTTCTTTCTGTGTTACTGATGGCTGAAGGGCTTCCATAGCAGGGAATTTAATCTCAGGAGAACTGTGAAATCTATCTTTCTAAGTTGAGATGGCATGTTGCCATTGTCATTTGTACTAATGCCTGATCCGGGTAGCAAGGAATCACTGCATGAATACGAAAATAAATGCATCTTCATTTTATTAATGAAAGTTGAAAAGCAGCTTTTCTTGCTCTAGGTTTATAGATCTGGGTAGAGAAACTTAAGTGACATTTAACTCAAATGGTAGGAAATTAAGACTACCTTACTGTACAGATTATCATGGAATCATAGAATGATAGGATGACTTGTGTTGGAAGGGACCTCCAAGATCCTATTTCATAGAATCATAAAATCTTAGAATCATTAAGGTTGGAGAAGACCTCCAAGATCGTCCAGTTCAACTCTCCATGTATCACAAATATTTCCCCACTAAACCTTGTCCCTTAATACCACGTCTAAACATTTCTTAAACACCTCCATGAATAGTGATTCAACCATCTCTCTGAGCAGCCCATTCAAGTTGGTATTAGTCTGTTAGTCATCAAAGATAATTAGTCCTAACATAACATGAACAATTATCCCTAGCACTTGGAACACAATATGCTCAGGAAAGCCTGAGTTTAGATTTAGAGAAAACTAGGAAATGAGGTGTGAATGTTGTCATAGTTTTGTGGTGCTGCTGTCAATATTCCACATCATAACATCATGTGCAGTATGGATCATCCATACTTCAGTTCCGTAGAATGGTAGCATCCCGGGTGCTCAGCTCTCGGGGAAGAACTACATATCCCAGAGGACGCCGTGGCCAGAGATAAGTCACGGGAGGAGGACATATATAATCTCGCTCCCAGGCTGGAACTCTCTCTCTCTCTCGGACTCTCAGGGAGTGAGAAGCATTCCTGCCGTGTCGCCTAGACTTCACAGTAGGCCTCTCGGTTTTTGGGGACTCTCTCTCTCTCTGTTTTGTTCGATTTATTATCCTCAATCATTGTATTCCGATATCATATTTAGTAAAATAAGTTTTCCTCCTTAGATTGCTGCCACTGTTTTATTTTCCCTTCCTTTCCGGGGCCCCGGGAGGGGAGGGAGGGGAGGCCCTATGGGGCGGCTGCCCTGTCACGGATACAGGTAAATCTAGGTAACCCGGGACAAATGTGAATTTTTATCATGTGCTCTCTATAGTTTGGAAAATATATATATATATATTGATGAGGTGGAACAAATTTTAGTGTAGGATTTTCAAAGGGTTTTGAACACATATTGTATATTCTTTCTGTCAGTAGCTGAGTACGGATAGATCTTATATTTCTGCTTTACTTTGGAAGTGCCTGAACTCCTTACACTACAGTGTATGAATCTGAAATCCCTCTGGCCAATCCAGCAGTAAATGGTGTTGATGCTCTGGGATGTTCCTGTTGCAGCATCATTCTTCAAGGCAAAAGGCTGTCTGATTGATAGAAACTGCATCTCATCCAGTGCCCTGAAAGCACCTGATCTCACCAGCAATCTTGTTTGGTCTCCTTGTGGTGAATCCTGAGTCAGTATAAGACTGGCTGAACCAGGGAAGGAGAAGATTATTATCCAAAGGAATAGAAAAAGAGGCGGATGCCCTCCGAAAGAGTAAGGTCAGCAAGTTTGTATTGTTTGAGACAGGTAACATTGCATGAGGTAAGCATTTATTTGGGGGGAAATATTTCTCAGTGCATTCATCAACTGTTTGTATGGTCTTTATACTTCAGGTTACCACATAGGTGGAATCTTGTTGGCATTCAGTCGAGTTAGAGAGCTCTCTTAGTTTCTTGTAGCATCAGAATAGTGTATCTTTATTGTGTTCAACATACATCTTATATACCATTCACTTACAAACAAGACATTCCTGTTCCTCTAACAGTTTCTCTAATCAGTTAATTGGTCCCAGCTTCTCCCAAACAACAGTGATAAAGGATGAAAGGTTTCTTAAGAGTAACAGAATTAACAATGCATATCAATGGAACCTCTTGTCTACTCTTAGGTGCAAACAGACACTGCTTGCTCTTTGTCTCACACTCTGGTCTTCCAGGGTTTCACAGTGATAAGGTCTATCAAAGAATCTGATAAGCTCTTTGGTGATTTGCTCACAGTTACATCTGCCCCCTCAGAATCTCAGATTGGCGAAAAGATTTGTCTGTGTCTGTGGTTTGCTTCTAACTATGATATGATTTCATGTTTGGTAGGAAATTACAGTAAATGCAATGAAATAAATAAAAATATGACAAGTAAGCGCCTTGTGTCACCTTGCCGCTGCTGGGCAAGCCTTCCTGCAGAGCTACTAGAGCCTCTCTCTTTCTGTGGATGTGTTGTTTGTTCTCAGGTCGCTTCACAACAACTGGTAGAAAGCCATTGTATGTGCCTAAGGTTAGAGAAGGACAATCTGGCTTGAAATAAGTGTGAGTCAGGAGTCTGGTTACAGCTGGTAAAACTGAGCTGGCAAGAATTTCATACTCCCCCCCTCAGCTCTTCCTTTTGGATTCCTGTTGAGCTGGGTGAGTTATTCTCAACCAGGCTTTAGAGTGAAAAAAAATAGCAATGTTTTGAAGAGCTCTTAGAGAGTCTTATTTTTTTTTATATTTCTTACAAGCGACTGCTGTGCTTATTTGCCTATCAATTCATTTTCTTGTTGCTGGTACATTTACTCTATATTATCACATTTTAAAGAGAACAACTAGATTGTATAGACACAAAATCACACAGTAGGGCCTTATTTACTATCCCATAATAACCATATTCATAAATCTATCCTCTCTCTGGCAGCCTCATATATCTGTCTTCTATGTCTCCCCTTTAATTCCTGTCCTTGCCTCTCTTATCTGACAGCAGGCAGTAGTAGCTGCAGTCATTCAGTGCCTTGGAGTATTATGGTCCATTTGCTTAAAAGTGGATGCTGATATTAAACTTAAGGCATCCATGTTTGACTCTTTTGTCTTATTTACATTATTGTAGTGGTCTGTTGTTTATACATTTACAGTGAAAGGCATTTCTAGGATATTAAGATTTATTCCAGGCAAGAAGGCAGAGAGGGAAAAATTATCTCAGTTATCTGAAGTCTGAAGGCATCTTTAAACGTTAAAATGCACTCAGACTAGCAGGTGATGGTGTATAGAAAGCTTTTGCTGAACACTAAAAAAGACATTCAGGATCCTATTTTTAAGGACATCATACTTCAGTTTTGTAATAAACATAGAATAACACACACAATATAATTAATATATACAGGCTTCTAAATAATTATACATAATTAATTCAATTATTTACCACATATCTTTTTTAAAATGCAAAGAAAAACAAAATAATAAGCAATCCTTTTTTTTTTTTTTTTTTTTTTTTTTTTTTTTCTTTCTTACTTTCAATGAAAATAAATGGTGAGGTAGAGGGAAGTCAAGCTGGCTCAGACTGAAAGAAATTAAATCAATTATTTCCTAGAGCAGTACTATTGCTGGTTTTAAACAGTGACAACCAAACTATTTTGAAGATGATACTTGGTAGGCTGTAAAGCTGCAAACAACCTCCAAAACTTTCTATAATTTCTGTTGCATTTTAATTAAAAATCTTGAACATGGAGGGGTAAAGTTATCCATGATAAATGAGTCTATGTTCATAAATGGGTATAGGTTCATTACTCAAGAAGTTTGGGAAAACTGCTCCTGTGTGTGGAACATGGCTCTAATTTCTGCTCCAATAGTTTATCTCAGTTATCCCACTCATAAAATGAAGAGAACATGGTATGTCAACACGGTGATATGGGAGAAGCTAGTAAAGGAGCTTGAAGCTGCTCTGTAGTGACCTTGGAGACAGATGTATGCAGATGTAGATGGTTTGGGACAACTATGAACTATCAGATGCATTGTTGCTCCTGAGATGGAAGAGGAATAAGGTACTTAGACCCATTAAACCAATAATACCAGTCCTGAAGACTGAACAGTATTTCACTATTAATAACACTGTAAAGAGTAATTTCTCCTAAATTCTGTGTTGTTGTTGTTGTTGTTTCAAATCCTGGAAGAGGAATTGTTGTTGTGCAACTACTGAATGCTCCATGGAGGAAAAAAACATAATATTCGAATAATATTCAGAGTATGCAAATGTGACCACAGCCATGTAAATGTAATGACCATGTTGTTAATCAGGAAATAAATGCGCAAAAAAGGGGTGGAGAGCAGAGGTTATAGTTTTGTCCCATCGGCTATGAAGGCAATCTGTTTCACGGGGACATATTTGAAAATATACACATAACTTTCAGTACGTTTCAGGTCCATCACACATTGCTCCCCTTCAGTGATCTCACCATACTTAGGGAGATAGATGAGTATATCAGAAAATAATCTACATATAATTTTTCATGTTTGAGCATCAGTGACAGTAAACTCTCTGCTTTGGAAGGGGTTGTACAAAGAGAAAATGAAATAACTTTTTGTCCTGAGAGCTTAGGTACTCCCATGCAGTGCAGTGGGCAGTTTGAAGCTTGTGTGGAGAAAATAAGCCACCAAAGCACTGCATGCGTAACGTTGCATGAGAATACCAATGAGATGGCTTACTGTTCATCACTACCAACTCATGGAAATAGGCTTGTAAGAAATCCTGACAAGACTATCACAAGAAGTCCATCAGAAGAAAAAGAAAGGGTTTCAGAATGAAAATCTATCATTTGTCATCCCATCATTAACAAACTGGAAGAGCTGGCAGAAGAATCGTTGCCCTAAATCCAATAAATTTCTCTAAAAGAGAGGAAATTTAGGATAGGTGTTTGGAAAAAATTCTTTACTTAGAGGTCTTGGCACAGTCTGTCCAAAGAAACTGTTTGGATCAATTTCTGGAGGTGCTCAAGACCAGGTAAGATGGGGCCCCGGGAGCCTGAGCTGGTGGGTAGCAACTCTGCCCATAGCATGGGGGTTGGAACTACATGATCTTTAAGGTTGCTTCCAACCTAAGCCATCCTATGATTCTACAATAAACCCGAGACTTCAAAATATAAGTAAGAAAAACATACTGGGGACATATTCCCTGTGAAGGAGCCCCATGTTGGCATGAGGAAAGGTTGGATGGCTTCAGTGCCCATTTTTATCTTTTATTTCTAGGTTATTATTATGTTGTTTTGCAGAACTAAAAGTGGTTAAAATGATTAATGGACCACATGGTTTGATGTATGTGCAGGCAGGCAAAAAAAGTGGGTCCATGCAGGTGACTGCTGAGCCAGGGATGCCTGAGCTGGAAGGGCAAAATGCAGAGGTGTTGTACCCTGTGATTTGAGGAGCTATAATTAGCAGAAATGAAATTACAATTAGCCTAGAAAGTCTCTTAACATGGCATTTGACTGACCTGTGATCTCTCCCATTAGCAGTGACATCCCATTCAAATCCCTGCCCTAAGCTCATGCTTTTGTCTCTCCTGGAGCCTCACAGCTACAGTTCTGGTGCTAACAGTTCCTTACCTCCCTACTTACCCCAGTGCACACTTTGCTCCCTGGATGACCTATGCAGCCCTCAACCTTGCCACTAGGTGGTCACTGCTTGGTGCTACCCAGAGAAGCTGGGAAGTGTTGCGCATCACACATTGTGTTTAAATCAAAAAGCTAAACCATAAGCTAAAGGAAAAAACAACAACAACAAACAAACAAACAAACCCCACAATAAGCAAAAAGCAACAACAATTGAACAAACAAAAATCCAACAAAAAACCAACAACAAACAACCCATTAACAATGAACAGAATAGCCTGGATTTGATGGAGAAGGCTGCAATTAATGATGAGGCCCATAAGACTAATTTCAGAAAGGTCTCTGCAGGTCTGAGGGCTCTATTGACACTACCAATGGAGAAACCAGCTGGAGCAGAAGGAACCCTCCTTCACAGCCATCCCTTCCTATCCACCATGCTAGACCAGATGCCAGCTCACCTGCAGACTTGGAGCAGAAAACTGAGAGCAGCAGATGTTGCAGCCTGCTGAAAGCTCTCTGGTAGCTGAACGTTTGAACTCCTAGTGAAGAGCTCATGTGGAGAGAGCTGCTAGCTGACTGCAGGATTGCAGAACACCAGACTGTTGGATAATTTCAGTGTGTTACTGTGAAACCTCTCCATAGGGGTAAAAATCCTGTGTAACAGGATCTTCCTGGCAACTTCTTGATGGAAGTTAGTCCTGCTACTCCTCTGCCTTGCTGAAGCGTTGTTGGTAGTGTCCTTGTCCTGCAGTGCTTTGGGAAAGCGATGGGACTTTTTCTCTCACACTTGGATTTAAAACTCTCTGCTCAGTAAGAAGGAAAAGAAACAAAATGATGTGTGAGCATCTTCTAAATATATATACATATATATTTTTTTCTTTTTAAATCTAGTGAAAGGAGGAAAAGGAGTATTATCCTGATTTTTCTTTTAAGTTTCCATCATGATATAATTAGCCCTTATATATGAAATCAAACATGCTCATTTTACTCTTTTTAAGACTACCTTCTGTCTGAATAGATTTTAGAGAAAGCAAAAGCACAAGTAATAGTCTGTTGTATCAGACAAGAAGTACATCACACCCAGTTCTGCCCTAACAATGCCCAGTTACAGTTGATTTGATTATGCAAAGGTTTCATATCCACTCAGTGGATTTCTACAGCATCATAACGTTGTTTTCCATTTTATTCTCTTCCCAATGCAGTTAATCTTTAATGGTCTGTTTATCATTCTGACCATTTCTGAACATCAAACTGAAGTTTTCAGAAAACTATCTACTGTGACTCACTGCTGGTGATGTAGAATTGTTCCTCACTGTTTATCACTCAGCATTTGTTAACTCTTAATTTTGTCTGTACCCCCCATTGTTGGCTTTGGCTGATTGCAAGGTCTGTGTGATGAGCACCAAGCTGGGTGCTGGACCTGCCTGTGGTTCTGCATGATGACAACAAAATCAGTCCTTTTAGTCTGTTTGCTGATGAAAGTGATTAACCGCATGCAAATCACAATAAAAATAATACTTTAATGTTGTTTCAGACACGTCCTATTCTTCTTTCAGTGTTCATCTCTTGTTGAATGAGCACGGCAGTTCAGTTTGCATGGCAATAGATGAGAAGATCACCAGTGTTATTATGTGATATAAATATAAATAGGGTCAGCTGTGCATATTCTGTCTGATGCTCTTATTTCTCTTTGTTATCCTTCCTACTTTACCTCCTTAGACCTTGTAGTTACCCAGTGATTTTTTTTATTAAATTATTTATTGTAGCTGGATGATTGATGTTGTTTCACTTTGGTTCTTTGCAGCTTCTGATTCTTCAGCTGTCAGAAAGACAAGCACTCCGTGATTAATTAAAGCTGTTATTTTACTTTGTTACTGTTCATCTTCAGCCAAATCTAAATTCCTGTGTTTTCCAGAAACTACTAAATATTCCCCCAAAGCAGGTTTCTAAAATTTAGATCAAGGAATATCTTCATTTATTTTTCATTATTATTATTTTGATTATATTAAATTTTTTATATGCACACATGCACTTATCTTTTATTTTCTTGTGTGGATGATGCTAAATTTAAAACTCTATGCAAGAAAATTACATCTATGGCCTGATGATTTATTGTCAGCTCTCTAAACTTCTTCACTGAGCTCTCTTTTCTTCTAAGGAACAGAGAATAATTGAGTGGCATCTTGCCAGGACTGCAAAACAACCCCTGTCTCACTGTCTCTAATTGCAGTCCTGGTCTTGGTTGGACATGAATTCGTCTCAATTATTTTGAAGTGTTTGGTAGTGATATGTATATCTGAATTAGTTACGTTGAGATCTCTGTTTAGTTGGTAGAAAGAAATGAATGCTCTTGGGATGTGTTAATCTCATCTCAAAATATACAAGTAAATTGGTCTGGTGAACTGCATCCTATTCCATTTTACTGATAAGGACGGGAATAGTTTAAGCATCCGTTCAGAAAAGTCCCACTGACAGACACTGCGACTGATTTATTTTCTGCAATTGGACATAAGAAAATGACATTGTCCAGTTCCTGTGTTGGACCTAGGTTAGGCTGCCATCAGTAGAAGCCTCAAGTATCTCAGTAAGCATTTCCTGAGACACAGTGTTCTTCAGTCAGTTAAACTCCAAAATATCTTTTTGAGCATCCTATTTCATATGTCTGTATGTGCAAAAGCTTGATTGTAGGAATGTCAACTATGAGTGACAAAATGAGTTCATTTATTTTACATGCCAGGAAATAAACATGCAAGAACATGCCAACCCAAGATGGCGCAGCCTTGGTAGCCTGTGACTGGACTGTGAATTAAGGTATTTGAGTGTGTTGAATGGAAGCTACTGCAGTAGTAAAGAGACCACAGCAACAGGCTGTTGATGTTCTCCACCAGGGTATGCGATGAGGAGGCACTCAGATATCTGACCAACATGCCAATCAGCAAGTTTCCCTTGAACAGCCTTCCTCATTCCTCTAGGGAAGAGTTTGCTGATGGGTTAGAGATGGGTTGGTTGGAAATGTTTTAAAATGTGTTTGATTTTCTGGAATTGCCTTCCACAGACCAATTTCTTCTTCATAGCATCTCATGTGAGAATTACTCATTAGAGTCACAACATGATTTCCTGAATGGCTGACTCATGAATCCTTCTCATGTCTCAAATTGCCATGTATACAGCAGATCAGATTTTGCTGGTAAGTGAGAATTGGTTTCCTTTTCAGCTTTTGTTTAGGATTTTTATCTAATTTATTCTGGTGCTTCTCATTTCTTACTTGCTCTGTTTAATGTTTCCAGAGATGTGATTGACTGCACCTGAAGTTACAGCTACTTGGCCCATTACAAGAAGAAATGAATCGACTCAATTAAATTACAGAGGTAAAATTCATATGATAATACTTTTGCTGATTGGTTATAGTCTTCCATTATGGAAAACTCAAAATCTTAATTAAAAACAAAACAAAACACAAACCCATCAGATAAGAAAAAGCAAGTAAAACCATTTTTAAAAACATCCTGAAGTTCTGAATTCTTTATCAGTTCCTTTGATGGGACCGAATAGCACTGCTTTTGGAACTTTACAAATGTTTTTCCCAAGCTACTGATTTTGCTCAAGGGACGAGCACCAGAAGAGGAAAATGCAAGGTATGAAAGACCATATCTGCTGCCAAGGCAAGTACCTGCTCGTAGTCCTTAAGAGATTGCTGCAGATGTGATTTTCAAATTTTTGCCAGCCACTACCATGTTTTCTTGTACAAAGGATGACCTTTTTGTGTAATTTCAGTTGTAAAGAACCTCCTGTCATTCATAGTTATTAACTTGCATAACAGAAAGGGAAGAAATTTCTTCCTGTTACAAAGTATGTTTAACTGTATTAAACCCCCAGAATGAGAGACAGCAAGAAAGAAAATCTGTCAGGTTTCCCCACCCTCTTCTTTTGCCAGAAGAGTTAATTGCGTGTTTCATATAAAGAAAAGTACAACGGATATTTCTGGTACATTTCTAGTAGTTTTGTTTCACTGTCACAAAAAAATCCTGATTTTTAGGCAGGCATCAAGCACTGCATCATAGAAATCTACATGAATTATCTAGAACTGGGGTGAAGAAGGGGTTTAGATGTTTTAAACTTTCTGGAAACAAGGTCTCTCCAGAGTATGTTAGGGTCTAGGTTTGAGGCCATCCTCTGTCTATAATACCACCTGACAGTATCTTGCTAAGGGGAAAACAGTTTAACACTCAGTTAAGCAACCTCATTCCATTTCAAACAAGATTTCTACTTTCAAATTTCTGATTTGATTGTCCTTGGGCTGACATACCTCCTGAATGATTGCAAGGTATTTTTAAAGGCACAATTAATTGGCAAAGGCTGCATCAGAGACAGCACTGGCACTTGACCCTTCTGAACATTCACAGTGCTTGAGCTCATGCTCTCACCTGGTTGTTGTTTCTCTCTTTCTCCATTTTTCATCTCTCTTTCTGTCTTTTCTTTCATTCAAGGCAGATAGTGTGTCCTCCATTAATAAAGATTAGGATGGGTATAGCCAGCAACAGAAACACTGGAACACTTAAGTCAAGAAATACGAAATACAGAAGAAAGAGGTGGATTTCTGTAATAAGAGTACTGCACTTTATAGAGTTGTAACGCAAATATAATTCAGGGAAAGAGGATCCAAAACCCAGCTCTGCCAAGTGCTATCAGTGCTGGCTCATAATCAGGTTCCTTGCCTGCTCTCCTTGTCATACAACCTGTTGTTCCATCTCAGCAGTGAGCCTGAGCATGCATCTGACCAGGAGATGCTCTTGTTACTGATAAGAGATATCTACTTGCATTCGGAGCTCAGATGCAACTGGTATTAACTCTCCAAATTCTTGGATAAACAATCTAATGGTCAGGTTGATGTAAATTCCATTTTCAGCTGTACAAAATACCCACCCAGACACGGAGACTTAAGTACCAGGTGTACTTAAGGGTGTAATTTTTTTTCTCCAAACACTTTAACTGAACAAATTATGACATTATTATTATTATTTTTTAATTGCTTTCTTAATATAGACACCGGAGTACTATAGCCAATGAATTTTCATTCAAATTTTTGTAAATATTTAATTTCTTGATGACAAATCCATACATACTTAGTTTTAAGGCTTCTGTGTTTATTTACTTGTTTATAAATACTTCACGTTTCAGGAATGTCTCAGGAAATTCTCAGAATCTACAGTTTATTTGGCTGCGTTTCACAGGAATCTTCACTGCCACTAGATTTAGTGGAGATTTTGAAGGTATTTTTTTTCTTGTTTAACAAATGACGATAATATCTTCTGAAAAACGGCTATAAAACTGAAAATAATTACTCATGGACAAATGCAACTTAAGTGGAAAATCTCTAATACAGTGGTTCCTAGATTTGGACTATATTTTTAACTTAGTTTCTAAATTAATTGGTTTGCATATACTTAATTTTTCCACTTCCAGTATAAGGCTAACTAAGTACATTTGTTATTTCACATTTGGAGCAAGGGGAAGAGTGCAGGGAAAATATTATTTTTACTGCTGTAGATTTCTTCTATGAGTTGTAAATTATGGTTGAAGTTTAGTTTGGGTCTATCTGGGTAACTTGGAAACTGAAAGAGATAAGATAGGATTTCTAGATCTATGTGCTAATTTCAGAATTTCTATGGGATCTGATCATCCACTGCCTCTCCCAAGAGAAAACTTCAAGGACTATATCACACCTTGACTGTGCAGCATGTTAGGTAGTCAATGGAGCTCAAACAGCTGCTACAATTCACATCAATGACAAAGGGAAGGAAGAACAAAAGATCTGCTGTGAGCACAGCTAGGTATTTCTGATTCTGTAGCTCTTACAAAATACTCTTTTGGTTTGTGAAGCAACCTCAACAGTGCCTCAATACAGTTGAGAATGTGTAGAGGTGAATCAACTTTTGGAAGAGTGGAAAAGTGCAACTATAGGACTTGAAAAAAAAAATAACAATGGCAAAAAGGTTGTGCAATGATGGGCCAATTCTTATTGTGGGAACTTACTAAGCCAAAAAATTGAACTGTCTTTTTGTAGGGTACCTGAAAGAACACTGGGTGACTAAGTAGTAAATGAGTAGGCAGCAAATGCAGTGAGTATTAACTCATTTGTCAGGTTTATATCATATCATATCAGTTGAAAATCTTTCTAAGAGAAGTAGCAAGCCTTAAGGGTATAGACACTGTACAGTTAGGCTTTGTTCAGACTCCTACATTATCTCACAACACATGAGCAAGTCAGGATTATTGTAAAGTGAGGACAAATGTATCTGGGGATTCTCTATAAAGAACAGTTGCTTGCACTTCACTGTCAAACTGCTAAGATGAATTGAGGAACGTTTCACAAGGATCTGTCCTAGGTGTAGTATATTGAATGTTTTCATTATAATTGAGCAACAGGTGGTAAGAACATTCTTATTAGATGTGCAAATGACAGGAATCTGAAAGAGGTGGCAAATGGATTGAAAGATAAGAATTAATTCAAAATGATCACAACAGTTCAGAAAAATAGTCTTGAAAGCAATGTAGGATTTAATTAAACAAATATACAATTCTGCACTTAGGTAGGGATAAACTGTTGAGCAAAAAACATGAGAAAAGCTGAAATAAGATAGGAAACAGTCTTGTGGAAAAGTATTAAGAGGTGACACTGGGTCACAAAGTAAATGTAAATGAGAAGTACCATGCTATTGCATTATGTTTTATAATGGCATGGGTTCTGAGGTGTGCACCAGTTGGAGAGTGTACTGAGGAAGGCTTTGAACAGAGTTTGGGAAGTTTATAAAGGATGCGATTTGGTCTTAGAATTCTTTTAATGGACAGGAGAGCCTATAAATGTGTCTGAATTTGTAAAAACGTTATGTAAAAAAGGAGTAGGATAATATTCTCCAGGGGTATGTATAATAAAATATGAAATAATTGCTCAAACAGAAGACGTATTTATTTTAGAATATTGAACAATAATTTGTAAATAATAATAAATAAATAATAATAATTTATGTTAGAATTAATAGTTCTCTAATGGTTTGGGTTAGTGGACATTGTAGATGCTTAAGTGTGCTGTACCAAGTTAACAGTCAAAATTATTAAAAAGTGAGTTAACCAAAAAAAGAATAACATAGTTCTGGAAGTTGATAGTTGTAGCTATAGTAAAAAGAATGAGTTAGGTAAACCTTTCAAGTTCCTTCTAACAATTCTTTCTCTGCTTATGTTCTTTTATTTTATTTAATTTATTTATTTTTGTGCTGCTTACCTAGGTATGGGAAAGAAAGATGCAAGAGGGATCTCTTCACCTGTGTTTTCTTCTCTGTCCCTTCTTTAGGAGGTCCAGGCTGCACGAGGACAGTAGAAGTGCTTTTCTCTAACAGAGATAAGTAATTTTAGTAGATGATAACAAGAATTAAAAATATCTGCCTGTTGTTGGTCAGTGGTCAATCCAAAAAAATGATCTGGCATCTACAGAAATGTTCTGCTTCTCCCCGAGTCTGAGCTGTGTTTTCTACTGAGATTACTATGAACTTCAAAAACTTGGGACTTCTGCAGTTAGGTTATTCTCCAGATATATTCAATCCCCTTAAAATGAATGAATAAATAAATAAATGATTTTTATTAAAGCATTAGTTGCTCATGTTCAAATCAGAGGTGATATTTTTAAGAGTCAGCGTACAATAAAATGCCATTAAAATATTTATTAGACTTCTTGTCATTGGTGGTCATGATGACCCAACCATTTTTGTAAAGATGGTAAAATACTAACCACAACTGTGGCTGCAGTCAATGCAAGAACCAAGTGATCTTCAAAGCAAAGCATTAGGAATAAATTTGAGAGTTGTGCTCTATTGTAAAAAGTCACACATCTTTCTTTAGGACAGATTTAAAGACAAACAAGCAAGCTGCAAACAAAGACCATGACAGCCTTTCCTTCTGATGTCTGTACAACATATTGGTGGAACTGTCATTTGATGCTACAATAGTAAATAACTGATTTTGCTGTATGCTTAGAAGATTTCAAAGCTTCCTGATGCTCAATTTTATTAAAGCGTTCAGTCAAGTTTGTTCAATATGCTTTTCTGAATGTCATTGGCAATAGAACTATCACTACTTTGAAACGTTTTGTTTTTCAGTTGGTTATTTCACCATAGCAATATCATTAACACAGCAAAATAAAGTATTATTGAGGAAGCAATAACGTTTGCCAAGTGTTGCTATTGCTCTGAAGTAAATACTACATGTCAAGCACAGGAGTACCTGTGGCCAGAAGAATCCTCAAAACATGAGTGGCTGGCATCTGTATCATAAACTAAATCAGTCCTTAGATTTGTCACCACTGGAAATGACAGGAGACCTTGGAGAATGCAACAGTGTCACCCTGTCTGCAACTGAGAAGAAAGTACTGGGAGCAGAGCTCTGCAAACTGCAGGAACTCCATGGGCAAAGAAATGTGAACCTTGCCATCACAAGACCTGGCTGTCTCAGGAGCTCATAAAGTGTCTCTGAATTTGTGAGAAATTCATAGCATCAAGATTTCTAGAGACAAAGGGAGAGGGACCCACAGGCTCCCATGTGCTAAAGCACGAATCTGAGCAGGTGCCAAAGATGAGCACGGCTATGTTTTGTGCTAGACCATGACCTGCTGCTTCCCATCTCAGAGGGTTTCTACCACTGCCAGTGCTTGGTTATCAGCAAAAGAACTACTCTGTCCTCTTCACAAACTGCTTATCGTCAAAGGTGTTAGCAGCACATACATTTTGCAGCCCTTCCCCCCAGCTACTTATTAAATGTGGCAGCTTCTGAATAAGTGTTGTTACTTGTAAATAAAATATGGTTGCTAAGAAACGCTATGATTAACATGCTGACAATACAACCTTCTTTGATTGTTTGGGCATCAATTGTCTGCTTCTGTAATCAGAGAGGAAATGATTCTTGAGGGATATTTTTTTTCAGGCTGCTGAAACCTTTTTTTTTTTTTTTTTTTTTCTCACTGAATTAAATTAGTACCTACAGTTTCCATACAAAGAAAGGATCTACAAGCCTTATTTCTTCCCTTCCCTTCCCTTCCCTTCCCTTCCCTTCCCTTCCCTTCCCTTCCCTTCCCTTCCCTTCCCTTCCCTTCCCTTCCCTTCCCTTCCCTTCCCTTCCCTTCCCTTCCCTTCCCTTCCCTTCCCTTCCCTTCCCTTCCCTTCCCTTCCCTTCCCTTCCCTTCCCTTCCCTTCCCTTCCCTTCCCTTCCCTTCCCTTCCCTTTTGTAATATCTTAATTTTTGTGTTTCTGTTTGTTTTAATTTTGTCAGCTAGAAAAAATTTTTTAATAATATATCTTCCTAAGTATTCAGATAAAGGAATCAGAAATCTTGGGCTTATTCATTTTTTATGTGAAAAGTTTATATAACAACATTATTTTTTTCTGATTCTAGTCCCATTTTGAATGCCTCTTTCACTAAAATTTATCCAGTTATTAGACACTTTCTGATTTGAATGCAAAAAATAACTTTTGACTACAACCTATTATTGCAGCACGGAGTTCCCCCTTGCCTTTAGGAGTAGGCAGAAAAATGTAGCGCAGTAATGGTGACATTTCCACCATCCTCATTAGGCAATGGCTGGGTCTTGAAGAATGGAGATCATCAAACAGAAATCAAGCTTATCAGGTAGAAAATTACCCTCTTCACCTCCTATAACCGGATGTGTAACTGCACTTGCATATGTTGTAACAGATGGTGCTTCTCTGAAGAATGGCTGAAAATGGCACCTTCCTACCCAATGCTTCTGCCTGCTGTGTGTATTTAGAGTCATGTCTGCTTACTAGAGTACTTAAAAAAATGTTGTATTGCCTATTAGTCTTGCAGAGCAAACTGAGAGATGACGGGTGGCATCTCTTTTCTGCTAATTTAAATTGTATTTGAACCAGAATGCACCTGTGTGAACACATGGGCAACAACAGTTCTGCACAGGTATCTCTGTAGGCACAACCTGCAAACAGTCGTGATGCCTACTGGAATCCAGCCTGGATGTTCTCTGTGACTAGTGGTGATTGATGCAAAGACAAAATCCCTGCTCTGGGATTTTCATTTCCAGAATTTCAGAAAAATAAGCTTATTATATTTTTAATTCTTCTTGAAAATGATCTAAGATATATGTTTTGCCATGTAACATCCATGCATTCACTTGTCCTAGGTGAGAAAGACAGTTGGTTATGCTAAGAGAGGACATTTAGGTGTATTTGTGTATTTGTGTGCCTCCGGTGGCGCAGCGGTAGAATTCCCGTTTGCAACACCAGGGGGCCCGGGTTCGAATCCCCCCTGTGGAGCAGGGGGTAGAAGTGCCGCTCTGCTACACAGAGGGCTCGAATCCCGGGAGTTGGACTCGATGATCTCTAAGGTCCCTTCCAACTCGCACGAAACTATGATAACTATGATACTATTTAAATAAAAAAGAATACTTTCGCACCTAAGGGTTTAGCTAATGATAAAAAAAGCACTGAGTTCCAGGGAGAGTTGAATGTCTAGAAGATAAGAAAATGAGTAAAGGAAATGGGTGACTTGTAGTTAGTCAAGCTGTACAAAGAAAAGTAATGATTTTTCTGATAAACACACACAAAAAACCAGACCTGTCTCCATTCAGTGAAAACAAATTATATCTGACCAGTGTGGCATTACTTAAATAAATGTTTGCAGATCCCATAGGATAGCTGGCAGACACCCTGAAGTATGATATCTGAATTCTGTCATTGTCCTAGGGCGTATCTACCCGTGTAATGATTATACTGAGTAATGCAGGTAATTCTGATTATTCTGTGGCACAGAAGTAATGAGGGTAGAGAAGATGATATTCATTATTTGACAGATTTCAAGGCCAGAAGGGCAGCCCATGACCATCTAATCCAAATCTCTTCTCACACTAGTGATCTAATTTCTCTGAAAAACTAAATTACAGCATAATTTTTGAAAGTTATCTAAACCCATCTTAACAACTCAGACTAACGGTGAGTTGCCACCTCTTCTCATAAAATTTAATTTTCCATGTTGTGTCTCATCTCAAGGTTAAATTTTCTAATTTCGACTTTCAGTCATGTCTTGTTATGACATTGTCAGCAGTTTTATCCAAGTATAGCACCAGTACTACCTCCTTATTTCTATTTCATAGCCACCTTTTATGTAGCCAAAGATCATATTAGCCATTTAGTCAAAACAGTACTTTAACAGATTGTTTTGAGATGATTATCTAAAGCAATTATTTCTTTTTTCAAGAGAGTCTCTTATTCTGTACCTGTAACCTGCATTCCGAGTCCCCAGATGTATACTTTTCCATTTAGGTGTCTTTAAACTTGTTTTGTTGGAATAAAAGTGTCTAAGAAGAGATTTCAGACAATTCTTTAGCACAGCCCAGTCTTTGTTATTCACTGTCCTGCTATGCTTTGTGCATATGCTCTTTCCAGTTAATTGCCCTGTGTGTATAGGGAGCAATGACTATTTGGGGGGAACCTTGTAGAAGCAGATGCGTTCACTTATTTCTTAGTTACTGCCTATTGTTAGATATTTTTGTTTGGGATCATGTACACTCCGTTAATTCTGCATGATTTAAGCTTGCTTTTAAACAAAAGAGGTTTGTGGCATTAAGTCAAATGCTTGTTAAAAATGAAAATATCTATGCCAACACAGCCATCTTTATCAACAGGACCTGTTATCTCATCATTGTTAAAAAATATTATTATTTGGTGAGATTTACTTTCTACAAAACTTCATTGACTGGCATTAATTGTATGTTTAGCCCTTTATTGTTGATAGAATCCTGATTTAAGTGCTCCATTATTTTTCTGGGATACACATAAGCCTAATCTTTCTATGGTTCCCTAGGTTATCTATTTTACCCTTATTAAATATTGGAATTACCTTGGCAGTCTTCCAAGCCACTTCAATATCCTAAGTTTATAAGATCTGTTAAAACTTAAAATAAGTGACTAAGAACATTATTAATTAAAAAAAAAAAAAAAAAAAAAAAAAAAAAAAAAAAAGGATAGAAGTTAGTTATGTATTAATCCAGAAGGTTTTATTTTTTAGCCGATATTATCTAATGTTTTTAGAGATGGTGTTAAATGGAAATGGCACATAATACTTTGTTTCTGTTAGTAAGACATACTTAGGGAAGACGTTTAGAATGATTCAGCCTACATCTCCTGAACCAAGACTTATAATTGACCCAAGTTGACTCGTCTTCCTCATAGACATAAACAATCCAATTTCTTGAAATTCTGCTTAAGCTTTTATTAAATTGACTGATTTTCTTGGGATCTGCCAGTATTTTCAGATTGAACATGGTTCATTTCTTAGATTATGAGCCTTAATAGTCAGTACCTTGTATTTATTTCTGAACCTGTGGAATTATTTTAAAGAACCATGTGTAGAGTAGATTTCTCCTGTCTTTTGATGTTTCAGAACTAGACACTTAAACTTCATCTAGCCACTATGAGATATTATTATTATTAGTTTTTATGGAGAGAAATAAGCACTTCCATGGGGACATTTAACTGATTTATCTTAGACATTTATTTTAGTATGGGATGAACTTCCCATAGGAATGTCTTATATCTCCCTTGATATAGTTAGCTTAGGCTTAACGCTCTTGATGTTTAGACACTATATTATGGCATATCACTTACAAATTATGTTTTTGTAAAGGAATCTACTTATTGTCCAGCAAATGTCCCTTAGGTCAAAGTCACTTATCAAAAAGTATACTTTCTTTTGACAGCCTCAGGAGAGCAGTTTAGGGAGGTGGGATGCAAATGCATGTCCTTCAGTAACTTTTCTCTGGTAATCTGTAAGCATTCTAAGACTGAACCACAATAATAATTCATGATCACCTTTACCTCTTTGTGTTGTTTATTCAGCCTTCCAAAACTGGCATAGAAATGGCTTTTTGACTATGAAATGCTTATCCTTTTTAAGCATAGCTTTATAAGACTGTCTAGAATGTGCATTTGACCTGTTACAACCCCTGTGTGCTGTCCACCCAATTTGAACAGAGAAGCAAATGATACTGACATGATTCACTGGAGCTATAGATTCCTTCAGCCTGTTATTTGCAGTATCTGGGAGTAACACAGTGTTGCCAGTCATGGAAATATCTTATATGCAGTGGTATCAAAATTGCAGTCTTGTTTTTTTGGCTCCTCCATTATTCCTCTCAGATCTGTACAAACACAGAGTGGCTAGCTAGATAACATTTATACATCCTAGCAGTGTGCCAGCCAATCAAACTTTTTCCTTTAGCTATTCTGCTAGCTTCAGGCAAACTCCTCTTTCTCCAAGCGTGCATGAGAGTCCAGCATGGCTGGCACCACAAAATCTTGCAGTTCATCCATCCACGTGGCATAAATTTATGCTTATAAATCAGACTGGCTGAGATTTCTGTTAGTTACCTAATGCTTGTTATCTTACTGCACAAGGGCTTCACTAAATGCATCTGTGAGAACATCTGCATAGCATTTTGCAGGCGGATGTGGATGTTCTCTCCTGTGCTCAGAGGTAGCTGGATGCGGTGGTGCAGCCATGTCTGAGGTGGGATGTGCTCAGGCTGATAAGACCTTCAGGGAGGCAGGGCACATTATCTCAAGCTTGACTGCATGATAAATATGCCTTCTGGCTCCCAAACTGGAGCTGGCTCAGAGGGTGAGTAGAATGAGCTGGCTTCTGCCAGAAAAACACTGTGTAGACATAGTCCATGTCTAGCTAATGAAGGAAGTGATGAATCTTTGATATTTGATTCTCTTGTAGATACTGGCTATTTGCTGTTAATTCTGTTCAATCAAACAAATAAACACAAATTGCTGCAACTGGTTCTTGGGAAATAGCAATGCAACCCTGCACTTTTGGTTAAGTCTAGGGTTCAGCTACTGATATTTTGTGTTATCTGTTTTCATAATTTTTTTGTTTGTTTGTTTTGTTTGTTTGTTTGTTTTAATTCAGAAGAAGGGAGCTAGGAGATGATATGATTTATTGGTTTTCTGTAGGTATAGTAAAGGGAGGATGGTTGGACTAGATGATCTTGTAGGTTCTTTCCAACCTTGTGATTCTATGATTCTATGTTTCTATGAAATTGCTTTAATAACAGCAGTATTTCAGCATCAAAAAGTGTGGCAAAAGCAAAAACCATGGGAGAAGAAAAAAAAATAAATCTTTCCAACATGGATTCTAAATGTAAGTTGTTTGTTTTTAATCAATAAATACATTAATTTATTTATTTAGTTATTTATTCTATAAGTGGGTTAATCTTGAATTCTGCCAACTCTGCAGTAGCTACATAACATTGATTCAGATAGTTTGACAGGCTGTTTTGCTTATGTTCCATTCATTCCTCTACCTATTTATCTCTTCTGTTTCTCTGACCTATGGAATTATTTTTCCTGAATTGATTCCTGAATTTTTAAGTCATGAAAGCATAAACTTTTTTTGAAATCCTCAACTCTGAAAAATAACCTGATCAATTTGGGGTCAGGTGATCTTAGGAGAAAATTGATACATGGATTTTGTACGGTTTGATAGAAAAGTATAATTTTTCAAATCGATGCTTGTTTTGACTAATAGGCACTAATTTATCAAAGTTGTTTTGTTTTTCCCAAGCTCTGCCTCTCTTATCACAGTGCTCTCTTGAAAGCCGACCCTCATATCATTCAGAACCCGGTTGATAGATAAAGGAAAATGAAGTAACATAACTTCCTTTTTCCTCCTGACTTGCGGAATCAAAACTCTATAATCCAGAGACTGGTTATAAAGCAGGTATGTTTATTCCAGCGTTGCGCAGTGTCAGGTGCAAGGGGGATAGCTCCTCCAAACTTGCACACCATAAGGAGAAAAGTGTGTTACAGATATAGGTCAAGCTAATACATAATCAATAGTCTCCTCCCCAGTTTGATTACATATTCATTACATTCCCTATGGCCCCATTCCCCTGCAACCCCATTCCCTCATTCCCCCTGACCCCATTCCCCGCGACCCTTGTTGTTTTGGAGTGACATTCTTCTTCTGTTTTCTTCTTGGTGTTATCTGCTGTTATAGTTCTCCCACGTCAGCATCATCTTGCCCGGGGGTATCTAATCCTTCTTCTTGTCAGAGGTCTCCGGACAATTCCTTCCTATCTTTATTTCCCTCTTCTCTGGTTTTCTTTTGACTAAGTGTCTGTAATTCCCCCTTTCTCTGTCCTCCCTTAACATAAACTATCTATCTGTAACTACCCTTTGCCTTGGTGAGGCCACTTTTCCCTTTCTGTAGCAAAATGTTCCCCTTTCAGCTACTATGGAGTCCTTTTTCACTATTCAATCCTCTGTGTTCTATTGCTTCCTTCATGTCTACATCCTCTATTTGTGCCTTATATTGCCTATGATTTTGCCTTGACTGAGCTCTGGAGGGACTGTCACTCTTCTGCTCATTAGTACATGGTTATAATTTATAACAGTAGGCAAACTTCCAGATTCCCAAGTAAACTGATCTTCACTAGTCCAATTATGACCAGTACTCAGTTCTGATAGGCAAAACAGGAATAACTGGTCAATGCACTGTCTTTCCTGAAAAACCATTAGGATGCTTCTCTCTGCCTCTGTATTTCACTGTTGCTGAGCTACAGCAAATCCTAAGAACACATTCCTCTTATATGCCAGGTTTGTTTTATTTAATCTTAACCTGTGAGTTTTGATCATGCAGGTTTCAGCCTGAAACTGTGCAGTCTCCCATTGTATAGTTCCCTAGCTGTAGAACAGAAATTAAGGTGTACTGCCCAAAGCATGGGAGGAGATAAGCTGGTAAGAAAGTAGGGAATATTTAACTTTGGAAAATATTATCAAAAGTCTGTTGTATTTCACTTCTTTCCGTCCTGTTCTTTTCATAAACAATACTGTAAGCTCCTATACCCTCTGCATTTACATTTTAGCACAGAAGTCCCTCCTTATGCATTCAATATTACCTTTTAATTTTTAGAAGAGTAGAAAATTTTGCTTTTCTTCAGTTAGAACATTGGAACCATAATTCTTCTAAATCCAGTAACTAATCTCTTGAAACATGTTCTCGCAATCAGAAGCAGAGGGTAGGCAATACACAGAATAAACACAGTAAAATTCCTTCTTTTCCCACACTGGAGGGATTTGTTTTCTGCAAATGATGAGCTACCAAACATCATATGATTATTTGCTAAATAATGAAGGGAAAGATTAAGGTATTCCTTAAGCTCTGGTGAGTCTAATAGTACAGTCCTTGACTATTAAATAATGCAGTATTGATGCAATAATGCTTAAGTCACTTTGTGAATCTGCTCCCTGGTGATGGCACTATTGCTGAGGGTGTCTCTGAATACATATTCATACAAACTTCCTCCTTTTGAAAAGAAGCAGAAGCTTGTTGTACCTTAAAGTGGAGTTCTGTGGGACCAGCAGAAGACAGGCAGGGTCCGCTGAGAAAGTGAGTTGGAGTTTGTGACTGACTTGATGAAGTTCGGATGCTCTCATCTGATAGGAAAGGTGAAGATGATGGTGTGAGAGCTCAGAAAGGGGATGTTTGTGTCTTGCTGTAGACTGTGACTAAGTGGCATGATTTACTTTCAGGAGTGAGAGAAAATGCTAATGTGAGCCCTCTGAGGGAAAGGAGTTCTTACATCATTGTAGTATCTGCCACTAAAAAGAAAATTTTACTGCTTTCCCCTGTCTCTGTCACTGGGACTAGATCTAAGAATGCTGTCGCAGTTGTAATCCCTGGGGACCCAGTCCGCTTACAGACACGTTGGAAAACTATTACTGTGTGGTATGAGCTTTCCTCCTCTGACTGAAGAGTCTACAGGGATAAGAACTTGAGTCCTGTGGGGAATAATCATGTCTCATTTCCCTTTTCTTGCTACTTTAGCTGGGAGGCATTGAGATTTCTGCCCTTCTCCTTAAACACGAGACTTCCACCCACAGTTGCTGTATTTCTTCCCATAGGCAGACATTTGCGCAGTAGTTCTTGAGGCATTCCTTCCCTAGTCAATCTTTAATGCTATGGCTCTGGAATTGTTTGACCCATTTGCTCACCACTGCCATGGAAAAGGGAACTTAGGTCAGAGCACAACAGAGAAATTTGAATGCTGAAAGTTAACCTTTCCAGCTGAGGTGCTGTCTAATACCTTTGGTGTTGGATTTCCTTGCTCTGCTTATCACTTCTGCTGCCACTGGAGGTCAATGCCATGCACTGATTTGGATAGCTTATTTCCTAATGGAGTTTGTGTTCACCTATGCAGTCATCTCTTCTTTTGCTCCAAGTGCACCTACAGTATGATTGGCACCACGTTGTAAATAATTAGCGAAAGTAATGATATAAACCCCAGTGGTAATCTCATCCTATTTAGGATACAACTACAATCTGAACTTCAATAACACCTTTGACATAATCAAACATTCCAGAGCCCTTTACAAAGCTATAAATTACTCACCTGTAAAGTAATGACTACAGGGAATTACAGCAGGCAATGAATCCATTGATTGGTGCTTGTATAAAGTAAAGCAGGGGAAGCAAAGCAGAGGCCATTCTACAACTCTTTTTCTTTGGAAATTTCCATAGTGTGTACTCAAGGACACCTTATTCCATGCCGGTCTGTCAGTAGGTGGAAAGTGATAGGATCCTAGGTGTGATACGAATATATGGTTTTATAGCCTGCAGGCAAAACTGCTCTTTATCCACTGATGCAAATAAGCAGGTAAGTCACTTCCTGAAATTTGCATGTGCCATTTCCAAGAGCAGGGTTTTTTTGTTGCTTTTAAACAGAAAATAGCAGTGATTGCTTTGGACATATCAGATGCTATGCTGCACGCAAAGTCAGTGCTGCATGAACTCCTGGATAATTTCCCATCCTAAGCTGCCCTCACTGTGACTCAGGCTGTCATTGCATTATCAGGTTAGTAGGAGTTTTCTCCATTATCAGTTTCATTTGACACAGGCCCCAGTTCTGTAAGCCTTACATTAAGGAGTCCATCAATTCATAAGCACTCTCACTAAAATAGCAGGGAGTATGTTACTAGTAAGTGACTCTTCAGTGAAAGGAAGTTTTGCTAAATCAATAACTGTTATTCACAGGATAGTAATGAAAAATAAGGATTAAATTATTTTTATAATTAGAAAAAACCCTTGTGATTAGAAAATGTAGTGATACATGAAAAATCCCTGTGATTTATTTTCTTTTAAACCTGAGTTTTAAAGTGGGTTCAGGTCTTCTATTTGTAAGTGTAAGTAAATTTTCTTAGTACTACCTGGAGCTTTTCTCTGTTTTGTAATGTTCTGGGGTAACGTGTTTATTATGGTCCTATTCTGGATTCCCAGAGTATTTCTACACTTGTTATTATGGTGCCAGCTTGACACCAGTGGGACTGCCTTATAAGTGCCATTGAGCATACATCCAAAAAAATCTGCCTTTTGGAAAACAAATATTTTGGCAAGATGGGAGATGGCTACAACAGCAAATATTTTGCCTGGACCTCAAGGGTATAACTTGTACCTTATTTTTGAGTCATTTCATGATTTTAATTACTTGTCTTGGGTATTGGACATGATGGACTGAAAGCAATAAGGACTTCTCAAGGAGAAAGATAGAAAAGTTAGGTCCCAGAGGTTTAATTTTGAAATACAGCAGAATTGTTGTTTTTGTCCTTTGGATATGATTAGTGAAAGAGGGTTGTAGCAGAATTTAGCATGTATCTGTTGATTGGATAGGGTATCTTTGGAATTGCACAAAAATGGAATAACTGAAACTCATATTTTAAAAAATATCTTTTGTTGGAATAATTTTTCTGGTCTGATCTAGGTACAAAACTAAGGTACAAGTTATACCCTTGAGGTCCAGGCAAAAGGAACACTGAAGACCATAGAAATTTCTACTGGACTCTGTGGCTGTACAACAGATGCACACTGGTTTGTAGAGGATAAGACAAACCTTTCAGGAGCTCCCTGCTGAATGGTGCACAGTGTCTCAGAGTAGGTGCAGTAGAGAAAACATCTTCTACAAGACAGAGTGTCTATAGTGTCCTCACAGAATCATAGAATCACCAAGGTTGGAAAAGACCTAAAAGATCATCCAGTCCAACCGTTCACCTGTTACCAATAGCTCCCACTAAACCTCGTCCCTCAACACAACATCCAATCATTCCTTGAACACCCCCAGGGTTGGTGACTCCACCACCTCCCAGGGCTGACCATTATCATCACTGGGATAACCTCAGTACTGGTACTATATTATGTTTGAACGTTAAAACTGATCTTTGTAAAAAGCAAACAAACAAAATGAAACTGTTAATAAATATCTAAAGTGCAAGTTGGGCTCATTTTGGTGGTAAAAAGCAGTAGAACAATGGGCAGTGGACATAAACTGGGACACAGAAAGTTCAGTACTAACATAATGAAGAACTTATTTGCTGTCAGAGTGCTGGAGCACTGGAATAGGCTGCCCAGGGAGGTTGTGGAGTCTCTTTCTGCGAGGATATTCAAGACATGTTTTGATGCCTCCCTGCTGTAGCAAACCTACATTAGCGAGGTTTGGACTAGAGGATCTCCAGAGGTCACTTCCAATCCATTCTGTGATTCTGCATGTGATTCTGTGAAAATAGAATTCTTTACACCCCTCCAATCAAGTGTTCTTTGTTTTTCTGTTCTATTTCTAGACTTTATACCAGTTTATTTCATACCCAGTGTCACATAGTACAATCATTGTCAGGAAGACATATTGCAGTTCCACAAAAGTTCATGGATTTTTTTTCCTTCTCTTTCCTAGTTATGAATTAGACCCAGTGCTATTTCCCGATTCAACAGCTTTGTCTTTTCTTTGAATACAGGTAACTCATAACTGGATTCTAGAATTAACTAAAGGGGCCAAAATGTAACCAAAATGTATGAATATTGAATGATAAGCATAATGAGTCTTTATCTCCTGAAATGATCCCAATGAGAGTTTTTAGTTCTGGCTTCTGAAATGCAGTAATTTTCTTAGGAAACTGCTTGGTTTCACATTGACGCCTGTTTTGTATTTGGTAAGGAACAGTGATGTAGCACTTACTTATTAGTATCTTTCTGATCGTCCTGAGTTAGCATGCATTCGTTAACCTCCATGAGGAGATCTGGTGAATTACAATAATGCCAAAGAATGATCATTGTTATATTTAATATTTTAAAAAAGGAGCTCAAGAGCTCTTTATACTTTAATGAAAGTATTTAAAAATGCTTAAATCAAAGGAAAAAAGACTGACATAAATATTTTTAACTAATGGGAAAAAACGTTATTGAAACAAGAAAATAGATTGCCTTTAGTACTTGGGAAAACAGGTTTAAATTGCTATGTAGTGTAACAGTTACAATTTTGTGAGATGAAAAATGATTGTTTCACTATTGCCTTGTCTACTTCTGTTTTTTCCACCTATTTTCTATGTTTAGAAAGTAATCTCTCTGGGGCAGGGAATTACATTTTTTATTAAATATGTGGCAGTCATCCAGCACAGAAATGCACTGATTCCTGGTTAGGCTATGCATTAGTGTCATACAAGTGATAAATATAGGCCTACATCATAACAATCAGTAATATCATAAATATATGATTTATTACAAACGAGTTTTTACTATGGATTTAAGGTAGAGGACAATCTACTGCAGAATTGTGATATGGAGAACAAGTGAATTGGAGAAAACTGACATACCACTGTGAAAACTGTTATACTGGAACAATAAACACATGAAAAGGGCATGTGTGTATGAAAAAAGTTTCAGCACCCACAGCTGATCCAGATCAGGGGAAACCGGTGAATTCAGTTGCACAAGGTTTACAAGTCTCATGATATCTGTAGTACTTGGTATATTTGATGAATTTTAAGTGATCTAGACCTAATTCTTGTAGTATTAGCCATATCTAACCTATGTCTCCTGAATAAAAAAGGTTTCTGAACAAAAATCTATAGTAATAGTTCCCTGAATAATTCCCTACAGATGTCCACACAATTACAGAACAACATGTAGCCATAAAAAGGACTAAACTGACTCTGCGAAATAATGGTTCATAGTGGGGACAGGGTGTTTGTTGGGCACATGAACTGAATATATTAATATTGGAATGTTATGTGTCTGATATCTTCATTTTTAACGATGTTGACAAAAACAGAATATTGAAAAGATCCATAACAAAGTGGTGAGGATATGATAACATGCCCTCAAGAAAGCAGCCTGGATTGTATTGTGCAAATTCAGCAATGTAAAGAGATTGTCTCTTATTACATGTTTAATGATTCTTAAAAAAAGAAAAAAATGTTATCTGTTCTTGACTGAAATAGATTTCTTCTAAGACTGAATTCTCTTGGTGTCTGATCTGCTAGATGTCTTCTTGCATTTCTGAGACATACATTTTATCCAATAAAAAGGTATTAATCGCATAGGAATAAATAGGTATTTTTTAGTTAATTCATAGTATTATGAATTCGTAGCTGTGATTCAGATTCCACTAACATGATCTGTTTTTGAATCCAAGGTTTTGTATCCCACTGTACATCACCTTGGCTAATCAGCTCTTCTCATCCCTACTTTTAATCACTAATAATGTGAACTGATCACCATTCTTGATAATTTCCAGGCTAAAGAAGTTTTTTTCCTCCAGTGGACACATAGGGAAATGCTCAGGAGGAACAGAATGCAATTATGCAGGTTTTCATTCCCCATACATGCTAATTAGAACAGATAAACCTTTTGCTACAGCTTTTACAGTGTTTGTGGGAATAATGTATCTGGGAGATAAGAAGGGACAATATTTCACTATAATTTAAATATGAAATATTTTCCATAATGCACCTATGGGAAATGGTTCAGTTATCAGATGCCGAGGCAGTAATGTATTTATAAAGCATTATTATAAAAACACATACAGCAATGGCAGGCTGCAATTCACAGTAAGTCACTCAATTGGTGTTATAACTCTTGGTAGAAATCTATGAGTACATTCTGGTTCTGAGTTGTGACACTACCTGGAGCTGCACAACCAGCACCTGCTAGGTCATTACAAAACTTGTCTGGAAATTTTATGCTTGGAATAAGAAGAAGGAGTGAGAATGAAGTGTGAGAAATTATGACCCCCTTTCACAGTTTTGTCGTCTGTGATAAATCTCTTACTACAGTTAGAGGATCTCCTTTATTGGAAGGATTAAAAAAGAAAAAGGGGAAAGAAGAAAACCCTGAGAGCTGATGAAGCTTTATAAAACTGTATTTTCTTCTCTCTTCAAATCTACTTAACTTCCTAGGATGGTTGTAGTATCTTTTAATTTACTCTGACTCTGTAGAAATTGTATTTTAACTTGACAGTTTAACTCTTTCTTAAAATAAGAAATGTTTCTTTTGGACATTCAGCTCTAAATCAATGAGTCTCATTCAGCATGTGTTTGAAAAACATGAGGAAAGTTGGTTTTAAGCATTCTGCTCTTATCTATGAAAATAGTAAATGCATGTATGGTCTTATGACTCATAAATCCCAAACTGGAAGCACAACATTGAAGCATTAATTTCTATTTCAAAGCATAGCTCCTCCTCTTTGAAATCTAAGATGTCAGTAAAATGAGTGAGAAAAATATAATGAAAAATGACATGGGAATGCTGAAATATGAATTAGAAATATATCAGAAAAAAAAAAGACAGTTGATGAAAATGTGAGATTCTCCTTACACAGACTTGTATTTAATTGATAACTTGTAGTAATGGCATGAAAAAAAAGACTATATTGCACTTCACTATCTGCCAGAAAAAAAGGTAGTGGGCATTTTGTTGTGGGTTTTTTTCTTTTCTTTTTCTTTTCTTTTTTTTTCTTTTTTATTTTTCTTTAAATATTTCTTTATCTCAACGAGAAATTAGCACATTGAGAACAATCGTATAATACTCTCTTCAGCCAGATTCTGATTTCACAGAGTCATAGAATCAAAGATCCATAGAATGGCTTATGTTGGATGAGACTTCAAAGATCATCCCATTCAAACCCTCCTGCCATGGGCAGGGCTGCCAGCCACTGGATCAGGATGCCCAGGATCCCATCCAACCTGGCCTTGAATGTCTCCAGGAATGGGGCACTCTCAACTTCCGCGAGTAATCTGTTCCAGCACCTCACTACCCTCTGGGTGAAAATTTTCTTCCTAAAATCTAATCTAAATCTCCCCTCTTTTAAAGGCTATCATTGATAGATTATAAAAAGTTGATCCACTCCTGCTTATAAGCTCCCTTCAAGTACTGGAAGGCAACAATGAGATCTCTCTGGAGCCTTCTCTTTTCTTAGCTAAACAAGCCCATTTCCCTCAACCTTTCTTCTTAGGAGAGGTGCTGCAGCCCTTTGGCCATCATCATGACCCCTCCAGGCTGCAAGAATGCCCTGCTGGCTCATGTCCAGATTTTCATTCACCAGGACGCACAAGTCCTTCTCTAAGGGCTGCTCTCAATGAGTTCTTCTCCCAGTCTGTACACATACCTGGAACTGCCTTGACCCAAGTGCAACACTGTGCACTTTGCCTTGTTGAACCTCATGGGCCTACTTTTCAAGGTCTCTCTGGATGACATCTCTTCCTTTTTCTGTGTCAACTACACCACTCAGCTTTGTGTCATCAGCAAACTTGCTGAGGGTTTTTATCAATCCCATAAACTCTGTCACTGATGAAGTTTTAAAGATTATCAATCCCAAACACGACCCCTGTAGGACATTACTCCCGACCAGCCTCCACATGGACATGGAGCTGTTGACCACAACCTTCTGGCTGTGATTATCCAACCAATTTTTTATCAGACTAATAGTCTAGCCTTCAAAATTAACTTTCTCCATTTCAGAGATAAGGATGAGGTGTGGAACCATGTCAAATACTTGCAGATGTGATTTATTGTACTCTTACATAATAGTAGCATATGACAATGATTTGAACATCCAGTTTTGCTCTCCACATCAAGCAGAGCCTTGCAACTCTATCCACACATTTCCAAATCCAAGCACTCCAATATGCTTGCAAGCATGCATGTACTGCTCTGGGCAGCTAAGCACACCACATCATTTTCAGTTCTTTGAAATGAAACAAAGAAAACACAAAATAATTGCTATACTTTTGTGGCTCTGAGTACCATTTCGATCCCACAAACAGATGTGGAGGAAGTTGGTCTTGCTGACCTTTAGTCTCCTGACCCATTTTCTTCAGTGCTGTAAACATGATTTTACATTTTCATTATACCTTCATATTCTTAAACAAAATGAATCTGAATGTCTGTTTCCTTTCCCCTTCCACAACCCTGCAATACCCACTATCATAAATTAAATGTTTGAGAATGGTAGCAATGTCAAGAAGTTTAATTATTCGTTTCAAACTGTCTTTCTCACTAAGGATGATGGAAAAAAATATGTACCCTAAAATAACTTTTGGAGTCAATACGGGGAGAAAGTAGCAGTGGTTAAAGTTTTGGAAAGGTGCTAGATGATGACAAGTCATCAGGACTGGATGACACACTGAAGGAAATTAAAGAAGGTGCTGTCAAAATAAATGTAATCCTTCATTAAGTTAATCAGCCACACCTGAGGAGTTTGATGGTAGAAAGTATAATTGCCTTAAAAAAATAATAAAAAAAGCCCTGCTAGAAATTGCAGATTTCAGATTTACTTCTGTACGAAAGAAAATTCAAATAAGAAACGGAGATTTATTTCGTTTATAGAACACCTTGGATAATATCAAATGATAAAGCTGAAAATATATGGCTGGCATACAAGAAAACCACACATTTCTAACTTCCAAGTATTTTAATTAGATACAAGAAAGCAGTTCTTGTAACTAATTTGGACTTTCAGCAAGCCCTTTCTGAAACCTCTTGAATGAGGCTTTCAAGGAAATTAAGTACCCCTAATACATGAGAAGTGAATTGAGCTTACATATCAGAAACTGCTAAGGAGACATAAAACCAGCAATGAATCTTCTTATCTTGGATGAGATAACTTACCTTATAGAAGTGCTTCACAGTAACTTCCTATCTCAAGGAAGACTTGGTGACCAGTTTTGACTACATTTTTACTTTTAGGCAACAAAAATATTTGAAAAGGGTAAAAGCCTAATGCTTACCTTTCAGTATAGCAGTACCTGATGAAAAAAAAACACAATATTCTGCATAATTTGATTCATCAGTTATTAATGAGCTAGGAAGGGACGTACTGTGCAAGATGATAACACTTGAAAGTGATTCAATTATTTCACTGGAGAGGAATGAAGGATTATGAAGTATTCAGTGTTCTGAAATGTTTCTTTCAGTAGTACAAAGGCAAATTATATTGCAACTCCAATAGAAAAACAGAATGATCTGATGTAATTATGGGTTAAAAATAAACTCTAACTCCCAAAACAAATAAGTTCTCCTGTAATTTGTATAATTCTGTGATTCACAGCTGGTTCTGCAACAATCTTTCCTGTTACCGTGGTTTCTCTAAGTACCATTAGACTTCCATCGCCTCCAAAAATATACCACTGCCTTCTCCCTCCACTTCCCTCTAACATGTTTTTTGCCTCCTTTCTCTCCCTACTCAAAAGAGCATTGCTGCTTCCCTAGTCACTGGAACCGAGTTGCTGCAGTGAGGTGTGGGAAAAACCCAGGAAGAGGTGGCCAGATTGGACAAGCACCACTGTTCACTGGTGAAGACAAATAGCATAAGAAGATAAGAAAGCAGATATCGACTAAAACTACTGCAGGTAGAACAGAAGGGGCGCTCTGTGCTAGGAAACTCTACCCTGTAGGCAGCACCCAGAGATATGTTGAGTGCAAGAGTAGCCAAAGGGAAACACCTCATGTTAGTACCAGGATATAACCATCCTAAAGATAATATATCATTTTGTAAATCATGTTTGCCCTCATCTTGTCCCATTATCTTCTCAACTTTTTCCATGATCTGATAGTGACAGTACAAAGGGGAATGTTTTTATACTAAAAGAAGGGAAATTTAGATTAGAAGTCAGGGGGAAATTTTTCACTGAGAGCATGATGAGGCACTGGCATGGACTGCCAAGAGATGTTGTGGATGCCCCACCAATGGAGGCATTCAAGGCCTTTGGATGGGGCCCTGGGCAGCCCGAGCTGGTGGGTGGCAACCCTGCTCATGGCTGGGGGTTGAGACTGGATGATCTTCAAGGCACCTTCCAACCCAAAGTATTCTATGATTCTATAAACTTGCATACTGTCTTTTCCCAGCCTTATTAGTGAAAATAAACAGAAAACAAAAATAATAAACAACAAAACAAACGGAAGTAAAGGAAGGTCAGAAAAAAATTGATTCGAATGTGGGATATACTCTTATGTGTGAAAAAATTACAAATTCAGAGACTGTTTGTTCTGAAGGAAAAAAGGTGACAAGAGTGCATAAAAAAATGAATTGTTTAAGGAGAAAAAAGTTCACTTATTTTCCTTGTTGCCTATAAGAACAAGAACAAGCTAAGACTGTAGCTTCTAAAGGCTCCCTAGTTACTGTGATGACTTTCTGGAGTATTCTGTCTTGGTTTATTTTATTAACAGTACACTTGAACTGTAAAACTTCACACTGTAAATCAGGAGGAAAAAAAAAAAAAGCAAAGATAATTGCAACAATTGGGCAGTACTGGTTTATAGTAGCTAGAAATGCTTTGTTCTATTTATTGTCTCTCTAACCAACAGAAAGAAAATCAGCTGTTGTTTATGTCAGTTTATACAATTTTAAAAGGGAATACTTCCTGTTCAACAACAAAAATGTTTCATATTTGTGAATTCGGTTTTCTGCTGGATTTAATTTCTCTTTCAGGAGGGAGGTCACGTTATCTGTCTTCAGATATAGCCCTGGAGCTGACAGGTGGAACAATCACTACAATCTTTACTCTGCTTATGCTTTGTTGGAATATAGAGATTATGTTATACTATCTTTGAAGACCAAAATAATTTAATACTGTTTTTTTTAAATCTAAAGCCAGGACCAAGTAGCTATTTTCAAAACAGAGATCATTAAGCTTTTTGATTGTCATATAAACTTCTATATGTATGCCATGTATCCCCCAATTAATATTGGCAGTGCTTGTAGTCTAAGGAGCCAAAGACACAGAACAGCTCATTAAGTAATGTTGGGATAGAAAGCCTCTAGCTACTCATGTTAAAAGAAGTATAAACAAACAACTAAAGACTTTCCAGGTCTAGTAAAGCAGTGGCATTTATATGAATAAAGGCATCTTAGCTCACGACATACCCAAAATATAAGATACATCTGAATGAACTCTTTGTAATACAGAGATTCCTAGAAGGAAGTTTAAGTGATTTAAGGTTTTCCACATTCTACATGAAGGCATACAGGAAAAAAAAAAAAAAAAGAAAAAAAAAAAGAAAAAAGAAAAAAGAAATGTCTTCAACCTTCCTGAGGTATGACAAACTAGCACAAAGGAAGATTTTTGCATAGCTTGCTTAAAATATTCCTGAAATAGATGAAAAACCACAACCCAGACATTTGAACAAACGTGGGCAAATACTTGAAAAAATGATTAGCAAACATATCGGTGAATTTCAAACAGATTTTCCCTTTGTTGGTAACTTTTGTAGCTGAACTTTTTTATTCTTTAACAATTGTATGCATTGAAGCTCGCAGATGTTTATGAAAAGCAAATTTTAGATCAGGAATCAAAGATTTACTTAGGCTCTGTGACAGCAGACCACTTAAATGTATGCTTAGCTTGGAGTCAGTGGAAACATTTGCATGCTTAAATCTGTTCTTCCATGTTTTTTCTGAACTGGGTCCAGAATAAAAAAAAAATTATACTAGGTTTATGATTAAATGAATCACATTCTGAGAAGAAGCAAGTTATAAAATTTAAATCAGTAATCCATCTGATAGATAACTGGTTACAGTCCAAATACTGTATAACTCCATTAAACATTTTTATATTAAGCAATCCAAATAATGAAATTCATTGGCACACGTCATTTGAGTGGAGAGTGAAGTTCCCGAATATCAAATGTCTGCAAACAGTGCATTCCTCATTTCCAAACACTTACCCAGATTTACACATTTTTAAGTAGAAAACTCTGAGGCATATTTTTCATAGGGCATTGCACCCAAACATAGAAAAACTAAAACCACAGTAAAACTCAGTCAAACTTAAATGAGCAAGAATTATGTTTAGTTTGTGGAAGTCTGAGGGAATATCTATAAGCAGTGAGCTATTTAATAAAAACATTAAGGTGTCAATGACTGAAACAGAGAAACTGAATTTGTCCTAAGGGTGGAATGAGCAATGGAAAGTTTCCTCATCAAATCAAACCGTGTTTTCCATAATTTGCCTCATAGGCACAGAAGGAAATGCTTTTTGTATTATGAACTAATATTCTTGAATATGACATTTGCCTGTTTTTTAATGATCTTGTAGAGTAATCAGCCTGCAGATAAGAATATTCAGATTTTATTTTATTTTATTTTATTTTATTTTATTTTTATTTTTTATTTTTTACATTTTATGGATACAGAATGTATTTGTTATTGCCATAATGTGACAATAGGCTGGCCAGTGAATCATAGAAACATAGAATTACCCAGGTTGGAAAAGACCTTGAAGATCATCAAGTCCAGCCTAACCATAGTGAAGTAAAGGAATCACAGTTCTTGAAGGTTTGGAAGAAGAGAGCACATGTCTCACAGGGGGGAAATGGTTCAGTTGGTTTTGGTAAATTTTTGAAGTTTATTAGTGCAAGTCTGAGCAAAATCCTGAGCAAAAAGCCCTGATCATATATATTTACTTTTCCTAAAGGTCAGTGTAATATTTTCATATGTAGCACAGCCAAGAAAAAGGAGACAATCTTTTTCTCACAACTTCACAATAAAAAATATTTCAGTGCCAGTGAAATGACATCTCTTGAAACTTTAATATAAACTCCTGAGTAACTTCTTATCCTTTGGTGTTTTCTGTTGGAAGTATGCTTGGCATCTTTCAAAACTTAATATCAAGGACTGAGATTTCTGTATTCTAGTCCTATCTTAGGAAATGAGATTGTTTGGTTTGGCCAGAGGATACTAAGATGTAGCAGACAGTGCTGATCCTGAAAAGGATGGAAAGAATATGTGTTAAGGGCTGACTATCATAAGGTGTCTGTCTGGGATGGTACTAAGCTTTAGATTTGAGCCTGAAATAGTGTTGATAATACACCAGTTGAACAGTGGTGTGTAAGCACAGCATCAGAGCTTTCTTCCAGTATGTGGTGCTTTTTCTTAGATACTTTATCTCAGAGGTGCTACAGGCTTCAGTGATAGGCTCAGATCTGTTCTTCAGTGGGGCTGCTCAAGAACAGTTCATATGGGTTTCTGGTGTAAAGCATGTAACAGAAAAGGCACCCAACAACACACAATATGTTACAACTCTTTTAATAAAATAAACTCTGACTTTTTCTAGTTTGTAGTAGGAAGATTATTGTTTGAAGTTCTGGAGTATCATGAAAATGCACTAAAATCTTCCTGTTTTCCAGTCAATGTTTTGCTGTCACTTAAAATGTTATCAAAATGATAATGAGAAGTTGTACTAGGTTTGTGTGGAAGATTCTGGCAGCAAGTGAGCTGCAGAGGAGATCTCAGTTAGAAGGGACTGACCTCATATCAAACAGTGTCAGTTCCAGCCAGCTCAGAAATGGACCCACTTCTGGCTGAAATTGAGCTTCCTAGCTAATATTTATTGTTAATTCAGTTTTAAATCATTTCTTTATGTTTTACTATCCTTTTCGTACTCATAATATTTCCATGGAATTGACAACGCTGCAGTAGTGTCGAAACAGGGTCAGATCCTGTGTTGTTTTTTTTGTTGTTACAATTCTATTTCAAAATAAATCACAACATTAATAAAACAAAGGAAAGATAATTAATACTGTCGTCTTCAAGAAATTACCATATGAGCTGAAAACTGGCAGAAGGCCTTCTAAATTAGATGATTATAAAAGGGATATTCAGTCAGAAAGTGGAAGGTATTGGGATGCTCTAGAGAAAAATGTTAAATCTTATAATGGTTAGAATGGTGAACAACAAGCTTTAGAGTTATAGATCAGTCAGAGGTGATACTGTCAGTGTCATGGTGGAATCGGGACAGGCCTCAAAGAATCACTGAAAGATTAGAAATGAGGTAAGAAATTACAAATAGGGAGATTCAAACAAATACATGTTTTTAAGTCTTTTCAGGGAATATCTTACAATATAATAGAAAAATAAAATAGATTGGATGAAAAGAAAGCTTATTTGCCAGTGCAAACAGTGAAAAGATGAAAGGTCACTACAGGAGACATTCGTACATAGGTCAGTAAGTTGGTATATTGATAAATAATCTGCAAATTGTTGGAAATGTACCAGTTTCCTTGCAGTAGCCATGACCATGTCCACAAACCTCCTTTTCAATTAAAAGAACTTTCAATTAAGATATCTGATGGATTTTGGTCTCAGACAGGTGCTTGCTGAATCAGAATTAAAAAGGAATAGCACTATGACTCCCTTAATGAAAAAGAAATCTGGGGAAATTCCAGAATCAAATTCATTCCATCCTCTGCAAATAAAATCTACATGGTATCTTTCTGCTGAAGAAACTTTCTTATGAGCCCTCAGACTGTTGTCTTCAGCAAAATACCAGAGTTATCATGGGTTGAATTCTGAGGGTGACTTACATATTTACTTTATTCTCTCGGTTTTTTTTTCTCACTCCACACATCACAAGGGCAACTGAGTGCCAAATTGTTTTCTCCAAATCCCCAGCCTTATATAGATATGGCCTGTTTCTCTACCTCACACTGTCACAAAGCTGTCTCTATCATCAAAGCTGGTGTTGACTGCCTTTTGGCAGTGCCATTATCTCATAACACTGTGAGACGATACAACAAGACTTTTTTTTTTTTTTTTTTTTTTTTTTTTAAATAATGTTGCTTCAACCTTAAAGTTGTTTGGCGGTATAAAAGAGCCTTCACATCACAAAGTCATAGAATCATAGAGAACCGTGTTTGAGAAAATCTTTCAAGTAAAAAACTATAGGCGAAACACAATACAACTCTGTCTTGCACAACTGCAGTAGAATAGTTGAGCAAGAAATCTGGAAGGTTCCCTTTTGGTTTCCAAGCAACTCCTTTGAACGTTCTTGCTGGGGACAGAAGGTATTCCTTTCAAATGTTCATAACTGAGAAAAAACTTCAAATCACAACAGGAAATGAAGTGGCCTAGACTCAGTGATCTCTTGAAGTCCCTTCCAACCTCTGCAATTCTGTGATTCTTGCAGGCATTCTCAACAGAAAGCAAGACTCATCTTACGGGTACAGTCCCTGAAATTGAGATGTCTGTATATCACTCCTTTTTTACACAGCCTCTGTCCAGCCGTTTGTATGCATCAGTGTAGAGTATAAGCAAGTATCATTTGCAGTATTGTATTTAAATTCTTGGTCTGCTTGGCATTTGCTATCACTGCGCTACACTACAGCTGTCAGATTAGTCAGATTTTTCCCCCTTTTTATCTCAGTTGGCTTTATTCCCAGATTCCAGATGAAAGTGATAGCATTTTGCTTGACCATCCCATTCCAAGAGTTAAACACTGTGACTTCAGGCTTGGATGCTCTAATGGTGTGCTAAAGCATTCCAGTTTTCACTCTCTGCCCTCCCCTCTGCTCACACATACACACACAGAGCAAGCCACTGGAATACAGCACTGGAGTGAAGCCAGTGTGTGAAAGCACGTAGAGTACATTTAGCTGTTAATAGTTGGAAGCCATGGACTAATCAGTGGTGCTAAAATGAACACAATGTAGAGAGCATAGAGCCTGGTCACTAATAAAAAAATAGAGCGGGTAATGTTTTGTAAGATTTATAGTTATGCAGCAGTGGGGCTCTGATCTATAAGATTTATAGTTTTGCAGCAGTGGGACTCTGATCTTGCACATCCCTGTGATGAGAAACTACTGAACAACAACAACAAAATATAATGGAGAAGAACTTTTAGTCATCTGATACTCAGTTTGGGACACAGTGTTATCTTTTGGGAAGTTTAATCAGCAGGTAACTTTTGATATAGAAAGTACTTACTTCATATTCTATTTAGTCAAATTAGGTTTTTTTACAGTGCAGTAAATCTATCATGTAGGACTATGCTAAAAACAAAAGTGTTTGTAGGTCACTAAACAGTGCAGTATAGCTCTATACCACCCATGTTGGACAGGGAAGCTGCATCTCTGGGTATGGAATATTTACACTTCAGTCTGTTAATATCCTCTGTGGTCAGCTAGCTAAATGGTCCAGTTCAGGTAATATCTTATTTCTTCACTTAACTTAGGGGATAAAATTTAAATTACCCAGCTGTTCTACTCTACTAATAAAAATAACAGAAGTTTTCACCATTGCATGTATTTGATATCAGCAGCTAAAACTAAAGAGGGAGGACAGCTCTTCTCAAAACAATAAATTGAATTTTATCTTTAGCTTTTCCTTTATCAGAAAGTATAGATATACAAAGATATATTCATGCGGAGGAAGTCAAGGTGCCCAGTACAGCCCTCAGTGTCATTGTCTGCAAAATATTTACTCCCTTCCTGCCATTTTATCACATTAAACATGAGGAAGAACATTGAAATATGTGGAAGAACTGTGATCAGTTTTGGGACCCCAGCAAAAAAGGTGTAAACAAACCAGAAAACATTCAGTGGAAGACCACCAGGATGATTAGGAGGCTATGGGACAGAACAGATAAGGTGAGGCTGATTAAGATGGTTTGCTTAACCTGGAGAAGAAAAAGCTAAGTTGGGATGGTGGTGATAGAAGGGTAGAAGATACAGTGACACATAATTTGATTTACAGATAGTATCATTTTCATACTGGTGGTCAAATGTTAAAGCAGGTTGTCCAGAGATACTGGGAAATCTCTGGTGTTGGAGACATTCAGTACCTAGCCGATGTGCTTTTCTATCTACTTTAAACTTAAACTAGAAGTTGTATGAAAGGGTCTCCTCTTATGATTTTGTAATTACATCAAAATTATTTCCAGCACAATAGCAGTTAGAATATCTGTGTGTGATTCTCTAATCTGGAAAGGAAAAGGAGGAGCACATTAGCATTTTGTGCTTGTTTTCCATTTCTTCGGAATTCCCCAGAGCTCTGTCATTTGCTACTTGTCACATTAAAACAAAATAGAGCATCTTTTGACACATGTAGCATTTTATAAACAAAGGAACTAAGATGTTTGGATTCATCAGAAAGCCAGAGGGACTCTATCACAATGATGTGAGACAGAGGAGTCAAACTTCTTAAAGAGCCTCTTAATTTCAGCCAGATCACCTATTTCAGTGTGCATTATGAAAACAAATGCTGATTCTATAAAATCCAAAAGGTAATTGGGAGCAAATTCTGGGCACTGCTAATGTGAAAGCATTCTTCTCCAAAGCTCCTGGCCTCCATGACAACCTCAGAATCTGTTGCTTTGAGTCCTTTTCATTTCAGACATAAACTAGAATTTTTTTCTCCCTCAGGCCAAATTCTCTCTCCCTTTTCTCTCATTCTTTACCTTCTAGCAGCTAGTAGGAATGCAGCATGTGTGCAAGGAGTGAAAAGGCATCATATGATGAAAGTAAATTAAAATCTCCTTAGAACATGACATGTTTAAATGCATAAATCCAGAGCTTCTTCAAGAGGTGTTTTCTGGACTGAAAAATTTCAGCATTTTTATTCCACTTTAAAAGAATGATGTACAGAAAATGATGAGAGACAAAAAAAAGGGGCTGCATGCTGGTACACAAAAGGTCAAAGACAGGAAAACTTTTTATGGCTTTACTTAACAAAGCTTATGACTAGCAGCAGCCTATTGCTCTATATAGGGATGATGATACCGTTAACTCTTGAGTTCTTTTCAGTTCAAATGAATAGCAGAAAATGTTTCAATTTTCCTACTCTTTCTCAGTCAATAAACGGTCAGGCATTTGAGTATTTTTTTGTGTACATGTGTCTCTTGTTACAATAATGATTCAACAAAGTTGTATAGCTGTTGACATGTTGGAAAGTCTCTGCTGACATGAGTTGAGTACAACTACCTTATTTCCTATTGTCCTGCTCAGAGCATTTTCTGTCACTCTAAAAAATATGACATCTTAAGGATTCTTTTGGAAAATTTGAGAAAACACTCCGAGGTTTAGTTGAATCTTAAGATTAGCGGCCTACACATTTGTTTAACCAATTTTTTTTTTGTTTGTTTAGAACTTGTTTTACTGAAAGAAGGGAGAAAATGGAGGAAAAAGTATTTATTAAATAAGTGAAAGCAGTTTATGTGTATCCATGTACTTAAGGAGACAAGCACATCATATCTCAATCTTAACACAGATACAGAAGAGTATGCTGGTATTTTAAAGCATTTGAGTACTAATTCTGGGATAAAAACTTGACTCAGTTCATTATGTGTTCAAACAGTTAAAAAGATAGTCACTGAATGGCTAGGGCAGGGTTTGGAACTAGAACCACACTAGAACAGGCTGCCCTGATCTCACACAAGACCTGGCCTTGTAGCACAGCAGCCATAATATAGTATAGTACAGTATATAATGCCTGTGCCACTGTATGGATGCTGTTGCAAGAAAGACATCTTTACAATTAAATGCATTAAAATGCTAGGATTTTTTATTTTATTTTATTATTTTTTTTAATATCAGACTCCAGACCCAAACCATTCAGTCCAAATCCTTCCTTTCCTTTGTGTTGTGTAAAAAGTAATTTTAATGCTAAATTTGCTTTTGATATGGTTCAATAACAATGTAAAATGGATGAGGTCTAATAAAATAACACAAAGTTAAAGGCAAGCCTGAATTCTTGGCTTCGCTATCATTTTACCTGGATTTGATAAATGACATTGCCTGCATGGTAGACAGTATGAGTTGTCATATTTTTCTAAGATCTTGTCTAGTAGAAAAGTTAATGTATTTTTTTTTTTTTTTCTCCCTCTGAATTTCTCAGTGTGGTAATTGCTATGTATTTTTTTAATTTAATTTAATTTTATTCTTCTGGATGAGAACCTTTACGTTGTTCTGTCAGGATGTCCTTTGATGCCAGGTGCATGTCAAATTTGTGGACACACACTTGGGTTAGAGACTCAATTCATACTTCACACATTACCAAATGAATCATTTAGAAACCATATTATCAAATTTTCTATGACAGTCCCAAATTAATTTACCTGACATTAGCTTTTTTTTTTTTCTTTCTAAAAAGCTTTCATGATTTTTTTTCTTTAATCTACCCATTCAATATGAAAGAGGGATGTAAAGGATTCAAACTTGCTGACTTTTAATTAGTATTTTTTCTTATCTCTAACTTCTTGTTAGAGATTTTTAATAGAAAAAAATAACTCTGTAGTAACATTTGGATTCTTGGATTTATTTTTTGTTTTGTGTGTTAATATAAACATACAAGTTCAAATATAAGAATAGATTCATGCTGTATTTTAAGATTTATTATTATTATTATTTTTAACACTTCAGCTTTGGGCAGAGGCAGCAGACACCACTATTTCTGTATTGTATAACTATTTTAACTGCATATATGACTAGAAGTGTGAATTAATCTGCATAAGTATGAGATAGTTTGAGAGAGAAACAGGTAAACTGGAACACTGTACATTTTTCAATTAGAAATGGGATCTTTTTTTTTCTAACACTGAAGAAAATAATAATTCCAGGTGGAACTACTTATCTAAGTTGAAGGAATTTTTTCTTGTTTTCAATATCTTTCTTTTTCCTTTAACAGATTTGTTTTCCACAAATATCTTTGCCAATAAATCCTGCTTGTGCTTCTTCTTATGAAAGCCACTTCACCTCCACATGTTTAACATAAACATCAGTATTATAAGGAAATTAATTACTATTCTAATCAGCTTGCTGGTGTCTATCTGATCCCGTCAGAGTAATATACACTTCTAAGGTAGATTCTTTTTCCCTTCCATAAGACAATCTTCCTTCATAACTTATGTACTCAGACCCTTAGTCATTTTGTGTGGCCTTTGCCTTGTATTTTCATTATCAGCAGTGTCCTTCCTATAATAAGTAGACTTGATTCAGCCGATACTCATTAGATATGCTGTCTCCTCCACATACCAAATATTCTTGCAATAGTCAGAGGAATTTGATTGAATGTGGTGGTGGGGCTGAAAATGATGAAGTTAGTTATCTAATCTTCCAAACTTAAGTATCGTTTGGTTGACTATGACTTTGAACATTAATTTACTTTGCTGTGAATCACCTGTCATGTTTGGTTGTTTATTGCACTGGCTCCATTGTATGACCATATCCCTTTTTAACACTTTCTCCTCTCCATAATCTTGCAGAAGAAGAAAATTCTGCATTTGCTCAGGATTCAGAGGTGTGAGGTGATGGAGCTCCTTTAACTCTTCCAAACAGATGGATAGGATACTGACACCAGCTTCAACAGATGCCAACCTGTTTCTCTGCTCATGGGTTTGATCTATAACTAAACGACATCTCAGTTAGGTTTTGAATTTCTTTGGCAGTAAGATCAACGCTAACAATACGAGGCCAAATTACAGTCACTGTAATTCTGATGACTTTAAAAGGGCTCTGTGACAGGTACATTAGTAGGGAATTTGGCTTAAGAAGACCAGAAGTGCACACTATTCCTAATGTAGTCTCATTACTGCCCTATTTAACAGAAAAAGACACTGATTATATATACAATGTAAATCCCGAGGCCTTTTCTGCTTCTGCCAAACACTGTAGAGAGGGATTTACTGCATTATCCATTATCACATCCAAGTCTATTCTGGGTTTGTATTGTGCTTCATTTTAGGTTATAGTCTCTGTGGATAGTTTTGATCCTCCCTTCTCTCATTACTTTATACTTCTCTATGCTGAAATGCATAAGCCAATTATCAGACCATAAACCTCATCTATCCAAAACATTTTGATTGCGTATGCTCTGTGCCTTTGTGGCTGCTGCCCTCCTCCTATTTTGTGCCATTATCAAACAAAGGCACATATTAAATATTGTCATACACGCCCCCCAGCCCCTTTCAAAGTCTTTCTTAATTAGATAATGGTTAATTAGATGTTTGTGAAGTACTTTGAACAAACAAAGTACTACGAAAGCACAAAGTATTATTATTAATACACATCATTGTCAGTGTTATTAATATTGAGCTTCACTGCTGCAACCCTGTCATTACTGTTCGTCATCCTGAATTGTCCTCTCTACTCCAGCACAAACCATTTCCTCTTTACAAGCCAGTTTTAATCCAATTCAGTGCATTTACCCTTTGTAATATGCTCTCTGACTTCGTAAAGAAATCTCTCTGTAGTGTCATGTGGCACCAGGAGCAGTTGTGAAATGCAGACAGATTATACAACCATTTCCCCTGAATTAACAATCCAGCAGTGTGTTCAAAGAATTCGAGCCAAACTGGAACACATGCTTTATTTTTTTTAAGAAACCATGTAGTATCACCCTTACTGGGGGGTTTGTAATATATTGTGAGTACCCCTGTTGTGCAGAAAAAAATGCAGAGAATAAGTCTGCTGACCTCGTCAGATGAAGCTCGGCAGGCATGCAGAAGATTGTCTTGGTTAGTTTCAGATGGTAAATTAAAAGAGGGAAAAGAGAGAAGGCATATTTATTTTAAAGGGACAAGGCACTTTACTGTGATAATGCTCTGTTCCACTCCAAGACATCACTGAGCTCAAAGTTTGCAGAAGTGTTGAGTAAAAAAAAAATCCACTGAAAGGAAGAAAAACAATCCTGAGCCTAAAGGTATCTAAACTGTAAGTAGCCTTTTCAGCTGAAAATTATGCCTTCAGTTAACACATCTGATGTGAATACACTCACTTGGCACTATCTGCTCATCTACATCTGTTAAAACAGTGTGAGATTGGCTTGCCTGTTGGTCAGAGCCTTGCTCCAACATACAGGTTCCAGGCAATTATAAGTTTACATGGGCAGACTTGAAAACACTGTGGAAAAATTCGCTTTTCTTCAGGAAGTCCCTTCACTGTGCCAGATGAACAAAATTGGCAACATATGCCAGCTACAGTCAATTACACTAGCTTATACTAATATGACATGCAGAAGTAAAGGCAGGCAAAGAGTCCATGGCTATTGCTTGCTGCCAAAAAGAAAAGCTGTATTGCCCTAGGTACTGCAAAGCCCATAAAGACCACATTGGAGTATAAGCACTAGAGCCAGATGGAGGGAAGATGGTTAATATAAGAAATTGAAATTTGGAACTTATCCCGAGGAACAGCCAACAGTGCTCCAGCCTAGAGCTCTGTGGGGTGGCCTTATACCATAGAGGAGCAGAAAACATGATCTATACTCAACAGTCTTTATGTCTAGGAATATGTGCCCTGAACGGAACGATGTATAGTGCAGTTATAGTCTTGCATAGCAGGTTAGCCATCTGACTTCTGGTCCACAGTAAAAGCTGAGACAAAAATCAATAGCAAAAAACCCTCATAGCTACATGATCCAAAACCAATAATGCTGGGTACACTTTCTGGAATGAAACTAGTTTTGTTTTTATGCTGCTGACCTTCCTAAGGCTAAATTTGCAATCAGTGATTCTATTGTTTTCTGTGTTGCTTTTGTTTGGCCTAGTACATTATGATCTCCACAGAACTGAATGTTCCCTCCATTTAATAGCCATATTAACACTAGATAGCTTTTTAAAATATGTTTTTGAAGACATATTTTTGTTTCTCAGAATGGTTCATATATGTTAGGAGAAGTCTCCAAATGAACTTCTAAATATCAAAATTATTATAACCAATAAAAATAATCTAATACAGATGTTCAAGGATGCTGAAAAAGTATAAACCCAGAGCATAAGATATAACTCCAAATCATTTAGCCGTCATTTCAACAGTCTTACAGTCCAGGTTAGGATGCTGATTTTCATTTGTACCTTATTCTCATTATAATTTAAAGATAAATTCTCAGTTCTAGACTTTCCCAATGAGTGAGTATTTCAAAGACTAGCTGCTTGCGCAGGGTTTCAAAAAGACACCCTTCCTAAACTTTAATGCAAATGAATGATGATGATGAAGTAATCTGAGGTTTGTATCAGCGAGGCCTTTCTGTACTCTGCTTTACAAAGGTCTTCTGTGTTTGTTTTAAAATGTGTCACAGAAACATAACACCTCCAATTAGATTGCATTACTTTTTTGGGGGAGCTTTGCAGAAGGAGCAAAAATCACAGAAGATGTGCTGAGGTCAGCCATTGTATCTGGGACAGTCACAGTAGCACAACCTGAATCACTGCTGATGTCTACTGCTATAAAAAACACACCTCTCTTTGGATGCTGGAGATAAAAAAGGGAGTTTAAGGAAAAATTTTCAAGATGTGAGGATATTTAATGAAAACTGGTTTTAGCTGGACTTTTCTACGCTACCTAAATGGAGCAGATAATAAATGCGTGAGTTCAGGCGTGGGCAGCAGCCTGAGTGGTGCAGCTCAGGCATCTCACTGGTGATGCAACCCGCTGCTAAGAAAGCTGTGTGTGAGCTGTGCCTGCAGCAGAGTGGGTCACACACACACAAATCTATCAAAGTGTCTTTATAAATGAGGTCTCTATATTTCTAGCTTTATTCCTTTCACATTATATGCTCCATTTTGCTCTATAACTACACTGGTAAAACCTTCCTGTACTCTTCTTCTGGCTTTTCCTTATTCTCTTTTCATCTTTGGCTTAATCAATCATTTCCAAGCTTACTTGAATGTTGAAGCCAGTGGCATATTCCCAAAGTTGCTGTAGTTTATCTCCTAGAACAGGAGGCTGAAATCAGGGGTGACTCCAGCTCTTGAGGGAGTAAGAGGAGGGAGACTGTTAATATCACACACAGGAAGGGGAGCCAAAAAGAGAGTGCTGTTATCTACCCCTCAGCTTGAGTCACTCTCTACTCTACAGCTGCTGGGGCACCATAATGGGATCAGAGGGAACGGTTCTTTAATCTGTGCCAATGTATCTAAAAGAAGAGGAGAGGCACTGGACTGATTTTGGTCAGTGTTACAGATACAGCCTAAGAATGCACCATATGAGCTTTGACTGCTTTCTTAAGGCTTGAGAGCCTTCTGGTTGAAATTTTGGCACCTAATTACTAAGGTAGAAGGAGACTGAAACTAATGAATTTAATTTCCTTTGGTAAGATCTTTCAGATCTGCAGCATGCATATGCTGTGGCATATAGGAAGTATATACTACATGGAAGACATAATATACCTGTACAGTAGATCTCAGAAGTCATTTCTCAGGTTACCTTCAAGCTTGAAGAAATGGCCATAGGGCAATTTGAGCTTAGTATGAAAAACCATTTTAGAAGCATGTTAGAAGGTTTTGACAAACTTTTTTTTTCTGAATTTTTGTTCAAGATGTGAAAAGAAAGACTTCTTTGTGTGACTGTGCTTCAGCACTTGTTTTTCTGATGACATTGATTGAAGCAGATTTATTTTCCTGAAAAAACAAGTCCAGTAAATCTGCCACAGAGTTCTTGTGTGTTTATGTAGCTTTTATAGTTATTGCTGGCTTTCCATAAACTTGCAGGGCAGGTATACAGCATCTCAGTCTAGGTGGGAAAGATGATGTATAGAAGAAAGATACAAGGTCCCTATCAGGATAATGGATAGGGCTTTTGTTTGTTTGTTTCTTTGTTTGTTTTCCATAACATCTTCTCTTACCCAGTTAACATTATTTTGAAGAAATAATGGATCATATATACTGTTCCTATTTTTCTGCATCTTTTCTCTTAACCCTCCTTTGTACTGTATACACTTCCTCCCTCCCTTCCACCATTGAACACAGTATTTTCCATTGAGACCCAACTGAGTAAAAAACATTAGAGCTACTACTGCTTAAGTGTGTCTGAAATAATATAAGGACTGTGTTGCAAACCATCAGAGTGATGTTTTCATGGTGGGAAAATGAGTGTTGCCTGTCCTAGTTTGAAGCATGAGGTCATGTGGAAATATCTGAAGATAGAAAGTCTGCAGGGGACAGGAGGCAGACTCCATTGAGCAAAAGAAGCCAAACTTTGTGCAGTTTTGTTCATACTGCCTACCAAAAAATTCTCTCATATGCTAGCCCCTGAACAGTTCCTATGCAATATTTCTAAGAGTGTTAGATGCCAAAACATTGTGAGTGTAAAACAATCTGAACAATCAAATAGGCTCTCAGGTATTTCTCGTAGTAAAAGCAGAAATAGTATTTATTTTAATATCAAATGTAGCAGTGGAAATTTTTCTGGGATTAATACCTTTGGGATCCTGTGTTCAATAACGTACAGAATGTCGATCAGCATTTCAGTTTCTGCATGCTTAAACTGGGACACAAATTCTACATTTATCTGCTTAAACAACCAATGCTTATGTTTCTGGATCTGTACAACTGAATCTGGGAAGGTCTTAATGTCAGTGGAAATTAATTCATCACAGTATCTTTACAGACAAGATTATCTCTTTATCTCAATAAACGTAATTTAAGAAGCCACAATTAGTTCTTAAACTTTTTTTGTTCTGGCTCATATTTAACAACTACTCTTCTATGATTTCTTTCGGATATTAAAGAAACCATTCCTTCAGAAATAAGAATACAAGAAAAAGGTTAAACTTGGATCACAGCTGGTGTTTCTGTGTTAGATAATATAACATGGTTCATTGGATATGAAGTCTGTTACAAAGATATGAGTGCTGAGATCTGTGTCTTGAAGGAAGAAGATTTCCTGTTGCTTTCTTGCACTTTTGGGTTAAGCTCAGGAAAAAATATATTTTACCATTGACTAGGAGCATTCACATCGACAGGTCTTGTATAATCGACAGTGCATAATAATTTGATTGTCACAGTAATTTGACTGAGTGCATAAGGGTTTAAATGATAATAAAATTTCAAATATTTTTGTTTAGATAGAATTTTTGCAATTGGAGCTCTGGCACAGGTAGTTGAGAGAGGTTGATGAGTATCCCTCATTGGAGATCTCCAAAAGTTACCTGGAAATGGTCCTGGGAATCCTACTTTGGGTGTCCCTTTTGGGCAGAGGGGATGGACTAGGTGGACCCATAGGCCTTTTCCAACCTCAGCAATGCTGTGAATCTGCAATTTTAGTGTCTCTCTGAGCAATACTTTGCATGATTTCTTTTTGCATCATTCTTCAATATATATATATATATATTAAAGTAAAACATAAAATTGTTGTGATCAATTTTATGGATAAAATGAGTCAATGTTAAAATGATTTCTGAAAAAACCATTACAGTATCATTTTTTATTTTATTTTATTTATTTATTTTTGTTACCTTCTTTAATACCACAAAGTTTTCTAATTTGTTTTTCCTTTCCTAAGCTATCAATGACAGGAATTTATATGCCATTGAATAATTCAGTATACTTTTTTTCATTCTATGGCAATAACACTGTCATAAGCAGATCTTACTGTAGTGGATGTACGGTTTTATAGACAACAAGGACATACTCTGAATGTTTAATGTTCATCTTACTTAACCTTACACATCCAGAAATCAGATGTCTATTAAGAGACAACTTGTAGAATCATTAAGACTAGAAAAGACCTGAAAGTCATCTAGTTCAACAATTCATCTACCATCAGTACTGCCCACTAACCAAGTCCCCTCAGTGTCACATCTCCACATTTCTTCAACAGTTCCAGGGACAATGACTCCACCATCTCCCTGGGCAGCTTATTTCAGCGTCCAACCATTCTTTCTGATAATACGTTTTTCTTAATGTTCAACCCAGTTATTGTCTATCCTTTCTCTGTAACTACTGTATCCAGATGAAGCAGAAACAAATTAAACAAATAAAGGCTACATCCACACTAAAAATAAACTAAAACTAAAGCCCAAAGTTGTTTAAAAGACAAATAAGTTCTCATGGGGCCTAGTTAAATTTAGTCTGGATATTAACAGAAAGATTTTAACCACCAGAGACATGAAGTTCTGAAGTACTCTTCCCACAGGAGCTATGAGAATAAAAAAGTGAAATAATTTTATAATGGAATTTATTACATTTTTAATGAGATTATATGACATGGTCACCTGAACAGGAAGGTGCTTCAGAAATTTAAAGATCTCTTCCACTTCTGTGTATTTATGTCCCTAGATGCTTGTTGTAGGCTGAGTTATGTTTCATTAGTAGAAGTAGCATTATTTTAAATGTCACAGACTACTTCTTCTATGCAGGAAAGACACAACAGACTTCTCCTGTGGGTTTGTTTCACAGGCACTCTGCAGCACGGTTAAAAGTAGGTGTTTTACAGGTAGGCCATCTGTGACTTCTGTAAAAAGAGGTGCTCTAGGGAAAAAATAAATGGGTGGAAAAACTTTAATTTAGAAAATAAGAAAGACCAGAGAACTGAGTTACAAAAGCAATGTATGTAACTTGGTTTGTCTGTAAGATGAATTTCTCCTCTCCTATGCTTTTTTTTTTTTTTTTTTTTTTTTTTTTTTTTTTTTTTTTTTTTTTTTCCCTTCTATACTGAAAATGCTGAAATAGTTAAATAGTTTTTGGGTGAAAATGAGAAAACTTGGAATTTGAATGGGAAGAGATTTTCATCCACCAGCAGTCTCATCTCAGAAGATGTGACAGCAAGGTCAGAGTGAGTTAGTCTGACTACTGGAAAACTGGGAACTTTATATAACACAAACCTTGAATTTTCAGTATCGTTTTATAGAATTTCTCTTAAATAATGGCCCAAATTAATTGTTGTTAATGGAACACAAAAAATCAATGCCTTATTCTTGGTTAACATACTTGTTGCATGTCTTCTACATGTGAAAAAGCAAAGGAGGACATCGGGATTTCATTTAAAAATTCTAATCTATGGTGATTACAAGTAGTCAGAAGTTCCACAAAGTAATTACATAAATAAACAATTGCCTACTTTTTAAATAATGCTTAAGTAGTCAAAGTGAGCCAGGGGAAACCCAGATTTGTGCTAATGAGATAGTGTCATAAATATTCACATTTTCTTACCATTAGCCTTAAAACTGACTACCTACAGGTGAGGATATAGAAGAAGAATCTCAAACCTTCACTGCAGAGTAATGAAAAAGGAAGGAAACAAAATTAGCTTATGCAGCTACATTTTTAGCAAGCAACTACTATCAACGATTGTACAGGAACACCATCAATCTTGGGGGGGGGGTAGACTGAGAAAGAAATAAAAAGTAGAGCAGTGGAAATACACAGTGAATGATTACACTGACAAGATATGCTTTTACTGTGATAGGAACTCTGAGGGTGTCTATTTATTATTTGTATATGATATCATGAGGACAGAGTTCACAGAAATTAGATTTACCAAGACCAGAAAAGTATTCTATTTCTGCATCAGTACTGCTGAGGCCAGTAACTCAAATAATAATTTTGTCCTGACCCTGTACAGTCTGCAAATGTTTTATGAATGGGAATTATACAGACTCCCTCTTTTGCATGAACATTCACTCCCTTTGTTTGTACACACAAAAAATGGTGATGGACTATCATTACCCAAATTGATAGCAGCTGTGCTTACTAAAAAAAATGTTTTTCTCAAATCTGTTGACATGTCAGTAGTAATAAAAAAAAATAAAATATGTCATATGGTACACTGAAACTCCTGAATTACTTGTCACAGCCCATTTAAATGTGTGCTGCATTCAATCCTAGGAATCTTCTGTAAAATTAATATATTTACTAGGCCCTGCAGTACAGACTCTGCTATTCTCAGGGGAGATATTTTGAAGATATCCTTAAAAATCTAAATATTTAACTTCTGTTCACATTTGCATAATTTAATTGGAAGTATTCTTTTAGCTTTTTTTTCTTTTTTTTTTTTTTTTTTTTTTTTTTTTTTTCTTTTTTCTTCCTCTTTTGCATTTCAAGATAGCCACCATTTTGTTGCTTGAAACTGACGTACTGTTATACTAAAAGACCAGGGGCCATGATGAACTCTCTTTGCAGTATTTGCAGTACTGAGTGACTAGAAATTTATTTATATATTTTGTAGGGGGAAACAAACAAATCCTTCTTAGCTGTCTAGAACCCATGTGAATAAAGCACTGGGTCAGGTCCTAGCTAATAAACCTTGCCAAGGGGCTGAGTGCGCTGCTAGATTGTGTGAGGTGCTGGGCTAATCAGAGTCATGGCTTCAGTAGCTGCTATCAGCTCATATCAGCTCATTCTCAGTAGTCACCCAGAAAAAAATACTGCTTGTAGGTATCCACAGTGAGGAATTTGTTTAGTAGTTGTTAATATGAAGTTTTTTAGCTTATAATTTTAAAGTTTGCAGTCATGTTTGATTAAATTTGATGCCTATCTTACTTTCTCCACAGCCACATGGGGAGATGCAGACATGGCCAGAAGCAAAAAGTAAATGGAGGGAGGAGAGGGTTTTTAGGTCATGTTGCAATCTTAAAAAAGATGTAGTACCCTTTTGATGTGCTCTGTGTGAAGAAATGAGTGGCTAATACATAGGCAAAGCCCTCTCTTATGTGAGTGTCACTGGACGATACATCAGTGGTATCAGCTGACAGCAAGTGCAGTTGAGAGCTTTTTCCTAATGATTGTACAAACATAAGCAACAGATGTGTGTCCCTGCTCAGAGCAGTTTACAGTTCCAGTTGAACAGACAAGGAGACATCAGGGAGATGAAATAACTTACTATAGTTCAGGACCTGAGCCAGATTTAATGCAAGTCTTCTAAACCTCATTGCAGTGACTTGTCTAGTATATCACCTTACCTTCTGTTCTCAATGAAAGCAAAAGAAAACATACAAAATCAAGTGATGTAGACAACATAGACTCTAAAACGAGGAGATCAGAGACAGGCAAAAGCCACAGGAAAACTAAGTTCAAAACAGAGAGCACGGTAGAAATGCAGAAGGTCACAAGCAGCAATGGAAAGAAAAGAGAAACATATTGTAAAATAGTGAATAGTGTGTTTCCTATTCTGAGAACAAAATATCTGTCTGCTGCCTGTGCCACCTCAGAGGTTTAAAAATTCAGGTAACGGGATGTATCATAAAACCACTTTTACTGAGAGAATCATGATGGACTAGCCTAGCCCTCACCTCAGAGTCCTGGAAACCCACTGCCAGATTCTCCGTGTTCCTGCAGCAAGTTCAAGAAATGAGGTCATTTTCACTTGATTTCTCTTACTACAGAAGGCATCTCAGCTTCTGATGTGGTCCACTTCTCTCCATTTTCTAGCATACTCAAAATTCTGGCTTCGGCAATACAGTGACTGTGGATTTATGCTCCAGTTGAGGTTGACATAATTTCCAGCGATGAATGAAAAAATAAGAAGTGGCTCCCTTTAGAAAGAGTAATGTGGAAAATTTAGGAGAACAGTGTTTTCTTTCACTAAGTAATTGAAAAAAAAGAAAGGAGGTGGTTTTGAAAGAAGGCTGAAGATATAGGCTACCTATTTTTGTCAAGATTACACAGAGTGCAAAGATATATGGAGAAAGTATAATTGTCAGTCACTTTCATATGAAGGATATTTTATGTAGTAATAAATGAGACAAACAGTCACTGAATAGGGCTTTATGGGAAGTAGTTTTGGCTCAGTTGTACCTCCGCCTCTCAGGGTTTCTACCATTATTCATTCAGTTGATGAATTCACTCAGCAGTTGTAGCAGCTTCTAGAAAAGAAGAAACAGCTCTCAGAAGACTCAGCAGCTTAGTTTAAATACATTTCCTCTCCTACGCCTGCCCCACACTGAGCTCTGTCTCTATCACTGCAGCTGTTGCCTGTTTCATGAATACCTCTTGGTGTTAATCACCTGCGTCAGTCCTCCGAGGCAGCTAGAGCCAAGTAGCACCCTTTTTTGCTATGCTATGGAAGATTTTAGAGCCCACAGAATTTCATCTGATTCCAGAAGAAACCAATATTTTGTTCAGGATTTAGAAGTATTTGGAAATATCTTGGGATTTAGAAGTTTCAAGTTTAGGTCTGATGTCTCCCTTAAGATTGAGGATGGCTTTTGGTGTGACTGGCATGGTTATCTGGTAGCTGTAGAGATACCTGACCTGGTTCTGCAAGATCTAACCATTTACTCATAGTGTTATTGAAAATGGAGAAGAAAAACTCAGGATGCTTCTATGAAGACACCTTTCATCTGCCTCATATCTGAAAGCTTTATGACTGCACTGTATGATGTTTTCCTCAAGTAATGAACCTGATGGTGTATGCTTTTGGGTTTAAACTGGCAGAAGTTTGAGAAGCTCTGAATTGTTTTCTTGAACTTGGTGTAGGAACTATTCCCTCCTGTTAAAAGTAGAGGTAACCTTACTTACAAAACACAATGAGATTTATACTGAGAAATAAAATGTTTAGCAATGTTGATGTTTATACAGTAGCTTCATTTCAGACTCTGAGCAGGGTCATGTGAGTTGGTTCTTCATCTGAACTGCGGGATTTAGGTCTATTTTTATGACTGACAAACGCTAATCCCTCACAGTCCAATGTATGATTTTCTCATTTACCCTTTACATGGCATTTGATGAAGTAAGCTATTAAATAATAATTGTTGTAGTGAAGGGCAGTGTATTTGCCCACTTTTAGAGATGTCTGAAATGTTAATACATCAAGCTATTGCTGCAGCTGTTTCTGATGTGCCTGCCCTGTGTATGGCATGCAGTGTTTGCTCTGATTAAACCCATTTTCATTTAGTCAGTGGAAAAAAGGAATCAAAATTGCTTTTTGCACCAGGTTGGTTATTTAATTGGAATGGGGAAAATGAAGAAGCAGAGGAACAGCAAGTGAGTTATCCCCAGCAGGAGACTGAGAATAAGCACTTTTTGCTTGAAAAATCATTGATATCAGTCATCAACTTGAAATAGGCCTTTAATGCTAATCACTGGATTTTTGTCACTGGGATGGGATCTGCAGATGCTCTTGGAGTTGCACAGCTGAGGTATGATGGAGTGATTTCTTCAAGGATACTAACTTCCAGTGGGACTTGTGTAGCTAGTGGGACTGAAAACATTTCCCTAGAGGTCATCAGTGACTGAATACGTTAAAATGAGAACAGTTAAGTGGCTTACGGAAAAGGAGATGGTGGCACGAATCCAACTATTCAAAACATAGGTATCTCCATCTACATGCTAATTCTGGAGATTTAAACTTACTGCCATGGAAATGGTTCATGATGCAGAGAGACCACATACAATCTAGTACTGCAACATTCCAGCTTTCTAATTACAGCTGTAGTGAGGGCTTTATTCTTATAAGACCAATTCTATTTCTGTTAAGTATTTTTTAATTAATAAAGGCAAGACAGCAAAGTATGTATTATTGGGCTGTGGAGTTGCCTGTGTGTATGTTGGTCCAAGGATCCCAAATTCTTCTACTGAAGAGGAAATGGTTTCAAGAGGAGTGGGTGAAAGACTGTTATATATCCTAGCCAATATGTTGTGCAATGTGATCACAGAAGCTCCTGAGAAATGAAATCACAATTACTATTACTAACAGTACCAATTTTTTTTGCCTATGTGCTGTCTTACTTAAGAGTCCAAATTCTAATGTTTTTGAAAGAGAAAATCAGATTTCTATGGGTTGGAATGAAAGAAAGATATTATTACAGCTCTGTCTAGGATTTTGTAAGAAGGATATAATTAGCAATATATTTTACAATGTATACTTTACAATGTATACATACATATACTTTACAATGTACATTATATTTTACAATGTATACTTTACAATGTATGAGGAGAGTAGGCTCTTCGTTACATTTCTAGAACTTTTCACAATGGCTCGGCTGAATCTGGAAATGCTAAACTGTGTTACTTGTGAAACGCTTCCTTCACTGTACAGAGCTGCTCTTCTGAGCTTGATTTGTAATACCTAGATCCTGTTCATTACTTGAGTTATAACAATGTCATTGTAGGAATGATTATTTGGGTACATAACCAACTGATAACCAAGTGAAGTTGTGCGGGAAAAATACTGTTCATTAGGTATGACCTCCAAGCTTAATACATGTTCGGAATCATTGTTCTGAATTTAACTTCATTATATTCAGCACTTATCAAGTGTCCTTTTCCTGCTTTCCTGCTCCACAGGTAGCCGCTTCTTTTTTTTTTTTTTTTTTTTTTTTTTTTTTTGGTCTCTGTGGTTTTAACTGACAAGTAAAATTGAGTTAAACTCAAAGCTGTTGCTCTTTACCTGTATTTAGCTGGAAGGCTGGTGTTTCAGCTTCAAAACTGAAAAAGTTTAGTGTTCTTTAGAACTTGGCTGCTTTTTTTTCTTCTTTTTTCTTTTTCCCCCAACTACTGCAGTTGGTTGATATATTTAAAATGCCAGCCAAAAAAATCCCATCTCCTTGTAAACCATTCCTCACTTTGTTTTTCCTTTTAAACTGTTCCAATACACCACTTTATAAAGAAGAATGAAAATACATTCTACTACCCTCAGATTAAGGTTAATAGCAGCCTCACACTTGCTCCATTGACAGAGTCATCTTTCTGACTCTGGACCTAAAGAAGCAAATCATTTCTTGAATGTATTGTGTTTACAGGACATTTGGAGAAGAGATGAGACCTACTGTGTAACTGCAATTTCGTTGAAACATGCCACTGGCGTGTTATGTAGCAAACAAATTATGAAGCATATTATGGGTATGGCCTTGAGATAATTTTTTTAAGTAAGTCCAAACACAACTTAAAAATATATATTTTTAGTTTTCTATGTGAATGTCTTGAAGCTGACTGACAGTGGAGCAAGAAGGTTTAGTAAGTTTAAGGCACAGGTCATTTTCTGCTATCCCAGAAGAAACTCAGTCCCCATATTAATGCTCTTGCTGCATTCAAATCATTGATTAAAACTTCATCTATTCCATTAGGCCTACCATCTATAATATCACTATCTCACACCTGTTCTGAATGAATATACATGTGTATATATATTTAGCTATGGCTTAATGGCTCTTCAGGTATGATTCTAACTTTGAGGGGAATATACTGCTCCTCTAAAACATAGTCATTATTCTGTAGCAAAATGATAGGTTTATTTTGTTATGGTGCTTAAAACAACCCCCACCCAAATTTCATTTTTATGTTTGCATTGCACTGATCTGAATGTTAAAATATTCAATGAATTGATTATATGAGAAAAAGAACAGTAGAAAGGGAAGAATCACTCAATTCCTTGATTCACTGAATAAATACAGTAAATAGAATTGGAGAGATTGAGAAAATCCCAATCCCAGAGTTGACCAGCACTTAACCATGAAGAGGGTAAGCAGGAAAGCTCAGTGATTCATTCTGGTAGGTGTTTTAAAACAGTGCCTTAATAGTACAGTAGAGCTATAAGACCTCTTTACCCAGTCCGTACTGGCTTTGTGAAAGGCATCTAAAGCCTGTTGCTAATCTGGCCTGAAAAAGCAAAGCATTTAGAGAACATTAAAATGAGTCATATTGACATTTTCAGAAAACAGTTGGAGTTGGAACCATTTTCTAAATTAACTTTTAGTTGCAGCATGGTCTCCAAAACTGTCTTTTGTGTGTGTGTGTGTGTGTGTGTGTTTGTGATTAATCCACCCAGACTACTGCCCAGACATTATTTCCAGTTTAAGGGAGAAACATTTCCTCTTTAACTAAATCTAGATCTATCAATTTCTCATGTCATTTACATTCTCTTACTCACCGGTGATCCAAATCAAACATTTTGGGCTCTGTAATCCTAGTTCATGTGAAAGATGGGATCATTCCCCCAAAGAGCTTATGATTTTATCTGTGAGCTGAGGAACAACACGGATAGAACAAACAGATAAAGGAGAAGAAGGCAAGAGATTGTGATAATATTAGCGTAACAGGCAGTGATAAAAGCACAGGAGGCTTTTACACATGTCAGAAGTTATCCTGGCAGAGGTGACTTTTAAAGACCGCAGTGCAGTTATTCTGTAGATGTCCCACAGCTCTGTTCAAAGACAGGGCTATGAATGAAAGTTCCATGTTCCTAGGCTACAACTATGCTATTCTTTCAGGGCTGTGTTCAAGGAGAGATTTGCCATCCTTCCAGACAGAGCGTTGACATCTGTAGGGACGGAGAACAGCCCAGAATGTTGTGCTGTCTGGGTGTGCACACAAGATGGGAAGGAGGTGGAGCAGGGAGCTCATGTTATTTCTCCTTGCTCCTGAGACCAAATATTAAAGGCATGGTACTTCATCAATCATAACTTTCAACAGAACGGAAAATAAGCCCTTATACACCTTGTACAGTCTGTATTGACTCCAAAGCACCACACAGATGTCAGATGTGATCATAAAATTACAATATAAATACAGACTAATAGATGCTAGACAGTTGATTTTGTTTGTTTGTTTGTTTGTTTGTTTGTCTGTTTTTTTGCATATCTGTGCAAATCTATTTTTCCTAATATAAAAGTTTCATTTGTTTTTAAACTACATCCATAGGAAAGAAGCTTATTTCAGCTTGAAGGGTCAGGGATGGTAGAGAAAAAAGGAAAATGCTTCAGTGAAATACTATGATTCCAGTGTGTTCACTGCTGAGCTATTATTTTGTGGTTTTGGCCACTGCAGTATAAGATTTTTGTAATACTTCAAAACAGGGATGAGGAAACCAATTCTATTACCACTGAGAAATGAACTATGATATGAATGCAAGATAAAAAATACTGTAAATCTACAGTAGCCTAGAATTAGGGAGAGTGAGGGGGAAGTGCAGAGTATGACAAGCCAAGTTATTATTTTCAGCCATGCACAGATAATAGAGCAAAGGGAGTAAAAATGGAAATTAAAAAGAAAAAAAAAAAAAAGAAAAAAGAAAAAAAAAAAAAGTACATTTGGAGGAGATGTGAGGAAACACTTTTCTATTCAAAAAACATCAATGTGTGAAGTGGCCTACCAGGCAACACTGTTGAACTTAAACACTGGGGCTATTCAAGACACTGTAAGGTAGTGTCTCAGAGGGATCATGGTATTGAAAATGTAATGAGGTGTAACTTATCCCCAGAGATCTCAGATCTTATAATATATATGAAAGATGTTCTCACAGAACAGTAGCTGTGCCTGCATGCAGTCTTGCAGGAACATGTAAAGGCAAATCCACACTCCCTGCTATTTTGTTGTTTTGTTTTAGTGCTGCTTATTTGTATCCAGAGACTGCTGGCTTTGCTGGAAAGATGTATGCATATTTTGTCTGTGGCACAGATTTATCTACCACTCTTGCAGAAGGTCCAGCAGGTTAAGAACAGATGAAATCTTAAAAGGGAGTGTTTAGACACTGCACATCTACATCTTTCTGATCATGCTGCTGCCTGAGTTGAAGAGAAGATTTCGTGTAAAGGAAAATTCTGATCTGTTTAAATGTAAAGTAGAGCCAGAGACACTATGGTAAAACACTGTTCTTGTTAATTTGGTTTCCTGTGATTTCAGTACTGACTCTTCTCTTGCTCAGATATTGTGGAAAGGTATAACCTGTTTGGCATCATTATATCTTTTTTTATGTGCATATAGATTTATACATTTAGGCCTTCCAATACTTAAAGAGAGCTTACAAACAGAAGGGAAATTGATGTTTTGCATGGGTAGATAGCGATAGGACAAGGGGGAACAGCTTTAAACTAAAAGAGGGGAGATTTGTTTAGATGTCAGGGGAAGTCTTTCACTGAGAGGGTGATGAGGACCTGGCACAGGCTGCCCAGAGAAGCTGTGGGTTCCCCATTCCTGGAGCTGTTTAAGGCCAGGTTGGATGGAGCCCTGGGCAGCCTCATCTGTAGAGTGGCAACCCTGCCCTGGATTGGAGCAGAGAAATAAATGGAGGAGCAGGAGGAGGTGGTAAGGAGGGAGGTGGGAATACAGCATAAATGTGCAAATCCCCAAAAATCTGCATCCCAACATTCCTGTACTCTGCTTCAATAGCCCAGAAACACAAGGCACGGATATGGATGTTGTTCCGTCTGTTAGCTCAGCTACATGCAGGACAGCAACAAAAATCAACAGGTGTGTTCTCTGGTGTATTACATTTACTTGTGGATCACAACACCCTCCTTAAAAATGCATGGTAAGATGCAGGTAGCCCGCTGGCCCAGATAGTACCCAAACATCTTGTAACAATGTAGACTACTTGTTCTCCAGCAATTTCTACATGTCTAAGATCCAGTGGATTCTCTGTAAGCACAGTGTATGCACAGGGGTGGAAAGGCATCATTTTCCTATCTTTAGATGTAGTTCAGGTTTACGAGGGCATTAATCTCCACTTGTCTGCAGAGGAGGCTAAACAGTGCAATGATGTGCTGGATGGCCCAGGTGAATGTGCTTGATCCTGTACTAGGACAGCTGGAGTCTACACCTTTCTCTTCTTGACAGGCTTTCAACCTAAAATTTCTAATTTCCTGCACAGTGTCTAAACCAGAACATTGCAGACCACCTGCGGGAAAGTACTTTCTGTCTCTTCTATATAAGAGAGATTCATTCTCAGACCAATGGTCCTTTAGGTTAGTTTTCTTATTTCCAACATTACCCTGCAGTGGCTGCTCAGAGGTGACCAGAGGAACACGGCTCCAATGTCAAGCAATCTGTTCCCTGAAATATCTCCTGCCTGCACCATAAGATAGTTGGAAGGTTTTGCTTTTAGACCACTGTCACTAATGATACCATTTTTGAAACCTATTTTAAAAATGTGTTCATATAAATTGCTTCTCAATCTGATCTTGTGGCAAGGAGGACAATCTATTTGCATGCCATGAAGAAAAAAAGCAACTCTTCCTGCTTAAACTTGTTGTTTAGTTATTTAACTGGTACAAATTACCTCTGCAATTTGTATGCCATGCTGTTTAGCCTCTCATTTCCAAAGTTAACTCAGTCTATTTTCATGGAAGAGAAAGTCCATACTTCTACTGTCATTCTTCAGGATTTCAGGCTTCTTTTAGACTTCTTCTAATATACATATTTTTAAATCTTGTTATGATCTTTCTTGACTTGGGGTGACAGAAACTGTGCACAGCATTCAAGGTAACAGCATAGCATTCATTAACACAGTGGTGTTAAAATGATTTCTCTTATTGTTTCACTTCCTAATAATTCCTACAATGCTATTGCCTATTTGGCTGCGCAGAGAACAGAGTTGACATTTTCAGAGAACTGTCCACAGTATCTCTAAGATCATTTTAAGAGTGTTAATAGATTATTTACATCCCATCACTGTCTATGTAGAGTTTTTGTTTTTTTTTCCATAATGTGTACTTATCAACACGGAATTTTATCTTCCATTTTACTGCCTATTCAAATTCAATGCCAGGAACTCCTTCTGTAAGTACTCACAGTCCGCTTCAGATTTAAGTATCCTGCATAATTTTGTGTCATCCACAGCCTTCTTTACCTATTTACCTTCTTCACCATTATTGTTTTTCAATATATTCAGTAGCAGAAGTTCTCTAGTAATCTCCCTCCATTGTGAAGAGAACCGTTTATTCCTACCCTTTGTTTCCCATCTTATGCTGGGTATTAATTCATAAGAGGACCTTCCTTCTTACCCAGACAGCTCAGTTTCTTTAAGAGGCTTTTATGAAGGATCATGCTAATGGCTTCTTGGAAATCTAAGAGTAGTAGTAGATTGGATCACATTTTCCACATTCTTTTGACATGCACAGAGAACTCTTTCTAAAGTAGAATTTCTTTCCCCTGAAATCACGACATTTCCCTGGGACTTCATATTTACTGCTGTAATGTTTTTATTTTATTTTATTTTATTTTATTTTATTTTATTTTATTTTATTTTATTTTATTTTATTTTATTTTATTTTATTTTATTTTATTTTATTTTATTTTATTTTATTTTTGCTTTTCTTTTTAATTTTTGTGAAATTACATAATAGATTTTACTGGTAGGTAGTTCACCTGATCACTCCACAACACATATTAAAGATGACTAATAGGTTTGCTACCTCCAGTTTCTTTGCTATAAAACAATTTAAGCAATAGGATACTTCTGTACTGTGAATTGATCGGTCTTACATTTAAGATCCTAATAAATCATTAACGTTTGAATTTATTCATTTATCCTGAAGCCCCTGTTAGTGCCCAGTCAATCTGAGAGAGTTCCTAAGGTTTATTTCCCATACAAATCATCTCTTGTATTCAGTTTTTCCACAGTGACCACGTGCTTTATGAACAGAATTTTATGCCCACTGATCACCTCTCAGTTGCTATAACTCAATAGCAAGCTTTCTGCTTCTGGTGTGTTTTATTATTAGATTCTATGCCTTTAACAAGTCATTCTCAAAATCTTTTCTGCTTGGCTTATTATAATTTCATATTCATCTTCCCAAGGCTTATATACTTTTCTGTTTTTCTTTGGTGAATACAAATTCCTATTTTTTTTTTTTCCCCTGAAGGATTTTCACTTCCAATAAACTCTTCTACTGTTTAACCATGCTGTTTTTTTTTGTTGTTGTTTATTTGTTTTTTTTTCATATTCATTCTCTTAGGAGGTGTAGGTTCTCTCTTCCTTTCTTTCTCTTACGCTCTCTTTCTCTCCTTTTCCTCTCCTTCTATTTGTTTATCTTGAGTTTCTACTATTTTGTCTTTAAATACTCTCTTTTGCCACTTGCAATTTATGACAATATATACTCAACTAACCCCTTTTTTACAGTTCCCATTTAAAGGTAAATAAGACTGTTAAAGTTATATACATTTTGTTATTTTTAATTTTTGTTGTTGTTGTTGTATTTGTTTTACTGACTGCTTTTATTTATTAGTCTCATTTTGAATTAGGTTCTGGAAACATGAGAATTCCTTTTTTTTTTTTTTTTTTTTTTTTTTTTTTTTAATTTTCTCTTTCTCATACACATTAGAAACGTTCACCTGAAATTCTGTCTGTGATCTTGAGGTTTCCTGTGTCTCTAGTAGTGAATGACCAGATAGTTTCCTCATGGATGGTGTCTTTGAATACATCCAGATAATGCCCTGTCTTGTCAATTCAACTCCGGCTGTCCTGAGTCCCAAATCCGAGCACAGCAAATGGAGATGATATGTCAACATCCCACCTATTCTTGCTGGGTCTATGCGTTTCAGCTGCAACAAAAGCATGTTTGATCTTTATTCTTCTGAATTTAAAAGCTCAAGTCAAGTCGTGGGTTCTATCATCAGAATACAGTTGCATTATCAGTAGGAGCAGAGGGTAGGCACCATCCACCAGTAAGCCAATAGGGATTGTCAAGAATATATATTAATTTATGGTAGTGGAAAGATAGAGACGGTATTTCCCAAGTAAGATATAGTTCCAGAATTGAAGGTGCTGTAAGACTGGTGTGCGCTCAGATACCTTGACCTGAAAAATATCTCCCAGTCTTGCATGAACTACATCAGTACATATAACCTGCTGGAAGTCTGATACTGGTAGAAACATTTAGTGTGATAACTTGGGCATCTCTCAGTGTCTCGTTACTTTTACTAGTTTTTGATTTATCTGGTAGTTTTTTTTTTTGTTTGTTTGTTTGTTTTTTGTTTTTTTTTTTTTCCCACTCATTTGCTATTTATCTATTTATTGTACTTTCCTCATTACATGCAGTCACATAGTTTCTTTTGTTCATCTCTCCAGAGTAGTGAACTCCCAGAGCATCTGCTTTTCTGATATTGATGGCTCTCTCACTCCTTGAACAGACAAAAATACATGAGTTGTAAGTCTAGAAGGTCATCAACTAAAGGAGAGATGTGGAGCTCTGTCTGGGGCTTCTAGGATACTCGTTTCACATTACACCATTTCTAGGGAAGATAGAAACCCAAATCCACTCTTCTAAGGTTCTTAACTCTCTTCTCAAGTGATATAAGGTTGGATCATCTGGTTTGCACTGACAAGGTTAGGGGGAAAAATAAGTTTTCTGTACTGCATTGCCAACTCTTTCTAATTTTGTGCTGGCTGTAAAAATTCAGATAATTTCAGTATCAGATTTCCCTGAAATGTATTTTGTTTCCTTTTTTTAAAACTTTGAACCACTGTTTCTTCAAAAATTCTCTCGTAAAATAGGAAGCAATTTCTTTCACACCTAAGGGGAATGCAAACATTTTTCAAACATTTGCAGACGGTTTCATGACTCCTAGTCATGCCTCTGCATGCTACATATTATATCCCTTTAATCCTTCTGCACAGGTTGTACTTATAAAGTTGAAAGCTCACAAGAACACTACAGAATGTCTTCCTTCCCTTCCCTTCCCTTCCCTTCCCTTCCCTTCCCTTCCCTTCCCTTCCCTTCCCTTCCCTTCCCTTCCCTTCCCTTCCCTTCCCTTCCCTTCCCTTCCCTTCCCTTCCCTTCCCTTCCCTTCCCTTCCCTTCTTTCCTTTCTGCAGAACTTCATCTGGTGTGTGCATCTACACATCCACAGGCAGACTCTCACTGTGAATATGAAGAAAGCTCTGGGACAAATGATGTTTATAGTCAGTCACGCCAGTGGAACCTGGTAGACTTCAGCTTTACCTTCAGGAGGTAGCCTTTTGTGTGTACTGGATGAAAAGATATAGCTCAGACTGTTCTTGGAAATATTCTGCTGTGTTCAGGGCAAAGTGCCACAAAAGCCAAATCCCAAACAATCCCTTAAATTGTCCAACTGGAACAGGTGTTTACAGTCATATAAACAAAATGAAATTGCTTTCTGCAAACCTTAGTATCAGCCCTCTACTAAAAAGTCTGGCAGCTACTTGAAAACGAAGTGAGGAAACACAGAGCACCCTGACAACCAACAAGAAAAATTGGGAGAAGGGAGGAAGCTGAACTCAAAAGTTCTTCAAGAGTTGTGAAGGGGAAAAACTGCTGATCAGACTATGAGGGATATGTAAGTTTTTAAATAACAATACCTCTGACTTGCCACAACTTTTCATGTCATGGCAGTATTTAAAATAGGCAAAGTGAACATGAAGTCATCCCATACATAAAATCTTGTCATTTTAAACTGCAGGAATGGGATATACCCATTCTGAGTAGTTAAGCATTTGTTGTGAGGTCACAGAAGACTGGAATGTAAGAAAGGCAAAAGAAGAAAACTTTGTCCATTTTTACTTGACCTAACATCCTAAATATTCTGTAAAGATTCAGATCCTATTGCCTTCAGTGGATCAAGCTGGCACTCTAGATATATATGTTTCTCTTGTTTATTTTATTTTTGTGAATACTTTTAGCTAATTTAAAGACTATTTTCTTCATAATTGCTCTTTCCAATGGTAAAAGCACTAAGTGCTAATTGGTGGCTTAAATATGAAACCTTAGCAAGAGATGAAAAAATATTTACTTGTTCCATATACAGAAGTTTGTAACACCCCAGCAAAAGAAAAATGGATTTGGCTTCCCAGAGGTCTGAATTTTTATGAATTTGTTATAATAACATAGTTACAGATTCAGTTAGGGATTAAATCTAGGTTTCCAGGGGATTCCTGAAGGGCAAACTGGAGGTTGGTAAGGAAAAGAATGAAAGACAAATGCTGGTGTTACAGGATGAAAACAAAGAAAAAACAGTTTCCTGAAGGAATATGGATGCAGACACAACAGTGGCCAGAGCTGATAGGCTCAGAATCCAGTCTTAATGCCTTATTTATGTTTTTGGGAATGCAGTTCTCATGATTTCTTCTTTGCAACTTAACATCTACAGACATAAAGGGATTGAAGTAAGGTTGGGGTTTTTTTAAGCTTCAAAGGAGGATTCACCAAATTGAAAAGACTAAGGTCTGGCTGTCTAGGAATATGTCTACAGATATCACTGCTTTTACAGGCTCACTTCAGCTAGCTTTAAACTAGTTAATCCTGGTTGTGGTAATGCAGTTGTGATAAAGTTGATTGTGGGCAGGATCATGCTGAAGTATTTACCCAGGTGTCAGTCAGGCTTTGCAGCCTGAGTTGAGCTTGGTGTCGCCTGACTGCGTTGGTAGTGGTACATAGCTCAGTTTAGAGCTGTTGTGGGTTGATCTATTTAAACAAGATTGTAATGTAACTGCAGTGAATGAACTCTTTGCACTTTAACTACTAGGATGTGTTACTGCATTTCTCCCTCTTAGCTGTATGTTTTTCTGTAATGTTGCACTCCTAAACCAGCTCTGCTTTAGCAACATTTAAGAAAATGTTCAGATAAGAGGAAAATAATTACTCAAACTAATTCACATCATAATATATTCAGGAGTTTCTCTTTCTTTTTATACCACCTTGAAAAACCATAAGAATGGGATCAATCTTTTCATTGCAATCTACTTCAACAATAACATCTTTTATGTGCAGACTTTTCAATATTTCCCTATTATTTGCTTGAAATTATATATTAAAATGGCTTCAGCATGGTTACTTAGCACTATTTCCAATATCTTTCTCTCAGCTGAAATGAGACTTAGAGGGTTTGTCCCCTGAATCTTCCCTTGTTTCTTTCTTATATCTGGGAATAACTTTAGTACCCCTTTAATCCTTGGGTACAACTGTGCTCCTCTGTGGCCTGTCAAAAACCTTTGCTGAAGGCTTTCCAATTTCCTTTGCTACTTACTTCAGGATTCTGGGATAAAATTCATCTGAGCCTGGTGCTTTGTCAAATGTAACAGTCCTAATTGCCTTATTATCTTCTCCAGTGCAATAGCAAAGGCTTTTAACATTTTACTTTCCCCTCCAGGAGAATGTCTCTCAGTCCCGGAGACGCTACCTTCCACTTTCTTTTCCTCTTTTTCTCCCCCTATGAATAATGAGGTGAGAAATTCATTTAGTCCTGAGGCAGAATCACCCTCATCTGTCACTAACTTTCCACTTATGTTCTTCAATGCATCTACTATCTCATTGCCTTTTTTTGTTTGTTTGTTTCTGGATATATATTTTGAATCACAGATTCACAGATGTAAGAAAAAGAAAATAGCTGTTAGGTCATCCAGTTCACTGTCCTGCAACTGCTGGGTTGTTCATTGCAATACATTTCTTTCATCTGTCTTCAAACCGCTTTTTAACATCCCAAATGTTTCCTTTGGAGTCACTTTAAAGCATCTTATAAGCAGAAGCGTTCCCTGATGGTTAGCTCAGTTTTCTTTCTTAATGTGAAGAATGTAGTCTAAATTAGTCTTGTATCACTTACATTATTTTCCTCTGTTCATCCTGTTTCATGTTTTTCATGCTTTTCAAATAGCTATAGATGACCCTGTCCTCTATCAGTGAGATATCTTCACCCTAAGTTTTTACCTAGGATCGAAATTTCTCATAGACTGATAATAATATAAAACTGATAGCGATTTAAAAGATCTTAGAATAAGTGGATGTTGTGTCTTGGGTGGTATGCCATTTGCATCCTGCAAGAAGAGACCAGAAGTGCAAGTGAAATATCCTGTACTATTATTTGTGCTCTCCACTTTCCTACGATTGATGTGTATCTCAGGGAACGTGGTTTATTACAGCAATCCTAAGCCAGGCAACATGCTTTGTACTCATTCCATTCCTTACTCCAAAGCCCTGAACTCAGAACTTATATGCCATTTTGCATAGATTTTGTATTCATCTGTATCATGTCTCCTGGTGTCCAGGCAATGGATAGAAACTCAATGCAATGTAAAGTAGAATTCACCCATGATCCATTAAGAAACTGCTTCTTTTCTTCAAAGGGCTGAATATAAACTGTCCATTCTAGATAATCACAACTGGACTTGTACATGCATTATAGCACCTTATCTGAGAATTGGATGGCTGGCTCAGACTTCCCAGAGACAAGATTGTTCTATTGCAGGTGTTAGAGAGCAATAAATGTAACATCTGAAACAAACAGCTGTACTTTCCTTGTTACACATTGGCTCTTCACTGACCTCATGGTGGATCACTACCAAATAAAGGACCATCTCCCTGTTGAACTTACATGCCACAAGTGGTCAATAAATCTATTTTAAGAATTATACTGTACCTCCCAAATCCTTCTTGTCTGTCTTTGTCTAGTTTGGAATTGAGTATTAAAAACTGAACACAATATTCTAGGTTTCCGGTTAGCAGAACCATACTGGCAGCTTGTTGTAGGTCATGAGTTTTTAGTAGTTATAGATAATTTATCTTCACTTTCTTTGCCATTTCATATCATTTATTATTCCACTGAACATTATTCTTTTTTACATTTCATAACTTCTTCAGGCTTTTCCCCATTTATCTTTTGTTATTTGATATTTTCAGGTGTTCAGCATGGTTCAGCAAGGTTTAATTTTCTTCATCAAGCTGTGAACCTCTTCCTTCTTCTTTCTAGACAGCCTAATATGGTTTGACATTTCCCCACATTTCCAAAAGTCTGTAACTACTTCTACATGTAGCCAGTGTGATTGGGAATGACTGCATATCATTATTGTTAGATGTAATATTGTGATTACACTGCTGCTGGGCATTGCTTTGAAAGAATGGGAACCCAAAAGTGTACATACTCTACTCACAAATCTTTTTTTCTTAAAAACAAGGCCATATCAGCAGACAAATAAGCTTACCATGAAAATATAGAATCAATATAGAATCAATAAAATCAATTGAGTTGGAAGGGACATTTAAGGGTCATCTGGTCCAACTTCTTTGCAATGAACAGAGATGTCTACATCAAGTGCTCAGAGCACTGGTCCAGAGTGACTCACCTTGAGTGTCTCCAGGAACAAGGCATCCACCATCTCTCTGGGCAGCATATGCCAGTGTTTCACTACTCTTATTGTAAAAAACATTTTCTTTCTATCCAGTCTAAATCACCCCTTAGTTTGAAACATTTTCCCTTTGTCCTGTCACCGCAGACTCTGCTAAAGAGTCTGTACTCTTTTTTCTTATAGCCCCCCCTTTACCTACTGAAAGGTAGCTTTCATGTCTCCTCCAAAATTATTTTCTCCCAGCTTAACAGTCCCAGCTCTCTCAGCCTGTCCTCAGAGAGGAGGTGTTTCATTCGTTAGACTGTATTTTGGCACTCCCCTATGGATGCACTCCTACAGGTCCAAATCTCTCCTGTACTGAGGACCCTCTATCTGGATACAATTCAGATGCATCCCTCAACCTTCTGACCATGCTTCTTTTGATGCAGCCCAGGGTACAGTTGGCTTTTTGGGCTGCAGTGACGTATTGCTGGCTCATGTCCAGCTGCTATCTACCCATACTCCCATGCCATTTTTTACGTGACTGTGCTCAATTATTTCATCCCACAGCCTGCCAAGTATAGGTCCCATTGGGCCTACATGCATGTGGTAGCAGAGAAAATTGGATAAAGTATATACCAGCACTTAACATACTTGTAATTGCATATTTCCTATAGTGACACCTTGTAAAATATATATATATATATATATATATTTCTGATAAACAAGGAAGAAACAATAGTCTTGCCTTCTCTTCTGTAAGTGATGCAAATATTGCAGGGATATTGTACTTTTAGCTCAGAAGAGATCTCTGTAAGCATTTGCTTTGAACTTCTGCATATCTTTAGGTAAGAATTATAAAAACAAACAGGTACAGGCTGTTTTCATGAAGTGGTCTAATTTTTTTACACTGTCTATGACTAGGGAGTGGGCCAGTGCATTTGTCCTTAAAGTGTAGCTCATCAGAAACTCAGGATCAGGTCCTGTTGACAGCAAATTAGAAGCTGCAGGTCAATGTGTTGAGCTTGATTGCTCTCAGGGACCTCTGAGTCATACAAAACAGCAGTGAGAGGGTATGTCTAATTAAATAAAAAAAGAAAAAAAGGAAAAAGGATACAACTAGTTGGACAACGGGGTCCTTAAAGTACTTAAGAACAAGAAGAGGTAACATCAGTAGAGAAAGTGACAAAATGACATGAAGACAATTTATGAAAATGTCATTCTGTATGTGCTTTACTGAGCTCAGTAACTTTGTATTACATGGTTTCTGTATTAATATATATATATATATTTGCAAGAAATTAAAAAAAAAGGTAGGACTCATTTATGGATTTTACTATATGTTTTATCTGTCTGCAGATATCATTAATGAATTGGATTTTTTTTTTTATTTTTATTTATTTATTTATTTATTTTTACTAATTTTGTTAAATAAATCTTTGCTAATTCTCAGTGCTGGCATACTATGATCAAATTACCTGATTTTCTTTTTTTCTTTCTCACAAAGAAATATGTTGTTTTGCCCTTCTGATTAAATAAATAGATGGAATATTTTCTAAACTTATTATTTTCTAAAATCTTTCTGTCTGGATCTTCCATTTCTTCTTTAAAAGTTTAAATTAAGCCTCAACACTGACTCTAGTGGGCTTGCCAACTGTTTGCATACCTACTAGGAAAAAAAAGATTTTTTTCTGCATAGAAAGAGTTTCTTGTTAAGTCAAGGGTCTCTCAAGCAAAGATGTTTTTAAGAATAGCTGACCTGTCTTGGAGCACAGATGTGTACTAGGCTGTCAAATTCTTTTACTGTGCAAAAGTCAAGCTGAGCTGGGGTAGACTTTTGCCATACCTGGCTGATGATGTCAAGTGGAGATGTTGCTGGTGCAGATAGGAATTTCAGTTACTTTGTGCCAATAGAAAAGCTCAACGAAACTGAACTAACCTACTTTTGACCAGAATGAGAGACATCTTGCAAAATCTGCCAAAATCATGTCCCTCCTATAATGTGTGAGACAGAGGTGTGTGACTTGGTGCTCAGATCAGGAGGAAAATTATTCTCTATGAAAGCCACCTGTGTGAATGTGAGGGCAAAATCAGGGTGCGTGAGTTATGGGTTGCACAACAGGATAATGTGACACACTGTGAGGAGGTCAAGCAGGAGGACATAGTGTGAAGAGTTTCCCATCCATTAGAAGCCTTCTGTTCAACAGAGTTCCCTTACTGAGCATAACGCCGGAAGAAGCTACCCAAGAGGAAAGGTACTTGAGAAAGAAAAGTGATGCAACGAAAGCAAGCTACTCTTGTAGAAATTTAATATCCGTTTTATTTGTGGTTTCCGTTAAGAATGTAGATAAGCACACACAGCTGCAGGTCAAAAAAAAAAGATTTGAAACTAGGCACGCTTACTCTGTAATGTGCCAGACTATTTACCAAAGAAGCTGCCAGAGCTGTGAGTAAATATATCCACTTTGCGCATACTAGTCAATTTAGGATCAAACCCATTTAACATCCTCTGCAGGGACTCAAAGCACCTGCACAACATTTGGTTTTATCAAAACAGTTTTCCTATTTAAGCTAAAAGAGGTGGGGAAACGCTGAAGCCTTATGTTCAGACCCATTGCTTTTTATTATGGATATGCTGTCAATTAGCTTTGCCCTCATCAGCATCAAAATTAACTGTGTAGTGCTAAAATGATGGAGTTGCAAAAATAATTAGCATTTACCTGCTATTTTAGTGTAAGTGAAGCCAAAGACAAAAATGATCACAAATCTTGCAGTATAACTTGGCAAGTCCACATTTGTTTTCAGAAGGCACTTCTTCTATCAAGATGAAAAAAAATAAAATGAATACGAATGTAACTATTTAACTGCAGGGCCCCGCCAGAGAAGCCAAAGCAATTCAAATTTAATCATGGAGAACTCTTATGCCAAGTTCAAATCCCTTCCTCCCTCTACACTTGGCAATTTCTAGTCTAAATTTCTTTAAAATAAGTGTTCTTTCACCACAGAATCTTGCCTCAATGGCAGCTGTTTAGCAAATAAACTCAAAAATAAAAATGTTGTCATTGTGAAATAAGATATATTTAATTAAATAAAATAGAGTAGGGAAGTGTTATTACAAGAACGTAAAACTGTAAGGCATGAGATAAAACTAAATTACTACAGGGCTGCTCAATTCAATCTAATCCTTGAAGATAAAGATGGAGCCAGAAAATTGCGTGTATTGTGAAATCAACATAAGCCCTAAGCAAATATTAACTAGGGATATATAAACTGATTTATAATAAATACAAGTGTGAATGCTAGGATTAGTTAAGGAAATGCAAACTGAGACAAATTAAGGTGTAAAACACACCAGTATTTCCCTAAAACACTGGGAACTGTACACAGAAAAAATATGTGATGCCTTGGTTATATTTTCAGGTTACCTGATGTAACACATTATGGGGGAGAAAACACAGAATATGAGGAAAATGTTGCCTCTCTTTCCAGTCAGAGCTTAGTTTGTATAGAGAAATAATAATTTAAGGGTTTGATTTTAAATTAATCTTTACTGCCAAATGATGTGCACAATACACATTCAAGATAGCATATGAGATACTGATAATAAAGCATTCAAATATCTGTACGTATATCTGAACGAAAGACTAACTAAAGATGTTTTACTTAGTGTTCTTCTATCTTTCACAAGAAGAGTGCAGAATAAGTATGAAAAGTTAAGTGAGAGGTAATTTGTACCCACGATGCTAAAGAATGCACACTGCAAACATTCATATGTGTTTATCTAACCTTATTTTATATATGTTTTAGTTTTTGAGGATGTGAAGCTGATGTGACACCTGTTAAGCCTGACTCAGGCACTAAATGCTGTTCATGGATTTTGGAGTGCACACTTCATCGTACTGACCTACAAAGCAGACTAAAACCTTTTAGACCCTAACATATCTACACTGAGAATATTTTTATTTTTATTTTTATTTTTATTTTTATTTTTATTTTTATTTTTATTTTTATTTTTATTTTTATTTTTATTTTTATTTTTATTTTTATTTTTATTTTTATTTTTTTCCTTTCAGCCCTTTTTTTTCCCTTTTCTGCCCTTATTTGCTTATTTTTATGATATCATTTCTATCTCTGGGGAACTGTAACAATGATAAATTGGAGTCTTTAAAGGCATATCTTGTTATTGTATTTTATGCTATAAAAGAATAATCCAAATTAGTCTGTAAGAGTACTGTTTAGTTTTCTCTACTGTGAAGTCAAACTTTTGGAAGAAACTGCCACAGTCCATGTGCTGAGAAATGAGCGGAGATAAAATGGATACAATTTGGACATCATCCATTCTTTGCTTAGGACATCTTGAGTATAATCCTTAGGTACTTCAAAAAGTTCTTAATACAGCACAGAACTAGATGTTTGTCTTTAACTTTTCCTCCAGAGACTTGGATTAAACCCAACCAGCAACCTGATAATGTTTTACCAGTTCTGAAAATTGCCCATGTTTACACATTTTTATTTCTGTACTTCATCTATCTGTCCTCAGACATCTTGTGCTTTCTAGATTTCCTACAAGATCCCAAGTCTTTTCCTTGGTAATTTTGAAGCATGATTATTTATTTATTTATTTATTTATTTATTTTTCAGTTAAAATTTCTCTGGATGAAATCAGTTTTCTATTATTATGTTATTATGCTTATTATAATGAAGCTAAAGGAAAACAATCTGCTAACGACAGTTAGAACTAATAGGTCATTTTAAATTCAAGTTTTAAGCAAAACAAAACTAACAGGAGATCAACAAACACCTTGGAAACTTCACAATCAGTGGAGAAAACAATAGTTTCTATTATTACATTATGTAGGAGGTAATGATATCTAAAACTTTGATGTTACTTATTACCTGGGTTGTTTTGTTGTAAGAAATCAGTGCTTTGTGCCCAAAAAATTATTCATTTTTTACATCAAAAATAAATTTCCTCTCTGGAAATTTACAACATAATCTTAAAGCTTTGTATATTCTAAAGAGTGTCAGCTACAGCTGAGGAGGATTTGCACTGTGTTTTGAAAACACCATTTATGGTGTTAAATGGAAAAAACTGTGATGACCTTAAAATGACATTATGAGATGTATAATACAGATAATTTTCATTTTCTAGGCACTATTAAAATGTTGACTAATAAGTGATATTTCTCTGAGGCTGGATATTTAGAATTGCAAAGAATGACATATGGTATTAGAGCCGTTTAGTTTTGTATGCTGTTTCTGATAGTGGTTTATTGTCATTTCTTGGGAGGCTCAGAAGGAAACTCCTACAAAACTACATAAATGTTCTCTCTGTGATTGATTTGATTTTATTTAGGCTATTCATTTAGGATTTAACTTTTGCTCCGTAACATTAAGAATTTGAAAATATTTCAAATGTCTTAAAAGCCACAAATGTTTATGTATGTGTCTCATAATCTTCTTAATGTCTTCAACTGCTTCACCTTCACAAAGTATAGCTGAAGATCATTTCCCTCTGCTTGTCTGGACTGTTCCTGTGCTGTTATATCAAGAACAAGCTTTGTATAGATATTATGTATTTGCTACTTCTGAACTAGTGTTGCCTCAGAACCATAGGATCTTTCCAGATTTCTTTAGAAAAGATTAATAATTATATCATTAAAAACTTAAATAAGCCTGCCCTTAAAATTTTGTGTCTCTATGTTGATAACATGGTTCTTTCGTAATGTCCTGATGATCAGACTTCTTTACTCTTCTACAATAATACTTCTAACAATGAAATCATAGAACAATTTAGGTTGGAAAAGTCTTCAGGAAGTCACCTAACCAAACCACATTCAACCCAATTCAAAACACGGTGCATTTCAAAGTCAGATCAGATTTCTTGTGATTGTTTAAAGAGAAGATGCGAATGGATATCACACAGCCCCCTGGGCACTCTTGCCAGTGACTGACCACTCTCTTCACAATAGTATAAAATTTAAAATAGGTATTTTTCATTCTTTGGCATAATTCTTTCACACAGATCACTGATGAAAATTAATGTAGCCTAAATTCTCTCCGTGTCCCCATTCCTATTGTCTGGCTGCAGACCTTCAGAAGCACACAGTCAATGGAAAACAGCAGGAGCTGGGCCTTGGTTAAAATGTAGGCTTCCTGAATATAAGTTTTTTTCTCTTTCATACGTAGCTGCAACTTTCTACCTTTCCTCTAAATACCAAGTACTTTGTCTCCTGTCATAGAAATCAGCCAGAGCCAGATTTTTCTATTCTAGCTGGGTTTGTGTGCCTTCCTCCTCACTGGGTGCCTTCCAGTAGTGCATTAATCAATGTGACTCCAAGCTGTCTATGGTACTTCTGTTGTTTTAGTCACCTTCCCCTCAGAGGCTATTGCCTGGACACCTTACAAGGAGCACTGTTTTTCTCATTCTTTTCCTACTATTGGAAGGGGGGAGCACAGGTAGAGAGGATGGAATTGGTTCTGAAATATATGACTTTTTTTTTTTTTTTTTTTTTTAATTTAAGGCATCTCTTTCTTTTGATCTTGTGCTGTCATTTTCAATGTGATTTTCTGATTTTGCATTATCTGTTAGAATCTCAGATCACTGCGATGGAAACAAGATACTGAAAAAGATAGATACACGTATGAAGAAGTGAAGACATTTAAATGAGACCAACAGAAAACTAATATTGTGGCAATATTTAAAAATGTTAAATAGGACAACCCAAGTAATTGTAGGCCTGTCAATCCGACATTGATCCTTACTGAAATAAGGGAACATTTGATATAGGGCTTAGATAATAAAGACCTGAAAGATAGAATTAATGCCAATCAACATGAGTTTATAGAAAATAGATCCTGTCAAACTAACCCGATATCTTTTTTTCAGGTTACGAGCTACTTTTTAAAGTAAAAGTATTGATGTTCTATACTCTGCAAGTTATTTGATTTGGTAGTCACTTTGATTAAGAAACTAAAAAGACATAAAACACTCATGGCACACGTTAAGTGGATTGTGACTTTTTCTTCCTCCTGATGGATGAAAAGATACTATTGTAAATGCGCTGTCATCTCAGCATAAACATTTTTAGTATACTAGGTTCTCAGCCAGATACATTTTAACACTTTTTCAGCATCTAGAAAGTATATAAGATTATCACCAATGAATTTTATGGATGACGTGAAGATCAAAGTAGAATTTACCAGTGAACGTAGTTCAGTTTTCCACTGAGGCTGCAAGTGTCTGATGAGCTGAACACAAATAATTTCTGTGACCATCTGTGAAGTTCTTCAGATGAGTTTACAGTAATACTATTTATGTAAGCTTGATAGTCAAACACTTGAGTGAAAAAAGGAGGAGATAATATTATCTGATAGACAGAAGAATTTAGTTAAAAAGGTGGACTGCCTTAGAGTGTTTGCCTTCCTTTCTTAAACTGTAACAGGTATTTTAATAAGAGTTTGCTTTTACTATAAACCTTTAATTGCAAAGAATGCTGGCCACCTTTATTGAGGTTGGAGCGTAACTTGGGGAACATCACCCCCAAAAACAGTGGAAGGTCTGTATAGATGAACTGTTCATCACAGGCTGGCTAAGAGAGTTAGTAGATTTCTCAAGTATATTATCAAAAGACTGTTGTGTTACTATTCCAGCAGTTAATTGTTATTACGTTTAAAAATTTGTATCAAAATTAAGGTGAAACTAAGTGCAGAACCACTTCCAGTTGAATAACCTAACCAGGACAGGGATGCCAATTTCTTAACCAGGACAGGACTATTTTCTAAAATATATCTGCAGGAAGTAAAAAAGAACTCAGTCAGTGTAACTCTATACTTGCTTTCTAACCATACCCTTGCTTAAAAACCATTTCTAGGCTGGAATCCCAGTATTTAAAATTTTGATTCATACAGCCTTCCTCAGGAGATACTGTACAAGTAAAATCACTAATAGGTTTTCTCTCTTTTCTGACTACCCACTTCCAAATTTTTTATTATGAGATTCAACAAAGCCATCCCTGATTAGCACATCCTTCCCAAAATATGTGTTATTTCCTAGTCACCATCAGGGCATCTTGGCTTCTACTCAGTACATTTCTTTGTTTTTAGCCAAGGTCTTACCTGTAGCCTCTACAGCCCTTCACAAGCATTTTATAGATGAACATGCCATCTGTCATGAAGAAATTGGTATTTACATAGAATGGCAGAGGACTGAATCAGGATATATTGTCATTCCCGATATTAACAGACAGTACTGTAAAAGCCACAGTTTAATACATTTTAAATAAACATTTAAGAAAAACAGTATCTAAGAAATCTACATCTACAGACCTGAATTAATCATCAATTGGCTATAGAATATTTTAATTACTTTGGCATTTAATCAATGCTTCTCTTAGGATGTGTCTACAGTGGCAAGTTAATTCAAGTGAAGGTGAGTTGTGAATTTAAAATGAAACAATTATGCCCAAGTAGTTCCATGTTCTACAGTTCTGCTAGAGTAACAGTGCTCTGTACTTCTTCCTTAACAAATCAATCAGTTTCCTCTTTACATGTGAAATACTGCGAAAAGGCATTTTAAAGCATATACTGACCTGTACTGTCATGCAAGAATAAGTATATGAATAATTTCAAGACAAGAAAAGCCCTTTTCTTTCTTCATACTCCAAACCTAAGTAGGACATATCACAGGTTCATGAGAGGCAGGTCGTGCTTGACCAACTGCATCTCCTTCTACAACTGCTTGACCAGACTGGTAGACAAGGGAAAGGCTGTTGATGTAGTCTACCTAGACTTCATCAAAGCCTTTGACACAGTTTCTCACAGTATTCTCTTGGGGAAACTGGCTGCCCATGTCCTGGACAGGCATACTATTCTTTGGGTAAGGAACTGACTAGAGGGCTGTGCCCAAAGGGAAGTAGTTAATGGAGTTAAATCCAGTTGATGACAAGTGGCATCCCCCAGGGGTTGGTACTGCGGCCCATCTTGTTTAATATCTTTATTGATGACCTAGATGAGGGGTTTGAGTGTACTCTCAGTAAGTTTGTAGATGTTACCAAGTTGGTAGGTGGTGTCAATCTGCCTGAGGGTAGGGAGGCCCTTCAGAGGAATCTAGATAAGATGGATTGTTGGGCTGAGGTGAATAGGATGAGATTCAGTGAGGCTACGTGCGGGATCCTGCACTTTGGCCACAATAACCTCATGCAGCGCTATAGGATTGGGGCTGAGTGGCTGGATGGCTGTGAAGAGGAAAGGGACCTGCTGGTGTTAGTTGGTGCTCAGCTGAACATGAGTTGACAGTGTGCCAGGTGGCCAAGAAGGCCAACAGCATCCAGCCTGCATTAGAAATAATGTAGCCAGCAGGAGCAGAGAGGTAATCATCCCCCTGTATTCAGCCTTGGTGAGGCTGCACCTGACTATTGTGTTCAGTTTTTGGTCTCTCACTGCAAGAAAGCCATTGAAGCCCAGAGAAGTGTAACAAAACTGGTGAGTGGTCTGGAGCACAATTCTTATTAGGAATGGCTCAGGGAGTTGGGATTGTTTTGTCTGGAGGAGGCTCAGAGGAGACCTCATTGTACTCTACAACTTCTGAAAGGAGGTTTTGATGAGGAGGGGCTTGGCAGGCAACAAACAGGACCTGAGGAAATGCCCATAAATTGTTCCAGAGATTTAGATTAGACATAAGGAAAAACTTTTTCTCTCGGAGAGTGATCAGTCACTGGAATGGCTGCCCAGGGAGGTGGTGGAGTCACTGCCTCTGGCAGTGTTCAAGAGGCATCTGGATGAGGAGCTACAAGATATGGTCTAGTGACTTGTGGTAGCAATGGTAATGGGAGGACAGTTGGACTAGATGATCTCATAGGTTTTTTTCCAACTTTGCAATTCAATGATTCTATGATATACCATACATTTCCTTCCTCACTTAAGCATTGCCTGTCAGTCCCAAGAAACGTTTCACCGTAACTTTTAGTTTTGTTTCAAGGCCCTCCTTCCCACAGCAAACAGAAAGTTCTCCAAGTGATAACTTCAGACTACACTCTAATGGGTCCATTTTTAAAAAAAATTCCTCAGAAGCAGCTGCTATTAAGATCCATGGGTCTTCTGCTTTTACATCTCATTCTGTGCCATCTAGCAGTCTGCTGTCTATTTTAAGCGTGTTTCCCCTAAGAGGATTCTGGCAGTTTATTTTTACAATGAGTTTTCAACTCCTTTTGGGAAAACCTTTCATAGACTAGTGGTCAGAATTTTACTTCCTCTCATTTGTATATTGGAACTTTCTCTGAACTGATTTCTCTCTTGTGTTTACTATCTATTTCCTACCCCTTCTTGTGACTAATTCACATTTGATGTTTGTAGAACTGCTTTGAAACCTGTCTTTATCTTTTTGTACAGTTCAGCTAAATTTTGCCGCATGAAGCAATTCTTCAACACAAATTACAGAACATCAGGGAGTGGCAGATTTCAGGCTTTCATAGAAATTAGTAAAATTTCATAAATTCTGTTTAAGTATGATAATTGTGTTCAGAGGCCAAAGACAGAAAAACAACCCACCCAAAAACAACAGGTGTTATGTGAATGGATAGATAATTGCACACGTCCCAGCAGTTTTACAATCCAAAAATTTCTTTGGCTTCTTAAATTACTTGGAAATAATTAATATTTATCATTTTTCCGTTCAAAATCCCAGGCTGGGATCTGTTTTCTCCACCTTGTTTCCCATCCTGTATTTCTGACTGCTGACTCAGTTCACCTGAGAAAGGGTAGGTTGAAATACTGCTTTAATCAGCTATTTTACGCCAAATGAAAGAATATTCCTGACTGGGAACAGTAGAGACTGTCAGATTCAAATATCTATTATCTGCTACAGAGCAATGAGGCTGACAGAGTTCATTCAGGTTCTGCAGACTTGTTTGAGATTATCCAAACTCTGCTGAGCAAAAGTAGCTGGGGTTGATTTGCTTGCTGAAGTAGAGAAGCAATATATACTATTATGTGTTTAAGATCAGTTAGATCTAAGTTAGCACCAATATTTCGGTTTGAATTTTTAGTAATGAAAGTTTCTTTTTTTTCCATACAGTATTGTGGAGATGTTAAAATTAGCTATTACATAGTAAGTTTCTATGCAACATTTAATATTTTAAAGTGGATTGCCTTTGTTTTTCTTCTTTTTCCCCCCTCTTCCTTCCTTCCTTCCTTCCTTCCTTCCTTCCTTCCTTCCTTCCTTCCTTCCTTCCTTCCTTCCTTCCTTCCTTCCTTCCTTCCTTCCTTCCTTCCTTCCTTCCTTCCTTCCTTCCTTCCTTCCTTCCTTCCTTCCTTCCTTCCTTCCTTCCTTCCTTCCTTCCTTCCTTCCTTCCTTCCTTCCTTCCTTCCTTCCTTCCTTCCTTCCTTCCTTCCTTCCTTCCTTCCTTCCCTCTTCTTCCTCTTCTTCTTCTTCTTCTTTTTTTTTTTTTTCCTTGTGGATGTACGTTCTTGCAATGCACTGTGCTCTCTCAACAGACCATATCCTCAGAGATGTCATACTGACCATAACAAAGGTCTTTCTATCATTACACCTACTGACAGAAGTATAAGGAATGAAATATACACTTTTGTAAAGTCACTTTATATTAATCAGTAATCTAGAGGCTTCCTAAACTGAAGTTGTGATGAGATTATCATATTTAACAGCCACCAGTACAACGAACAGGCATGCATTTGTTAACTCTGGATTCCATAACATCCTGTGAGAGTGAAATCCTCAGTTTTTCTGTCTGATAGTTCCATTGAGTGACTTCTTATTGTTTTCTGAGCAACAGTGACTGATCATTCCTAATTCACTTTCTTCAGCTTGTTTTTTTCATTTCATACACCTCTACAGTAGCTCGTTGAAGAGCCCCAGTGTTTCAGCATCTCCCTGCATAAATATTGTTTTATGAGCTATTTCTGATCTTCCTTTGTGTTTCCTGTATTTTGAGTTTTCAGTGAAGGTTAATTTAACTGTTATTTATTATATTAGGAGTTTTGTTTTTCATCCTATCGTGTCACTGATGGCTATCCTTCCCTTTAGCAATCTAGGCCTTTCAGTTATGTGGCATTTAGAGGAACAAAACACTGGAAATTGCAGGGGTGCTGGAGTTTGGTGGAAATTCTGTACTGCTGCTTCTAACTTTTATATAGAGAGCATGTCTCTAACTTTGAACTAAAGCCAATCCACCATGGCTTTGTAACTGTAGTCTGCAGGCAAAGTCCCTGGACTTGTATCTGCTCCCTGTGTCTGCTGAGTTTGTACCATGCTGAAGAAGTAAAAGAGCATGAAAAAAACCACACAATAATAATTATACTAATGCTATCTCCATTCCTCTTCCTAGATGAAAGAGACTAAATGAACTGAGCTGTTCAGCTCTCAGCTGGTGAGCACTGTTGTTACTGTGTTGATGCAGATCATGTTCACTCTGGAGAAGAGAAGGCTCTGATGAGTCTTAAGAATGACCTTTCAGTATCTAAAGGAGGGCTGTAATAAAAAAGAGGACAGACTCATTAAAAGGGTCTGTGGTGATAGGACAAAGGGAAATGATTTCTAACTAAATAAGGGAAGATTTAGACTGGATATAAGGAAAGGGTTTTTTACAATAAGGGTAGTGAAGCACTGGCTCGTGTTTCCCAGAGAAGTGATGGATGCCTCATTCCTGGAGACACTTTGCAGCCTGCAGAAACTTGGTATGTACAAAACAGAGACAGTTCAGCCAAATGCATTGTCTTGGGTGCATCTCTGAGCCTGTAGAGCTCTGTACTTTGGAGGTACTTGGAGGTACTCTGGTTTCTGGAGGTACCTCATCAATGGCAGGAGTCTGCCTGTGGCTTTACTTGTGAGGGATTGGCTGGCACGTAGGGTGTGTGACAGCAAACTGTTCACTGAGACACCTGCAGAGCAAAATCGATTTTGCATTAAGCGTTTCCCAGCCCATTTCCAATGGCAGGCAAATTCATGATAAGCATGGTTGTTCAGTAGATAAGTTATAAACAGAGAAAAAACACTGCATTTGTCAAATTGTTTATTTTCTACCAATTCCTCATGCAGCTCCAATTCTCAGCTATATCCCAGCTGTCCTGAGGATTAATTAGTTAATATTTATGGAGCGCTGTGAAGATGAAGGCTGCTAGAACAGTGCTAAATGTTTTATTTACATGGTTTATAAACAGCAGCCTAGTAGTCCCACATGGAGTTCATCCTATCCCCATACACGCAGATTTCCAGTGCAGGTTGAATCAGGATGGCTTTTATCATGATGTAATGTATTTTTATTGCGGTACTAGAGCAAATGTATCCTTTAAATTATGTGATTAGTTTCAGTACAGCTCACTCTCCAGAATAGCTATCATAAAGCGTGAGACTTTGAAAGCATTGCCAAATTTAAATTTAGACTTCAGTCTATGATTTCATGTCAAAAATTTATGCACAGCCTCATTTGTCAGGCAGTGTTATTGATTTTATAATGTGTAATGTTTTTCTTATTGAAAAAGTGTTCCCAGGCCTGAGCTTATTAACACAGTGTTGATTACTCTTTAGGGGCAAGCAAACGTTTTTTTCCATTTATTAAAGATGATAAGAAATGGGAAATCATGCTTTTTATATACACATTATGTGAATGAAAATTATGGTTACTGATTAAATAATATGAGGCTTGAAAATTAGTGTATGATACAATGCCTCCCCTTTACAAAGCTGCATAAGTTACTAGAAATTCTTCTTACATATGCATATTAGAGGTGCTACTGTTCCTTCTTTTCCACTGCCAACAACGTTTACATAAAAGCACAATATTGCATATATCTTTTCAGCAATTCCTGCATCAGCTGAAGTGATAAGTCTACTTGAAACATCATCATCATTCCCATAGTGAATAGATTCAAACATGCCAGGGGTTTACAGTTTCTGTTAGGAATAAACAGCAAGAGAGCAGAAGTCTGCTTAGAAAATATAAAATTAATATAAGCTTTTTTTTTTTTTTTTTTTTTTTTTTTTTTTTTTTTTTTTTCCCACCTCAGAGACAGGTATGGGAGTTACATACCCAACTTTTTATTTTATTTTATTTTATTTTATTTTATTTTATTTTATTTTATTTTATTTTATTTTATTTTATTTTATTTGTGATGGAGGCCTGTGAAAATCTCAGATATCTTGCTAATAGAAGAAAAAAGCAAGAAGGCTTCTCTCCTGCATGTATCCAGCTTTACCCGTGCTTCCAGTTGAGTCACAATGGTATAAAATGTGTAATACTGTGTTGTTTTAACCTGGCAATATTGCATTGATAACATGGATCAAACTGACGGCCTTGTTGGTGTCAATGTATGAACATCTCTTACCTCAGTGTATTATTTTCCTATGAAACTGTTCAGTAGATACTCAGTCCTGTGTATCCTGAGGCTCTGTTTCTCAGATGCTCAAGTTATTCATACAGAGGAAGTGCTCCATTCATGTGTTTTTCAAAAAGCTGTATTATTTGCACATTCTGGTTTTCACTGGGGAAATTTCTGGCAGAAGCTCCTCTTATGTAGTGTAAACACATAAATAAGCTTTGCAGCAATTAATATTGGTTACGTTTCAAGACTATCCCCACATCTCCACTCTTTTGGAATCCATTACCAGCTTTTTCATTATTAATGCACCACTTGATTTGGCTTTATAGGCTGCCTATAAATGCCTTCCATTATGCCACGTCCATGTTTGTATCCTGAGTTTTTGCCTCCTCCCAGAGTGTGTGGACATGTATGTTACTTTCAGGAGACATTACTGTGGACTTTTATGTTGTTAAGTTGTCAGCAGCTGAATAGGCAACTTGTTGGACATGACCTCTTCTCTTATATCTCCGAGACTTGGTCTTCTCTGGAGATTTTGTGGCAGATGGTAGTAAAACTGAAATTAGTTCAAATCTTGAACTCTTCTGATGATTATCTTCCTCTCTAGAATGTGAAGCAAGGGTAGATATTTCCCCTGAAGGAAGCTGATATGGGTCCTGAGCAGGCACGGCAGGGAATTCATTGCAGCATCTTCTTGTGAGATTTCAGCTTCCTCTCCTACTTAAGTCCACTTGGATTTTTAATTATCTTTGAGATCCTCTATTCATTTTTCTGTCTTGGAAATACAGAATAAAGCCTACCCTCTGTTTTTTATCCAATTCACTCACAGTCTTCTGTAGCAATTATTGTACTGTAATCCTCTCTCTGTGTTTTAATCCTTTTCTGTAGTCAGTTTATTTCAGAATTAGGATTCTTACCCTTTGATCTATTAATTTAAAGTTTAACCTCATGCTCTCTTTCTGCTTTTTATTTGGGGCATTACTGAAGATTGCCTAAGTGGAGAGAAGGCAGAGCAGGGCCTGCATGTTATGCATTAAGGAAGTCTAAAAGGAAAGCATTAGGAGAGTCCTCCTAAGGGATGGCTACTGGGAGAAAAATGCAATTTGGATTTGGATTTGAAAGCTAAGCAGAATAGAGAGACTAGAAATGACAGGGATGGGAAACATTACTACGATGTTCATTTACTGAACAAAATATCTTACAGTTAAATTTACTGAACACTTTCAAAAAAAAGTACATTAAAAAAATTTTGAAACATAAATATCTTCCTGTCTCCTTTCCCCAGCATGCACAAATCATACCCTGCAAATGCTTTTGTTTTCTTCCAAAGTGAGTAGCCTTACATTAGTCTTAAACATTTGCAAATTAAAATATACGTTTGAATTTTCTTTTTTATTTACTTTTACTTTTATTTTCCTTTGGTAGGCAAGGAACACTGGGGAGTAAAGTACAACTTTAGATTGGGCAAAACAATTCCATTCAAGTTGAAAAAAATACTCTTTTTTCTATTTTTTTATAGGACCTTGTATCAGAGGGGGAAGATGTTATGGGTGTATCACAAAATGTGGTAGCACGCACTAAATGGGCAAGACAAAAGTAGCGCTATGCAGGCAAATACAGCACAAGTACTGAGCCACTGTAAACATTAGTAATTGTTTTACCTTGCTTTCTTTTTTGGGGGAGAATGGGATTAGGTGGGAGAGTGGGGTCAAGAAGCCAATTAATGCTTAGTAGAATAAATGTTCATGTGGAAAGGGCTGCGGGAGCTGTGATATGAAATACTCTTTCAGCTGCACACTTTTCAAGTAACTCAGAGAAGCAACCCCAAGTTGACTTCTCTCATCCAAAATGGGAATAATACATCCCTTGTTCAGAGGGGTTTTGGGAAATGGTAATCTATCTCTATCTGTAAAAATAAGACATTACACTTAGACAGTCCACTGAAAAAAGCTCCTCAGTATGATTAACACTACTTGACCTAAACAGCAACCTGTGGAGGATGCTGGATCGTCTCACAGCAGCACACGGGTATGCTTTGAAAAGCCGATAATGTAAACATAGGAGTTTAAAAGAAGAGAGTAAAATACAAAAGAAAAAAAAAAAAAAAAAAAAAAGAAAGTTGCAAAGAATACATGAAAATGAGAGTAACAGCTTCTTAAGAGTCTCTACAATCTGTCATGTAAATAGAAAAGATACAGACATCTGCAAAGATCTTCTCGTACATATGGGGACGCATTTCAGATTGTCTATCCTGTACCCAAAACATTGCACTGTGTTCCTTTGCGTATTGGTGCGTTAGCAGCAAGTGAAGTGAGAAAAGCTGCAGTCACCAGACTCAATTTGTTTGCATAAATCAAATGTATTTTGAAGCTTGCCCTTAATGGCTCTATTATTTGTCCACCTGACACATGGTTCTGCGAAAATAATTTTGCACTGCCTGGAGGTGAGTAGCGCAGTCAGTCCACCCTTCAGGAAGAAAGCAGCTTGACAAAATACATGGCAGAACAAAAACCTACTTTGACATCAGCTCTTTGCAGACTGTTACTTTTCCCTAGGGAAAAAATAAAGATGTTATGCATTGGTTTATCCAGATTAAAATTGTGCCATTTTAAAAATAAGAAAAACAAATAAATAAAACAATTCCGTCCCCCCACAATGAAAATGTAGAAGATCTGCAGTTTTTGAGTCAACTGTTCAAATTTGAAAAATGTAGGGGTTTAATCTTAAAAAAAAATGCCTCTAGAGAATTATAAATATTTAAATAATCACAGAAAAGTTCAGTAGTATCTTTTCATTTATCTGCTTTCTTTTTTTAAATTACTATAATATCCAGAAATCACTTAATATAGTGAACACTGATGCTACCATAGATGCATAAATCTATACATGGAAATTTAAAGTCAGATGGGAAGCTTTGCTGGTCCTTTTTGTCTCTGGTGTGATATTCCTGTTGTAATGATGCGAGCAGTCAATGCACACGAAAACATCCTCTCTTGCTGCACACAAATTGTGCAAGACTTTTATGTCTTTGTCACAATTTGTATAAATATTCAAACTAGTGCCTAGATTTCAGCTGCTTAGAAAATGCCAGTAAAGACAGAGAACTGTGCTAAACTAAGCTGTGAAGCTTGCTGTCACTTCTGGTTCTGGGCCAACTGATCTTCAGGAGCATGTGGAGGCATTTTGCTGGGAAACATTTTTCTTTTTCTCCTCTGAAAAGAAGGCTGGTGGTCAGCTATTTTGTGCATATTGTCTGTGGCAGCTGGAGAACCATTAGTGGTGCATATACTTTTGCTTTATAGCATATAGACACTCAAGGCACTGGGAAAAGATGCCCTGTAGTCTAGCCCATTATTAATGTGTCTGCTTCTTTAAAAGGTCAACCTATTTTAACGATCAATTCTGTGCAAGAAATGTTTTTTGAAATGAGTGCTGTGATATTCTTCTGATTTTGGTTCTCTTAACCCCCTGTGAAGTAATAGAGGTATAAATATTAAACATCCCATTTCCTTTACAACTCAGATTGATTGGGGGTGGAAATCTGACGGCCAGTGTGATTCATTCTCTAAAACGAAGGAAAATCAGTCTTTGATAGAATAATGAGTCCAACAGAGAAGATTAAGACATGCGTAGTCACTGATACCAGCCCAAACCTAAATTGCTAAGGTGTCAGGATTCAGGTAGATCTGCATCAGACAGAGCTGTTGGTTTGGCCTCACAAATCAGGTTTTTTACTTCTTTCTTCAGTTCTTATCTGGTAGACTTGTGATCTTATATTTTGACCTTAGATTGGCATTTGAGCCCACATAAGCAAAACTCCTTTGTGTTGATCTTCCTGGGCAAAAAAAAAAAAAATGTTGTGTGGGGATTTGATTGTGAGCCAGGAACTAATAGTGAGAAAGGTACGTTCCATAATGATTGTAAACCTGAACGCTGAACTTATTCATTCTTTGCTAAGGGGTATATTTGGTCAAAAGAAGGAAGAGTATGTTTATTCAACAAGCAGAAATACTCTTTGATCTTATTTGTGCTTGTTTGTTGCAAAAAAAAAAAAAAAAAAAAAAAAAAAAAAAAAAAAAAAAGGCTTTGACAGCATAGCTTCTTTGAGTGGAGTGTAATTTAACAGTATTTGTCCTATCAGCTATGAGAATCTAAGTATCAAGTTGCATGCCAGGGCAGCAGCGAAATTGTTCTAATGAATATACTTATTCAGCTATGGGATCTATTGTGCAATCAAATAGTAATTGACTTCCAGAAATTGCATGACAGACTGAGTTGTTTGAAAATATGCTCTTTCCACTTCTATTTCCAAATTTCTGGGCATGAACACCTTTCTCCTTTTCAACTGCTTGTACTTATGTTCCTAAACCTCTCTGACCTAGAAAACTTTTATTTAGGTGAGTACATTTCTTATGCTTCAGTTGCTTGAGACATCTGAAAGTGATCTACAGCAATGAAGAGGCATTCTTCATGCAGTAATTGATTGTATTCTGGGAATAAAACAATCTGAAAGTGTAAATGCAAAATGGTATCATGTAGTACAGCTTATTTGCTAATACACATATATATGTTTATATATATTATCTGGCTGAAAGTCAGTAGGGAAAGATTTAGAAAAGAAAAACATACAGTATTTTTCACTATTATTCAGTATATGTTTTTGTGAAAGAGACATGTTTAAAACAAACAAACAAAACAAAACACCATCAAAGTTATTTCAAGATTTTATGTTGCCTATTGCCATAGTATTGGAGTTATATTCCTGTTAAGGTGCATCTATAGTTGTTTTGACCTTCCTTCTTTCTTCACAGTATTTGTAAGTAGTTAAAATTAATTACAAGGGGAATAGAAGCAAAAATACTGATGGGAAGCTGGATTGCTCTGGCACTGGTAATATGATATGGTCTTTTATTTCTGCACTGTCTGTAAAATGTCATCCTCACTCTGTGTAAGGTTGTAACCTTCTGATGGCTCTTCGATGGGCTACTGGAAATGAATTTTGTGCTTCCAGTTTCTAGAAGTGACGAATCCATACCAGAAAAATCACTGCTGCATGTACTAATTGGCACCCATGTCATCAGCCAAGGACTGTAATGGGCTTATGGCACACCCTTCAGATCAAAGCTTAGGAACATTGCTGTTGAAGCTTTTCTTCTTTCTCCCTTTGCAGCACATTTTTATTTATTTATTTATTTTCTTTTCTGGACATATAGAAACATTTCCAGACCTGTCAGTCTGGTACTTTTTCCCACAGGTTACAATATTCTAATGAAAAATAGTGTAAAAAAAATTACTGTATATTTACTGTATTGCAGTGTTTTAATTTAATTTACTGAAGTTCCAACCAGATCAGGACTTCTTTTGTTACACCTTTAAAAGTGGTTGATAATTTTGGAGAATATCTTTAATATCAGCGACCAGTCTTAGGCAGCCATGCAATTTCCACAGTATTACAGAATGTCATCTTCTTAATACATTCCTACTGCATCACTCTGAGGTGAGGACACCTAGTTTTGTCATTTTAGTTTAAATAAGAATGGAATGTGGACAGATATCCTCTTCCAGATCTAAATGCACTGTTTGGAAGAAATTTCTGTACTCAGCTGCCCTCTTTCTAGAAGTTATTGCCTCCACCAATGTTTGCCCGAAGAAATTGTGCAAATGCCTCTTGTGTTGCTCTAGGGAAAATAAAACTGTTTCAGACCATGCAATTATTCTATTAGAGGTAGCCTTGCAAATTTTGCCTTAAAGCAAATAAAGACATTTCATACATAATTTCCTGAATATTTACATGGGCTCAGTAGACTCTAACAGAATGTGCCTATAAGGATCTAATCTCCTATTTTAAAAGAAGTGGGACCAAAAAATAAAATTCATCCAAACTTTATGCATAAGAGTGATTGATAAGATATGTAGAGCAAAGCAGAAACTCTGGCAAGTGCTATACCAGTCAAGTGACTTTAGAACATAGTGGAAATATTTGCTACTGGAGTAATACTATTACTATTAAGATTAATACAATTCATTGTGGAGTCAACCTATGTTCCTGTTTAGTACAGTGCATACTTTTCTTTAAAGATATGAAGCCAGCAGTGTGCCCTTGTGGTGTGGAAGGCCAACAGCATTCTGGGGCGCACTAGGAAAAGTGTAGTCAGCAGTTGACCTGCTCATCCTCCCCATCTCCTCTGCCCTAATGAGGCCATACCAGGAGTACTGTGTCCTGTTCTGGGCTCCCCATTTCAAAAAAGACAGGGAACTCAGAGAGAAAGTCCAGAACAAGGCTACAATGATAATAAAGGGCCTTAGGCGTCTCCCATGCAAGGAAAGGCTGAGAGACCTGGGACTCTTCAGTCTAGAAAAGAGAAGCCCGAGAGAGGATATTATCAATTCTTAAAAATATATGAAGGGTGGGTGTCAAAGGGATTGGGCCGATCTCTTTACAGTATTGTTCAGTGATAGGACAAGAGGTAGTAAGCACAAAATGGAATGCAGTTCATGCAAAGCTGAGAAAGAACTTCTTTACTCTGAGTGTTACAGAGCACTGGGACAGGCTGCCCAGAATGGTTCTGGAGACTCCTTCTCTGGAGGTACTCGATACCTGTCTGGATGCTTTCTTGTGTAACCTACTGCAGGGAATCTGATTCAGCAGAAGGGTTGGACTAGATGATCTGTGGAGGTGCCTTCCCACCCCTACAATTCTGTGATGCTGTGAATATTCCTTTAATGTCAATGTGATCGTTAACATATTTAATCTCTGACAGTTGTTTATACATCTTGGAGAACTGTTTAGCAGTAAGAGGACAGATTAAAAAAGCCTGTTAAATGAATAAGAATGCTTCTTCAGAGAGAGGGGTGAGAAAAGGAGAAAGAAAGCAAGAGAGAAAGCAAGAAAGAAAAGGAATGAGATAAATGGAGAGAAGAAAGAAAAATAATCCATTAAATTGCTAGAGACAAATATTATTTAAAGTTTTTACTGCTTTAAAAATCAGGTTTTAGTTTCAATATTTTGCCTGTGATCAGAGCTGGAAGTGCCGAAACACTATGAGAAAAGCTGTATTAATGTTTATTTTGGCCAGGGAAATAAGTAGAAGTGTGAAAAATCTCACCACCAGCAATCTTTCACATCATGTTTCTTTCCAATTTGAAGCTTTGGATAGTTAGATTTAACACTTGATTCTAGATTCTCATCAAAATTGAACCCTTTCAGGTACTGTCATCACTAATTAGAACAGCTGAGTCTGTGTTTACATAATAATAAATAGCTATACAGAGCTACTTCTGAGAAAATATGAATTCTAAAAAACTTCCATTATATCACTCTTTCAGCTAAGGATGATAAATTAAATTGTAGAAGTCAGTACTACAAGCTCTAATCAGAGTGAAATTTTTGTGGTTATAATAAGGGCTCTTTATACTCTAACATTTTAGGTCCTTTTACAGTGTTTATAACTGTGATATCTGAACAATACCCATGATCTCTGTAAACCTTCTTTTCCAATTTCTAGCATTCATTAAGAATGAATCTGTCAGTTAGTGCTCTAATAATTATGATGCACTAAAGGGTAATTACAGTTTTTTATTATTAAGCATCTATGTGATTAATGAGAATAGTAGCAGAGAAAAACATTTATGAATTGCTTTGAAGAGGAAAAAGAAGGGGGATGGAAAACAACTTCTTGGAAGAGGAGGAGCTTTCTTACAGAAAGACCAGCTGTGAATTTTAATACTTCCCTAGTGTATATACCATTGGCCACTATATGATTTGGGAATCTGAGCTAGACACAGACTTAAAATGCTAGGTATAGGTTTAAATCTATTATTTGTAGAGAAAACAAAATTTGTAATCACACAAAGTACCTTAGTAAATTGAGAAGTACCCTCTCATTCTTAAAAGGATTGATTTAAAATCATTAAAAATGTATTTTCCAAAAGAGAATAGCCATGATTTGTAAGTCTGAGACAATGTCTGAATTAGAAAATTATAGAAGCTGGAGTTTCTTTTCTAATAAGTATTATGCATCACATATTGCATGCCAAAATAAATAAATAAACACATGTACCATGATCTGTTTCCTGTAAGTTCATCAGTTGAATAGTGACTAACCACATTTTAGTATTTCCAGTCGGCTTTTCTGTTCACTATTATTTATCAGTCTTATGGAGGTTGGGAAAGGTATGATATACAGCATCACCTGGAAATCCATCTCATTTAGTAAGCCCTGTGATTAAGGATGATCGGCTGTGTGATTGGTAGATTTGCTGTCATCTGCTGCTTCTTATCAATGACGCTTCTCTAACAAATATATTTTTCTTCCACTGGAATGGTCACTGGGAATAAGTTCAATAGCATATTTTTACAATAGCTAGACCTATGATGCAGTAGAACACTGCCTGTGTTGTAGTAAAAGAGATTTATTTAGCACTCAGTCTTTCTACTGACCATAACTAAGTGAAAAACTGTTTTCAGAACAACTCAGCATTAGATTCATGATAGAGTCATGAAGCCCTGTTGAAGCCTCACAGGAACCTTTAAGGATAGTTCTGTCTGGAAGAAGTTTTGTGTATTCGTAGTGCTCTCATTTATTTATACATGTATAAATGTATGAGTGTTGAGATCATCTAAGTGATTGCATACACAGAAAAAGTGCTAAAAGCACATTACAGGAACTTTTATGATATACCAAATCCAAAAAATAGGGGAAGTCCATAGACAGTGTGCTCCTCTGTTGATTTTCAGACTTTCTACTTACAGCAGGAAGTTGAAATGCTGATTCAGTTGATTTTTTAAATAAACACTATGTTTGAAGCAGTGAGATGTCTGAGAAATATTTTGGATTTTGTAATTAACTGAGAAAGTCAAGCAGTGTTCAGAAAAATACACTTCCAAGTTATGCAGTGTAGAGTAATGTTAGTCTCCTTCAACATTAGACTAACAGGTTATTGGGTAGTACTGGCATGTTGCCCATCCTCATGTTGTGTTCCAGCTGTTCATCTCTACAGTGTGCTGCTGTGCATGCAAATAGAAGTCATTATCAGTTCAGAAGTTTCTCATAAGCAATACCTAAATCTTTACCATTTAAATACTGCCAACTACTATTGATGTTTCTCAAGTGTCATTGGTACCATATTGCTTATGTTTAGTCAAAGGGAGCTATGTAATAGCATGATATTTTTTTTAGCTTATGTATCAAAAAGATTGTCACGCACACTCAGAGGAGCTGAAAGGCAGTAGGAGGTAGGGAAGCCTAATAACATGCTGCTCTGGTAGGTCCCAGACCTACCACAGTAGACATCAGCCCATAAAGGACTCATTTCCACAAATGGGCCTTTTTTTACAGAGTTTCACAAATTTTGCTTTGAATATGTCTTGTTCCTGATTGATATCATCTGTCCGTTATCCTCATTAAATTACATTTCTAATCCTCTCCTGTTTAAGGGTGTTTACGTGTATGTATGTGAGTCTCAGTGCCAGCAACTGCAGTCAGAACATGAGCAGACAGTCCATGTATTTGTCATGCCAACAAATGAACATCCAGGGAAACCAGAGTGCACGAATTTAAATCTCAGTATCAGTGAGCAGGCATCAAGCCAGACCAGCCAATGAGTAGCTGAAGTGGCCTTGGAGCCTGGGAGAGGCCTCTTATGTTGAGGCCACAGGAACTGCTGGAAGGGTGAAAGTAGTCTTGATCAGCTGCTGGAGACCTCTGGGTTGAGAGTTGTATATATGCATGTGTATATGTGTGTATGCACGTGTCTTGTATAAGAGGCAACCAGAGAAAGCAAGGATCTGGGACCAACTCTTGAGATACAGAATGTGTCTAAGTTCTCTTACTGGAGAGACCCATTATGTGTGCTTGTGTGTGTGTGCTGGTATATTCAAAGGGCTCTGTACTAGCAACTGGACTAGAGTTATGGCATCTGGGCTTGTATTCGGGGGTATGCAACAGGGGAGACTAGAATTCAGTAGTAGATGTGGTAGACTGAGTGTATGAGCCTGACTGCTGGACAGGTTCATTGTGTGCATGTGGTTTTACATATAAATGAATAAATATGCCTTTAAATATATAAATTTCCACTAAAAGATCTTCATCCAACTTGGCTAGGCTGAGGCCATTAATGTTGCTTCTATGGACAATGGATGTGTCTGTATGTGCTGATCTGGGTGACAGGTTCCAAAGTACATGTTTAAATGCTTCAAATAAATGTGACTGTATGTGTGTGCCTATTGGGAATACATGCTGAGACTTGATTCTGCATGGACCTTGGGGGTGAAGATGTGACAGCTGGATTCAGCAACCCCTAATATTAAGGACTTCTAAATGGCAGTTATCAGCACATTAATGACTGATACTCATGTTCTGTTTTCTTGGTAAAGAAAAAACAGAAGAAATTTTAAAATGAAATCTCACAACTGGAATACTGGAAAGCTATGTTTTAGGGCTACAAGCTTTTTAGAAGGGATAAATAAGACAGGAGGTGCAGGGGAGTTGCTCTCTCTGTTAAGAAATGTACAGATTGCAAAGAACTGCCTCTGAGAAACAGCCACAACAAGGTCAAGAGCTTCTGGGTTAAAATTAAGGACCAGAACAATAGAGAACATCTGGTGGTCAGGGTCTACTACAGGCTTCCCGATCAAGGGAAGCCTTCGGATGAGACCTTCTTGCTTCAACTACAAGAGACATTGTGCTCACAGGCTCTCATGCTGATAGAGGATTGCAACCACCTACTGGGAAAACAACATGGTGATCTGCAAGCAATCTGGGGGACTTCCTAGTCCAGATATTGGACAGACCAATCAGGGATGAAATCTTACTGGACCTGGTTCTCACCAGTGAGGAGAAGATCATTACGGTTTATTATGGTTAAGACTGAAGGTAATCAAGGCTGTGGTGACCACACCCTTGTCAAAGTTTGTGACCTTGATGAATCTGGGTCTGGCAAAGAGTAGAGTCAGGACCCTGAACTTCAGGAGAGCAAATTTCTGTCTGCTTAAGGAACTACTGGATGAAATTAGTGTATGGAATATTCTGTGAAGCTGTCCAATGTAACAAAGGAATACAACCAAGCTGGCATCTCTTTAAGCACAACTTTTTGTGAGCATGAGAGCTCTCCATCACCCAGAATAAGAAATCAAGGAGAGGAGGCAAGAAACAGGCATGGCTGGGCAAGGACCTGCTGGTTAAACTGAAGGAAAAGAAGGAAATGTACAAGCAATGGAAGCAAGGATGGATAGCATGAGAAGAATATAGAAATACTGTTCAGATATTCAGTGGTGAGATCAGGAAAGTCAAGGCACAGATGAAACTGATTTTGGCAAGGAATGTGAAAAATAACAAGAAGAGATTTTTTAGATAAAATGATCAGAAGAGACAAGCAAAGCAGAGTACAGCTCTTCTGATAAATTAGAAAGAAGAACTGGAATCAACACACAGTGAGAAATCTCAGGCCCCGGACTTCATTGGCATTCAGGCCTCCCATGCCTGTCATTTCATTGAGCCTCATTACAGGGGTCAAGGGAATGAAGCCCTTTCCACTGTAAAGGCAGAGCAAGTCTGAGAATGCCTCATGAGTCTGAATGTGTACAAGTCTATAGGGTTATATGATATACATCCCAGAGTCCTGAAGGAACTGGGTGATAGAGCTGCCAAGTTGCTCGCCGTCATATTTGAAATTGTCAAGCAAAGTCCCTGGTAACTGGAGAAAGGGAAACATCACTCCCATTTTTAACAAAGGGAGAAAGAAAGTCCCAGAGAACTTTAGACTTGTCATCCACCCATCTGTGTTTGAGAAGATAATGGAGCAGATCCTTCCACAATTTATGCTAAGGCACATGTGTGATGAGGAGATTATTTGAGGCAGCCAGCAGGGCTTCACCGGGAGAAGATCATGTGTGACCAAGCTTGTGGCCTTCTACGATGAAGTGAAAGTGTCAGTGGACCAAGGAAGGGCAACCGATGGTGTCTACCTGGACACATGCAAGATCTTTGACATGGTCGTGTGCCTTATCCTTATCTCTAAACTGGAGAAATATGATTTGGAGGCTGAACTATTTGAAGGATAAAGAGTTGATTGGATGATTAATGCTACACAACTGTGGTCAATGGCTCAATGTAAAAGTGGAGGCCGGTGACTAGAGGTGTACCCAAGGGCTCTGTCCTGGACCTGGTGCCCTTCAACATCTTTATAATGTAGCCAGTGAGACTGGATACTGTGAAACAGTGAGTTTGCTGATGACACCAAGCTGAGAGGTGCAGTTGACACAACAGAAAAAAAGGATAACACTCAAAGGGACCCAGACAAGCTTAAAAGTGCACCCATGCAAACCTAATGAGGTTCAACAAAGCCAAGTGCAAGGTGCTGCATGTGGGTCACTGCAATCCCACACAGAGACTGGACCTTTGGAACCATACTGCCAAGAAGGTCTTGAGGGACCTAGAGAACAAAAAACTAGACATGAGCCAAAAGAGTACTTTTGCAACATGAAAGGCCAATGGTATCCTGAGCTACATCATCAGAATGGGGGGTTGCAGGGAGAGGGATATGATTGTCCCCATGTACTAGGCCCTCATGAGGGCCCATCTGGACTACTGTTTTCAGACCTGGGGTTCTCAGCACAAGAGGGATGCAAAGCTGATGGAAAGTGTCCACAGGAATGACACAAAAATGATCAAAGAACTGGAGCACCTCTCCTATGAAGAAAAGCCAAGGGAGTACAGTTGGTTTAGCTTGGTGAAGAGAAGGCTGCAGTGAGACTTCATTGCACCTTCCAGTGTATTAAGAAAGCTTATAATCAGGAGGAGGACTGACTTTTTCTGTGATCTGATAGTGACAAGACAAGGAAGAATGAATAGCTTGAAACTAATAGAGTGGAAATTTAGATTAGACATTAATAAGACATTTTTTATTCAGGGGATGGTGAGGCAGTGGCACAGGATGCACAGAGAAGTTGTGGATTTCCCATCCCTGGAGGCATTCAAGTCCAGGTTGGATGGAGACCTGGGCAATCTGACCTGGTGAGCGGCAACCCTGCCCACAGCATGGATTGGAGCTCAATGACCTTAATGTCTCCTTCAACCCAAGACATTTTATGAATCTATGATTCTATAATTCTACAATTATTTTCTGCAGCTGAGGGGATTGAAACATCAGATATATTTGAATAGTTGGACTTTCAGAAAAACACAAAACTTTTTACCCTTTAGGATAATTGTTTTGTGAATGCTGCGTCTTTGATTGTTCTTTATGTCTTATTGAACAAATGATTTACTGTAGAATGCTCTGCAAATTTGTATGTATCTCTTCTCTCATAAAAATCATTGAAAACCACAAGACTTCAGTTTCTGATAGGATTCTGGGGAGTGTGGTAGAACTGGAAGAGCTGGGTTGATGGCACCTATTTCTGAGACAAGGCACTGAGCTATTGTGGTCACAGCAGCTGCTTGTTCTCTTACTCCTTGGTTAATGGAAGACAATTCAGAGCAGATTATCTTTCAAGAAGAGTATTTTTCTTGAGTGAATCATTCTAAAAATACAGCAAAAATAGTTACTGTGAGAAGAAGGTAAATCTTGCCTAAGGCTGTTTTATTTATATCAAAAGTCTCAGCAAATTTCTTTTGAGTACTCATCAGAAAGGTTTGACAAGACCACTGGTATCTCCATATGCTTAATTACACCTTTCAAGAATGCATCTTGAAATTAATCTGCATGTTGATGGTCATAATCTAAATGCCTAATAAGTTCATAAATATCTGGCTCATAAATGTCTCATACAAAATCAAGCAAATAAGACTTCTGTGTTTAAAGGAACCAATGAAATTAAGTGATTAGCAGAAGATTTCATAAGCATCAGCACTGAGATTCTTAGTCGATTCAACTCTCTTTGAGTGAGGAAGGAATAGGCATATCCAGTGAGGTACAGCCAGAACAATGCCCTTATTTCACTTACTATTCTGCTTGTAAGGGGCAAATTCTCCACAGTTTCAGCACAAATAAGTGCAAGAGAAAAAGTAGTCATGATGTTATTCCCCTCTGCATTGCCCCAAATAAGCTAAGGATGTGGAGTCACTAAACAGTTCCATTTTGTTGAACATCTGAAAACTGTAAAAGAAGAAATTCACAGCAGAATCCTTTTCCTTTATTTCTGAAACCCTTAAAATTGCTCTGAAGAAGAAATATGTACTTTCATAATATACTAGCTAGTGATAAGCAGAAAGTTTTTGAAGAAAATAGCCTATTGGGAAGAAACCCTTAGATAATGCCAAAAGATTTTCACAGACCATCTTCCCTTTACCACACAAATAGAATACTGTGTCAAAGATGAAACATATTTTCAGAATAAAACTTAACCACTGCTAGAGAATGTGCTTCCTATCACTCCATTTACCAAGGACTGTTCTCCTTTATTTTGGTTATAGCTACCTCACCTCTTTACCCTTTGTATTTGAAGAGAAACACAGGTTGATGTATTTCCTTCAACTATACTCAGCAATCACATCCTCTGGAGACATTGCTTGGAGCCTATCACTTGCTCTGGAGGTGATCCATGTGGAAGATGACTTTTTCTACTCTGCTAGTGCATTTCTGGTGGGAGTAGTCACATGATTTCATTTATCAGATGCTCTGGAACAGAAGTCATGAACTGAAAGTGTTTACTATTGGACAACTGTCATCTCTTGGGACATCTTTTGTTATTACAAGATACTGCAAGTTTTCCACATGATGTTCCAGGCTACAGACATATCAGAGTCTTTCCTAAGTCCTTTCTGCACTGATTCACTTTACAGAGATAAGATAATCTTTTTTTCTCAAGTTTTTGCCATTTATCAGTTTGTCCATCTGTGTTCTGTAGACATTCTTCAGTTCATAAGCTTCAGTAAGGACAACTGAAAAATGACCTTACCCCTGGGCCCCATATTAAAATATTGTAAACATCTGGGTGAGCAAACAAACAAAATGGAAGAATTTACAAGCAACAACTGATGATCCAGTAAGCAGTAAAATACAAATTAGACTAAAGGAAAACCACAGAAGTTGATTGAATATACAATGCTTTATCTTGGGAATGTGCCATGGTTTTATGATTTTTCTTATCAGTATTCATATCATAACATCATATAAAGCACAAGGACCTAAAGAGTTAATACTCCAGATTGTGCTTTACATGATGTTACATTGTGGAACACCATTAAGAAAAATCATAAAAAGCATAAAAGCAAAAATGCACGCACACGCACACACAAAAAAAGGTGAATCACTGATCTAGGCCATACTGAGTATAGCTAGACATGTCACATGGATTCATACACAGTCAGGGAGAAAAAACTGTTTTCTACCTGTGATCTGTGGCCCCACATATGTGTAGCATTTCTCGGAGGTCTTAAAAGTTGACTTAGTTCAATGGGTTTGGCCATCACTAGAGTATGACCTACGTACTGTTCTCTGATTTCATTTGATGATTTTCAAACAATAATTTGAAATTTGCCTTTCATCTCCATTGTTTTGTTTTGTTTTGTTTTGTTTTGTTTTGTTTTAATAAATCTATTACTGGGCATGATAATGACTTCAAACCAGGAGAAGCAAAGAAAGCAGAAAGGTCAGATGGCAAACTCAGGGCCTGATTGCCGAGATGTTTGAAGTTCATAATGAGTTGACAAAATTATCCTGCTTTGTTAGTTTGTTTTTAATTGTCTTCTTTTGCAATTTTTGTTTTAAATCCATGGCATTTGTCATTACCTGTCACTGTCCCTTCAGATTCTGTGTAAGCAATTTATACAAAATATCTGTGGTTGCTCTTTATAACCCACTGAACAGTGGGATATTCTTGCAAGAAACTTGTGGATTTTGTATTTATTTCAATAATTACCTCACAACTATCTCCTTCTATCCTGTGAGAACAGTACTACCCCGTAGGCTGTTCTCTCCTTTTAAGCAGATAACACTGCATGTGTGCTATTATGGCTCCATCTGTAGCTCTCCTGCCACATACAACTGGCTTGAATAAGGACAAGGGTAGGGGGCCTACCAGGGAGAAAGACAACAGAAGAATTAAGACAAAACATGTTTGTTTTTCTTCTAATTGCTCTGATTTTTCTTTTCTTTTACTTGGTGAGTAGTTTCTTTTCCTTTTTGCTAGCTGCAGTTCTCCCCCCTGCATTTCTCCAGTGATGATCATAACCCTGGTCCCATGGAGTTCATTCAGTTTGGAGAGCAGATTCCATTTTGAAAGCCTGCTTGCCAAGCAAGCTTTCCCGCGTTCTCAGAGCTCTGCATGCAACTGCAGTAATCACAAGATCAATTTCATTAATAATCTGCATAGGAAAATCACTCATGTTACAGAAGAAGCTCGGGAAAAAGAAAGAGGTATTCAAATGTTGCTGGTGTGAATTTCTGCCTATATCTCCGTGTGCATGTGTACATTTAAGACATATGTATGCATTTTTATGTGTACATGTCTGATATATACACTGTTGTAGCTACTGTTACAAAATGCTGTTTCAGATGGAGCACTTATTGATAACAACTTTAAACCTCATTCTATATACTGTAAATTCTCTTTACACCCCATGCTTACATACTGCAGCAGATTGCACATTCATTTTGTGATGACACATAAAATAAGACACTGATAACAAGACTCAATTCCCTGCACATTTACACTGTTTTCCTCATGCTTTTTTTTTTTTTTTTTTAACCACTTTATTTTGGTGGATTCAGTAAGCTCATAGCTGTGGGGTCTGTACAATATACACCATCCTTACTGCATTCAAGATAAACTGTGAGCAAATTCCAGTCATCTCTGTCTCTAACGCAAGGAGGTCTGAGAAGCAAAAGCTGATAGTTATTCAGGGCTGTGCAGGAGGGAACAAGGGGTTGGACTCTGCAATGTGTGTTAAAAATTGCATATCACTTTGGGCGTGCATGAGTGCACACACGCAGACAACATTCATTATCATTGATGGGGCCATAGTAATTATTACAATGAATTTTAATAGTGAGGTAAAAATTAGATCTTTGCTGCTATAATAATAGTCTTTAATGTAACAAAATGAATCCAGATTTTCAATGGAACCAGCAAGATTGGATTTTAGTTATTCATCTGCTCTGTTGATAATATACCACTGTATAGAGCGATGCTTCAAAAAGGGTTTTGTGTCACAAGTCTATTTTGGTCTGTTCTCACCATGGTGTCTCATGGTGCCTTCTTATTAAGTCAAAAATTTTTCTTTTTTTAATCTCAGTCTAAATGTGATTTAAATATTCCTCACAGGTGTTATCTGAATTAAAAAGGATGACTACTGCTAGTAGCATGCTTTCCTCCTAATAGCACAATGCACACAGCTTCTTCTGCTCTCCATCCTTATGCTGCATGCTGCTTAACTGTGGCTTTTAAGGTTTCATCAATTCCTACTGACACCGTACTGATAAATAGGTCGTTCAGAAATTCAACTGCATCCTAGTCTGAAGGGTTATGATGCTGAGAGGATACTGAATCATTTCCTCGGTCTTTCTTTCACCTCCCACAGCAGGAAAATCCCACCCAGTAAATCTTCATTGAATGGATTATAAATATTAAGGAATTCACAAAAGTATATTAAATTTCCCATTGATAGAGGTAAGAGAGCACAGCTGGATGTTCTCCCTTTTTAAACTCAGACCCAGTAACCAGATGGGGTGACTATCTACCACCGCCGAAATACAAAGCACCAGAATATTCATTTCTTTCAGGTGCTGAGCCAACACTTTCCTGGCCCGTTCTGTGAACAGTAGAAACAGAGCACTTCTTTAGTGTGCATCCTGAAACAGGCTTCTGCTTCGAGCATGTAAAGTGGGAGAGAAGTGCTACTTCCCCCAGTGTTGTCTGATGTCTTAGTTGTTGAGGAGAGAGGGAACAGGAGGATCACCACAGCCATGGTGTAATGCAAGTCTCACAGTCTGTTCCTCTCTGCTATCTCAGTTTTTTGGGATAATATTGGGATAATATTCCCAAGAATCTCTTACACCAACAAATGAAAGAGAACAAAGGTGCTCTAGATCTGCATGTGTTCTGTTATAGTAGGGACAAGTCACCTCTGAGAAGGTGACCATCCTCAGCTGGGAAAAAGCACCATTATCAAAATAATTTCTGTGTATGTAGATGAAAACAAAAACTAGTAATGTCTCACTAGAAGAAGAAATTCAATTTTCCTTTGCTTTCCTCTTCATCCTGTGTTGCTATATTTTCTACCATTAAGGAGTCCTTAGGAAATTGTCTAGACTGCCTATGTCAGCGTGTTACATTTTCTACTAACTAGGTCATAAACTGTGCTTAAACTTTCTAATTCTTGATTATTAATAGCCTTTAAAATGAGATATTGGAATTCCGCTTTTATGGGGATTCCACACATGACTTATGTGGCTTAAACACCTGAGATGATAAGAGCTCTGCTGGTTGAATCTATGCAGTAGTCCATAATGTTGTAACTTGTAATAAATTACATTGATTTATTGCCCTTATTGATTCACTGATTTACATGGAACGATCTGATTTCATAGACTTATTTGTTGGGAGGGTGGGAAGGAGGGAAAAAAGGCCTCTTATTAGTATCAATTTTTCTATGAAGCTAAAAATGGTGAAATGCCAAGATGCAGTGTGTTCCCATGGTATATTGGACACAATTAGATTGAAGAATGACTTGCTTATAAATAAAAAGAAAGAAGAAAGCATAAGGCATTCCTTACCAAGTGAACATAGGTGTTCTTACATAAAGGAAAGAGCACAACTGTTTTTCCCATGGTTGATACTCATTTTTTTTTGTGTCTTTCTCATGAATAAATAACAAACATATACTTCAAATAGTTTCACCATAATATGCTCTTCATTTAACACCTTTAGCATTGAGTGATTATCGTTTTATTAATCAGTGGTCTATATTTGAAGCTTACATTCCACATGGAAAAAATAATAGCAGCCTGAACACTTGCAACACATGCAACTGAAACAAAAGCATAGGAAGTGTGTTCTGTTTTTTTTTTTTTTTTTTTGTTTTGGCTTAGTTTTGTTTCTTTCATCTCTCTGCAAAATAACAGGAGAAAGAAGAAAATTCACATTTATAACTTACTCAAGCAAATTTGATTTCCAGGGACAATGTGTTCTAATACAGTTGTGTAAGCAATTCTGTCCTACATCTCTTGAAAGCAGGGCTTTGTGTAGTGCAATAGCACAGTAAACTGGTAAAAAAATAAAGGACATTTTGCTGGAAATGATCCACCTTAAAGGCAAGATAACGTTTGTGACTTTATTTTTTAATTATGTTATGTACTATGATAGAAACTTTGAAAACCTTAATGTGGATATTGTTGACAAGGTAATGCATCTACTTGCTTCATCATTTTTTATAAGTTTTATTAATTTCAGAGTTTTTGACCTAGTTGAAAAGGACAATCACAGATCTGTGATAGAAGCACAAAAAATAGCGGTGATCAGAGAACCTGAGTTCTATTCCTGATCTTACTGAAGATTTACTGTGGAAATATCACCTAAGCCACTATCTTCAAAGTTCATAGATATTAAGTTTTGATCACTTTTATGATCGTCTCATCCTATCTTCTATAAAACATAGGCAAATAACTTTTTCAGAGGTTTCTACTTCAAGCCTATATTGCACTTGAGCTGGAGAAAATTAGACACTTAAATCTCAGACAGAAGGGGCCAAGGATTTGAATCTTTTTTGCCAAAGTGATGAACATCTTCCATTTTTGTCTTGAAGTTAAAGACAGCTGTGCATGTTCAATACCTCTGAAAATATAGCCATCTTGTACAAGCTCTCCTGTCTCTCAGTAAGGATATTTATACTTCTCTGCCTCTCATTGGTGTTATGAATTCACTGATATTTGTAAAGCACTTGATGGGAGATGTTATAGAAATGCAAAGTATGGTTATCCATCATTTGCATTGACTCAACAGCTCTGTATATGCACTTGTGTGTTACCTGTCTAGACATGAAGACTGGATATGCGAAAGTCTGTATTTTCTGCTTTCTCCCCATGCACTCATTCATATACACACAAAATATTTACAAAGTTATCAGTGTCATATACAGAGGAAAATAAGATTTTGAGACACAGGGGAGCAGGCAGAATAATAGGTTAATAGGAAGTCAGGAAAGTAGAGTAAAATAAATGAACTAGAAAAAGAGAAGGGCAGTGCTGAAATGGCTTTACACTGGGCACCTTTTTTTCTTTTTCTTTTGAACAGAGGCAAAGCAAAAGAAAATATTTAGATGATTTAAAACACAGAGGCACAGCAGCCTTGCTTCTTGTGTAGGTCTTCTGAATGGGATTTGTTTCTGTGTGAAATTAAGTGCATTGCATTTCTAACACCCGGGACATATTAGAAAGGGATCTGAATTGCCTCAGGGTTTTTAGCCCATGCGCAATTTAAATACATTACCACAACAATTAAAATGCAGGCATCCGTTTTCAAATTCTTGCTTTTATCTTTCATTAGGATGTTAAAATTTATACAAGTATAACATATATATACATGTATGTATATATGAATATATTTAGATGCTTTTGTTTTTTGAAGAAGAGGGGAGGGGGCAACATTGAGTTGATCATATGAAAAATATCTTTCTTTAATGATGCAGTACAAGTAAATCCCCACAGAAAACATGCCAGAATTGTCAGGCATTGCTCAGAATATCTTTACTGTAGAGCAGGACACATAACAAGATTCAACCACTGCCTTGGAGACAGAGAAGGGGTTGTCACGAGGACAGTTCTTAAGAGTTTTTACAAAAATGCATGGCTCCATCTGTCTTCTCTCTTTTCCTTGGCTACGAGAACAGCCTAGCAATTTCAATAACCCAACAAGGGACCTCATGCACCAGGAGAAGTGAGGAACAGATTTTTCAATTTGGCACCATTCTGATTTTTTTTTTTTTTTTTTAAATGGCAGTTGAAATAATTATCTGCAGCTACAGGCAGCTGATGGATAGCATGTTTAATCTATGGATCTAGCTTCACGCTCTCCAGTGTGTACTGAGGATAAACAGGGATGTTATGAGTGAGAGAGCTGTATGAAATTGTTCAAATACAAATCAAAGCTAGAATGGCTCGTCTTTTTTACTGACTTCATAGAAAGTAAACTACTGGAGTTGTCTTCACAGGCATCATCCAATCTTCTCAGTAATGCCACAGTAGGTAGAAGAATAAATAAGAAACTGTGCTGAAGCTCTGACCTTGAAACATTCATGTAAAACACTCGGTGCTGTAAGAAAACATAAGTATAAGCATATACAGAACAAGAGGATAGCCTTATTTCAGGGTGAACGTATGGAAGGATGCCCTGGTCACTCACTGCTAGGGTGTATCCTACAGAAAATTTCAGAACTCACTAATGTGTGGGATTTTTCAGTAAGTCTGTATTCAGTAAACAAGTGAATACTTTTGAACATGGCTCGGTGGTCCACTGGGTTGTGTTCAGGAGATTTAGCATGTCATAAGGTAAAGTCTTTTCTGTTATTCAGTTAATTTTTCATATTTTTATGAACAGTTGAATAGTGTAAATGATATGGACAGCACAGCCAACCTTCCAATCACAGATGATTTATTTAGTATGTATAAATAAGAATGGTACAAGATGTCTTGCTTCTTTCTATCTCCAATTGATCTCACTGTTCGGTTTGGGTTGTTTCTGCTTCACAGATGGTTTTTTGTCATCACAGACTTAAAGGGCAGATTTATCCAGTGGCTGCAAATTGTGGCTACATCCTAATTGTTTTGCAGTTACCTTCCTTAAGCTATGCCTTTTGCACACAGGTTTGAGCACAGGGCCCCAGAAGCAGTTTCAAACATTTTGGTTAAATTTTGACCTCCAGGTAGGTTTTCTTTATTTTTATATTGTGGCTGTTATTATGATTTCTGCTACAACAATACCTGGAGGCTCAAGACTTGGACTAGACAAAGACCTAGCAGTTACTGTAGTATAAGCTATACAAACAAAGAAGAAAATTAAATCTTTGTTCTCAAAGCTCTCAAGCCATATATGAGATGAGAAATGTGAAGGATGAGTGAGCAGAAAAAAATAGTACGAAATATAGGTTACTGTCATAGAGAGAGTTTGGCATACCAGAAAGTTAATTATTGCTAAGGTTTTCATAGGGATCATATCAAAGTAGAGTTATAAGCATAGATTTAAAGGAGGGTAATGAAACAGATCTACTCATAGTGAATTCCACCTAAACATGAAAGGAATGAAGAAGTGTGCTTAAAATCCAGCCCCACTGAATGGTGAAGACCAACATGATGGACTGATCAAAAATGACATTTTGTCAGTAGAAGGTGATGGCCAGAAGAAAAGAGGGCTTTGAAAATGCAAACAATTATGTGCTATCGCATACAATAATAAAGGAGTGAAAAACAATGTGATGCAGGAGAAGGATGGGGTGTAGATAACACAGAGGGACTTCAAAAATGATTTTTGTGTCAATCTTTAGAACAGTTTTCCATAGGACAAAGCTGTGCACTGTAAGAGAAAAAGAAGGATGTTGCAGGAACTGGATTCTGCTGAGGATTTCAGAAGTAGAGGATTTCAGTACTGTGGTTGGAATGGAAGCCCATTCTGTTCATTCCCAGGCTGTTACCCAGAAAGCACCTGGAAAATTCTGGAGGACCCAGAGAAATGTTACCATTACTCTCATAGCTATCTGCAGTGCAAATATACTCATGTATGAGCATCCAACATCTCCCTTACAACTGATGGTAAACAAAATCAGACCCCTCCAATCAGCAGGGTTCATGTACAATTACAGATGAGGAATATCCTGGGGACAGTGGGTGCTTGCTACAGATCATCTACAGGGTTGCTGCACTCACTGCATTTGCATCTGTGCCCCCTGCAGCACTACTCTTAATTATCTTACTGTACTCTGCCTCTGCCCATTTTAGTCAAGAGAGCTCAAGAGGTGTGAGTTTTGTTTCTCTTCTTCAGATATGAGATAGATTTCTTTGTTTTTTTTGTTTTTTGTTTTTTGGTTTTTTTTTGTTCCCTTGAATATAACCATCTCTGAGAGACCCCCCAATTATCGCCTGTTCCAGACTCAGCTTATCCTTTTTCACCCCTTGCCTTTTGGTGACGAGCTTTATTTCTTTGAATTTTATTAAGAGTGTTTTTTAATTATGTTGTTATTGCATTTTAATCATGGTTTTATTGCCTCTAACTGCACCTTGAGCATAGTACAAATATTATCATAGCTGTTCAATGTTTAAATGATACTATGTCTGCTACGATAAAATATGTCATTACTAAATGTGTCAGGAACAGCCACGCTTCTTTTTTTTGCATGGTCTTTCGTTCTGTAGCAAATATGCTTAAGAGCCCTCTGCTTTGCTGTTCTGTGCAGAGAACTAGGATATTATTCTTTTTCTGTTGTTTATTAAGAGGAAGAAAGAAAGAAAGAAAAAAAAAAGTGAGAAAAATCACAGCCTCTGGCTTAGTTGCTCAGCTAATATAAAATGGCAGAGTGTTATTAAAATCAGTGAGAACCAGAGCAGCTTGGTCTACACAAGGTATCTAGACAAGGTATCTAGTGATACAAACATATCATATAAAATACACCATTTCTGGAGTAATAATACAGCTAGAAATTTCCAATGACCTCCCAGTTTTTAGGCTGATTCACTTACAAATTATAGAACTGAATGAAGGGCACGACAGCAGGTCTGGAACTTCATCCTGTGTAGGTGTGTATTATCTTTCTCTGGGTGGAATTCTGGTAAACTCCTGTTATATTTATTGGGTCCCTTAGGACTTCAAACCATATTTGTAGATATGTGGGTTTTCTTTAGAAATAACATATGAATACCATGTTCTTGGTACCTACTGTTTTTCACTATAGCATTTTCAGAGTCACTCTTCTAGTCAAAGAAAGAAGCAGATGATAATAGATATTTAATTGGGCAACAGAAATACTGGATATAGTGTGATGCATATGCATAACCTCATGAGGGGCTATGCTAAGTGCATCACTACTTTATGCAAGGTTAGGAAATGGGTAGGGGTCTGTGTGGCCTCAGTATCTTGCCTTTACACTCTTTATTTGAGGATCAGGGCCTCACTGGATCTTGTGTTTAATGAATTCCTCACTAGAATGAGGGCCATCACGATGTAAACATTTTGATCAACAGCACAAAAAGTGACCATACACAGAACCACATGAGCACATGAGACCACAGCATGGCAGTGGCAACTCCCTGCTGCACAAAAGACAAATTACAAGCACATTTTTTTTCCAGGAAACATGTCCCTGGTGCTGTGCAGATTTCTTTTTTTCCTAAAGCCTGTGTTTGAATTTTTTGTTCAGTTTTGTTATCATGGGGAGAGCATCTCAGATTTCAGAAAATCTAATTAAAAGCCAAATTCTATTTCCTTTTTTTTTTTTTTTTTTTTTTTTTTTTGAGGATTATTGAAATTATTGCATTATTGCAATGACTGAAACAGCCATCAGTCTGTAAGTCCTGAAATCATTATCCTTTACTGCAAGGCTACAGAGCATCAGTATTTCAGTTAATGTCTAAGAAAGGAATCTGCGTGGATCAAGGTAAAGGGCAACTCCATCTTTATATAATGGAGAGGAAATAGTATCAGAATCAAGGAAAAAGCAATCTTGCAAGGCTAACACTGCTAATGGTTGTAGCTGGGTGTGCCTGTTACCTGGACTCCAGTGTCTGGTGAGACACTGGAACAGATTTCGCAGCAAGGCTGTGAAGGCCCCCCTTTCTGGAAGCGTTCTAGGCCAGGATGGATGGGGCTGTGAGCAACCTGGTCTAGATGGAGGTGTCCTTGCCTACAGCAGTGGGTTGGAACTGGATGATCTTAAAGGTCCCCTCCAACCCAAACCATTCTATGATACTTTTCTCATTAAGTTTACTATATGTTTCATTTCTCGCTCTCCATTTTTCACAAGATTTACAATATGACATCACAATAAAATATATACTAAGGAACAAAAACATAATTCTTCTTCAAAACTGAAAGTCAAAATATTGCCTTTCAGCTCTGTTAAAATAGATTCCCTTGAATTTTCTTGGTAAATAAACTTTCTAGAGCTTCAAAAGAAACAAAAAATTGGTGTCAAAGAATGCTTATGAGGACAGTGTTGTAGGTTATTTTAGATGTGTCAGGATTTTAAACATACTCTTAACTGTCTTCTGCACTGAAATGGAGAGAGAGGTGAAACCTTCTGTAGAACTCTTTGTCTTTCCACCTGTTTATGAAGTATTCCTCATCAATTCTGTCCTTATTCACCCTGCACTTGGTTATGATTCTCATGAGTTATTTTTTTTACTGAAAGATATTTAATAAGTCATGGACAAATACAGTTCTTCGGTAGCGCTGCTTGTGATGATGAATGTCAAAATCTGACTAAGTGTCTGTGTACCACTATTCCCCTTTCACTGCTGATTTTTTTTTTTTTAATCTAAGGAACATTCACAGTGATTTCAAAATACAGTTTCAGCAGCCATAAAAAGTTACATCCTTTTTGAAATTTAAATTAAAAGCATTTACCAAGGGATCATGACTTGATGCCAGCTAATAATTATATGAAGTAATCAAGGATCGTGCTCTAAAACTCCAGCACTAGGAGGAACAGAAGTTGTTGTTGTTGTTGTTGTTGTGCTTTTTTGTTTGTTTGTTTTTTGTTGTTTTTGGTTTTTTGTGTTTTGTTTTGTTGGTTTTTTGTTTGTTTGTTTGTTTGTTTTGCTTTTGCATTTTACATAATTATCTATCTTCATTACAAAGAGATTTTTCAAACCTCTTCTCCAGTAAATATATCAAATACTGTTTGCAGGGCAACATGGGGTGGCCATTCCTGTGTGTTTTCATATGACTCTATACCATAGGACACATGGTGAATCCATGGGAGAGATGATTGAAGAGCAGTTCACAGACGGGAGATGACAATGGCTCATCATGGGTTCTATTTTGGGAATTGGTGGGACTGTGTGCGTAGTGTTTCAAGGTCACCCAGTAATATCCGTTTCATTAGCCCCTTCTGGCTTGATACTTGTTATTAGCAGGAGATTCACTTTATACTCGCAGTCACTATGCCAGCATGGTTCATTACTCCCCTTCCTGAGATATGATTTAGCCCTGGCATAGAAACCTTACTTGAACAGTTTAAGAGGTGCATATGGCTCAAGGGCCACATGTTGCTGACTTCTGATTTAAGACCATGAAATGAGACTTAGGCTTGATGGTCTCAGAATACTTCCTCCTTAACTTGTATCTGCAGGTTGCTTTGTAGCACATCTTTGATGCAAATTATTTCTTTCAGCAAAATTAACAGTTGTTCAGAACAAATCCCATATGAGGAGACTTGATTTCCTTTTTATTTTCTATGGATCATGGTCTCCTTGGTTATGATAGTTTGGATATATCAGTTATTGATATAGGTGAGTCCAGTATCTAGTGATGCTAAAGAGGAGGTGATGAACAAATCCAAAAATCGATCACTGCTTCCTCTATTGGAGTTTCAAAAGAGGTAGATTCTCTAATCTATCCAATTCATTGAAGATACTCTGGAAATCCTAACTCTGGTAGTGGATGCTAGATTCTCATGTGGAAAAACAGTACTGTTCTCTTAAAGGCGTAACAACTGTCTTCACAGTTCACTGGCCAGTAGACAATGCATAGGCAAATTTGTGCTCTTAAATTATGCTACCAAATATATATATATGTATTTTTTCTATAATCTGACTTGCAAAGTCACTTATTCTGAGTACAGTTTATCTAGGATAGATCATGTAGCTGTGGAGACTCAAGGATGTTTAATTGGCTTTGCTCCATTCTTGGCTGTTAATCCAAACCTATGTACTTCATGTGAGAATTACTCTTAATATCTTGGGTTTTTCCAAAGGGACAGTAATAATAAGTTCTTGTTTAAGAAATCCCTGTCTGAATAACAAAGCATGGAAGCTCAAGCTACAGTGAACAGTTACGCCTTTTCTTTTGTGTGACATCTACCACCAGGATGGAATAGTAATAACCTCTTTTGGTAACATTACTACTACAATTGCATCAGGAATACTGATATTAATGATGCTCCTTTCTGATTTTCCAGTGTATGTGTTCATAATGCAATAGATACAACTCTCTTGGTTCCCCAGGATTAGGAATCAGAAAGCATTATGTCACCAGCATGGGGCAGACTGATGACAGCATCCACTTTGCTTCCAATGATAGCATATCAAGTTTGTTAGTGGCACAGTTCTTTTATTGCTAGTCCTTAACTGCTACCTGAATTGGTCTGGTCTTAAAACTGTAGGCACAATACTTCTGACATAGCAGCTCAGTTGGGAAAGTTACTTAAAAAAGCAGGTGTCTAGCATGGATGACTTGGATATATCATGTTGAATACATTTATCCAGAGATGTTAGGAAATTCTGGGCTTGTTCTGCGTTTTAATGGGAGACATCTGTGGGCTAAAGCTGAGGATGCTTAGGCAAGCATTTCCATACAAAATTCAGAATCTCATTTTGGCACCCTTGGTGCATTGATTGATAGAAAGGAATTTCTTGATAGAATGTTGAGTCCTTCGCTTTATTGTACTGAAGGAATAGATTTTGTCTTCAGACAATTAGAAGTGGAACTGTTTAGTAGTCTACATTTAAAACAATGCCTAAAAAGCATTGTTTATATAAAAAGAAAATTGCAAGAACATAAGTAACCAAGAAATTAGCCAGAGCAGGTTGCTAGAATTAAGTCAATGCAGTCAAGTCCAAGAGTATACTTTTAATCTCAGGAGCAACCATATGCCTAATTGTATAGCAAAACAACATAACATCAGGATCTGTTAGTAGCAGACGTATGTTGTATCATGCCTTGAATGAAGTATGTTGCTTACTGAATAAATATAGAGGCACACTCCAAGCTGCAAACAGTGCACACTGCAGCCAGTAGAGTGGGAAATCACGGAACTGCTCAGAAGGTGGTCAGTGAGGGACTAGAGACTGTCCTGAGACAGAGAGGGGATATACAGAGGTTATAAAGATGTTTAGTGTGGATAAATGTTTGTTGTCAGATCAGATGGCCCGAGTCATGACATACACCAATATGGTTAAATCATGCTTCCTTTATTTCCTGAAAAGCTGTACTTTTATAGCAAACAGATGAGGGATCTCAATAATCGCATGCACTCATTGGTGGAAAGCTTCTACAATAACAACCCTGAGCCCCTCCTCCATGCACTCAGAAGTTCCACAAACTGCATCCCTGCATCCTGGAGATGTAAACATTTTTGTTTGCAACATTGACTTAGTTCCTCTAATCAGTCACTGAAGGTCAGTCCAATGACACAGTTATGGAAGGTCTTTATAGTCCTCAGTCTGGTATCTTGGGATGCTCAGCTGAAGGAGATCGCGTCCCTTTTGTTCCAAAAATCCCTCAACAAATGTTGGTGTCTAGGAGACAACTGAGAACATTATTGGGTAAAATGATGGAAAATTGCTTAAAGAAGCTTGAGACGAGTGTGGAAAACCTGCTAATTGTTAAAGAAGCTTCTGGAAAAAGGGCTTTTTCACCTTTTCTACTGGGTGGTACTGTCACCTACTTCGGTTTTTTAATTTGTCCTGAAGAGTGACAACCATCTTGCTTCTTTTTTGAAAGCTTTCATAAGAGTCCCTAATGGCCAGAAACCTCAATTGCAAGCAGTTGTTGCAAATGAACTGGGTATAAACTTAAATATAAATGTTTTTAAAATTATCAGATGTATGCTTTTTGGTCAGTCTTGAGTGCCGGTCTTCAGTCTTAACTATTGGTATAATTCTTTGTAACCTCATTTCAGCTGTGTAAATTAAAATGTCAGTCATGAAATAGACATGTTTTTTAAGTGGCTATTTTAATTTTTATTTTTAAATGAAACACAGAAATCCTGACTGGGAATAAAGAAATATATTTTGTTTTCATCCTTATCCTAGGTTGCTTAAATAAGACTTTAGCATCACAATTTTTGACAGGTCTTTTTGAAAATCCCATTGTGACTAGTTTTATCTCAGCCAAATTAATTCCTGGAGTAATTTAGTTTGATTCATTAAGGATTTGATCCTTGTGAGAATTTTTTTTGACATGTCCATTGCCGTAGAGACATAAACATAGAAGTAAGTGTTTGGAGACATTTGGTCACCTAGAAATTAAAATAAATTTTGTCATTAGTAGTGATACGATTGTTTTCATAAGCATTTAATTATTTATGCAACACTGTCACGATGCTTTAACGAGATGGGAATTTTATATCTCTGCCTTTTAAGATGGGTCTTTTTCACTTGGACTTCTGGAGCAGAGCATTTTCTAGCCCTAGGAACAAGGCATACACTCTATGTTAACCAGCTAATGTGTTTGAAAATAAATAAATAAATAAATAAATAAAATTATCATTTATTTATTTGTGATCTCTTTTTTGCCTTTCTCTAGGAGAAGAGATTGCTGTCATACTGGAGTCTAGCTGGACTCAATGATCTCTTGAAGTCCCTTTCAACCCCTGCAATTCTTTTTGGGTAGGTAAGCTCACACCCAAATAATAAGCTTGATGCATCACTGTTATCGATGTGATGCTCACAGTTCTGCTACATTCAGAAGGTATCCCAGCAAGTCAGCACAAACGCAAACACACAATAAGAATGTCTGTCTAACACATTTATTTCTTTTTTATTCTTTTAAATTATATTGCCTATAGAAGACACCAGAGAGGATGTGCATACTGATCTGCGTCTATGATTAACTGCTGAGATTTCTGCTAAAAACACATCAGAAAAACAAGTATTCCCTGATAAAAGCCCTTTCCCCTCATTATTTCCTCAGTTTCTTTATGTTCTTTTGGTAGACACGAACTGAAATTACTTATTGAAAATTGTTTAAAAAAGATAGCAAATCTCTTTTCTTATAGAAAAAAAGTTTTCAAAGCCGTGAGAGATCACTGTGACCACCTAGCTCTACTTTCTGCAAAGTACAGCACACAGGATTCGGCCTTTTTGACCCTGTAGGGATTCCAAAAATCAGTATTGGACTAAGGTTTAGCTTTCATAGAATCATAGAATTACTCAGGTTGGAAAAGACCTTAAAGAGCATCAAGTCCAACCACAACCTACCCATACTACCTGAACTCAACAACAATCATCTGCTAAATCATATCCCTGAGCACCACATCTAAATGGTTTTTAAACACATCCAGGGCTGGTGACTCAACCACCTCCCTGGGTGGCCTATTCCAGTGCTGAACAACCCTTTCTGTAAAGTTTTTCCTGATACCCAATCTAAACTTACCCTGGTGCAACTTGAGGCCATTTCCCCTCATCCTGTCACCTGTCATCAGTGAGAAGAGACCATCTCCGCTTTCATTGTAAGCACCTTTCAGATAATGGAAGAGCAATCAGGTCTCCCCTCAGCCTCTTTTTCCCTACACTAAACAGCCCCAGTTCCTTCAGTCTCTCCTCATAGGCCATATTCTCCAAGCCCTTCACAAGCCTCATTGCTCTTTGCTGGACCTGCTCCAGCACCTCCATGTCCTTTCAATACTGAGCTGCCCAAAACTGAACACAATACTCGAAGTGGGCCTCACCAATGCTGAGTACAGGGGCAGGATGACTTCCCTAGGCCTTCTCACCACACCATTCTTGATACAAGCCAGGATGCCACTGGCCTTCTTGGCCACCTGGGCACACTGCTGGCTCATATCATCTGACTGTCCATCAGTACAACAAGGTCCCTCTCCATCAGGCAGCTTTCCAACCGCTCTTCCCCAAGCCTGTAGGGTTCCCTGGAGTTGTTGTGACCAAATAGCAGGACTCAACAAATAGCCCTATTGAAACTCGTACAGTTTGCTTTGGCCCATCAATCCAGTCTGTCCAGGTCCCTCTGTAGTGTCTTTTTACCCTCTGGCGGATCAGCAGTCCCTCCAAACTTACTTACATAAAGCTTGTCTTGGTTTAGATATATCTGATAAAGTATCCACTACTTAATCTCACAATTTATTTAATTTGTTTCATTATTCATTTTGCTAGAAAGTTGTGCCTAATTAGTAGTGTCAGATTCACTCATTGTTTTGGAGATAAATGCTGTTATGTATCTTTCAGTATCTAAAGGGGCCTAATATGAAGGAAATGGTTTCATACTAAAATTGGACTGAATACATAGAAAAAGTGTTTTACAATAAGAGTAGTGAGGTGCTGGAACAGGTTGTCTAATCCCTGGAGAAATTCAAAGTCTGTCTGGAGAGGGCTCTGAGCTCCTGGTCGAGCTGTAGGTGTCCTTGTTCACTGCAGGGGAGTTCGGACAGATGACTTTTAAGTGTCCCTTCCAGCTCAAACAATTCCATGATTCTCTTATTCTGTGTTTTTTTACTATGTGTCTGTCTTCCCTTAGAATCTGAAGAGTTAATTTGAAATTGTCTGTTGTTACTGTGCAGCAGATTATCCATTCAGGTTGGGATTTATGGAGATCCTGTGGGGTGCTGGTTTGTATTAATTAGCGTGGGAGTCAGAATTGAGAGAAAACCACGGGATCTGCCCATTCAGCTGCTGGAATAGAAAGTTCCTTTTTCTCATATTAATGCTGAGTTTCTCCACTCTTGGAGGCTCTACCATTACTAAGTCATAAAAAGCTGATGCTTCCTTTGTCATAGGCTGAAATCCTGTGAAAACAGTTCTTTTGGCAGATTTGCAGCCCACCAAAACAGCTTTCTTGTGTAACTGCCTGCTTACCTGCTGTGCTGGGGGGGGAGGAGGTAAAAATAAGGTCACAGATGGGCCACAAACAATGGACTTTTTGAATGGCAGCATCTACCTGTTCCTAGAACATGTGTTTAAGAGCCCAAATGGGGAAAATTTCTTTTCCAAACCAAAGGGAAAATATTTTATAGGCAATTGTGCACAATCTAAGATCCCAAAGGGAGTAATTGAGTTATACAAATCAGAGAATAAACGTATTTTTCAGACTATAGTTTAACAGCAAAAGCGAGAAGGAGAAATCACTTTTTCCATAGTTGAAAACCAATGTGTATTTCAGGCAGCTCCTTTGAGCATGGGGAAAAAGAATTATTTTAGTAAAAAACGGGAAGCAAAGCAGTTATATTATGAAAGTACTGATTGAAAGGCAGTAGAAAAAGACTTCATCCTGAACTGATCTAGGAGCACCACAGAGATGTCTGGGGTTCTGGTCAGCAGGTGTTCAGGACAAATCAGAGTGTTCTTGATGGAGAGAAATGTGATTCAGCCTCATTCACTTTGTTTTTCTGTATAGGGAGAATAACACATGAGGAAGCTAGGTATGAATTGTGTGGTGTCAAGAAAGATGCCACCCTCACAGGTGGAAGATGGAAGATGATTATTATCTATTTTCCAAAAACCTTTTGGGTTCTATAGCAACTCATAGTCAACCATGAGCTCTGCACTGTCATGTCAGTATTACTTCTAGTCTATTTTCTGGTATGCATACAAGCATCCTGCTATATTTGTCTTGCTCCTTGAAGTGCTGCATGTAAAGCACTAATTGGCAATGGAAGCAACTATTGCCATGCTGTTATTTACACTGTTCATATCTGACCATGTCTCCTGGTGTCATCTTTGTCTATGAGAACAGAGGTGACCCTTTTGTCTTGGCTAGTCCTTGAGATAACGCCGAGACTTAATCATCAGTTCCTTTCCTGTCACAACAGCTGCTGCACTGCAGTCTTAATAAAACTGCTCCATAGTGATATATGTATGCCCAAGACATAATCAGAGCCTCTACTGCGCGAAGTTTCATTGCCAGAGGGGTTTCTTCACTAGAAGAACTATCACTACCCTTGTGATGGTTGGAATCATGCTTACCATTCATGGCACCTGCCAATGATAATTCAGCAGCTCCTGCTGATGAGACTAAAGTCAGGTCCTAGATGGTTAATAATAGGGCCACTGCAGCTGCAAGGAGTGGGCACGGCAGAAGATTCAGGTGTACAAAATTATTTACAGAAAAATTGCTCAGACAATTCAGATGGTGAGTAGGAGGTAGATAATGCAGTGACTGGCACTGGTAATGCACCAATCAGATATTAGAAGCTAAACTAACCTGCATTTTCTCTATTTGTGTTTACCAGTAAATTGCAGTTAGTATTGCTATAGATCTATTTACATTAGACTTATTTCAAGCTGTAAATGCTTATCATCTGATTACTATTCATGGGTTATCAACTGGTGTGTTAATTTAACTGTAAAGAAAAGGCAAGTGAGTTGTAGTGATGAGACTGATGTGGGTAGAAAATCTAATGGAGAAAGGCAGATGTAGGGTAAAAGTTTTACCAGTGGTTCACTAAGTAGAGCAGCACTTGGCATAAACACACTGTCATGGAATTCTTTGGCAGTGTTTGTGATTTCAGGTGAGTTACATTTCCCCTAACTACTGTTTATTGCAGTCTTTGCTTCACAGGGCCTGGAATTCACCTTTTCCCACTGTCCTCTCTGTCTATGGACTGCATCTCCTATTGGCTGTGGGAACATGATTTTGAGTCAGTATTTTTTCTGAGAACCAAGAAGATGCTTAGAACTACTTCTGTGGTCTGATCTGAATTGCACCTCTTTCTCTTGTTTGTGAAATGGAAGAACATTAACCTTCTCTTCAGACTGGAATTCTCATAATCACTCCTGAAAAATGCCCCAAATGAAACAAATACCCTTCCCCCTAATCCAAAGACTGTATGTACTCATTCGATTTAATGAGAAAATATTTCTGCTACTGGCCCTTGTAGACCAGAACAGATGAAAACAGCATAATGCTATCTAAGCGTGATGCTAACAGAACACATTTATTTATGTCTGCTCATTAATTTCACTCTTGTAATGCAGCCAATTTCTCCTCCAGTTTCTGAATAGGAAGAGTGTGGGTTTTCATTCATCTAACAATGATTTTATGACTCTCAGAATGCCATATAGTGAGGTCTTAGATGATAAACGTGTCTGCCTGCCTTCTTTGGAGGTTTGAGTTCCTGGACACACAGAAATAGAGAGAACCCAGTGGAGAAATAAACTTGAATGGTTGAGCTTTGGGTATAGACAATGGACTGGGAGCTCGCTTGGACTGAATATATGTCTGCTTCACGATTTCTGATACTATTTTGGCACCTAACAATGACTGGCTAGTGAAATCAGAGTAAAATTTCACCAGTCCAGAGAAAACTTAATGCATATTCAAAGAATCACAGAATCACAAGGTTGGAAAGGACCAATAAGATCATCTATTCCAACCGTCCGCCCTCCACCATACCTACAGAAACCCCTAAACCATATCTCCTAGCTCCCTATCCAGTCTCTTCTTGAACACTGCCAGTGATGGCAAGTCCACCACCTCCCTGGGCAGGCTATTCCAGTGCCTGACCACTCTGAGAAAAAATGTTCCTACATATGTCCAGCCTAAACGTCTTCTGATACAACTTGTTTCACTTCCTCGGGTCCTGTCTGTTGCCTGGCAGAAGAGGCCAAGCTCCTCCTCATCGCAACCTCCCCTCAAGAAGTTGTAGAGTGCAATGAGTTCTCCCCTGAGCCTCCTCTTCTCAAGGCTAAACAAACCCAGCTCCCCGAGCCGCTCCTCATAAGACTTGTGCTCCAGACCCCTCACAAGTTTTGTTACCCTTCTCTGGACACGTTCCAGAGCCTCAATGTCTTTCTTGTAGTAAGGAGCCCAAAACTGAATACAATACTTGGAGATGTGGCCTCACCAGAGCTGAGTACAGAGGGATGATCACCTCTCTGCTCCTGCTGGCCACACTATTTCTTATACGGGCCAGGATGCTGTTGGCCTTCTTGGCCACCTGGGCACGTTGTTGGCTCATGTTCAGCCCAGCATCGACCAACACCCCCAGGTCCCTTTTCTCTTCACAGTCATCCAGACACTCTGCCCCAATCCTATAGTGCTGCATGGGGTTATTGTGGCCAAAGTGCAGGACCCGGCACTTGGCCTTGTTGAACCACATCCCGTTAACCTCAAAGAAAGGCTATAGAAGAACTGTTAGATTTTCTTCACATATTTGAAGACTGCCAAAGGCCTTGATCTGACCTCTTATGCATTAAGTACATTTTAGCCAAGTATTTTACTGCTGAATCAGTGGTAAAAGGGTAAAGCACCTTCTAAAGCATATTTTCCATAAAAGAAACAAAATATGTAAATCTGGTACCCGTCATAGCCTGTTCCAATGGCTAACCGCACCCACAGTTCTTTATTTCTCATTTGAATTTGTCTGGCTTTAACTCCCATCCAATGATTCCTGTTATGACTTTCTCTGCTAGATTGGTTTAATTTTACTTCCCACACCCTGTTCCTTTCAGATTTATTGGCCAAGATCTTCTGGAAATTAAATAAAAGCAACAACAAACTGAAAAGAGAGAGGGAAAAAGGAAAGGAAAAAAAAGAAAAAAGGATAAAGAAAGAAAGAAAAAAGCACAAAGAAAGGAAGGAAGAAAAGGGAGTCTTTCTGATGTATAATTCATTGAATCATCATGCTAGCATTTTTAGTTGTCAAAATTAAGGGTTAGTGTCATGTATCATGATTAACAATGCTAAGGAAAGAATAATAAATGTGTGTCATATCTCTCATTTGCTGTATGTCTTTATAGTGCCCATTTGAGTTTTACTCAGGGTGGTTGTCTTCTAAGTACTCATATGAAACTGTAGCAATGTAAACTTATTGATAAATGCTTCTGAGATTAACTCATATTATCTGTGCATTTATAAATATTTTTCATACTCTTGTTGTTTGCTCTTTTTTTTTTTTTTTTTTCTTTTTTTTTTTTTTTTTTCTTTTCTTTCCTAAAAGCAAAATATTTTTGAATCCCCAAAATAATCTGTCCTGAAAAAATTTCTGTGCAGGGCAGATTAAGAAGAACTCACAATGTTTTAAATGTGTGTTCTACACTAGTCCTAAGTTCACTTGCCTGATCTTTCCCTTAGATTGTAGGTTTCTTACACATGACTCATTTTCCTTGAGTACTCAGGACTCAGTACATCTTGTGTTCTCAGTACCCTGAGAATTCTGATAACACTAGTTGAGAATAACCATCTTCTCTTGGTCTTTCACCCAAGTGTTTTGGTGGAAGGACACAACAGGAAAACTGTCAAGTACCTTTGTGTGTAATAATTTAAGTTGCTCAGGTACTGGAAGAGACTGTGAGATAAACTGTGTATTTTGCTACTGTCATGTACATAAGCAACCATATGCACTTGAAAGAAGAGTCCAATGACAATGGCTCTGTTATCTTTGAAAGCCTCTAATGAGCTCCATATGTCTAGCAATCTGCAGCACGAATTTGTGGCAGAAATTAAAATATGGCTTTTTTTTTTTTTTTTTTTTTTTTCTCTCAAGGACTCATTGGTTTATTACTCTGGACCATGTTCTGAACATTGTTAGGACACTGAGAAGTGTATGTCTCTGGACAATGTAGTTATATCCACAACTTAGTCCTGGGTTTTCAGGGTTAGGTAACAGGTTTTATTAATCTGATCACTGGGGAAAATAGAAGAGGTGTCAGGAGCACACACTCCTCTGCCAAAAATGTGACTATTTTTTCCCAACCAGTATTAGTTGCCTTAATAAAAGATAGACTTTCTCTTTGCAAAAATTCTTTGTCCTGTACCTTCACATTGTTATTGCTGTAGTAATAAAGGTATCAGAGAAAAGAACTGAGAATGTTGCATAAAGTCATTCTTATAATGCTGTAAACATCTAGTCTGGCATAAAAATAGAATGATGGTGTCATTACTAGTGACAAGTTTAGACCAATGACTCCGGTTTTAGTTTCTGTGTGCATTTTTTGCAAGACTTTGCATTTGGAACTCATCTACAATCATAAGGTAGAATTATATTTTGCATATCTTACAGTACTGTCATGAATAGCAAGCTGTGTGTGATTGCTGGCTTAGAGTGGGTTATTTCTGCACTGCACCAATCTATCTGGAATTTGATACAGCAGTTACTGGTGATGTCTTTCCCATTGGCAGCAAAGGTTCATTGTTGCTCCAGCCACCTTCAATCACAGCATCATAAGTTCAGGCTTCAGGAATATTAAAGGATTCTCACAAAAGAAGACTTTGATGAATTCAGTGATGCATTAAGGACAGGTTGATGCCGTGCTCAGAAAATGATCTGTAGCTCTGCAGCTGAGAAGTGATGAAAAGGAACAATCAAGCCCTCTTCATGATGCTTTGTCCTTGCAACACCGCTGTATTTCAGGTCCCTCACCCTCACGGCTTGGCCAAAGGCACAAACAATGCAAGGTTAACAAAGGATGATGCCCATTGGTCTAGAAGAATCTTTGGTTCCTTCAGGCACATAAAAGATGACAGATATTCAAGGTACTGGTTTCATTGCAATGGTAGTAGCAGCACATTTTTCCCCGTGTTTTTCACAGTAGAGAAACTGGTGATTGCTTGGACATTTAGCTTCAGCCAAAGGCTAAGTGACCCCTTCTGCTTCTTGTCAATAGGGTGAAATAACCCCAATTTGTTTTATAGCAGAAATCGCCTTGAGATTATTTAATGAAGGTATTATTATCATTATTATGAAGTGAATGGGAAAAGTGTTTGGATAATTGGCAGAAGAGAAAATGAGAACAGCGAACAGTTACAACTCTGAGGCCCCTTGGCAACAGATACCTTCTTAAGTGTGTCTGAAACAGGCAGCTTCCTCTAGAAGTGTACTTATGAATTAAAATGCACAGGAATTGAGAAACAGAAATAACAAGTTTCTTGATTTCTACCCCTCCCACTAACTAAATGCACATTTACTGCTAATTAACTTAGAGATATGGAACACATTACCTGGCACAAATTCATCTTCTACTATTTGTTAAGCTGAGTGAAAAAGAAGTAAATCTTCCTGTTTGGTTTATCATGTCCTTTTGTTCCTTGCTGTATTGTATTTTCTTTTCTGTCTTTTTTTTTCCCCTTTCAACATTTTTCTTTTAAAACCAGTAGATTTTAGAGCAAGAAAAACATGTTCAGTCTTACGAGGAGAGAATGTCTTTCTCCCACTCCATCCAAACACAGGAATGACAGACAGATCAAAAGACAGACCAAATATTTCAGGGTAAATACTTAAAGATGTCTCTGGTCCTATCTCTGTACATTCACCTCCACACTCAAAAGGTGTTTAAATGCTCCAGGAAGATGGGAGACTTGTGGGTCTTTTTTGCCCCGCTGGTACTTGACATCGTGACATAGAACCAGTTATCCCCTCAGAATGCTGAGGACAGTTTTCTCTTGATGCTCCTGATGCTATCCTCTATCCAGAGGTGCTCTAGAGGTGATACTGAGTTTCCTCATCCAATCATATTATCATGCTTTTGATGTTTTATTTTTCTTTTCAACTTCAATGTTATTTGACTTTTAAACACAAAGTTCAGACACTATTTTTTCCCCCTCTTTTTTTTTTTTTTTTTTTTTTTTTTTTCCCCACCACTCCTTATGATATACCACGTAGCCTCTACCTGTTTTGCCATCCATGAGGGCACAGAGCTCCCCCAGGTCCCACATAATGTCAGCCAGCCTGGTGCAGTTTTCTCAGATGCCATCCCACAGGATCTAACATGAACCATTGATGCCAGTTTAGACAACTGAGTTTCATCCCATGTGTCCTTCTGGCATCAAATAGTTATTCTCTCCAAATGCTCCTGTTAGTTTTCTCACTGATGTCTTCAGAGACAAAAGTTTTCTATAGAAAGAAAAAGCAACCTGATCTCAGTATTTCTTCTTATAAGAAAATATATATTTTACTCTAGTTGGGGGTACTGTTTATAAATTGGAGGTGGTGAGGCACCTTGCATGCAGAACAGTTATTCATTCCTTTCCGCCTCCTGCTTTTGCTTTTTTGTGAGGTATTCAGAGAGCCTTTGTTTTTGAGAGTTACTTGTTATTATGTTTCTAGCTGAAACACCAGAATGAAGGGCAGTAAATTCTGACTGTTGTAATTAGACAGGAAGTGTGATCAAATGTCCCTCAAAAGGGACTGAAGCGCCGCATGGTAGCTGCTGAAATGACTGCTAGCAAAGGCAATTTTCTACTTCACGTTCCTTTTCTCCATTCTTATTCATTTATAGAGATTGTAAGTTCTTAGCATGTTCCTGTGAATCTACGCAAAGTCTCATAGTACAGTGCTTCAGTCTCAGTTGGAGCTTGTAAAGATTCTTGTCAGAACATATAATAAATACTTATAAACAAATGATAATAAATTCTAATAGCAGTTAGTGCCACATGAGGATATCACAGAGGCACTGATTGTTCTTTCATTACACTGAGAAACAGAAACACTCAGGCAATCAACATAGCGAGTTCAAGGCTTGGCCATCAACACTAATAATGTCACTTGTCAAACCTAAGTAGAAAGCTGCCAGAGGAGGAGGAAAGGGTGAATAGCAACAACCCACCTTTAAAGCAACTCAGCAGGATGCAGACAAGATCTCTATTCCATGTGAAAATTTCAGAATGTTTCTTTCTTTTTTCTTTTTCTTTTTTTTTCTTTTTTTCTTTTTCTTTTGCTTTCTTTCTCTTTTTCTTTTCAGAGAATAAACCACCTCTAAAATTAACCACAAATGCCACAACCCTCTTGGTTCTCATTTGCTTCCTGAAGTCTGATCACAGGAATAAAGTATGAGAGCATGAAGAAGCTCTCCAGTCAAGCTGAAAGAGGAGGAGTTGACAAGCCAGGGAAATGTTCTCCTGTAACCTTGAACTTGTATTCACTTCCCTCTGAAAACAAGATGTCTCAAGGCAGACAGGGGTGGAGGTGAAGTACTTCACAACATCAATACCATGTTATAAATACCTCAGAACTGTGGTAGCCCGAAGGTTTTGTGGACTCCATGGAATTTAAAATCAACATAAACTAGAGTATTTTCTTTTTACACTAATATATATATACATTTATATAAAATCTATGTTCAGCTTGTTGCATTTATAAATGGTTGGAAAAACAAGGCTACATGAAGGAATGACTCCTGTTTGGTGATTCACTGCTTCAGCTAATGGAGAGTTGAGCCAATAATCTGGATGATACTCTAGAGAACTACAGTAGGGCACTGAGGAGATATATTCAATTCTTGGCACATCCACAAACTGTATAATACTGGACAAGTCAGTAAGTCTGATTTGTTCCTCAGTATATCCTCTCTGAAATGGACACACTCCTTATCTACTTTACAGCATAGCTGTGGAAATAAAAATCATTTAAGTCCACTAAAAATGATTTGCACAGGCAAGATGACTTCTTACAGTCCATGTCACTCAGACATCCTTTCAATTATCAGATGGAAGAAAAGGAGGAAAAGGAGATATGACCCTGAAACTTGCTCGCTCCACCCTTTACATGCTCTGTGGTGTTCAGCACATGATAGAGTGCTTGGAAAGCCAGGGTAATTCTGGAAATCTAGTGAAGAACTTGTGTGAAGATGTGAGTAAACACTTGGTAAGGGTTTGAATCTTTTGGTATTTTCTTGGAACCATCCTGAGAGAAAAAACAAATAAATGCATAAATCATGAGCTTCTATGATGGAAAAACAAATGGAAAGAGACATGAACTTCAGGAGAGCTTGGAAAGAACAGATGCAGGTGAGAGTCATGCAAAGGCAAGGAAGCACTAAATAATATGAAACAATACACTAACTAAACAATACTAAACAAGACAAGGAATGCTGAAGGTGATGGGACCCTATTCTAAGATAAAGCAAATAATATTCTGTGGCTACTTTCTTCTTTTAAAAAAATATATCAATAAGCAAACACAATTTTACACTGCTATAGCCAGGCACCGTATCCAGGTCTCCCAAGACCCAGATCCACATCCAGTCATTAAGCTATGTTTTCACTTGTTCATAAAATCATTTTTCTCTAATCATCGTGACTTAAAATGATGTTTCTAAACAAACGTGTTTTTTAAGCAGAGGAAATGATGAGAGTGATCAAAGTTGCAATGTAGTAAGTTAGTTCTTTTGCCTGCTGAGGTGCTACATAGTCCAGGAATGGGCATCCAGAATAATTTCAATGGTTGATCAACTTCACAGAATTTTCAAAGTTGCTGTAAATGGCCTCAAAAGTGAAGCTTTGATTTAGGAGATGCATGGGCATTTTTAATTACAGAGGAAAGAAAGAAGAGAATAAGAACAAAAGCCAATACGCTGCCTTTTCTCTACATTCATTTCCCATAGTAGAGACCCCTGAAAAATATGAGTTAATGTCTGTCTGCTGTTCTTATGACAGTGCCGCACAGAAGGCATGTGATAGGAAAATTGAGACAGGTGTCTAACACAGACCTGCTGCAGATGAAGAGTGGTTAATAAGCAGGGTGCTAACGTACGTCATTCAGATCCATGTAATGAGACCAGACAGTTTATTGAATACAGGATGAAAATAAAGGCTTCACAATCCTAGGCATCAAAAATGAAAGAGAAATGTAAAAAAAAAAAAAAAAAAAAAAAAAAAAAAAAAAAAGACTGTGAATGAGAATATATGCACAAAATCAAAATATGTGCACCCCCCTGTTGTCATGAAAAGGACTAATTAATTATCTAAGTTGTCACATTCCCAGCTATTCTGCATTCAGTACCTCATGCATTCTCACTCTATCACAGATTTGTAAGGATTTAAAGAAAAATTTAAATTAAACACCTATAATGCTGTGTCTGATATTACGGATCATGACATTTTAAGCACAAAAAGAAAAAGGAAGAAAGGTAAATTCAAGGAAGAATAAGAAAATGAAGAGAAAGTCGCGAAGATGCAAAATAAATAAATAAACCACGTAGTAAAAGGTAAGCATAGACACACAAAATCTCTTCCTGGGTTAGTGATGGTTTATAATTGAAGATAATATTTTCTTTACAGCCAACTCCATCATGTTTGAAAAGTCATGGGTGCCAGACCACGTCCATGGGTGACTGAAGAAAAGGAAATAATGTTCCCATTGTTAAGAAAGGGAAAAAGGAAGACCTGGCATATGACAGACTAGTGCCCCTTACCTCTGTTCATAGAAAGATCATGGAGAAGATTATCTTTCCATGAAGCTGTGTTAAAACATGTGTGAGATGAGGAAGTGATCCAAGATAGCCAGTGTGGCTTCACCAATCTTGTGGCCTTTTATGATGGAGTACTGGCACTGATGAATCAAAGAACAACTGATATCTTCTACCTGGACATGTGCAAGGTCTTTGACATGATCCTGAAATGCATCCTAATCTCTAAATCAGAGAGATATTAATTTGAAGGCTAGACCATTAGATGGATAAGAAATTGTTTGGGTGGTCACAGCCAGTGGGGTCCTGTGTCCAGGCCTGGGGGTCCAAATACAGAAAAAATGTGGAGCTGTTGGAGCGGGTACAGAGGAGGGCCATGAGGATGATCAGAGGGCTGAAAAACCTCTGCTCTGAGGACAGGCTAAGAGAGCTGGGCTTGGGCTGAGACCAATGGGATGAAGTTCACCAAGATCAGCTGGTGGGTCCTGCATTGTGGCCACAACAACCCCAGGAAGTGCTACAGTCCTGAATGACTATATGTGGAATGAACAGATCTGAGGCTGTTTGTTGATGCTCAGATGAATATAAGCCAGCAGTGTGCCCAGTTGGCTAAAAGGCCAATGGGATTCTGGCTTGTATCAGAAATACTGTTGGCAATGGGAGTAGGGAGGTGAACATCCCTCTGCACTCAGCACTGGTGAGGCTGTGTCTTGAGATCTGTGTTCAGTTTTGGGCCCCTTGATACAAGAAGGACATTGAGGCACTGGAGCGTGTCCAGAGAAGAACAATGAAGCTGGTGAGGAGTCTGGGGCAGAATTCTTATGAGGAGTGGCCAAGGGAACTGGTATTGTTTACTGTGGATAAGAGTCTCAAGGGAGACCTTATTGATTTCTAGAAGTACCTTAAAGGAGATTGCAGCAAAGTGGGGATTTGCCTTTTCTCGCAAAGAACTAACAATAGGACTAGGAATGGAACCCCTGAAGTTGGGAAGATTTAGGTTGACCCTCTTTCTCTGAAAGAGTAGTCAGGTGCTGATACAGACTGACTGGGGAGGTGGTTGAATCACCATCCCTGGTGGTGTTTGTGAAATGTTTAGATATTGTACTATGGGACATGGTTTAGTGGGGAAATATTGGTGATATGTGGATGGTTTGACTGAATGTTCTTCAAGGTCTTTTCCAACCTTGGTGTTTCTATGATTCTAAGGTTCTATGATTGTTCAGCCTGGGGAAGAAAAGGCTCCTGAGAGACCTTGTTAAGAGCCTTAAACTACTTCAAGGTAATTTATAAACTAGAGGGAAACTCACTTTTTGCATGATCAGATAGTGAAAAGATGAGGCAGAATGGTTGTAAACTGAAAGAATGAAGATTTAGTTTAGGTGTTAGATGGAAATTTGTCACTCAGAGTGGTGAGACACTGTCACAGGCTGCCTAGAGAAGGTGTGGATGACCCATCTGTGGAGATGCTCAAAGGCAGGCAAGACAGGGACCTGATCAGCCCTATCTGGTGCCTGATCTAGTAATGACTGACAACCTGTCCCATGGCAGGGTAGTCCTTAAAGCCCCTTTCAACTGAAGCCATTCTATAATTCTATGATTGTGTGACTGTTGTACAAAGTCTCTTAAGTTGTGAAGTCTTGCTTCAGAAACAAAGCATCAGGCAGCTGTCCTATCAAGTTATGCCTGTTTAGCTACAGGCTGAAAATCAGGTACTTCTAAAAACAGCACAACAAAACAAAAAACTTTCCTTTTACATTAGTGCTGGAATTTTATTCTGCATGAGTTATATTTTCCTTACCTCATCAGGCTTCTCCACTTATGTCCTTAGGCTGTCCCTATTTCACACTGCATTCTTGCTTACCACGTTTGCTTAACTTCTGTTGAACTCATGAACAGCTCTGCCTATGGCATGCAGTAGAGTGCAACAGCTTGTATTTCATGATGACTAACATGCAAAGACTTGCTAATTAAGGATCAAGTGAAATCAAGATAGAAACCAGCCATGGCTTTCCTTAAAAAAAAATTAAAAAAAAAAAATAATAAAATAAAATACCAAACTCACTCTCTTGGCCTTTAGTTTGCACTGACCTTGGGACAAAGACTGTCTCTATTTCTGTCACTGGAAAACAGATAATATAGTTACTAAAACTAAGATTTTTTAGAGTTTTCTGAAATGGAGAGACATAATGTGCAGCACAGAATTCAGGGAGTTAAAATCAGATTTTTCAGACTGCAATTAAAACATCTAAATTTGAAATAAATCTGATTTTGGAGTGAAATTATATGTGAAATAAGATATAGTCATGTAAAAAGAAGAATGAAAAGCAAAACATTTTCATGGTAACTTAACATTCCTCCTAAACCTGACTCTAATCCCCATTTTCCATTTTTAACCAGCTATGAAGGTTCATGGGTGGTAAAAAGACTCACTATGACCATTTATTTGGCCAGCCTGAAAAATATTGCACTGTTAATTTCACTTCACATTTTCTGCATTAAGCACAATAACCTGAATATGAATTGAGACATGTCTCAAAGAGAAATATTTATTTATTTATTTATTTTAAGACTTCCAGTATGTGATTGGACAATTATTGACTCAAGTCATTAAGCTGAACACACATTTCCACTTTGAATTTCCCATTTGCCAGCTTCCAACACCTGTTTTATTTTATGCCTTTCTATGAGATTAAAACTCCCAGCTAGATTTGGAAATTGTCTTCCATTGCAAACCTTCTCACTGTTTTGATGCACATGAATATGTCCAAAAATATCCTTTCATTAAAAATTGATGCTATATGACATAACTCAAAGGTAAAACCATAGTTTTAGTCATGGTTTTTCATAGTGATTCTGACTAAAGAAAAAAAATAGAAAACAAACAAAAAACAAACAAACAAACCCTTCTGTGGGCCAGTTGAGAGCAGATAGGGCGAGAGAGGAGAAAACAGAAAGTTAGCAAATAATAAAATAAACTGCAAAGAAACTTCGAAGTATATAATAAATGGATAGATAGATAGATAGATAGATAGATAGATAGATAGATAGATAGATAGATAGATAGATAAAAATCATGTTCATGCTGTACATGCACAAACACTCACCTAGAGTTCTCCACTTAATTCCCTGGCTGTCTGGCTGGATGGGTGTCTGAGGTATCTCAGGGGAGGGTGTTAGGACCAGACCAGGGAGGATGGTGATGCCACAGAACAGCTTCTGGTGGCACCAGACAAGATTGAAACTGCTTCTTCTCTTACTCCAAGATAGTTTTACTTGCTACAGATTTTCATGCATTTTCGATCTGTCATTCTTTTGTTTCAAAAGCAACTATTTAGTCAATCTGATACTATTTTATTTAACCACTGCTGCCTTTGGTCAAATGCTTTCTGGATAGTGATCTATGTTTTTTCTGCACATACGATGTGCACACACAATCTTCTAAACAGGAAATTTGTTCAGGCCCTTTGCAAAAGATGTTCAAGTGGAGGTGGTTGAACAGGCAGCTGTGATTTGCAGCCTGACTGAGCACAGGTGGCCTATGGGATATTAGATATGTCATAATTCAGTTACAAGCATGAGATTGTATAAAGAATAGTGATACATAGTCAAAGTATATTAATAGAGTAGAATTAAAACCAGAATTCCCTTTCCTATGTCCAAAAGTTTGTTGTTTGGCTCTGGGGTACATTTTATTGTTACTGTAGGAAAATCAGCATCACTGGAGGTTGGTTCAATTCTCCTAAAAAGAGGAAAATATTTATTTCTCTGAACTTCGAAAGAAGCTTACAATGACTAGCTGATTTAGACCAAAAGCTGTTAGAAATCTGAATTAATCTTCAAGCAGGAAAGCAAAGATATTAGTAATGTCTTCTGTTGGCGCTATTTATTTATTTATTTATTTGTTTATTTATTGTGGTATTTACTAGCATTTCTTTTCAAGAGTGTCTCATACTTCCTGTATCTTTAGAAAGTAATATGCTTGAAAGCAGAAGAAATTGATCAGAAATAAGAATGTCCTTGAATTGAAAATTTAAAGGGCAGGTACAACTTAGTAATTATTAACCTAGTGTCTACTGCTGGCTGTACTGGAAAGGGAGCTAAGTCTTACCGGGAATACCATGAACCATCTAAGATGTGAACTTCACAATAGATCAGATTTAGGACTAGGATCCATAATGCTGCCACATTTTCAGATGTATATTGTCAGTGTATGCTGACTTCTGCTCATTTTTCAAGAAAAATTTCCAGGCTGTAATGAAAAGGCATCTTCAAACTACCCTAAACATTCATGTTGCTTTCCATCAGGAATTTTGCTTGTAATAAATACTTAGAACCAGTTTGAAATATGCTTTGTACAACACTTACCATTTGCTTTGGAGCAACCAACAAAGAAAAGCAACTTCTAAAGTGTGTACTCACACACAAAAACACAGACACAGAAAAATAAAGAAAGATTTGCTATAAGACAGAGGGCCCCGACTTTTGATATAGTCATCAGCCTGGCTTTGCTCTTGCATCAGAGCAAGGGAATAAAAGATAGGGGGATCATAACAGTACACTAATCTGATCTTATTCTGGCTCATCCTTAAAGAAAGAAAAAAAAGAAAGAGGAAAAAAAAAAAAAAAAGAAAAAAAGACTGTGCTTCATAACATCTGAGAAGCACGTTTTTTCATATCTATCTAAGCACTCTTTATCCCAAGCCTTGTGTCTCAATTCTGGCTTGTGATGACATGTGAGTCAAACAGGACTGGAGCATATAAGGGATTCACACTCAGGAGAACAGCCTGCTTGGGCTCTAATTTCAAGACAGACTTACAGTGATGACTTGGATACCAAACATCCATCAAATACTGTTCTGTATTTTTTTCCTGTCCCTGGATTATGAAAATGTACATCACAGTTCAACTGAAACATAATCCTATTTTTTTTTCTGTTTATTAAGAATAAAAAGCCCCAAAACAAATAATAAGAAAACACAACACTCTGTTTTCATGGGTTGTAGGAGACATTTAAATACTTGGAAAATTGTCTGATTCTACTTTGCAGTAAAGCAAACAAGCCAGCAGATCAAGAAAGTATCCAATCTGAAGAAACAGAGAAATTTAGAGGCATTTCTGTTGGTGGATAGTAAATATGAAGGGTAGAGGAAATGACTCACTGTCACTGTGTTATCTAGATCAGTCTATGTCTGTGACAGGGGGGCAGTAGGCCCATGGGCCCTCCGGCCCCTGACAAATGGGAAGGGAAGAAGGGAAAGGGGTAGGGAGATGGGAGCTGGGCTCAGGGAAACAAAGAGAGAAGCAGCAACGATCTAAGGAGAAAAACTTATTTTACTAATTACAATCTAATTGAAATTGAGGCTAATAAATCAAGTAAAATAAAAGAAAAAGAGAGAGGTTTCCAAAGACCGAGAAGCCTACTTTGAAATTGAAGGCACCATGGCTTGGAAACACACCCACACTCGCTGCCAGGCAGTGTGAGAGAGAGCCAGCGTCACTTCCGTGACGTGTTTCCCTCTGCAATCATGAGGTCCTCTGGGACATGTAGTTCTTCTTCTCTGTGCTCCACATGATGTTATGATGTGGAATACCAATAGCAAAAATTACAAAACTATGACACTCATCTAGACAAAGTTCATAGTCATAGAATCACAGAATGTCCTGAGTTGGAAGAGACCTACTAGAATCATTGAGTCCAACTCCTGGCTCCGCATAGGACCAGACAAAAATCAGATCATTGTTCTCTTAATGGAGTGACTGAAGGGCACGTTTAACCTGAAGAAAGGATCCTGTTTCTTACCTTCCTGGAGCTCTCCCACCCCTTGAGTGATCGGTTGTTTATTGTCTTAGACAATGCAGTTCTGAAGGAGTTCTACTTTTGCCCCAAGTTATTTTAAAACAATCCATCTGTTGTTTATGGTAGATCATAATTCTCGTTTAGTCTGACTTAGTTTATAGACTGTTGTAACTGATTTACAATCAGTAAAGACCATAAGGAAAGGAATTCTAAGGTACATGAGGGAGGGAGGGAAGGAAATATATATATATATTTATGTATCAGCTTAAGGGGCCAGCTTCTGTATCTATCTGAGATAATTATTTTCTCTCTAGACTCCTCAATCAACCATTCCTGGAGTGGTGGTAGCATCCTCAATAACAGATATGGGCAGGAAATTTCATTTTTTGACCTTTCTAGTTGTTAGAGAGGATATATAGGAGCAAAAAAGTATGTGTGCTGCTAAGCAATTGTTAATTCATGAAGCCATATATTTTGCATAAAGAGTTCAGTCTGAAAGAGCCTGAAGACCAACAACTGCATTTTATTTATGCTTATGGCATAGTTTCTTAACAGACTATTAACTGCTTTGAGAACAAGGATTATAAACACTTAGTTTAATTCTTACAATGGAGCCTGAGTAATTTTACCACCTTCAGAAAAATATGATTCTCTTCAGAAAGGATGAGTTTGTTCTTAAATTGCCTAATGAGATGAATGAATATCACACAACAATAATTTCTTCTAATTATAGGAAGCCTAGAATAAATTAAAGCAGAGAAATATCTATTTCTCTTTTCTTTATAGCAGCATTTTCGGTATTCATCAACATTACCCCTAAGGCAGAAATGGAGTCGTGCATGATCAATTTATCTTACAAGTATTCCAAAATAGTTCCCTGTCTCCATTTAACACTGTCAAGGTTTGTTCTAATCTGCCATTTCAGACAAGATTTAGAGCTTCCTCACTTTGATTCTTCAGATGAATGAGGATTAAAGTTTTCATTGCTTGTTTGTAATGAGGCAATTTATAGCTCTAATTATGTAACCAATTTGCTGAAGTTAACTCTTGAAAAGATCAGCTGTGGTCTGGTCAGAAGTTCCTTTCGTGTTGATGAAGTCTGTGGGCAATGTGTGCAGAATAAGTTGAAAGCCAATGGAATCTGGATGCCTAAAACTGACATGGCTTTGAACATCCAATGATTACCATCAAATGACTGGAAAAGCAGACATTGGTGCCAGCGACTTCTTAAGGCTAATATAAATAAAGCTAAATCTATCTGTGTTTTGCCTTGTGTTAATGCTGTTCTGTGATCAGAGGGATTTCATTAAAAGACCCAAGCTACTTAAGATCCATCCTGCAAGTGATGCATCAATCAGTTCTAAAAGAAGAGAAGTTTTTCTGATCACCTACATTACAATGGCTGCAGAAATGCACACACTTTTTATTTTAAAAAAATAACAATACCAAATTCATGACTCCTGAAAATATTTCTTATTTTCTTGATTCCTGATTAGGGAAAATTAATTGGTAAACTGTTCCAGTTTTTCATTCTCTTATTATTTAGGATGTGCAAAACATTTTTGATTAATAATTTCTTGCTTCAGCCTACAGACTTGGGATTTTCTCATTTTAAAAAATAGAACATGAATAGGATAGGCACATATCTTTTATCTTCTTACATCAAGATCCAATTGCTTTACTGTGTAGACTGTATTTTTTAAGATTCTCATTAGAATAATACATTTTCAGGTTTTGGAAGATAATTTTGGACAGAACAGAGCAGTTAGCAGATTTTGGTACATCTTTGATCATTGTTATTTCTACTTTCTTATCTCCATATACTAGTCATGACCTTTGCCAATTGCTGTTCTTTCAAGGTGTGTCCTGCAGGTCACATGTGCAGTTCTCATTTTGTGAGCCCAAGTGGGTTATGCTTGTCTGTGAAACAACAACATAATGTGATACATCAGATGTATAACATAATTGACTCAGTACTGATGATCTGCTAATATTATAAGTTACTTCTCATCCCCTTATGCAATCAACAGTGCTTTTCACAATGATATTTTCTTCTGGTCCATTGACAAGATCTATATGCGAATAATTAAAAACAGTATAAATAATTTTTGATATCTCACTTAGTGTACCAGGCATATATATATATGTTTCTGTATATTTGGGTATTTTCTAAATATATATATATATTTTTTTTTTGAGTTACAATGTACAGAATCAAGTGCTTTGTTAAAGTACTGTGCAGTATGTAATCGGCTTGTTGTCTTGTGGAAAAAGGCAACAGAAGAGTTAGGTTTTCTACCAGCTAAGAGATACTCTTCTTTAATTCAAGTGGTTGAATGATTGTAAATTTCCCAGTGCTGCAAATGAAAGGTTTTTGGAGCATCCTTGGGACATCATTGAGAGCAGAGAAAAAGAATACAGGATTTCAGAGACCAGAGCAATTGTTTATATTGCTTCTGCTTGTTGGCAGCTTAACAGTGCAAACATGAAAGCCACTCTTGCAACTTTACAGAATTCCAGCATTCCTCATAAATTCTTCCATGAGACAGCCAGAGTAAACACCCAAATATATTCCAGCCCAAAATAAAATCTGCGCTTGCACGTTGGGGTTACTTATTCTTTTCTCAGGTCTCAGAGACAAGTCTGTTACTGAAACAGATCTTGCCCTTTGGACTGAATGTTGTGACTCACATTTTAAGTTCCATAGCCTCTTTCCCTCTGGATTTTGGCATGCAGTGGTGAACAAGAGCAGGTGTGAATGAGATTTCCCTCCCCTCCATAAAACAAGAAAACAATCATGAAATACTTGGGCTACATTTTATTGTGAAAGAGTTTAGCAATTTTATCTATGAGACTGCAGCCTAATTGGGAAATTTCTGGCAGTAAATATGACCAAGAAAATGAAAAGGTAATATAACTCCATGTTACACTAGAGAAGTACTTTTTATGACAAGGTAATCTGTACACATTTAACCGCACTGGACTCAGGATCTGAACAACAAAGAAAAAAAATAGTTTCTATATAGAATGCAAACATTTGTGTTTATGAAAATATGTAATCCCCACTGAAGTTCTTAGGGTTGTTCTACTAGAATTTTCTTCCTCAGATTTTTAGGATGCAGAAAAGGTGCATTCTTTTGCTAATTTTCATTTGGACTACTCTACTCAGCTGAGGCTGTGGAGGTGGCATTATAACATGCTTTGATATAGTGGACCAGTTGTCTGCGACATCTTCAGGGAAGTGAGAATCATGGGATTCAAACATTTGCTTCCAGGTTGCTGCTAAAACTTATTGAGAAAATGTCTATATACCCTCATGACTATAGAAGATGGTTTTCTGTTTATCATTCTTCTCTTCTAATCCCCAAAGTTTCGTTTCTTGCCTACAAAGTGGCCTCTCCTACCAGAAATGCGGAGTAGGCTTCCCCAAGTATTTCCAACACAACACAGAGGTGTCTTGCAGCAGACACCATGTTTATATTTGTTAGATAAAGAGTTTCGGATATAATTTTGCTTGGCATTTCCCAGTTATGTCAGGTCTAAGATGCTGTTTGTTGAGGCTCCTAATCCAGGAGCTTAACTCTCTCTTGTTTAGACATCATCTCTCTTGTTTAGTATCATCTGCAGCACTGGCAGACTGCAGTGGTGAGAAAGTAATACTACTTTCAGAGTAGTGCTTTCAAAATTGTTATCAGAAAATAAATAATAATAATCATAATCAAAATATTTACTTGTAATTGGTTTGCTTCTTTATGGATGCTGATCACTGGAATAATATTCACTATTTGGATGTTGTTAGTGTGCTATGTTTCTCCTGATGCCGTTGCAGTCTGTGCTGTGTTGGTTGCTAATACTCCTGAGCACAGTTTCTTCCATACTATATGTCCCTCTGGTGAAATGAGTGACTTTCTACGACAGTCAAGACAGATATTATATGCCTGCAACACAAAGAGAAGATTCGTGAGTGTGTTATCTCCTATGAGTAGTCCATGTTATTGTGAACAGCTTGGTGCAAAACAAGTTGTGGTTAAAATTCAAATAACTCACTCTGTGCTCTGGAAGAATGGAGGTCAGTTTCTGCTGTTTGGATGTGGTCTTACTGATTCACTCATTGCACACCTGACACTAGTGCTGAGCATATTCAGTCTTAGCTTGCTTGACAGCATGTGGGTTAATTCCTGAACGTAGAGATTGGATAGTATACCTCAAGTCCTGGTTTCCACCTCCAGAAGGTTTCACATTTTATGTTGAGGTGACTGCATAACTTTTTTCTGAAGATTTTTGATGCTGATTGTGAGAGAGTATGATCTTGTGACCTGACCATCACTGAGCTGAAAACTTAGATATAACAAGTGTCCAAATACAGCTTATATGTGCACCTTCAGAAAGTGGAAGATGGAAGGCTAAATATCCCTTCTGAAAACTGTATATCTGTATATTGTAGTTGAAATGAATTCTCAGAAACTGCAGTGAACTTGGAAGTGATGCCTAGCATTAGTCCACAATGACTCTTGTATGTTAATGCAACTAAAACTTAGAAATGCTGATAATGGATACATTGCTCTCAACAACTGTCTTTTGGCAGCAGATTAGATTATATATGTGAGCTACCCAAATCACACTCTTTTCCAGGTGGGAATAGGAAGAACCATCTGGCAATTAGAAGAATCTGGGGTGGTTAATCCAACTTTGAGTTAAAAATTTCAAATACTGCTATTGCTTTTGGAAAGCCAAAAAGGTTTTTTGGCCCTTGTGAATCAGATAGTCATTTGATCTGGGATGGAAAGAATTATTCTGTTATTCATCTTCATCCTTGTTCAGTTTTCCATGAGGTCAATCTAAATAATCTCTCTTAGAGCATGTATAGTGAGCATGTGTGTATGCATGGCTCAACTCCAGCCAATTTTGGGGATGAATAAGTTGGCTCGACATGCAGAGAAGATCCGTAACAACCTTCGAGCTTTATGTGGTGTGTCAGTCTGTGGGTAATTTTGGACAGGCAGTACCCAGTGTTGTTAATTCACAGAAACAGTTTAGCTTTTGCTGAATTTCAGTAGTGACAAAAGCTCCCACAGCCTCACCATAGGCCCTCTTGATAACAACTGACAAAATTTGTATCTTCCAAATACATTATATCATTAGATGAAGTGGACAAAAACAAAACAAGTATGTTTATGACTTAGCCTGAGGAGATAATTAACTTCTGAGTGCTGAGATTCTTGATTGCATTCCTAGCATGATCTTAATTGGAAGTCTGAACTTGTAAAAAGCTGTGGTGTTTGGAGGATATCTGAAATGGTTCACTGATAAATTGTTTGTTCAAAAATTTGAAAGGTAATTCAGACAAATACCTTTTCATTTGCCTTTTTTGTAATTGTTGTTGTTGCTGATGATAAAAATAATCTATTACACTAGTAGCAAAGACATCAGACTTTGCAAAGAAAGCACGTATCAAAATGTATTAAACCACTTCAGAGAATTTGAAAAGAAATAATAAGTTGTACTGTAAGGCCTGAATAAATTCCAGGCGATATTACTTTGAAACCTATATTGCAACTTCAGTGCAGTATAGTAGTTTTCTCTGATAAAACTATTGACCCCTTGTGTGTCCCCAGTGAGGATTTCCATTATCTAAGCATTTTGCACGCAACAACATTGCTTTGTGCGTTCAGTGTTGTACCTTGCTAATTTAAAATGGAAATGCAATTCTATTCTGCTGATTTATCTTGCTGTTAGATGTGGGAGGCCCAAGACAGACATGAAGTTGGCTTACAAAACTGACTTGTGGACTTTATGTTTGGAAAATCACACTTCTGATATTTCAGAACCAGCTGTAAGGTATTGTGTTGACCTGCTGGATCAATTAAATGCTATTAGGTAGGAGCATTGACAAGGGGTCTACGTGACATGATGTATTACCATGCGGGGACAGTAAAGTTACATCTGAATGAGCTAGTGAGAATACTAGCACTAAAGTTGCTGTGACATGGTACTCCAGTCACAGAAGGACTAATTAGCTCTGCTGAGACACAGACTATAATGGCCTGGGATGACCCAGCACTGCTCCTGTACATGCACTAGACTGTACACTGCACTTTGTGACTGTATCCTCAGAAGGCTGAAAGATGTAATAAAGGGCAGACTGATGAGGAGAAATAACAAGCCATGTCTTCAAGATAACTGCAACAGCATCAAAAAGTCCAGAAAAAATAATATCAGAAATTCTATAGTTATGAAGCTTTTTTGAGGCTAACATAAACCCCTACCTTATACCTAATAAGTACCTGGATAAAAAAGTACAGGCATCCTAATTTTCCATTAGAAATTTTCCATCCTAATTTTCCACAGAGTATGTGCTGCATACTAGCCAAGGACTAATTCATATGATATCAGAGATCATGTTCATCTTGCTTGATTCTAGTCATTCAAAGGTTAGGAATGGATGAAGGCAGTCCTAGGTGTCTTCTAAATTCAGTGGAGAGCAGGTGATTCAACTTGTCCTAATTTAAGCATATAAGATAAAAAAGTACAGATAGCTAAAAATGTGTTCCTCATGAGGAAGAGACCTCATGACCAGTTTAGACTGCAAGACTGACTTTGAGATGTCTGAAAGTTTTGGTGAGATTAATATAACAAAATGCTACAAAAGTATTTGATAATTCCTTGTGGTCCTAGAGAAGAAGTGACAGCAGGAATATGGTAGTGTATTGAATTAACTCTGCCCTGGACTTAACACAGAACTCTGCTGTGAGAGTGTCTACTCCCATTATCAAGCATAAATGAATCAGAAAAATGATTCCAGTTGTAACAACTCTGCATCAGTGAAAGACAGCAAACTGGAAGAATGGAAGCTACTGGAGAAGAAATATGGAACACTCAATGAGACACTGTGAGTGTTAGAAAACCACAGTATTATTTTACTGAAGTTTTAAAAAAGTAATTTATGAAATTTTCTGGAATGGAGTGAGTACTTGTTGCCACAAAGAAGCAATGCAAGGCAAGGTTCATACATAGGTTAGAAGGAACACTATAGTAAGGTGAGTTGGAGTAGCCTAAAAATCATTAATGGGCTGGAGTATTAATAAACAGATGAAATCCAAGGTCTGGGGTCAGTTCAACTTGTGAAAACAATTTCAACAGCCTCTGAGAACAAAGACACTAAAAAAATATTTCATGATGAGATCTTCCTCAGAAAGAGAAAAAGAAACAGTAGAGGTAAATTCATAAATCCTTTCAACAACTGCACTGGAGGCAATAAAGATGACTGCCTGGCATTAGCCATTGTCTAGGAGTTAGTATCTCATTCAGCCATGGGTTGTGGCTGCTTTTTCATAAAGCTGAGTACTATGAAAATAACCAAAATTGAATCCTATTTAATTTGAAGAAACTGTCAAAAAATTGCAAGAGAAATGGTTTTAGTGCCTCTTATCTCCTAAAAATAGGCTTTGTGGGTCAATAGATTTTCCTACTGGTGTATCTTTGCTGGCTTTAACATCTCATCAAACTATTTTTATTCCTAATTTTCAAAGAAAATATGGAATGGAAGTAAACTCTTCCATAAGTCCAAAATTTGGCTTAGGTTTCCAGTAATTTAAAGCTTTGCAGTGTTACTGAATTTTGAGTTCTCTGGCTAAGGATTTGGCTTGTGATTTCTACGTTTGTTTACATTTCTTATTTATTTCTACAGACCGTCCATCTTTGCTAAATTTAGGGACACTGCCTAGATTTTAAATTAAATAGCTTTGTTGCCAGTGATGGTATTAGGATTTATTAAATTCATGTTTTGCTACAGTGGGTAGTATTTATACAATTTTCCTGGAAAAAATTAAAAATCTCTCTCCACTCCTTAGGGTCTAAAGGGCTGCTTTTGCCTCTGCTGTTAGCTCAGGTTATCATATTTTTTTTAAGTGCATTAAGAAAGAAAATAAATAGAAAGGCTAAGGTTGGGCTTCTCTTTCCCCTGTTCATTTATTTATTTATTTATTTTTGTGGGTTTTTTTGGCTTGTGTGTGTGTAATTGAATATGAAATAAAAGCAAGTCAAATTGGCAGATAGCATTGTGCTCTGGGTGGTGCAAAGTGCCAGCAACTGTTTTACCTGTGCACAAGTTGTTCTTTAATAGTCCTTTTTATTTTTCACTCATAACGAGAGAAGCAAACTATTAAAAATCAAATGTTGAGATGAATGGAACTAAACAAAAACATGCTGAAGGTGACAGGCAGAGTTTAACATTCTGTAACTTTTATCTCTCCGGTTTCTCTCTTTGATGGTTGACGTGGCAAAAGAATTTTCACAACACTTTTAAATCACTTTACTAATAATAGCAAGAGTTGCACTGTGCATCATTTCCACTCTTGAATCCCTCTAGACACAATTCCTTGCTTATCCAGTTGATATTCATATGGCATTGCACATCATCAAAGATTTATTAAATTAAATGAGAAAATCTCTGTGGAATTAACAGATTATCTGGGTGTATTATTATTATTACTTATTTGTTCATCAGTGGTGCCAAGGGAAACCAACCAAGGATCAGCGCTTTGACTTAAGAAATGGCAGGCACATCATCAGTGGTTGCATAGCACCATGTGAATTGTTGGATCTGGGATGATTTAAGCCAGTTAAGATCCTGTACTTAGGTTTATGACAATCAGCAAACAGCAGGGTGAGGTGCAGACAACTAAATGGTAAACTGAGCATGTTTCTGTAGCCATTAATGTACACTTGGCTCCACGAGCTCCCTAAGCACTATCAGTAGAATACATTGCAGGGGCATACAGAGATGTAATGAAGTCTGGACTAAAAGATTTCAGATGTGCTAGCAATATTATCAAAAGTTTTGTCAGTTTTCAATCTGTGGGGACAAGGATTTTTGTGAAGGCACTGAACACGGACTCAAAAGATTTGTGTTACATTCCTAGTTCATTGTGGACTGCCTCTTTGATCTTAGGGAATAAACTGTTTTAAAAATGCTAACTACAGGCCTTTGCCTGCCCTGTAGGTGTTGGTAATAAGTACTTTTTGGACCATGGCCCATCTCTGCTTCTCTGTACAAACAGAAGGTGATAATACATTTAACTACAGTTTTCATTGACTACTGTAACACAAACTGTCATCAGGAAATGAAAATCACAGAATAAGGAAATACTGTGAAAGGATGATTTTTCTACCACTTATGTTATTCAGTCCAACAAAAGCAGACAGTTTTGCCTCTGTGTCTGGGCTTCTGTAAACCTAGCAGCAAAATGTGTAACATGGACAACGATGAAATAGGAGTGTGGATATCTTCAGGCTTCTAATAGTCATAGAATCATAGAATTACTGTGGTTGGAATTACTACCCACCTGACCAAGCTTATCAGGATCCCATCCAACCAGGCCTTGAACACCTCCAGACATAGGATATCCACAGCTTCTCTGGGTAGCCTGTTCCAGTCTCCCACCATCCTCTGAGTAAAAAATATTTCACCTGAAATATAATCTAAATCTCCTTTCTATTTAAATTTATCCTCCTCTTGTTCTGTCACTAACAGATCATATAAAATTCAGTCTTCCTCTTGATTCCCTTCACCTCTCCAAGCTGCACAAGCCCACATCCCTAAGCCTGCCCTCAAGCAGATGTTCTTCAATTCTCTGATCATCCTAATGGCCCTCTTCAGCATGCACTCTGACAGCTTCGCATCTTTCTTGTAATGAGTCCCCAGACCTGGACACAGTACTCCAGATGGGGCCTCACAAGGGCAGAAGAAAGAGGAGCAATCCCCTTCCTTCCCTGTTGGACATTCCTCAGCTGATACAGCCAAGGATGTAGTTGGCTGGAACAGTCTGCAGTGCTCGCTGTTGGCTCATGTCCAGCTTTTTGAACAGCAGGACCCCCAAGACCTGTTCTGCAGCACTACTCTCAGTGAGTTCTACTTTGTATGCTTGTCTGGGATTGCCCCAACACAAGTGCAACAACTTGTCTGTTGCTTTCCATTCATTTTACAGATTTTGGTAAGGATTATGAGGGAAATGATGCACAGCTTTGAAGGCCTTCCAGCCTTTGAAGGTTTTCCATTTTTTTTTTTTCTTTTTTGCTAGAGCTCTGACTAATTTTATTTACGATAGGAAAACCAAAAGTTATATATTTATTGGTAAGTTCAGCACAACCAGACATGGGCCTGTGAACTTCTGTATCATCACCCATTCTAAAGTTTTGCACCCTCTGTCATTGGGTGAAAAGTTTGGCTGCACAACGATGAACTGTGTCATGCCATGCCTATTGACCTTAGTGTTAAGGACTTGTACCTTGCCCATTTTGCTTACAAGTATCAGTTCAGTAAGTTATTTACTGCCTTACAGAAGAGATTCGTTAAGATTTTTAGTTGGGGATTTGTCATTTGAGAATCTGTCAACTGATAATGAGGTTAGGATGGATATTTATGTGATACAGTCCTAAAACATAGGACCATAGTTTCACATCATATTCAAGATGAGGTAGATTTAAATAGTTTTAAACTCATGTTTCTTCAGATGCTTCCAGATGTTGTTAAAGGTCTTCAGTGAAAAAGATTGTATAAACTTCTTGAGTAAACTATTCTAGAGTTGATCTGATCCTTCATCTGAGCTTTTTCTTCTTGTAATTAGCAGTTATTAATAATTTTCATTCTTCCTGTGAACAAGGAAGTTCCCAGAAGTAAGAGGCTCAATGAAACTTATTATCCAGGATCCCTTCATTATTCTTCTTTCTCACCTTGGTGAAAATGCAGAAGAATAAGGGAACTGGAAAGTGAGAAAGTCACAGGAAGGAACTGGGAAGATAGCAGATTGTAATTTGTTGTAGGACCCATGTATTATATAAGATAGAAATAAAATTGGACAAGGCTATATTTCGGGGTCCTAGTAGCATCATAAAATACTCTTGCTTTTTATTTTTATGGCTTATTTTGTTGACAGCAGAACCCTGAGGTATATTTGTAGCCTTGAAATTCACCAAGTTTTTTTTTCTTTAAAACATTTGGTATTAAAGGATCACATCTATAAGTTTTTTAGTTTGGGTTTTTTTTTTTTTTTTTTTTTTTTTTTTTAATAATAATAATAAAATCTCTCCATTGTGAAATGTCAATTATTTGTAAGTGCTTAGATTAATTTATTGGATTTTATGGGTTAAAGAAGTGGAAATTATTTCTTACATTTAAAATACATATTTTACATCCAGCTGTGTCTGGCTGGACAATAAATCAGCTCCTTACAATTACTTATTTGTCAGCCAGCATGTTAGATCAAAAGCTGAGGAGCTTGCCTGTGGATCTTGCTCTACTTGAAAGGCAGAAAGAGTTCAGGTCAAATCAATTTGAGTCACTGTAATTAAGAACAAGATTGAAGATCCTTTCTCACCTATGTAGCAAGTATCTGGAGTTGCTTTTTGGATGGATCCACTTTTCAGCAGTGGTAGAAAATATCTCAGGGAGAAAACATTACAAGGGATTAACTTCTTTAAATGCTTGAGAGGGCTATATATTGAAAGGCATGATTTTCAAAGTGGCATCCCCCTAAGATGAATCATAGTTAGCTCTAAATAAAACCAAGTATTTTATATTTGCTAAGCCTATAAGCATTTTATCTTTTCTTTGTTAATTTTCTATTGGTAACTAAGTATCACGTGAACTTCAGATTGTGTATAGTTTACCTACAAATTAACAAATTAAAGATGTAAGGTAGCATCCTATTATCACCAAGTGAACCGTACTGTTAACATGCTCCCTGATGCTGCCAGAACACACTTTAGGAATTATCCCAAGGCCTATCACATTGCAAATTTTGATCTCAGGATCAGAGAATGGAGCGTGATCTCTTCAATTTTCTGGTGTAAATATATCCATAGCACTGGAAATGATGCAGGTAGAACGAAAACCTAATAGAAAGCTAGTATCTCTACCACTTGGATGAAGGATGTGGCACAAAGTGATCTTGAAATTGAAGGAAAATAAAAAGAGTTCTTCGTAGCTACTGATGTAAACAATGTTTTCAAATATTTCTTTAGGCTGTTTTGATTTGGCAAGGCAACAGGAAATGTTGTTTAATTTTGATGAAACAAAAATTTTTGAAGCTTTCACTTGGTTGTCAAGATGAAAAATTAACTGTAACCACAGCTTTAGTTGTACAGTGTTCCCAGTGAAGAATTGTCATGACAGGTGACCAGCTTAAGTCAATCACGTACCCAAGAAATGTAATTAGTGCATCTTTCACATATGCAATTTCATATTGAATTAGAGGTAAATTAAATAACATTGAGAATAAGTCCAGTTGAATTTTCCACTGCATGGAGGAGACTCAGACCTTTTCAAGTCACAGGAGGCAAAGAGAAAGGTTAGACTAGGCTTCCCAGACATCCTCATTTATTGGCATTGCTGTGTTTTTTCTGCACTGGAATTCTGTTGGTGAAATGCACGGGATATGTGGGGCCTGGGAATGAGGGATGTGTAATGACAAGATATGGAAAGCAGTAAGTACATCAGAAAGCATGGTTCCCACTACAGACATCATGATATAGAGAGTTCTATGTCAATTGACCCTCAGTCCTGTATCTTGTACCTTTACCCACCTTTTCCAATGGATAGCTATTGCATCCCTCAATAACTATCCATGTAATACAAACACTTGCCTCACACAGTAGGATATGCCTAACTAAAAATAGAAATCATATTGTAGCTCATAATTAAGTTTTACTGGTTAGTTAAGACCCAATGTTTTTCTGAGTGTCAGTTATTGGCATCATTTGATCTCCTATTTACATGTGTACAGACAGCTCATTTATCGAGCCTGGTGTAATGAGAAACAAGCTGACTGGTGAAACCAGATCATTCTGTCTCCTACCTACAAAAGGCAGCTAACCTGAATGCGTTTGAATGATTGTATATGAACTAATTAGAGTCTGAGTAAATGATTTGTGAGGTTGTGCATAAATAGGTCAAAACGAGGTTGTTACAGTAAATTGGTAGTGGTTATCTCAAGGTCCAGCAGAACTGTGCTGTTCAAATGATAGTATTAGCAAGCAATAAAAGAATTAAGGTTGGTCTAATTAAAAACGGTATTTTGAGTTAAAAAAGGAAAAAAAAAATATATGAGAAAAAACAGGTGTCAGATTCTAGATTTATTTGCCATAAATACAGAAGTAATCACAGCATGATGTTGAGGTATCCAGCACAAGAAATTAGGACTTATAAATAAAAAGCACTCTCTGCAAGTCTGTGTCACTCAGTATAACTGACAAAGAAATACCAGGTGTTTTCCTGAACATATGGCTACAGACCTAAAGGTCTGATTATGAAGATGATGAAGAGCCATAGTTCTCTGAGAGCTCGTCAACAATTTACAAAGTAGCTTTCGACACTGGATGGGTATGTGAGATTGAAGATGAATGACTGAATCAAAGTGAATTCCATCAGGTGCAAGGGCTGCAGGTAGTGGGATCACAGCAAGCATAAACAGCAGGAGCAAGGTAGCGGCCACTGTTGTGTCATACCTGCTGTGAGCAGAAAACAATCCCCCTCGGCCATGTCTCAAAACATTATGCCACATGTATTTTGGCATGCCAGCATCGTAAGTGACCAGATTACAGAGAGAAAGGGAATCATCACTGAAATGAAAGTGATAAAGAGCATTATTTAAGCACAGATATGATGGTTTTCAAAAACATAGTTATATCAAAGCTCTCATTCATTGCCTCTATACAGCCAATATATCCAATTAGACAAATTCAACAAGATACTCTGCTGTGCTTTTTTCTGTTTATACACTGATTTAACAATAATTAGTAGGAACTTGTGGCTTTAAGTCCTAGAAGTTAATTCATGTTTTTCTGAGTGGGCTGAGAATAAAAACATACAGATAGACAAAAAAGTCAAGATGGACTATTTTCTTCCTGATATAAGTGTGTAACTTTCATTGGCATTTTAAAGCAATATTCTGTCTTGCCTGCATAATGATGACCATGTACTCTTTCAGCCTTTGTGATCCACTGTACTACCTCAGACTGTTTTCCCCACTGCTTCCCCCCAACCATAGAGATAACTAAGAACATTTTATACTAAACATCATCTTTTCCTGTATTCTTCTGTAGTATTTCTGTCTTTAATCAATACTGAATACAGTGTTTTAGTTGGGAGCTGACCATCAGCAATTTTGTTTGACATTCTTTGGTAATAAGACCACAATGCATAATATATTATGTAAATGTTTTATGGCTGTCATGTGGAAGGTTTTCTGTTCTCCATTAGTCCCAAACACAATGTTTGCCATGAACTGAAAAACTGAGCCTTTATTATTTATTTTATTTTATTTTATTTTATTTTATTTTATTTTATTTTATTTTATTTTATTTTATTTTATTTTATTTTATTTTATTTTATTTATTTTTCCCCAGGATCCTAAAAATTCTTCCCCTTAGTTCAAGAATAATTATTTCAAAATGAAATGCTTTCATCCCCACACAGGTCTGATCATCCAAAACCTCCAAATATTGCTGAATCTGAACACCTTTACTTCATTATTTCTCTCAGCTCCCGAGGATGTAAGTGTGGCTGTTTGCCATTGGATTTTTGTACACTTTTTGTTGTATCACAAATAGCACCTGGTTTTAGGCTTCCTATCACCCATCTTAGTGACATCCTCCTAGCACTGTCCTTCCTAACATCCTCCAACAGTAAGTATCTTCCTTAGTATTACTACTACTGTAATTATTAACCATCTGCAGAAAATAAATAGATCTCTTTTTTAATTATTGTGATTGAAATAGTCTATTCTTGGTCTCAATGTCAGATGTATGTATTTCCAAGTTAGTTAGAATGACAACTGAAAAATGTTTAGACCATTTGAAATTCCTTCACAAATACTTTATCCAGACTTTTCTCATTTGTTCGGTTGGGGTCGCAAAAGGTACTTCCAATTAATCAAGACATTACTATGGGAAATCAGAGGATTTTTTAAGATTTCACAGAATCACTGAATAATTTGAGTTGGAAGGAACTCTTAAAGGTCATCTAGCACAACTCCCACCAATGAACAAGGACATCAACAAGGATTTCTTCACATACTGGTAGATTTATCTTTCTTGCAAATGATGAGAATACCATTGCTAGAAAAAAATATATATAATTGCTCATGTTTTCCTTGTTCTCCCGATACTGGTCATGCTTTCAGACTACATATTCAAATTGAAAAAGATAAATGTAATACAAAACAGGTCACTGCTTTTTGTGCCTTCTTTAAATCTCCTTTTGCCTAGAGCTGCAAGACAGGAAAAGTTTGTGCTTTCTTGACATGTATTAAAAGCCTGACTTCAAGTTCAACAAATTCTTTCCTCAATCCTCTCACAAGTGGGTGATGACATGGTCTAATACTCCAGTTTTTTTTTTTTTTACTAAGGTGAGTGTGTTTAAGAGAAGGATTAACTATATGGTAAATTGAAATTCATGATTTTTGAAATGAGTACAGTTCTCCAAGAAGATACAGAAGTGGAAAAGAAAATAAAGTTGGGAGCTGGAGGCAAGAACAGCAGTTTTTGAGTATTTAGAGCATGAAAGTAGTTAGTTGTGTTTAAAGCTAGCTAGAGAAAACAGTTTCTGAAGGGAAGTTAGCAGTGGGAACTAAAGGAGTTATCTGTGGTAGCCAGGAAAGATGCCTGAAGGCCACACAGGATAGGACGGCCACCTATGTAATTATAGCTCATCTCAATAGAAGTCCTGCATTAAGAAGTGAGGGAAGAAAAAGCACTGACAGTGACAGGGGGACAGTGAGACCTGAAGGAGGAAAGGGCTCTGTGTCAGACTGAACATGCTTTCAAATGCCTAGCTTAGTGCTGATGGGCTCAAAATGTTTTGTTAAGATGACAGAGGAACAGACTGAGGTGTCCCCAGGATTTGAGGTGAAGCATGGAAAATTAGGATGGAAATATTCCATGTTCCTGTTTCCTCCTTTTAATGCATAAGATGCTAGGGGCTGAATATTACCTGCATACTCAGAAGCATGTTTGTCTCTATACACTAGACAGGTATTTGGAAGTATTTTAAAGCAGTATATTAAAAGATGGGGGAGATCACCTGGGAGTCTAAGTGAGACTTCAAACTGCCTGAGCTAATTGAATTGCTATTATTTGAGATAATCTTATTGGGATGCTTGGAAATGAGTTTTATTCTTCATTACAAGGACAAAGGGCTGCGTCTTTAAAGGGCAACACTAATGTATGCACAGAGGGCAAAAAATAATGTTCTCTAAAACTCTCTGTGGGCTCCTGCCAGTTGTGACTAATGCTGGTAAAGGTATTAGGAAAACACAGGCAAATGTGATGAAGAAAAAAGAATGGAGATTAAAAGAAAAGTGGTTTGAAAGCTCTACTCATACTACTGTATGAAGAATAATATATGAGGCCTGTGTAATGAAAATGATAATGTGTTCTGTCATTTTATTTTAGATAATTAGACTCTGATCCTGGAAGCTAGTCCTTGTGGATGCTGCTCTGTGAGTCCTCCTGTTTCTCCCACTGCTTCATTCTAGAGTCTGTTCCTGCTGCCTTGTTATAGCTGCAGTTGATCCAGGCCTGAGGAAATTAAGATGCTGCAATATTCTCATGAAAGATAATAGATTCTGTATCTATTTCAGATCCACTGACGATCCCCAGCATGCTGCTGGAAGGTTTGCCCATGCTCATGCTCAGATCTGGAGAGAGCTAACTGGCTTACCAGAAAGGGATACTCAGACTCAAAGAACAGGGGAGATGGACTGGGTCCAGTTGTAAGTCTTCTTTAATACCTAGCAGAAAACTGCTGCTGGAAACAAGGCAGTTCTGGTTGAAAACTGCCACACAGGTTAGCTGTAATTCTTTCCAAATAGCTTTGCACTAACTTAGCTGGGCTGGCTGCAAAAAGCAAAACTTAGTAGTTGCAGGATCACTACAGGAGAGCTAAGTTTTGAGCAAGTATTTACAAAATACCGTAAGTGAAGAGTTGCTTTCTGTGCAATTTTGGGGACAATTTTCTTCCAGAGTCAAATCTGTCAATCTGCTCATTTGTGCTTTAAAGCACTTTCCAAGCATCTGCAGCAGAAGCAAATGGGATACCATAACCTCGAGTAACCAAAGATCAGTAACCTGACTCTAATTGAACAAAAGTACAATGCCATGCGATCTTCTGGCGCCATCTGAATAAAGCAGATCAGCTCCTGCTCACTCAAAAAACTCAGTGCAAATAAGATGCAGACAAAGAGTTGCTTAGTGAATAATTGTGGATAGCAAGTACTGGAGATTTTGAGTCAATGAGTGGGAAATGCCTGCACAGACAAAGTAGATACCTTTATTAACCAAAGTTTTTAAAATATACCTTCCTTGGTTCCTATTTCTGTCAGATGCTACATTCAGCTGTCTGAACTGCTGATGTCAGTGAGAGCCATGACTGTCTAGCCCTTTGCAAAAATCCATGGGGTATAATTTGCCTATTCAGCTTGATATAGTAGTGTCTTAGACAATATATAGACAACTGGTCGTGGTAAGTGATGAATATAAGCAAGAAGAATTTTGGGCTGCAGGTTCAATATAATTAATGAAGTGTTACTAAAGCATTTTAAGAGAAACTAGTTCCTGCATTTACAATGTGCTGTAATGATTTACTTAGAAGTCTCCCTTTAGACTCAGTATACAAGTTACAAATGATGCAAAATGTTGCTGATCAGAGATATTGACAATCGCTCATTGGTATTGACATACACAAGAGTCTACACTGGTTGCCAGTGCAATTATGAACTGACTTTAAAGATTTGCTTTTGGCCAAAGGCTAAAAGATGACCTTATTTCTCATCTTATTTCAAAGCATCTTCTGACTTATTCTTCATCTGTTTCCTCTGTCAGATCAAAATAATAATAATAAAGAAACAGAAAGTTTTATGTGTTCTTTATCTTCCATCTGTCTATTCAGGACTGTTAATGCAGGTGGAACAGATGGTGATTACTTCTAAGAGATGTTTCCAGTATTAGCCCAGTAAAACTTTTCCTTTCAATAAGATATCTGGAAATTGTCTCATATTTTAGAATTTGAAAATGTTCTTCAAAAGAGCTTCAGTAATTGAAGAAAAAATCTCACAGGCTCTTCCACTGAACACAGGGGTTCTGATTGAGCCAGCTGGATTTCTACTCAAGTCCTTCTGTCTCTTGTTTCTTTTCACTAGGATTATCTGAAAATATCATGGAAAGCTTGGAAATAAGTTAGAAAGAAGCAGTGTCTTTGAAAAGTTTACGAAACAAACTTGAAGAGAAACCAACTCTTTCCTTGAAGAAGATCCACTTACTTGAGCCAAGATTAAGGAAAAAAATTGACTGTGGGTCAGAGAACGATAGTGGAAATGGCTCTGAAATGTACTAAACTTGAAGGTTAGTTAAAATGTTAAAATATTTTAATCAAAATAAAATGTCCCATTTGTTCTTTCTTAACATGAACTTCTTCCTGAAGTTTTGCCACTAAGATTTATTTCCTTTCTTTTTGTATGAGCATCATGAGGGGATGTATTTGGGACACAGACTGAAGAAAAGGAATTGCTTTTTGAGAGAATGTGACATCCAGTGCTTCTGCTTCAGAAAGTCTGTTACTCATTATGGAAGTATTAAGTTTTCCACTTTGGCTAAAAGTTTCTTCAGGAAAAAAAAATACTGCATTCAATAAGTTATTGTAACATCTATGGACTAGCACCAATAAACAAATCTTTGCCTCCTTGTGCTTGAAACAGCTGCTGGTAATTACTCTCCTCCTGTGGAAACAGAAGCACATCTGGTATCTTCATAACAGCACTGATAAAAAAGGATAGGAGCTAAAGCGGCTGTCCCAGGTGTACACAACTGCATCATTCCTCCACTGCTGCTCTACTTGAGTACCATATCTCTTGAAACTAGTGGGACAAGATGCTGATTGAGAGGAAAACAAAGAGGGGAATTTTTCATCTTTCATGTTCTCTTTTCCTGTCTATACCCTCAGATCTTTATGTTCAAAGAACACATTCTTCTGTGCTCCATATGGTTGTGTTCAAAAGGCCTAAATTATTGTGTTTATGACCTTTGATGAAAATTTACCTTTTTAAAGAATCATAGAATCATAGAATCTTAGAATCATAGAATCATAGAATCATAGAATTATAGAATGACTTCAGTTGTAAGGGACCCCAGGGATCACCAAGTCCCAAACCCCCTGCCACAGGCAGGGCCACCAACCCCCAGATCTGATACTAGACCAGGTTGCCCCCTCCACTATGGTCTTCAGCCCCTGCAGGGATGGGGCATCCACAGCCTCTTTGGGCAGCCTGTTCTAGAACCTCACCACTCTCTCTAAAGAGCTTCCCCCTGATATGCAATCTAGGCATTACCTCACTTACCATTTCTCACATATCATTCACTGTAAATACTTACTACATTTAGAAATAATGTAATTGAGGTTTGCTTCCTTTCTGAAGTGCTGTTCACTGGCAAAACACAAACACCAAATCAGAAGGTAAAATCCTGTAGTTATGAGGTCACTTTCAAAGACTGGTGAGATGAAAACCAAACCAACAAACCAACCAAAAAACCCACCAAAAACAAAATACTAAAATGCAAAATCTATGGAGATCCTATCTGTGTTACTTCATATTTTCTAGTTTTATTTGGTAGGATTAAAGCTTGGAACACTTGACAACATATGAAAATGAAAGATGATATTTTCACATATTGCCTCATTTATTAGTGCTGTGCTTCATCAAAAAATAAAACAAAACAAAACAAAACAAAAAACAAATATTATTAGTGTTGACAACATTATGTTTGTGTTCTGTAGTGTTTGGCAGACAATGATTTTCTTGAACTGGTTTGTCCATATATGTCATTGAATTAAAATTAGGATTTAAAATCATTTTCCCCTCTGTTTTAGAAGGTTAATTTAAAACAACAAATTCCTAGTTTTCTTTCTAATTTTGGCAACTGATACTTTGATGCAGAAAACAGTTGCTTAAATAAAACACAGTGTCTTTGAAGACTTAATTTCCATTCCAATGGATGCTTGGTTGAGAGGTTGTTTTCTGTCACTTGAACAAAAGAATTTGACAGAAAATATTCCATATTAAATCATGTTGCCCCTTTTCATTGTAGGGGAGTTGAACTGCATGACCTTTAGGGGTTTCTTCCACCACAAAGAATTCTATTATCGTATGATTCTGTATTCTACCTTAAGTGAAATTCATCATTACAAAATCAATATAAGAGAGCTACTAGAAAAAGATCTATAATCTGTAGATTATAGATATAATCTATTACTGCAGATTATCAGTGTCTACAGTAAAGAGGCTGTAAGTATCAGCCTCTTTTTCTGTAAGTCAAAAAATTTTATAACAGGCTTGCCTTTACATTTTCATGTTTATCTATTTTCTTGTTTCTTCTTTCTTTTTCTATTTTTTTTTCTTTTTTCTTTATTTTCCCTAACTCTGCCAGAATACATTTCTTAGTAGTTGTGCAACTGTCCATTTGATCTTTAATTTGGTCTTCTGTGCCTAGATCCATGTTCCCTTTGGGTTTATTTTTTTTTTTTCCTTTTTGGTGTTTGAGTCTTGAATTGAGTCTTGACCTTATTAGATTATCATTTGTTATCATGCTGAACAAAGTGAATGAGCCAGAGCAAAAGACTTCTCTTCAGTTAATACTAACAGAGAGAGAGGTGAGGGTTATTTGAGAAACTGCAGATGTGGGAAAGGAAATACATAGATCTGTATGTCAAAATTATCTTAATCATAGGCAATATAGAATAGTTTTGCATTTTCCTTTGTTTGTTTGAAGTCCAAAGTGGAACTGTGTAATGATGTATATTGCAAGGTCTATCCAACAGAACAATGCTTTGTTTTCATCAGGTTTGACACTGGTGCCACTAACTCTCTTTTTAGTTTATGTTTCCTTGCTGTAAGCTTTGTAGTTTCTTCATTAAGTGCTAGAATATTGGGACAGGGAGTTACTTCATCCTGCACATTTTGAGGTGATACAGATTTAATTGTTCTGTTTTTAAATGGCCAAATTCTTTCCAAGTGAATTGCCCAGATTTCCTCACCTGAAAATGTGATAACTGTTAAGGCTGAAAAGGAGAGGAATACAGCTGCCTTATACTTTATGAAGAATTTTTATGAGAATCACTTTTTATAAAAATTCCTGATCGATTAATTTCTTAGCTAATTACTTCTTTGGATTCCAGTTATGCTATGTAGGCAGAGAAATATTACAAAAGCATAGTTTTCCATTTATACTTTGCTTTCAATACTGATCTATATTAGGACATTATTGTATGGGGGAAAAATGAAATAAAATATAATAAAATAAAATAGTAAAGTTTTTTCTTAATGTTATGTCATATAAAAAACATAAATGTTTTTAAACATTTAAAACATTTAAAAAATGAAGTCTAACAGCTGTCTGAAATACATCTGCTTTTCAGAATTTTTCAGTTATGCTAAGAATGCAGAGGTGGAAAATTCTGATTAATAAGTAGGTAAGGATAGTAAACAGGGAACATTATATTCCCAGCATGGACCTGATTGCTATGGAAAAGCACTTTCAAGGAAAGTATTATCAGCAAACTCTGCTGCAATAGGAGCAAGCCAAGGAGACCCACTGCCATGCTATGAGTGGGTTTTAGGTCAGTGAGGTAAAAAAATAAAAAAGACAACCTTGCTTTGAATCAAACCAAATCTAGTAATCTACTTAGAAAATGCAGACAGCATGTGCTAATGTCTGCAACAGAACCTAATGTTGTAGTAAAATGGCCCAAATTCTGCCTGTATCATTACTTTCAATTATAGTGCATATGCAGAAGGTGAACGCTTTAAGAGATAAGTAATCAGAGGAGCAACTTGGAGGAGGCAGCAGTTGATAATTGCCTTAGGGGCTTCCTCTGATTAGTAGCTTGCTCCACTTTCTCCACACAGTGCGTTAGTCTCCCATTTCACCAGAAAATGCTGGAGCTAGGGACACCTGATGGAGTAAAGACGACAAAGTTTAGATGGCCACAAGTTATCGGTTGATGAAAAGGTCCTCTCCACTATTGGTGCATTTGGAGGAGTCTCAGATATTGGTACTATACAGTGAATCCATATTCTGATTTCACGTACTGAGTTGCCTTAATGTGAAATTTTTCAGCATAACAAGTTTTAGCTCCAGATTTAGAGTCACTGTAGAGGAAAGTTGGCCTAATCTTGCAGCTCTCTTTCATAGGAGATTATAGCAGAGAAAACCTGAATCTGCTCTAGTATTCAACACCTGGTTTATCTGCAATTCATCATTCTCCAGCAAGAGCAATGAAACTGAGACATGCCTGGTAGGTCTAGGAAAAGCAGCAAATTTACATCAGTGCCAACACAACTCAATACAGTCTGAGGTGCTTGAAAAATTTGCTAACAGTTTCTTGAAGGGAATGGTCTGTTCCTGATTGATTGGTGTTCCAAATGCTGAATTTACTGGACCAAGGATGTAATTTCACCAAAGTTTTTCTCCCTACAGAATTTTGTTGTGTTGTAGACAGCGGGAAGAATGTCTTCTTTCTGGTCATACAAAACTCATGAGGTCTGCATCTAACCTATACTGTTTATTTTCACAAATATTTGCACTAATGTCTTATCTCTAGACTTGGAGGAGAATGACAGGGTAATGTACTGAGCAGAAGATCATGGCTCCATTTCTGAGGGTCTGGGGTCATTAATATGAAAGGTTTCTTTTGGAAACAGTATCTGTGCCAGTGAATCAATCAAGGAACTTTCTTTGGGGTTCAGATACAAGGAGGTTTTGTTGGAGAGGGGAAATGACTGAGTGGTGACTGAATGACAGTAATGAATGGTTGAGACAGCAAGAAAAGGTATGTGTCCAAATTGAAAACAAAGATAAAGACATTGATTGTTAAACACAGGGTTATGGTAGACATTAAAAAGTGAAAGGTCTATATATATACTGATACTGCCACAACAGAAATGTACAAACTTGCCATCAGCAAATTAAGCTAGATATTAAAGTGTTCCTAACCACCGGTGTGATTTGTGATCAGCTATCTCATAAAAGTAGTTGAAGCGAGAAACCATTTTCAGAAGAACTTGATAACAGGATTATGTGATAAGGTTGCAAGATAAGATTGGCAGGATGCAATTATCTAGATCTCTTCCAGGTCTGTTCCCCTGGGAGTACAGAAGAAATCAAAAGCTGTTGCTTACAATGCACTGCAGGTGTGTCTGTGTCCCAGCACATAACCTCAGTTTTTAGAGTCATAGAATGGCCTGGGTTGAAAAGGACCATAATGATCGTCTACTTTCAACCCTCCTGCTGTGGGCAGGGTTGCCAAAGTTTACCAAAGCTGGATATTAATCTGACTAATCTGAAAGTCTGATAATGATATATTGTTCTTGCTAGCCCCTAGATAAGCAGATAACTGTTGAATGAAAAGTCCAAAGTTATGTATTAATATGCAGCAGATGAATATATTTACGCATCCTTCACTGTAACCACGGTCCTAACTTCAAAAGTCTCATGCTTAAAAGACATCAGTAGGTAATAGAACTAAAAACTTGGGACAGTTTGTGTCTTTGCTTTTTGTGGATTTTTGTTTGCAGATACTTACCAACAGTTCATCAGTTCATTAATCTGCTCCACAATCTCTGCATGCTCTAGCTAGGATCTATGCTAGAACAAGCAGAATGTTTTATTCTCAGTATCTATATAACTCCAGTGTCTGTTCTTTGGTGGTACCTGTTATTAGCTGTTCACATCTTTAGTTACTTTTTATTCTGACTATAACAAGTTGATATAGGAGCCTTCAACACTGAAGAGACTGCCCAGCTACCAATGCTGCATTTTATCTTCTCATCAGCTTGGGATACCCTCCTCACAAATGTGCATTCAGTTCAGTTTAAGAGGAGGTTTTAGCTCTCGTATTTAAATGACTCTGTGAATATTTTAAGACTACATTAAAGTTGTGGACAGGAATCATTACATATGATATTTAATCTTCCAGAACAATGGATCATAGTAACATTTAAATTCAGCCTTTTAATTCTGCTGAGGGAAACAAATACGTGAACAAACAAATGGAAGAAAGCCTTCCCCTGGGAACTAGGGATCATGAACTCATCAGTATCTGTTATGAGACTTTCTCTCTAATACAAATGCACAGTAATATACATATTTCCAGAACTTTATAAGAAAACCTGACCCAAAGAAGTCATTTGCACATTTCTCCTCCAGGATAGGATGAAAAGAAAGAAAATAATGTGCATAGCTGTGTTGCTCCCTGCATTATTTGGAATTCCAGTGAGGAAAGTGACATAAAACTGTATGCAAAACAATGGAATAGAAGAGCTACTGACTTTATTTTGTCTGAATTTCAGTAGCTTATGACAGAGCAAACAGAGGAAAATACTTTTCTCACAAATAACAGTGAAACATTCTGCTTCTGAAATAACTATTCCAGCTATGAATCCAGGGGCAAAGTGAGCATATGACAAACAGGTGGAGCAGAAATTCAAGCCAAAATGTAGATAACTGTGGACAGAGAACTAAAAAAATAATCAGTACATCGGTTACCTAATAAACATTCCAAGGGCTGGAGAGGTTAGTTCTGACATGCCTTTTCTCACATTAATATCTGCCAGAGGAAACTTTCGTTGGTACTGTCATTTACACAAAGGGATCTATATATCTGCCTGTATGATATCTGTATAGCTGTCTCTCTATAGAGATATTCAGCAACTGAATACATACAGAATATATATATAATATATATATAATGTATATAATACATATTAAGGAAAAAAATGCAGAATTTTCTTCCAGAAGAAAAAAAAAAAAACAACAAACCTTCAATTTTGAAGTCATTAATGAAGTCCTTTCGTTCTTAGTTTCAGAGAGTAAATGTACAATATTTGGTAGACTTCCTTCATATAATTTCCTGGCAGTCAGAAAATTGTGAACATCAGAAGGATAAGTTAAAATAGTTTTAAAGTCAATACATTCATTAATCTAAATACACAAATAATAAAGATTTTGCAAGTGTTTTCCTAACATATATTCTGAGCAATAAGCCTCTTCAAGTGCTTCATCAATTACTTATTACAGTCAATAGGCTGAATTTCTATCATAAACAGTCACATAGATAAATAGATGGATAAACTTCAGAATGCTTTGTACAGTCAGATCATGGTGGCTGGTGTAGATTTCTGCACATCTTTTGATATTTGAATATCACCAACTTTTCATACTTCTTTGCTTGGGAAATTTAAATGCTCATAAGTTTCATTTAAGATTCTACACAATTGCATGCTTGCTTGTATCAAGCACTTTAAGTCCTATTCAGAACTTAAGAAACATTTTAGAGTTACTTTCACACATTATTATTCCTCTTTTGATGGAAAAAAAACACCTTTGCATATTGGAGATGTGACCCTTATATAGTATATTGTATATTTGATCCTTAGACTGACCATTCACAAAATTCAGATTCATCTTCTGTTAATGTAGCATATAAAATATCATCAATTTTTGTTTTTGATATATCAGAGATCTATGTGGAACATTATATGCATAGTAACATACGGACTTTTTTATAATCTTGGACCATTATTTTATCAACAGTTTAATACCTCCCTGGAAGAAGCTAGCTCCACTAAAGCTACTAATGTTGTCCTTCAACCAGTGATTCCCTTTACTATCCATATTTGCTTTATCTTTTACAGAGATCAGAATTTAGCCTATGAAAAACAGATCAACAGTAAGACACATTAAAATCAGAATTAGGTTGAATAAGCAATCTTAGAAATGCTATGTTATGTTTTCAAGTACTTGCCATTGTATCTTTTACATATTGATAGTACAGTGTCCTTTTGCTTATCTGAATGCTTCAATACATACATATATTGTACCAGAGGGCAAAGTAACAAGGAAAATCTTACTCTGTAGGGATAATATTTAGTGACTCCTGTAAAAAGATTAAGTTTCTTTGTGGTTCGAATAATAGCATATTCTCTTCAGATAGAATGAAAGGATCCATAAATCATGTTCTGATTACCTTCTGTAGCTGCCCAAGTTAAATGTTTCCATACTATAAATGAAAAAGTTGAGCTAGGCCTCCTTTCCTTTGCTTTACAGAATCAGTGTCTACATAGCTGCATCTTTTTCTTGCATTCCTTTCTTTCTCATGACCTGTTTTCAGCAGTGGGCAAAACTGTGCTTTAGATCACTCTTGGGAGATAAGGGGCCCTAGAGGATGAGGAAGGACTACAGTTTAGCACTCAGCAATTCTTTGATGAATGCTTCAATAGTCAGAAAATTAAATGAAAGGTCCTCTGCTTTCCTGAGTTCAACTTAGTGTATTTATGTGTATTTAAGACAGTTTGTGCAGAGTGAGGTAGATTTTGGGTGCTTGGCAGCTTCTGGTGTGCTGTATTATGATGTAGGCATCACTACAGCTCACACTGGGGATGAGTTGAGGTTTAGAGGTCTTGGGAAACATAATTTAAGACAGATGGGAAGTAGCACTGCAGCCAGGTTGTCTTTGACACTAAGTGAACAAAATTTCCATCTACATCCAATATGCTTAAATTCAATTTAAGATGATTTTGATAGTGGAAATCTGAACAGAGACCCAAATGATTTGTTGAAAAGAAAATATGACAGAGGTTAGGTGCTTATTCAGAGATTAAACTATCCAGTGCAGAATGATGAGAAAGAATATTCTAAGAGAGAAAATGAGGCTCAGTGTAGTTTTGTCTTATCAGGAAAAAGAGTAAGAATAAATTATTTGCACCTGCATTTTTACATTACTGAATGATTTGCCTTTAGATCTGTGAAAAGGAGTGGGTTGCAGTCAGGCTAAACACAAGCTCATAAGTATTTAATATCACAGAGGCACAGAGATGAGTAAGACAAATTTAGTTACTATCTTCCCTAGCAGAAAAATGGTGCTTTCCCTTGTGTGAACCCACACTATATTTGACTTACATAGCTACATAGAAAAGTAATCCAACTTGGGCTATTAATGCAAAGTTGTCTCTGAGTTATAAATTCCCTGTGCTACAAGTCAGTAGAGGTAGGGAGGATTTGGGGTAGATGTATGACGTTTGTTGTTTCCTCTCTACAATTTGCTGTTGGTCTATTTGAAGATCAGATTCTGGTCATAGTATACTCTGTTGGTGCTGAACTTGTGTTCTCAGGTTCATAAGCACTATCCAAAATGATGCAGTCTAAACTGCTTTTCTGGGCTCCCTTTGGTTAAAGAGGTAGACATGGTTCTCCAGTGGAACATTCATTCAGCTTTGGCACCATGTCAGGAATAAACATATAGCTCTATGAGTACTATCTTTCCTGATTTATTAACCTGGAGATGAAACAAGTCCAAATTAGTCACTTAACTTTCAGGTGGTTAAAATTATTCCTGCTCTTAGTGACTGGTTCACTGGACTAATTTTTATCTTGCCAGAAACAACAGAAAAAGGCTAAGCAACTCTGTGCCTTCTCCCTTTAACATATAATAGACAAATTCTCTGGATGATACCCTGTTACAAATCACTCTGCTTTTCTCACCTTTCTTTCACAGACAGGCACTTATCTTCACCAAATATACATTAGCTATTTCTGTGGGTTTATCTTCTCAGTCTCCTGAGGAACAGCATTGTGCCTGCTTTTTCTGCCTTCACTTTAAGAGCCATAATGGATGCTTTACTTAAACTCATCCTCTCCTTCATTCAGGGGAGCAGGGTTTTGTTTTGTTTTTTTTTTTTCCAATGGCTGAACAAAGAAAGACTGATAAAAATGTAGTACTTTCTGGACAGGGGGATCTCAGCTATCCAACACTGAGGGCTGCTACTGACAGTCGGGTTACTGAAATTTTAGTTGGAAAAATTTCCAGTTATTTAGATGGAAGATGAACTTTTCGCTTTCCATTTCCAGTCTCAACAGGAAAGATTTTGGGGTTCAATAGGAGGATGAACAATTTACAAATCAAATCCTTAAGAAGTTCACCATATTTGGATTGTAAATAAAGTGAGTGCAGTGCATTTGTTTGATTGTATCAGTTCGCAGTTGGATCATAAAATGAAGGTGTATAATGTAAGTGAGGCTTTAAAATGCTCTGAACCACAATAAAAGATGTCATGTCATGCATTTGCTCTGAAATATTAATCAGTCTTTCATCAAATATCCAGCCATATTTCTTCATATTTATACATATTTCTTCAAATAGATGGTAAGCATAAATGCTAATTATTAATGATTCCTAAACTGATATTCACTAGAGGCTGGCAAATGGGTTTCAGATTAGACACAGATATCACATATTTTGGTGAACATATCTGAAGAGCACTTTCACACTGATGCTTCTTTACAAAATATACCACAACAGAAATACACAAGTGATGGTAATAAACTGCTCTTGTGCATTGAAACAGTTAAGAAAGTGCAGTTATATTTGTCTTGTAGCCAGTATGTTTACTTTGTTGCTGCTTCTGAGAGACGACCTCAGAAATTATTGAGGGTCAGTCTCAAATACTGCCTCTTTATGCAGTAAAATCAAGGAATACTGAGTATATCGCTGTATTCTGCATTACTGAATTCTGTGGTTTAACCACAAAGCTCCTCACTCAGTTCCCCCACAATGGGCTGGAGGAGAGAATTGAAATGGTGAACAGGTAACAGTGAGAAAACTCATGGGTACAGACAAAGACAGTTTAACAGGTGAAGCAAAAACTGTGCGTGTAAGCAAAGCAAAATAAGGGGGAAAAAAAAAGTTTTATTTGAAATTTATATGTATTATTTATATATAAAATATATTCATTTGAAAAAAGTGGTCAAATAATGACTTAGGTCATGGGCTACAGAGGGTAGTATCTTGTTAATGTTCTGGTCCTCTCTTGTGTAATCTTCTGGAAATATGATTCAGGAATCAGAAAGGGATTCAGAAGACATTTATTAGCCTTGCCCTTCTCTTCGCAAAATTAAGCTGATTTCTATTAACCTCTCCTTCCAGGTGCCATAAGGTTCTAATCATTTTTCAGCCCTGCACTGACCATCTATAAGTTTCTCAACAATTTTCTTGAACTAAGGGGAGCAAAAAGAGGACTAACCTTGATGTCTACCTTCTGGTCTTCTGCTTGATTCCAGACTGAGGTGTGTGAAAATTTCATCTGCTGTCACACACACTCTTCCTTGTTTGCAGAGCAAGATGAGCACTGCTGGTAGCACTGCCATATTGAAATTGCTACCTTTGCTTCTCCATCCCTTTTTCCCTAAATCCAAACTTCAGGTATCCAATGTTCCTCATTGTTTTTGAAGAACTCTCACTTATATATCTTGGCTCAAGTGTGTTCAGTTTATTGTGTCTGAATCCTGAAAACTTTGTGGAACTCCTTCACTGGAGAAAAGCTGAGATTTTGTTTTGGCATGAAAACTCTTTAGTAGCATAAATATCATCGTGTTCAGGAAAAAATCACCTCCTTTAGAGCAGTAGGAATGTTTTGCCCCATTATATTTGCTGCTATGGAATTTGCATTCACTGCAAGTTTGTTTGAATGCTAATATTTTATCCACTGTTTTTGTCTCAGTGGAAGTGTGCTAAGGAGCTAATTTTTTTCAGGCTTTCTCTCTTTCCTCAAGCAAAGTTCTAATTGGGTCATCATTCTCACCAAAACAGTCTTGGTTACTATGCTTTTTCAGTACTGGAGCTAGCAAACATTGTATATCACACTGAGAGAGAGCACATTAGTAAACTAAATTTCTAGTAAGAGTGTTTGAAATGGGTGGAGTGTGAACAGACAGAATCAAAATGACATTATGTGATTGTCTTTGTATTGAAGACTATGTAACATGGGATGAAACCTGGAAGTTCTTTGGTAAGCACCTGACATCCTGTAGATGAATACTCCCTGAAATCTCTACTGTTCTAACATACTTTGTGTCCGGATTAAAAATGATAACATCCCTGAGACAAAAAAAATCTCTAGTAATTTGTCTGTAATGTACCTGAAATCTCTGTTTATTTACCAGTCTCCATCAGATAATATTACTAATCTTTATGTTCACACAAACATGAATATTTCAAGAAAACTTTTCTGTTTGTTTGTTTGTTTGTTTTTTTTTCCTTAGGTTAGAAACGCTGACCAAAGGCAAAGGATTACTTGCAGTTATATTTCTAACAATCAGATAAAAGGGATGAATAATCTAAGAATTTAACATTGGTTTTGGAACAGATAGTAGAGTTTCTCCCCAGCTGCATAGGTTGTGCTGATCCATACACAGATGTGGCAGTTATCTTCTTAATTCAAGTAAAAATGTTTCTGCAATACATATACTAAAGTTTACATAGATGTCAACTTGTAATTAGACCATGATTGTTCCTAGTTTTTCTTTTGTTGCCAGGTTGGATTTTTTTAATTATTTTTTTTTCCATGCTTTTTGAGTTCCAGCTGTTATGCTGTTGATCTCACCAACAGATAAAATTTCCTTTTTTAATGATAAATGCATGTGACATTTTACCTTGAAAAAGATCTGAACATTTTAAAGCTTTTGAACTCTTTCTTTAGATTGCTGAAAGCCCTCAGCTATCAATCAATGGGAGGTGAGGGTGACTAGCTTAAAGCAAAAGGCACTTGGGAGAAACTTCATCCTGCTGTGACCACAGGTTTTAGCTTGGTGTAAGTCCTACATTTCAGAGTCACATAATGATCAGCTAAAGATTAACTGCAGATGTTTAGTTTTTTAATGAAGGTTATTGATATAGCTCCACAGCCTTCAGCTCAACAGAATTGTACCAATTCAGCAATTTGTTTTTTTTCCCTCATCTATATCTTTTCTTTTTTTTCTTTCCTTTTCTCTTCTTTCTTTTTTCCTTTTTGCCATTATGAAGGTTAGGTTTTTTTGTTTGTTTGTTTGTTTTGTTTTCTTTTTTGTTTTTTTGCAGGATAACATGAGAAAAGCAAAGCAAATTATAACTAGAGCTGGTAGTATTTTGATGAGTTGTATTTAATTATAAAGAAAAAATGTTTTGTTGGTAGACATGCAAGTGAGTTTCAGTTTTCAGTTCCTTAGAGGAACTTAAGAAAGACTGTAATGTCATGATTTTGAAATATCAGCAGTGCACGTAGATATAAAACCTGGGGAAGTACCATGATATTACTGACAATTTTTATCTTATACATGTGTGAGGAGAGTCACCTCTTTTGTCACAGAGATAAATGCACTTCTTTAGTCATAGGCTCCCAGTGACATTTGAGGTGACCAACGATCCTCTGTGTGAATTCTAGTTGCCATTTCAGGGGTACACAGATCTCCTGCAAGCCCTGTATCATGTCTGACAGCAACATGCAGATAGTCTCAGATAGCCTCAGATAGTACTACAGGATTCAAATGTTTGCGGAAATTCCTCTTTAAGCATGAGAACTGACCTCTGTTTGAAAACTCACTATCAAGCCTGGTTTTGATCTTTCAATGGCTAATGAACAGAAATAGGTACTTACAAGGTAAGTATGGAAGGTTTTGTATCTGAAGATGCTTGTCTACATTGGTACTACAGGCAATCTTGCACTCATACTCAAATAACTTCAGTCATCTCCAGTGCTGGACATTCACCTGAGCTGATCACCCCAGTGTCCAGCTACTCAAGAGAAACAGGCATTTTTAACAAAAGATTGATTTCATCTACTTTTTGCTATCTAGATTATATGAAGAAATAAATCTCACCCTAGAAGTTCAACTTTAAAATACTTTTAAAGTTAGGTGAAATTAATCTTAGGTATATTATTTTCAAAAGAATTAACTTTCCTTCATTTTCACATGTATTTCCCACTGCATGAACTCCATAATGAAAACAAAACAAAACAAAACAAAAACAAAGTCAAGTCCTCAAATTGCAGATGTTAATTACAGAATAATCACATAATAGATTTTCAAATAATACATTTACTTAAAGTTCTGAAAGTATGAATGAGATCCACAAACTGTATGATCTATATTTCAGGTTTATCTACAGGATGGATTTCACATTGTGAATGAAATCTTGATTATATATCTTCACAGAACTGTGGGATGAGAATTATACAATTAATGTGAGCAGTCAAATCTTGACTTTGTAGCCATGGATGCACACCCACCATGCAGTAATGGGAGTGAATTATCTCTTAGCATGCATATATGTGCTAATGTGGAGCACACTGTGAATCATCCTCTTCCCATTGGCTGTAAGAAAAGGAGGATGGAAAAAAGACAACATTCTTGTTGCAATTTCTGCTAGCATTGGTCTTGATCTTCCTTCTTAATTAGTCCTGCTGTGTGGTTGAGTCTCCACATAGACTGTCATAGCACAGTGTGTATCTGTATACTGTAATATCGCAATTAACCTCACACATCCCCACATGAAAGATTGTTTCTTCACTGCATAATGCAAACATTTTTATTTGGCAAATGCACTGTTTTATTTTTGTTTTATTTTGTTTTGTGTTTATTTTTAGTTTTATTTTCCCCCCAGTGTCTGAAATGGCTTGTTTCAATAGAGTTAGTTTATTCTTTTTTCTCCAGCCCCTCCACGTTAATTTTCTGATTCTCCAAATTACTTGGGATTGTGTGTGAAGGCTCAGTTTTATTGCATCTATAGCAAAACAGAAACTTTTGAAAATACAAGAAGGTGAAGGTTGTCAATTCAGTGTTGAGTATTATCTTGGATTACAGATGTTCCCTGGCTCTTTTCCTGCATCTTTGCTATTCAAGCCATCCAAATAATCCTACTCTTCTATTTGGTTCCATCTTCATTTTTCCTCCTAACCATTCATCTACTAGAAATAAGATGTGACATTAAGGAGAAGATTTGATCAGATCAGTAAGATGCACACAAATATAAACTGCTCAGTTTTGCTCTTATTGTGACAAATGTTTTATTCTCTGTATGTTTTTAACCATTCATTAAATAATTTCTAAAATGAAAAAAGCAAATATGAACACTATGAAAATAACACTATCTACCTTTATAAGAGTAATGTAAAACTAGTTTCACATTGATTTCAATGAATTAATTAAAAATAATATTTTGAGAGTAAAAAAACTCTACTTATAGAATCACTGAAATTTTAATTACATTTCTAAAATGTTCTAAAAAGATATATTGCTTTTAAATATAGATTTATATTGTAATTAGTTTTCTTATTTTATTTATTTTTTCCTTTAGAACATCCTTCAGAAATATATCTATTTCATATCTACATTAGCATATACTATTTCAATCTGCTCCAAATTTAATGAATGGCATAGTCACCTCAAAGTTACAAAACTTTTGTTTTGATTATGAATAAAAATGCCAACTTATTTTGAACTTTTTGGAAATCCATTGAGTTTATAAATTCACTTTTTGATCACATTCATTATTTATTTATCATCCCCCTGTACTCAGTCCTGGAGAGGCCGCATTGAGTACTTCGTGAGTCTCCTCATTACAAGAAAGACATTGAGGCCCTGGAACATGTCCAGAGAAGGGCAATGAAACTTGTGCGGGGTCTGGAGCACAAGTTTTATGACGACATTTTAGAAATTTAAAAAATAAATAAATAGAAGAAGATTTTGTTTATGTGTAGATGTATTTTTAATTGTGTGAGTATGTGTGTCCTTTGTAGGAGATAAGAAAACTGAAAAATAAAAGAAAGTGTGTAACGCTGGATGGTGACATCTGATTGTTATTTCTGTGGACTAATTCCAAGTGAGTGGTACAATATTCCACATCAGGGATTACTGATGCGTGTACAGTTCTGTGGTCAGAACATTTTGCTCATGCAACTTCTATTTGCTAGGTGTATCTATTGGCTGAGTATCCAGAAAAGTCTGTTATTTAAATTGCATATTTGTTATGCTGGTTACATAGCCCCAAGGACCTAAGGATAGAGGACTCACACAGTGTTCTGCATTATTTTCCTGTAATTGTTATATAGAGAAGTTCTGTGTTAACAAGAATTTTTTCACTTCCTCTATGTATGATGACATGCAGCCTTCACTGGTGCAAAGATAATAATTGCTTCAGGGGACTGATCCTGCAAAAGTTGAACCTTTTGGGATGAGTTCAATGCTAGTTATTCCCTCTGAGCTCCACTGCCTACCACCTCTCAAGGTCATCTGGTAACACTACAGAGAAACACTGAGCACTGCTCTCACGAAAAGACCATACTATTTACACCTTACCATGTATGACAATGCTTAAAATGATATCTATTCATACTGCTGAGAAAATTTAAGTAGGCAAAATACACTGTCTCAGACTTTTAAAAAAGACCCTGGGGATACGCTCCTGTCACAAGGGCAATGGCATAATTAATCTTGCCCAAAGACAACAATACATACTAATAGCTATAACTTAACACTGCTTTGGTAGTGTCTCAATAAACAACAACAACAACAACAAAAAAACAATAAAAAAATTGGATTTTTATTGCTTCACAGCTTGATTATTTGAGTATCTGTTCCTTACTTAGTGAGTGTTGTGTTTCCTTCCTTACAGTCAGAGAGCAGTTATCTGGTAGTTGGACGTTCAGAATTTCTATTTGGTTAGTTATCTTGACAGTTCCAGCACATTTAATTTTCCTTCTAAATTATGATGAGAAGTCAATATATTTAAATTTTTAATATGATTAGAAACTCAGGGTAAAAAACATTTTCAAGATTCCGGATTAAAATAAAAGTTTTAAGTCAAATGCAATGCTTTGGTTTATTGACATAAATATATTTTAGTATTACACTCACAAAATTCTGTTTGCCTGTGTTTGTAGAGCTGTATGAGAATAAAAAATCATAATAAAAGTCATATATTTCCCTTTTCCCCAGATTTCAAATTAGTGTTGAATATTTTTTCTGAAAAAGGATTTTCTTTTTTTGCCTAATGGAACAAATGGTGTAACTTTGGTTGGCTCAGCCATTGAATGTGTGCTCCAGCACTCTCCAGTCTTGGACTTGGCTCCAACTGGATTTGTTTTTGTCTTTGGCTTGAACAGGAGCAGAAATGCATTACTGTTGCTACAATGGCATTTTTGCACAGTTATCTCACTTCCATTGTTCCTTTTTTTTTTTGGTAGTTTTTGGACATCGACTGTGCAAGTGGGACTTTTCAGGCCCCAAGTGATTAAACAGTCACCTATATTAGTAAAACCAAGATACAAAGGACCAAATACATCAATGTTCCTCAGTGTTTAACTATTCAATATATTGATGTCCCCTCACAAAGAGCTGTGGGCTACAAAATCACATAATGAATTTTAGTTCTAGTTGAAAAAACAACTGGACAGCTATGATGAATCATCACCTATAAAAAGAGAAAATACTGTAACTTTTGGGTTGCTTCCAGATCAGACACAGTGCTGCTGAGAAGGCTGTGAATTGGTTGGGAATTCTGGGGTACTGACATGCAAATAAACCCACAGAGCATCATCCCCTGCTCTGGACTTCTTAGGATTGGAATTGCTGTATGACTGAGCTTTCCAAGCAGGGATAGAAAAGCAAACAAAACACTGACATGCTGCCAGCTGTTGAGTTTATTCGGGGTAGAATCAGGTCTAACAAAAACAGTTCCTGCAGTCCATGTCCATCATCTGCATGCCTGAAGGAAGCTATTTTTTTTCTTTTTTACTTTTTTTTCTCTTCATGATTGCTGTCTTGTTAGTGCTGTGGGTAAAGCTTGCAGCTCAAATTGCTTTGTGGTGTCACTTGGTTTGATTACACCATGACACTTGCAACTGACTGGATACAAGAAAAGATCTGATTGATATATTGAGCCCACCTCTGTTTCTGTTTGATCTAGATGATTCCACTGTGGAAGTGAAATTAATCTGGTGAATCATATCAGCAGAAAATATAAGTGTGAAGGCACTTGAGTTAACTGTAGGTATTCTTGTTTCTGTATTTGGTTGTGGGACTGCAATGATGGGCAATAAACTACACCTGGTCTCTCAGTAATTCTTATCATTTTCTCAGAGGACAAGCTTGATTTTTCTGTCATTTTATATGTCTGAAATTCAGAAGTAACTCCACTAAAGCTGAGCAGATAAGCTTTTAAGTGCTGAAGTAAGTATAAAACTGGTTAAAGGAAGAAAATATAAAATCTGTCACTCCATACTGTCCATAAAAAGTCATATCTACAGATTTGCTACTTTTTTGATAAGGTAATTCTAATGCAAAGGGATGATATTGCAGTTTTAAGTTAAACTTCACTTTTACAGTAAGCCATTAACGTATATAAGCTTATCAACCCCACTTCTTTTGAACTATGGAATATTTTTGAACAGTGGAATTATCTTCTGAAAGAAATTTTGAAATTACTTACTTTACTCAACATACTTGAAAAAATAAAAATATTAAAAGTTTATTTGAAAAAAAAAATAAAAAAGTCCTTCTAACTTTAAATTCTTGGGATGGAAAGTCATTATCTTTACTGGACAGAACTTTTATTAAACCAGACTTTTTCAAAATTATACATTGATTTCCTCAAAATGAAAATGGAAGTTTACTGACTCCTGTAGGAATAATATGCTTTGGTAAAAAAATATCTTATGGTGAGAAAAAAGTATTGTTTTTTGAAATTTATCATTCTCCAATATTTTCATTAATAGATGCTTCTAATAATGCTGAATAGATTCTGTCCTTTTTGAAAGAAAGGTGAATAAATGAAATTATGCTTCTAGGACAGCTTAGCACTGGAATCTACATATAAATACTGGTACGCATAATAAGTTCTAAAAGATTCATTAAATGATCATTTAAAGTGTCTCAGTAAACAAATGAGTTCAGGATTTAGATAATGTAGAAATGCTAGTTCCCAAAAAGCTGTCCATGTTCTGAGTAAGCAAGAGTGATTATGCAGTTAAGTGTGTTAGTTTGTTAATGACAGGTAATAACTACAGGTGAAAAGACTTAGCAGGAAAACTTCTTGTACAAGTATACCATCCCCGGTCCCTTGTACACTGTTTCCGTGTTTCCAATCAGGTTATTAAAGCCCCATCAAACAAATCACAGAATCATAGGATAGCTACAGTTGGAAGAGACCTCAAAGAATATCTAGTTCCAAACCCCTGTTACAGGCAGGATGCCCACAGCTAGATCAGACTGCCCAGGCTGAATCCAGTGACTTGGATCACCTCCAGGTATGGGGTATCCACAGCTTCACTGGATATCCCGTGCTAGTGTCTCACCATCCTCTCAGTGAAAAATTTCCTCCTGACATTTACTATATGGAATAATCAAAGTCAGATTATTTTGTTTGGATTCTTAACTATTTGGAAATAAGGCTGAAAAAGTGAGGAAATGAAAGCAGAACGAACTTCTGGGGGTTCTGAAATTTAGGGAAAAGATGTTTGATGTTTGATACACTGTTTGATATAACTCCCCTCTAAATCATTATGCTACTTCCAAAAAATTATTGTTAAATAATCATAGAAATGGAAAAAGAAACATATACATATTATTCACAACAGAACTACCTTGAATTTGATGCTTAACAATGGATGGATGAATAGTTGTATTTTCTGGACTAAAAGGAGCCATTTCCCTCTCTGGTTTTGTATAGATCTCATTATAGAAGTTTTTGCTCTTTAGTAAGTTCATTATTCAAGAAATTTTCTAAATGCAGTTAAATATTCATTTATTTTGAATTATGTGATGACAAGTAGTCATCTGAAGATATCTATATGCTCCATATCAGTGCATGCAGTAAATAAACATGAGGAAAGCAGTTCAGTCCTGTTAATATTAAATCCCTCTAGTGCCTTCTACTGATAGATGAAATCAGCTTTCAGACTTTTAGTATTGTCTGTTCTTCTACTGGGTCCTATTACTGCTATGTTTTGATATTCCTTTTTTTTTTTCCTCTGGGGCAGCAAGAATTACTATAAAATACCAGAAACTGCTTAATCCCGAGTGTCATTTTTGTCTTTGCCCACTGCTCATGAGATCAGTTTCTCTTCAGCATACTACAAGACGATTTATTTGGAATTAGGTCCTCATGGCAAAATTTTCACCTTGTCAATGAAGATTATTTTCTATTTAATATCTCAGGATCTTTTAATGGTAAAAGATACCTCTCTTCACACCAAGAAAAAATAGAAATAGAAAAAAAAAGTATAATGATAAGGCCTTGTATGGATAAGATACCATGGAAATGCTCAGATGTGACTTCTGTGAGTGAAAACGAAACTGCTGTTAGAAAACTGCTCAAGTCAGGAAACCTATTGAGTGCTACACTGAGTTCTCATTTGAAAAGGCATTGATCAGACTCACTGCTAATTCTTTTGCTCTGTTTTATGGGAGTGGGATAGGTTCTTTTCCCATTGAGCTGTAGGTAGCTCTGCCATTGATTTCATTTGGAGTAATAGCATCAATGCAAGTGTCTGTTGCAGGACAATAAAGTACAGTTTATTTAAGTGTATGAGAGGATTTTATGAGACAGTGAAGTACATGGCCTGTAGAAACATCAAATAAACCAGACAAGTAAACTAAACAATTTCAGGCTTTGTTCTTTGCAGTCCACAATTTTCCTGTATCACACATTTCCTGATTGCAAATCCTATTTTTGAAATCTCTTCATTAGCTGTCCACAACAGAGACTTTTATTCAGTCCTTGTTTCTTGTTTAAATGTCTCTACTCTTCATAAAGATTATTGTCTTATATTTACTCCTGGGAAGTTTATTCCTACTTTACATATCACCAAGCCATACAACCTGATTTTTCCGAATCACTGGGCCACTCACACCGGTGTTCCATTTGTGCTCACTATTATTTCCACTGTTATTTCAATACACTGATTTACTGTTAAGCTATTTCTTTTCAACTGCATTGTGTCTGCTGCTTCATCTTCTCTTAGGAGAATCCTGAGAGCTGAAACAAAGTTCCCCCTGGGTTTCAAGAACTTTAATTTTTACAAGATTTCATATTCTTTCATTTCCACCTCTGTCAGTGGTATGAGGGTAGGTTGATGCTTGGCTGTTACTTGAAAAAGCAATATCTTGACCTATTAAATTTAAAATTGCCAACACTGAATAGCCTAAAAAAATCTTTTTTTTTTTTTTTTTTTTTTTTTTTTTTTAGCTATATTAGTTCAATGAATATCTGTGTAGCATCACAGACACAGTGCTTTAAAAACAGAAAAGTGGAAGCCACATCTTGGAAAACCTTCTCTTGAAATAGAATAGAGAAGTACAATATATCAGAGTATAGAAAATTGTCTGTTGGTATTATAGACAGGAGAAAAGGATACTGAATATAAGAAATGCATATTATTTTTCCCTGCAATATGTTTGGATTATAGAAATATTATTAACTGGCATTAAAGATGTATCTGCTTTTTATGAATTTTTTAATGAAAAAGACTGGATGTATAGAAACAGAAAAAGGTGCTTCAGTCTTGGTGATGAGATGATAAGACATTTTTAAAAGAGGTTAGGTTTTATGTAAAATTTTGTTATGTTTTGTCATAAATATTTATCATAATGACAGTATGAATTAGTAATAAACAAAGAAAATATCATTCTTCCTGTGATATGATGGATTGCTTCCAGTGAAAAGACACAGTGACAAAGTTGTAATAGAAGTGATACTGAGTGATATTGGTGGAAATATGAACAGATGTAGATAATTAATTTTAATATCCCTAACACAGTTTCTTTAAACCTATTGTTATAGTTGTTGTAAATATGGTCCAACATATAAGTTTTTGGCGGTTGTTTAATATTGAAAATTATATTCATTAGAAAATATTAAAAAAGCTGCACTTTGTTAAGCTGCTTTGCCTTCACTCTTGTTGAGTTATAAGCAGAATTTATTCTAAAGACCTTTGGGCCAAAATCAAGAAATAATTCTGTAACATCACGTAGATTTCTTTGAAACCCGGAAGAAGGAAACTCTGACTAGAAATTCAATATTTTTTACAACTTAATTTTCCTGCGGCTCATTCATGCATCAATAAAGAAAAAAAAAAAAAAAGGAAATAATAATAACTAGTTAATGGATAATTATTAGTATTAATAATTATTAATAACTATTATTAATAATACCACTAAAAGCTTTGGAGGAATACAGTCCTCAGTTTTAAGAAAGAAATCTTTGAATTCAGCAATCTTTAGTACAGAAAAACATTTTAAAGAGCATTTTAACTAATGCCAGTTATCACCTGGAGGCATTTGAGGCCAGGCTGGATGGGGCTTTGACCAGCCTGCTCTAGTGGGTTGTGTCCCTGCCTATGGCAGGGGGGTTGGAACTAGATGATCTTGAAGGTCCCATCCAACCGAAACTGTTTTGTGATTCGATGATTCGATGATTCTATGATAGTTTGTACTATCAAAGACTTAACTGAAGAACCCTGGGAGAATAATAATACTTGTGCTGTTCAGTATCTAACAGCATTGAGCATATTTCACCTTGGTGCATTGTTAACACACTGAAGGGGTTGATGAATCAAACAGTATACTGATATAAATCCATACACTGCAATCTTCCTTTTAGAAAAAGAACAAGGGTCATGAGCAATTGTATCTTAATGTCTTGATGTGTTTATCAGGTTCTCTTTCTACAGTTGTAAAATTACTAGAATGAATCATGAGGTATCATTGTCATAAAGGAAAATCATTTAAATGCTTACAGTGATAGATATTCCTCATGCCATATGCCTATGAAACTATTTTCATGACATAATACAGAACCTATAATGAAGCAACTGCCAAAAGATGAATCAAGATAAGCCAAAAATTAAATAAATATGGAGTTAATACTACAATGATTTAGAAAAAAAATATTATATATCTTTCAATAGAGAAAATATTTCTATTATCAAGAGTACTCACAATACAGGCAGCCTTCCTTCTATTATTATCAACAGCAATCTCAGCCTTGAAGTCATCCATTTATTTTACTTTTTTTTTTTTTTTTTTTTTTTTTTTTTTTTTTTTTTTTTTTTTTTTTTTTTTTTCCCTTCTTCTGCTATATTTGCTTTATGTAGCAACTGGCCAAAAGGCTTCACCTTGGTTACATTAGTTATTGGAGTATTGCAGGCTTGGTATTTGTCTAAGGAATGATAGATGGAGAAGGGCAGCTGAATGAAGACGTGGCCACCCACCTGCTAAGTGGCAAAGAACAAGAGTATGTCGTCCAAATAATTTCTTCTTGGCAGTTGCCTCATAACTAATCTAATTCAAGATAATTCTCACAGGTTTCAAAACAGGAAATTCCTTGTTCTGCAAAATAAATGAAAATACTATGAAAAAGAAATCTTTTCTCTCAGTAAAAGCACCAGTGAGCAATGGCTTCCAAGCCTGTATCTGAATTCAGTTATATTGTAGATGAAGGTCAAACAACAATGCTTGGACTGAAATTTAAACAGCCACATAATTTGGAAATGTTTGCATGCAATGCTTTCATACTGGGATTGATTTTTAAAGAAACAAAAACCTGACTCTACAATGTTAAAGTTCAGAATGAGTTAGTTTTGCTGGATTTCAAATATCATTGCTTATATAATGCATGTGCAATAATAATTTAAATGCTCTTTATGAATCATTTTTCTAGGTTAGAACTTAAATAACTTGTCAATATTTATGGTATTCAGACATGTCACAAAGAATTAATTTAACTATTATTGTCCGTTCTGACAATAAAACCAAAATCAAGTATAAAAAAAAAGTCAAATTGTTTACTTAGAATGAGAATTCTCTCTACCGTGATATTCTAGTTCTTTCTTTATTGTATTTAAGTCAAAAGCAATAAAAAGCAATTGTTCTCATGAAAGATGTGACTTATACATTCTTTCAAAATTGTATTCATGAAAACAATACCCAAGAGATGGTTTTAAAATCTACTGTCTCTGCATAATTTCAAGAAACACACATCCTCAGTTTGGTTTAAATCCTGTACAGCTTCCAGATATTTACTTGATTTAACTTTATTGCTAATATGCTTAAATGAGGTGTGTGTATGTGTGTGCATGAGTATGTGTGTATAATACTTGCTACTAATGAACGGGGACTTTTCAACTGCAACACTTGATTATAGAGAGCAATTATGCAAAGAGCATATGAGAAATATTTCAAACTTTTACTGTGAGTATACAGTAAACTGAAGGGAAAACATTTTCCCTATGCCTGGTTCATAACTAATATATTTTAATGGAATTTGAAAGTAGACAAATGGACATGTTATGAAGGAAGGAGTGACAAAGGAATATTTGAAGGTAAGGAATGCTATTTATTTGCATTTGGGAGCATGCACTGCCTATTCTCCAGATAAATCTGCAGAACCTTTTGGAGGGTCGCCCTTTGGAAGGATTCATAGATTTGGATAGATGTCTCAGAGAATTTAAAAAAATAATAATAATTGTGGAACTATTTCTGTCCCACGGACTTCAGTTGGAGCAGATGCCTGATTTCTCTTGAGAATCCTGCACATTACATATCAGTGCTTTTACGTGTTCTTTCAATTCTATCATTGGATAAAGAATGTAACATACTTCTAATAACATTAGAAGAAGATGTGAATAGATCCTACATATATATATATATATATATATACATTCATCTTTGCAGAAGTGGATTCTAGATTTTAATAGGTTTTCACTAATTAAATGAAAAGCAACAATATGATTTGGATTAATCTTATTAGTTCAGATTCCTACAGATTCTCCTTAGTAAATGCAGTAATAACTATAGTTGAAGCAGAGTCCGAACGCTGTCAGTAGAGATATGGATAAAACATCTCACTGGAACTACAGGAAGAATTCAATTATAAAATAGACTTCTAAACAAAAAATTAGTTTTTTACCTATTCGTTTTCATTCATGTGATAAGGGTATAAAAAGGGGTAGAAATATTATCTAACTCCATGCCCTGGTGGCAGTAGGCTAGATGGCACTAAAATTGAACTGTCATTATGTAAACCTAGAAAGGGATTTTATTTTTGGTATTTTACATATAGTAGTTGTTTATAGTTTCTGGTAATGGAACTAATCTTGTTCATTTTTATTTATGAAGAATGTTGATTAAGCCATTTTATTATGGTGTTGTATTTCAGAGGGTTCTTTTTTTTTTGAAACTGAATACTAACATTTGGGCCTAAAGTCCTATGTTCGAAACTTTCTCCTTGAACTTAAAGAATACCTTTGCCCGGTGAGATAAATCACTCACTTCCAGATCCCAGTAAATTACTTCAAGAACTGCTGGTGATTTTCACTTCTGAAGAATTAACTTTTTGGCTACCAGAGCTTTCAAAAGTGACAAACTGCCCCACATATAACTTGAAGGATCATATGGGAAAAGTGAAATTTAGTGTTATTTATGATTTCCTCCCTGGAATGAATTGATTTTATTTCACTGCAGTAGAAGCCAAACTGAGCATCATATGTTCCAGGTTCAGCATTCACCTTGTGTTCCTGTTGTTAACTCTAGGACGAGCATCAGGCAGTCTCACTGGAACTCAACATGCCTTGAGAATTATACTATTGTGGATTGTCCCTTTGGAATATTCCCTTTGAATTCCTGATGGGACTTATGAAGAAAGTTGTTTCAAGCCATATTCCTCAGGTCAAGAACAAGGCGCTTGTGAGTTCTTCTCATAGTGATGATGGATGTTCTAAATACAATCACACTAATCAAGAAAATGACATAATAGATGATTCCAATGAATTAATCTCTAGCTAGTTTAACGTAAGTAATGTCTGATAAGAATTAATATGCCAAATCTGGGAAAAATAAACTCAAGCACTCGAATAGTGAATCAGAACCAAGCAATTGATGTTTAACTTTTCAACCCTATTTATCTCATCTGCAGTTTTCCACCTGCACCAAGTTCAAAAACAGGCTTGATGATGATGGTGATGATGATAGAACTGTATTACAGAATAGTGCTATCAGATATCATCTAAAAAAAGGCCTTATTCTGTACATAAAGTTGGCATTTTCATAAATGAAGCAAACACCTGCAAACACAAGCAGTCCTAACTCTTATAAATGCAAAGTTTATGAGTTTGGACATCTGTGTTTTCTAACAGTTGTCACCATAATTTAGAAGGTCTTGCAAAGTGAAGGGTTATGCGATTAATCTTGACATACACTTTGGAAGATATTTTTTTTTTTCATGCAGAGTGTCTGCTATATGTCACTGTGTGTGCATATATTTTATTGAAATCTACAACATAATAAGGCATAAACTATTCTATTTTATAGATGAATACAATTTTTCTATCCATATGTGTCCAAATTCAGGAAGACATTTAAAAAGACATTTATCATGCCTTCAGTTACTTTCTGTGCATATGTTAAATTGCTTTCCAAAACAGGGATACTTTTTTGAATCAAGATAGGGTAGATACCATTGTTAGCTAAGGAGTTATTTCTATCAACAGATACAACATGTCATGCATCCTCAATGTGGTTGCTTTTTTGTTGGTGGTGGTTTGTTGTTTTTTTGGTCTTTTTTTTTTTTTTTTTTTTTTTTTTTTTTTTTTTTTCATAAAATCCAGTGATTTCATTGCCTGGTTAATTGATTTTTTTTAGGGGAGAATCAAGAAATGACCATCTCATTAACAATCTTAGCAGCCAGGGTGCATGACTTCATCAGAGACACAGAAGAACATAGGGATGGGAAATAAATAACAACAAGGAAACAGAAAACAGTGTAGCCATAGGCTCCAGTTATTGTTCAGACTTCTCCAGCCTGTACTTTAAGGTATTTTTAATCTCATCCTTTTTCATTTATAGAGGCAGGTAAGGCAAAGATATAAAATGCTACACTGGCTGGAAAGAGGGTTGTTTTGTTTATTAAGTCACAGCAAAATGTTGATTTAAACTGAGAACATAAGAATGCAGAGGGGAGATGATTATGGTTTCACTTTGACTGCTCAGATTCTAATAATCTTCTACATGTAATGAGACTGGGGAAAGGAGAAGCCTTTTCCTGACAATGCTGGCAGCAGGATAACTTCTACACGCTATTGATTTTTCTTCATTGATTGTAATCTTCCTCTTCCTGAGCGTCTGTCTTTGCTTCTCTGACATATTGAACACTGAATAGTCCCTGAGTAATTCTTGAACAGTTTGGGATCATTTTTATTTTCACAGGACAGTTGAGACCAATGAAGTGATTTATGTGTACTTTGGAAAGCAAAACAAAACAGTGCTTCTCCTGGAATAAGTATGGACACACAGATATATATATTTTTAAAGAAAGCATCTCCTTCTTCCCACCTCTCCCTCTTCCCACCTCCCCCGCCCCCCCTTTTCCCTTCCACACTCCAATAATTTCGTAAGTATCTGCCAAATCATGTAAAGGAGAACAGTAAAGCATAAACAGCTCTCACAGCTGTGATTTCAGCCATGATTGATGATGAAATACCACTGGAGGGATAGCAGGAAAATGAATATTTATTAATGATATAAAGTGCCGCTGCTTTAAAATCCAAGGAGATTCATCATTTTATATCCATGGGATAGATGCACTGAAAGCAGAATGTTCAATAAAAGGAGCCAAATACCTTAGTCAAAACATAAGTAATTCCAGGGGGTTGCTGATTGAATTTCTTTCTTAAAGTGAGCTAACCATAGTGGTTTTCATAAAGATTTTATTCCCACTTTAGCTACCATTAAGATTACATGAATAGTAGATCATGTAGACCTAGTCCAGAAAAAAAATTGCTATGGCAATAGTTTTAGCATATTATGAAAACACATAGCTATGCATAACTATCACTCATATAATGCTAACATGCAATTTACAATCATTTTCTGCAGAGGTAAAGACTCCACAATTGTTTGATGGGCAACAGTTGATTTTTTTTGCTGCCATGACTTCATTAGCCTTTATTTTATGAATTTGATAGGTCAGATAACCTGTGCTATACTGCTGCAGGCAGCTTTGTATGCTTTTTATTCACAACATTTTTGCTCCGGATGATTCTTGTCTTTCAGATGTTGAATAAGGCAATTTATGCCCTGTTTGATATGCAAAAGAGAAAATTCTTCATTTTATTTTGATAAAGAAAAAAAAATCACAAAAAAGTCCTTTTGTCTTTCTCTTTTAAATGTAGGCCCAAGTGCTAAGCATTGTCCTATGTTGATCTCTTTCTTTTTTTCCTCTGATGTTTTCGCAGCCTGTTATATGGGATGAGCTTGTTCAGACAATAAAAAATGTAGCTGCTGTGTTTACAGCAAAAGAGAAATTGACTGATGGAATTCAGCTGCATAATTTAACATACGGCTTTCAAGTCAGGATGGAAGTTCCAGAATGTTAAACTTTGGCTAATGGATAGTGCTGAGAAAGGAAGGGTTCAGAGGAAGTCTAAAAATGGATCAAAAGCATACCCGTAGCTAAAAAAAATGCAAACAAAATATTTATTTACTTTGATTTCAGGAAAGAAAGGGAAAAAACAAACAAACAAACAAAAAAAAAAAACAACAACCAAGCTTCTAATCGATGCTGCTGGCATTTGGGCAGGAAGAAAAAATGCAAATGCTGACCAGCAAGAGAAGAATTGCTACATCATTTAAAATTAAGAATAAGCAACCGGACAGCAAGTCTGGTCAAGAGAGTGAGGCAGAGAGGCAGCAGTAGATTTTGGTAGCTCACCCCTTGGAGGATCGGTCTACAGTTCTTACTCTTCAGTGCAGAGATTATCACCTTCTAATTCTGGGATTCATGAAAAAAGTACTGGTGCTCCTTTCTGGGTCATAGCTGCATGACAAGTATGGAAATCAGCAGGTCTGCTGATTAATGTTTTTTCTCTTTTTCTTCTTTTTCATATAGTCTGATTTCAAAATGTATTTAAAAGTTAAAAGGTTAAAAATAATAAATTGTTTTAGCACAACAAATTACTGTAAAAGTTAATGAGCCATATCTAGTTTTGCTTGCCTGGAATGCTGAGCCAGCATCTTGTCATTATTGCTTTCCTAAGAAAGCAAGAAGGCTGGAGGTATCTTTTCTGAAAAATAACCACTTCTGTGTGAAGTATGAAGTTGACAGTCATTTGGGGAAGAACGATGGCAATGATCTGTGTTTTTATGTGGGGAAATCAGAACATCTCCTTTAGGCTTGCAAACGTAATGCAAGTGTGGATGAACAAAAAGATGCAGAAATCAACTAACACTCGTAATGGCAAAGATTTGGATTAATTTTGTCTAATGTTAGGATGGAGTTCAGACTCACTGTCAAACACCTGAGCCTATGTGTGCATCTGCTACCATTTGAAATGCCCTAGAGTATCCTTTCTGTTTTCCTACTGCTTATCTGCAAAGGTATACATCCTTTGGCAGTCCAAGTGTCTTTAGATGCCCAGGTGGAGCTGTTAGAGGCAGCTTCATCAAGCAGCTACAGGTCCGGGGGGATTTTTCCTTCCTGGCCTGGTAGTAACAAGGCTGCTGCATTTCCATGTCCCCAGGTGCAGTTAATAGCACACATCAGCACAGAGAGGAAACAGAACCTCTACTGGCACCTGCAAGATCACGCTCAGTACTCTTACGTGCACAAGCAGCTGAGGTGCACAGACCTACTCCTTTTATTCATCTGATCAGGTCTGAAGTCTACTGGAAAGCCATAAACATGCATAGCATAGGTTCCTGCAGAAACAACCCTCAGATGTTCAGTCTACACAGGCAGGTGGTTTCCAAAAATCAATCCCTTCCTTCTGCTTGTACCTGAATCCTCAAGATCCCAAGGCTAATGGATTATGTTGACATCTATTCAGCAAATAGTTCTCACACATTTACATGCATTTTGAAGAGAAAGCACTCCCATGCAGAAGACAGAAGTAGACTTCAAAAAGAATACAGTGTAGTTTGGGACAGTCAGAAGCAGGGCCCAGTCAAAACAGTGTACCAAAACCAACCTCCCATTTACACTGTATTTTCCCAAGCTTATGTCCCTTGATTCCTCAATTTCTCACCTTTTGTCCTTCCCTTATGTCCCATACTAGACTTTACCTCCTCCCATAGCACCTTAAACAGCCAACAAAAATTTCAGTACAGTCTGAAAGTTCTCTTCCCCTTCATTCCATATGCAGTACCCCTGTGCACAAATATCTCATTTGGTTTGCAAACTGCTCAAAGCCATCTTTGTGAGTTTCAGACCAAGGACAACAATCTAGCAGTTTTTATTCAATGATCATTGGGAATGTGCTCCCTTTTCACTGACTAGAATTGTTCATTGTGACTGTTTTATCCTTCAATGGTGTGTTGTTGTGTGTTATTGTGTTCACAGTGATTAGCACTTAGTAACATAAATTAAAAGGAGTAAAAGAACTGGGCAAAAATGTTTTAGAAAAGCACTGGTTTAAGAAGTCAAAAATCTTCGCCTATGATCTCCTCTGTATATTAGTGAGTAGAGGTATGCACTTTCATTGAAGAAGTCATCTCATTCTATGATAGGTATGTTGGACAATTATTCTCTGAATGTGCTTATAAATTGAGTCAAAGGTGACTTTACTTAGCTCACTTTAAGGTCTGTGGAAGTAGATAAAGTAGATTCCCATGGAATAAGTCAATTGTGCATTGAGATCTAGAATTATCTTTGTCCCCAAGTCAGTGGTATCAGTGGAAAGACATTGGAGCACGCATTATCTTAAAAATGTAGGAGGAAGGAAGGAAGGAAGGAAGGAAGGAAGGAAGGAAGGAAGGAAGGAAGGAAGGAAGGAAGGAAGGAAGGAAGGAAGGAAGGAAGGAAGGAAGGAAGGAAGGAAGGAAGGAAGGAAGGAAGGAAGGAAGGAAGGAAGGAAGGAAGGAAGGAAGGAAGGAAGGAAGGAAGGAAGGAAGGAAGGAAGGAAGGAAGGAAGGAAGGAAGGAAGGAAGGAAGGAAGGAAGGAAGGAAGGAAGGAAGGAAGGAAGGAAGGAAGGAAGGAAGGAAGGAAGGAAGGAAGGAAGGAAGGAAGGAAGGAAGGAAGGAAGGAAGGAAGGAAGGAAGGAAGGAAGGAAGGAAGGAAGGAAGGAAGGAAGGAAGGAAGGAAGGAAGGAAGGAAGGAAGGAAGGACATGGATATTTATCATAATATTCTGTCAGTTTTAAAGAAATTCAACTTCTCACATCTGTCAGCATCTGTTTAGCCCTGGAAGCACGTAAAGTCACAAAAAAGTCTCCTTAGTCAGGCAGAATTTCCTTCAGTGCCCTAGCTGAATGATAATTTGGAAAAAAATTGAGCTGAATCACTTTTGCATTTCACATGTTGAATCTGGAGATCTTGTATAGAATTCATGAACTCAAGTTTGAGCCAGCTTTTTAGCCATATCCCTCAGATTTTTTTTTTGGCTAGTGAGATGCTGATGAGGATCCTTCCATATTTATAGCTAAGTATGTAAAAAAGATCAAATCTTTTAAATAATCCTGTCTTAACTATCTCCCCAAACTGTCCAGACTGGCTTGCTGCCCTTCCAGTCTTGATAACCTTGTACTCTTTTATGTAGACTTCAAGGAATAAGATGAAAAGAGCTCCAGGTCATTGTACTCTCAGGGCTAGATAATACATTCCTGTCAGTGTATTCATCAGAGACCAAAATTGTTTGATAAGAGATAGAAGGGTATAGACACCTATACAGCACGGACACATGCAAGAGAGCTCCTTTCCTATCCCCTCTTGTACAACTGCTAAAGAGAGGCTGAAACTTCTTGCTATCAAAGAAAAGGCCTTCAAAAGGTCCAGAGGGGTATATATCTCAAGGCATTTCTACATTTTGAGAAACTTAGCAGAAAGAAAGATGAGCAGTGTGATTTCTTAGCAGAAGGAAGATGCTCTCTCTAGATGGGCAGAGGGAAAACAGAACCCTAAATTAATTGCTATTCCGTGCAAAAGATACCTAAATAACCTGGGGAAACTTTCCATTCCCATCTATTAAAGCAACAATAATAGAAGTCAGTAGTACAGACAGTACAACAACATATCCAGTAGGATGCAAGATTTACATGTCTTAAGGTTTTAACAGTGAAAATTTTACTTATTCATTTATTTTTCTTTCATATGGTAGGAAGCATCAGATTCTGGTAACGCACTGGTTAATAATATAAAAAATAAAACAGCAGAGAAATGGTAATAATGAACCTGGTTAAGATTCTGTTGCTTCTCACAGGGGAAAAAATGACTTTATTGTGATTCAAACAGAGCAGCCAGATTTCAAGTATCTGATACTAGCAGGTAATGTGAAATTACCCAGGTTTTTCTCGTATTTCTGCTCCAGCATCTTAACTTGAGCACCCTACATCATTCTGTTTCATGGGCTCTGACACTTGGTAAATGGGTTTAAAAACTTTTAAAAAGAGGTAAAAAAAACAACACACAGAAAGTCCTTTTGTTTTCAGCGATTATAATCACAATTTTCAGAAAACAGCATCCATATCCTTGGCTGATGGTATGTTACAACGGCATGTCACATCTGGATATATCAACCATATAATATCATTTGACTGGTAGCTGCATTACCAATTCAAGAAAAGGCACCATTAACTGAGTCAGAATTTCTAGATACATCTCTACTCCCAGCCTTCAATGCGTGCTGCTCTGCCTCTTGGGCTCTCTATTGCTCCTGTGTCTGGAAAGTGGTCAAAATCAGGCATTAGTAAGGAAGTATCCACACTGATGCCAGTGTCTCGAGTTTTGATAGATGTACCTAAGCTACTTTTAAACCATCTTTCTTAGGTTAAGTCCTTGGCTTGAATATATTAACATAGTCAGGTTTGGATGGCTTGTATCAAAGTCTCTGCTAATGCTGTGAAAAATACCTGCACCCAGACCCACCCTCAAAATGCAGTGCAATGTCTTCTCCATTCAGTGCTTGATGGTTAAATATTTAATTTTCTTCACCACTTTTACTTTCCTTCACCATTTCTTCTACACTGCTTCACATCGTCATGCCTCCTTTCCCTGGGACTTCCTATTTTATTTTATTTTTTTTAATTTGCTGAGTGCTGGACACCTGCATTTGCATTTGAGTGCAATATAAGGACCACATGTGGAAGCAATTTCTGGATAGAAGCAGGCCAATATTCTTATATTTCTCTGCAGATGTCAGAATTGAATTCTGAATGTAAAACTTTAAACTATTTTCATTTTTGGTTATGAAGTTCACACAACAAAGTTATTTACGGATGCATGTTATGCCCTTTTGTATTCAAAATGATGATTCCTGATGCCATGAAAAGCTTACTACAGAACTATACCCAAGTTCTCTTGATTAAGGATAATATAGAAAAAGACTAAGATTTTCAAAGAATATTCTTTGAAATAATCACAGTCACAGAATTTAGCTTTTATATATCATGAAAAACTATTAAATCTGTGGAAGCAGAATGAAATAATGAAGAAAAATCATTGAGAGTGAACAGTCACGTTGGAAAGTTTGGACTAATCCAGACAATGGCAGATAAAATGGACCACTTCAAGCATAATGGATAAAGTTATTCTAGATCTTAATTATTACAGTGAAAAATACTGGAGTGATAGACATTCCACTTGGAGGTAAGATTTATTTCAGTTAACACTGCATACCTACAAAGCAGATGTCTACAAACTAAGTGTCTCTCTAGACTCCTTCTATAGCTGACAGAGTAGAACAGACACATCCCTAGCTTTCTTCATTTGATCTGCCTTCCTAAATTAGGATGAGACTAGCTGAGCTCTAGGTATGGCAACTTCTCTCTGTTATCAATGAAGGAAGTATGTGTCACTGGCATCATCAGTGCAAATATCTGCATTTGAATTTAGCCAGATGAGTAACACTGATTGGGAATATAGGATTTTAACTCTTCCCCATCATTTCTGATGTAGACTTATTTTTACTGGCATTGATGCAAGATTGGAGAATTTCATTTCAGAAAACAGTATCCATGACAATAGACAAGGGCCAAAAGCAACACTTAAAAAGGGAAGACTCTGCACTCTTCCTATTTCTTTAGTTCTTTCTGCTTTGGAGGCTTTAAATAACAGGAAATTATTGCATTTTATGACCTTCAGTTCTCCTGATCTTTATCACTAACAAATCAGATATTTACGGTAAAGCAGAAACAAAAACTATGTGTGATGTGTTCCCAATCAAATTTGGAAATCTTGACATTTAAGGAAATTGCATTTCATCTCCTTGCCACTGTTTTAAAAGTGCAGATGAAATTTTTCTATTTTATATTTAGATCAGAAGGCAAGACCTTGAAAATGCTTTTCAAACAAGGTCAGTTTTACATCTAAATATGTAAAATAGCAAAAGCTGATAGTCTTATGACAGCAAAAATGTGGGTTTTAGAGTATGAGCCCATAAAATTAGTAAATGCTTGTGTTATCATTTTGAGATAAATCTTATTTTGACCAGCTTGTATATGTGAATTTTAATAGCATCTTTACTTACAGCAGCACATTTTTTTGTGCTCAGATTTTCATTCCTTCTCTATAAATAGCATAGAATGGCTATTGTGTTTCAAAGACATTAATAAATCTGACAATTGCTAAATTCTGAGGACCTGCTTGGGAATCTTTAAAACAACCTGAGTATCTAATAATTCATAAAAATTTCCTTCAAATTATAATTACTGGTGTTTGTGACCTTCATGTTTTCTCAATGGCATTATGAGTAGCACTCAGCCCGTCTCCTCTGCTCACTTTATGTCACGTATATCTGGGCTTCAAAAGGCTATTTTTTGTCATTAACAGAACAAAGCTCATGAAGCATATTTCCAGGACTCCATTTGTGGGTGCTTGTTATGGAAGAGGCTTACTGCTTTTCAGAAAGTGATATGAGCCTCAGCCTGTCCCCTCAAATCAACAGGGCCAAGTTAAATACAGCAGCTTTCTTCTTCCTGTGTGATAAGTAGAGGTGGTTAAGAGGAAGATGACAATTATAGCTACCTTATGGACAGATATTTTATTTTAATGCTTTTAATGTGGCCAGATGCCATGGTATAAATAACACAATGAACAAACAACTACAACAACACTAATGACCTTGTAAGACAGTTTGCAAAAAGCAAGGAAATTAAGCTTGCTCTGATACAGTCTTTTTGAGAAGCTGCACTTACCTTCCTCCTTTGAGGGAAGGGAGACAGAAAGTGTGTTCTTTATAGGCTCCAAGACACTCGTGGGATGTCAAAAATTATGCATAATGGAGCTGTCAGGAAATTTTCATATTTAGACAAGAAACTGTCATAGTTTGGGCTTTTTGCCAATTCTTAAAAATCCCATCATTTGGAAGGTGAATAGTATGTGTTCTTTTCTTTGTGTTCAAAGATTTTTCTCCTTCTTGGCCATATTTTACTTCAGCTGGGGAAACAAAAATCCAACACAGGAAGGACCTAAATTTCCAGTATTTTTCCTGAGATGGCACAAATGCAGAACCTATCTGCCAAGCTCTGTGACAGACTCAGCAGGAAAAAAGTATTATGCACTTTTCTTTACCAAAATGTTGCAGAAACGCTTGATACTTTCATACGCTTAAACCTCACCCACCTAACATGTCTTTAAAAGATAAAGAAATACTGTTTTGCATATTGAGGGCTTGCAGGGCTGCTCCAGGCCTCCTTGCAGTCATAATGCTGAAGGTTATTGTTAATTGTCAGTCTGTTAACCTGTTCACGGTTTTCAGAGATGTCTGATGGATGGAACTTTATGTGGCAAGTATGAATAGTAAAGGAACACCTTGCCTTGATAACTCCAGGACAGGACGCTGCCTTATGAAGTTTGAGAAGTCAAGATATTTTCCCTGGGAGGGAGCCTAAAGATAACCTGCCATTATGATTGATTGCATTCACTGTGCATTTCTGCCCTTGTCTCATTACTGCAGAATCCATCCTTGTCTCCATACTTCCATATGATTTCTTCCACATTTAATGAGATTTGAATCTGTTGCAGATATTTTGAAGCATTCTGAAACAGTCTTATCCTCCTTTACACTTCGTATTTCACTGTGAGGACAGCAGCAGATGTCCTGCGGTCCAGAGATATAATAGTTCTGGACTGTGCCAGAAGATAGTGCTCTGTCCCCTCTCTGGTGAAATAAAGGAAAGCCAGTCTATGTACAAGTCCCTTTCCATTCCTGAGGTTCAACCTTCAGTCACTACCACCAAATGACAGTCGTTATTCAAACAGCAGAGAGTTGGGATGGACAGTGCACAAACCTCTTCCACCTTCAAAGGGGATGTAGAAAAAACACTTAATTTTAATCCTCAGACAATTAGAAGATACATGCCATATACAGAGTGCAGCAACTGCTGAATAATAATGTAAATGTTACTTATTATATCTTATCATATTTTCACTTACAGAAGCACAGAAGCACAGAATAGTTAAGGCTGAGAGGAGGTCATCTGATCCAACCCGCTGCTAAAGGAATGACTCATGGAGCACGGTGTCCACTACCATATCCCAGTGTCTTTTGAAGATAATCAAGGAGGAAAATCGAAAAGTTTCTGAGCAATCTATTCCATTGATTATCTTTGCAAATCATATCTCTCTGTTACTCATTTAGCCTCATAAGCCTTTATTTATTAATTAATACAAAAGGAAAGGATGACTGCATGTCATACAATTACCCTTCAGAGAAAACATGGAATTCTTGTCCTGCTGTGATCCTTTTGAGCTTTTCAATCAAGTCTTACTAGAATCAGAAAATAGGACAGATCTATAGGATTAAACACTACCTAAAGGAAAAGAGGTTTAAGGTCAATTTGTTCGATATTTATTTTGTCTAGGCTATTTACATCTTTGAATAGGATGTATATGTATTTGAACATTTGCTGTTCATTTAGATTGCAATTATTCTTGTTTTTGTTGTTGCTGTTGTTTTTAATACCATTCTGTACCCTGATTTTATTCTACCTTGCTCAGCTGTTAACCCTCTGCTGATAAGAATATGGTGTTAAAGTTATTATTTTTAAAATTTATTTGCGTTTTTATGGATCATTATTACTATTTATTGTTTCCATATTATTGATTGGAAACCTAATCCATCTTCTTGGCTACTATTTGGGTTCTTCTCATCTCCTCCTCTAGCTGAGATACCATATCTAGGTATTGACTTTTGCTTAATGACTGAGTTTTCTATGAACAGTTTGTTAGTACCTCTTAGCCATAGTCTTGTATCACTTTTCTTGTTTATTCTTTTGTTTGTTTGTTTGTTTGTTTTGTCATGTGAATGTCCCTTAATTGTGTACAAAAGGTATATGCAACTGTAGAAAGGTGTGATCTGTTGCAGGCTTCTCTGAAGGGATTAATATACAATATGGAGTCATCCATATGGTCTGCAGCTGCATGCTCTTTTAGGTTAACACAGTAACAAGATCTTCTGGAAAGAGCTGCCATAAATAGATGGTTGGTAGAAATGAATGAACACACCTACTATTGGTCTGAGAGAAATAACCATTATAATTTATACTTTCTAGTCTGTTCAGCCCCTGGGAGCCAAGGACTTTCTTCTTAAAAGAATTCTGTAACAATTACACCCGGGGGCTGTGTGTATGTCATGACATAAAACACAGTCTGAATTAATTATTTAGTATGGTGCAGCCCACTTTGACTTATAAGCTATAAAAAGCCTTACTGAGAGAGAATTAATTATTGCTGGAAATAACATATAATTACAATGTTGCAGGGAAAAGATAAGAATTAATGTGCCAGGTGTAAGTAGATTAGACCAGCTTGACAGAAATGAGCAACTGAAAAAGAATTTATAGATGAAAGCTTACAGACATTGCACCCATAGTGACTGGAAAGCATTACCATGTGATGACTGCTCAGTAGCTTATGTGAAATGAGATATTGGCTTTAGCCTTGCTGCTTGAAGACAAGCCTGTGTGTCACAAATCTGACACCAAAATGGAGCGACTTCAACGTCTCATCAGAGGGAAAAGGAAAGAAAAAGCTTCCACAGCTGAATTAAAATTATTTCATTTCTTCACTTGGTCTCCTTGGGTGAAAGCTGAGGAAACACATTTCACTCTCTGTTTCTGCCTTTAACACCTAGGAGGGGTGTTTGCCACAAGGGTATTGTGTGTGGTTTGCACAGCTTTGCAGTCAGCGTGAGAGAGGTGATCCCAAACTGCTACATGGAGTCTAGTGGGGAAAACCAACACCTTGAGAGGGAGTGGAAGAGAATCGTACAGACGACTTTCTTCTCCCCAAAATTACAAACTAAAACATCACTACAACATTGTCAGACAACTCAGAACTATACAGAACAAAGATTTTGAAAATCTTTGGAAGAAGGAAGAAAAGTGACCTGATATAAATAGTCCACACAGCGGTATGGGAGAAATGAATAGCTCACCGGAATGGGATAAATATCCCTCTGAGCACACCTGATGGATGTGGAATTGGGCAGAATTGTACATAATGCGTGTTTTTGAATTGTTCAATTATTGGCAAAGAGTCAGGAGGCTCTGCACCTGGGTCCATCTCCAGGATGAAATAAAATTGGAGACCTTAATCTTTCCCCAATTTCTTCCCTAGTTTATCTGTAACATTGCTTGCTTGCTTTTTTTCTTCTTTATCTTTTTTTTTTTTTCTTTTTTTCTTTTTTTCTTTGAGTGTTGTAATATTGTAATACCTTGCACACTGCACATAGTTAACTCAGTGGCTGATCACAGCTTTAAGTTGCACAGCACTTGCTGCCTTTCTCTGTATTAGGATTCAGAACTGAGAATTCTAGCAGCTTCTCTAAGAAATCATAGATTAGTAGGAAATGCAGTGAAGGTACAGAATCACAACACCATTTTTTCTATTGCTGATAGATTTTAGATGAACCTGAATCTTAACCTTATTTTTTCAATAAGATGCTGGACAAGTTTTTTGTTTTATTTATTTTAAATTTATATGTTCTCTATAATACTTCTGTCACTTCTGACAGAGTTTTGGTTCCTTTACTTCCAAACTGCATATTAGTGAGTAAAATAAAGTAGAATCATTCCTTTCCATTTACAAAAGTTGTGTAACTTTATTTCTATTTTTTGTCACTATTCAGTTTATCTGGAATTAAAACTCAGAATTTAAAGAGTGTGGTTTAGTAGATTAAAATGTACAGAATTTATTTTTAAATTTTAATGATAAGACAACCTGGCCTTGTGGTTTCGATTATAATTCCTTGGAATCAGGGGGCATGTAAGTCTGAAATCATTTAATCTTATACTGATGTGAACTTGTGTGAAGAGGAGCTCTGGAGATTTGCTTAACATTTCTTAATAGTTAAATAACTAAAATGCTAATAATATACAGATCTAATTTTTGGTTGACTGCCTCACAGAGATTGCTAGGTGCAATGCACTTTATAGCATTAATCGATCCATTGTTTTGATTTCAGCTTTATTGGGCCTTGTGTAATTATGATTGATTCTTGTGAGCACTCAGAATTCATGTAATAAAGAGTTTAGTATGGCAATATAATCAATGCAGAATAAAGCTTTGTCAATGTTATTTAAGACTTTACAATTAAAATCACAAAAATATTTCCAACAGAGAAGTTAGTTTCAGTGTCCACATTAATACTTGCCAGTAGCTGTTTTATTGACATTTGTTTTACAAAAGAAAAAGACAAAAAAAAAATGTAATGTATGGCCTTCATTAATTCACATAGGGATGACTGAGCTAGCTGCCAAGTCTGTAAGATGATTGTTGCTTGGTCTCTAGTGGAAAAGCACCTGGTAACGTGAATCTAGGATCCATGGGAAAGATCATATCTGATCTTGTGTTTCTTCATTGATCAAGACTGTGCTGAGATTTGTTAGGTGTCTTAAATGACTAAGTCATACTTGGGTGTATCTCTGTTTGCATAGTGTATATGGACTGTATAGCCAATAGGGCCTGTGGCTAAGGGGTCAGGTCTTGGAATTTCTGTTTCTATGTTATTAGAGGATGACAGTAGTGTCTGACACATCTCAGATTGTACAATCAATATTTCTCCTCACAGTTCCGAAGCACAGTCAGTGTAGCATGGGGGCAATTAGGTTTGCGTACTTTAAAGTGGTTGTTGTATTTTGTGGGCTAGGAGAGTTCTGTATTATGGAAGTGAGTCATTCTATGATGCGTCAGTAATGGAAGTATGTTGCTTTATTAGTGTAGCCGTAGAATATCTAAAAAACAACATTTTGGCTCTTCCATTTTAATCTCTTGTTTCACCTGCCTTTGAAGTTTGCAGATGTCTCATGAAGCAGGACATTTTGTCTGCCCTGTACATTTCTGTCAAAAAAGTGACAATTAAAAAAAAGAAAAAGGAAAAAAAAGTAAAGCGTAGAAAAGGCCCCATGCTTAAATATATTTTACAGAAATAAGAATGCAGGACAGGAAGGTCTTTTTTGATCATCAGTTCCAGCCCCTGCTGCCACAGGCACAGACACATAATCCCTCCCATAACTTGATCAGGCTTCACTGATTGCAGTTAGTCTCTGAAGTCCTCAGCTCATTGAGGTGAATAGGTCAGCTTCCCGTCTCGTCACTGTCAATATGTGACAAGACTGTTTTCTGAAAGTTTTCAACATAAAGGAAGAAGAGGAGGAGGGAGGGAAAGAAGACATTTTAAAGTAAGAGAGTGATTTTGCAGATTAGCACGGTTCTGGGAAGGAAATGACAGGACAAAACTCAAGCTTTCTCCTATAATCACAACTCCTTTTTACTAATCAAATCAGTAGTATTTAAGATGGATTTTGTAATGCACATTTTGTCAAATCATAATAAATTATCTTCATATAAATTATCCAAACAAAAGGATGAAAAATATCGACTCCTGTAAAAAAATCATTTTGAAACTCTCTAGCGATAATCAAATAGGAAATGGGTCTCCTCTTCAAAAGCTGGGAGCTACAAAATTTGATGAAGAAGTAATGTAAGCTTGTACCCGTGTCTGGTATTTATATCATAAACAATTAGGCATATTTAAAATGGAGTAGTGATTTTAACAACACCAAGCATTCTGGTAAAGCCAGTTTTACCCTGTTCCTATATTTTCCCTGTCATTTGCTTATGTGAACTGTGTGTGACAGGATATTGGGCGGTATGGACTTTGGACTCGACCAAGTGAGACTGTTCTTATGTTCTTCCCTACTTTCATTAAATTCTGCTAAAAATCTAATCACATTCTCACTGCACAGTGACATATTCTTATTGACTACTTAATTTGAAATTGCTTCCAACTTTCAGGAAACATTTGTTTCTACTCCTACTCTTTAAAATAAATGAAGATTTTCTGGTGTTTAACTCAGCTTAAGATTAAGAAATCTAAGTTTAGTTATCTAGCATAGATGTTCACTGTTACAGTAGGTGTTTATGATCCTATAACAATCAATGAAGCTAGTCAATACAGACCATAGAGTCTCTTCAGCTTTCTGGTCCTTATAGATTGCATTGATTACATCTCCATTAGCAATAATGGCATCTTATATAAAGATCACTTGATTCAGTTTCCTAAACATAGGTGTCTATAGTATCTGAGATGCACTATGGTATTTTATGGCAGCCGACTGCTACTTCCAAAGGATACACATCTCCCCTAGCACATTCTTTGTCAGATGTACCTATCCATTTGTGAACATCTCAAATGTATTAGGCTTTTTGAAAAAGGCAGTATATACCCATAATTGGTCTGTAGAACACAGGTAGACGACTGGATTGATTGTGATAGTGAGAATCTCACCTCAGATGTATTAGCTATAGGCTGGTATTGCTGCTGATATTGCAGCTCACAATTCAGTAGCATTAATTAGTGTATGAAAAACATGCCTGTTCTTCTTGAGCACTAAATGAGATCTTAGATTTCACCTTCTAAGTTGAGTGTCTGCAGTTCTGTTACAGCAGAATAGTGATAATGAAGATAACTGCAAAATGAAAACTAAGATGGACTTGGTGCATATGTTGACTTGCTGCTTCATTTAGCTATTTGTTTTTCTCATGTGTTATGTTTACCTGAGGCCTTTAACTAACAAGGCAAACAGCTATTCCCACACTTTTATATTTTCCCCAAATATAAAACCCAAAAGACTTGTGAGTAAATAACTTCAGTTTGCGCTCATAACCAAAATAATTAAATTATTTTTCAGCAGAAGATCAAATGAAGCACTGTGTTCACAAGGTTGGTATTAAAATATAAATGAAAGTACAATACTAGCAACCTTATCATCCAAGAAATGTGAATCCAAAACTTTGGAATCATATTATAGAATTAAGCATATTATTACTAATCTGTTTTGTCCAACATCTGCACTGCACATCTCTGCCACACTTGCAAGCCTTTCTACAACTAGAGAAGAGAAACTTAAGCACACAGGTGCACACAGTAAAAAGGAAGGTGAGATTTTCCACAGCTGTTTTCTACAGCACTAAAGAACATAAAGGGGAAAAAAGACAATTACAATGAATATTGCAATAAATTTGAAAGTCCTTTTGATATCTTTGGTTACCCAGACCTATCTGAGGATTCTGTGTTTGTTCCAGTTGAAGTCACTGTTGCTGACTTCAGCTGTACAGGTGAGGATTTTCTATACTTAAGCATAACCTGAATGTCATATATTTTGTTTCCCAACAGAAATATCTGAAAAAAGACTTTCCTTATGAAAACAAAGAACTTCATGAGAAAACAATGCTTCTAATGAATAAGACTTTAGAAGAAAATCGGAAGAATTGAGAAATAGATCTGCTTTTGTTTCCAGCTGCTACTGTAAATAAATGCATTGTATTCAGGAGATTCTAACAGGGACTGAAAAAAGCCATCCCAGTGTTTTTAAATGCAACCAAGCACAGAGAATTTTCACTAACAGAACTGCTAGTTAACAGCTAGAGATATTAATTACATCTTATAGTATATCACATTACTGGGAGAGGAAAAAGAATACAGATCTTCATAAATGGAAATAACTTCTCATTCTCAAGATGAGAGTTCAAGGGCTAAAACAGCAAATTCAGAATGATTTAGTTTCTTGAAAAGCAAAAGAGATTCTGTTCATGTGCAAAAGCTGGAGGGTTTGATGCTTTTGCACCCAACAAGTAGATCCTCTTCTTTCTCTTACAAAAATTATAATAATAATAATAAATGGCCTTCCTTCCATTTTAAATGAGAATTCTTCCTCAACAGATATAGAAAACAAATGGCAAAAGAAGTAGTATGGAGGTTCTCGAACTATCCTTGTTATGGAGAAGTACCTTGTCTCTGACTGCATTTTCAACAAATGTGTGGGTCCTTATAATATTATTCTCCTTGATATTGGTTCATTACAATATATCAGAAATCTGCAAACAGGAGAAAGCTCAGATATTCTGTGATGAAACTGAAACAGCTGCATTGTAGGGGGCTACTCAGTAGACTCCCTATCATTAACCATTTTTGTGCCAGATGTGTTCCCCAAGAAGCCAGGATTCAGGCAAAAGATATCAGTTTTCCTTAGGACAAATTTTCATTACCTCATGGTAGTCAAAGACTGTGGTCTGATGAATAAGGATTTAAAATTCTACCAAAACTTGCATTTATGATTTTAGTAGCTTGTATGGAAATTCTGATTTTGACTAGGAAAGCAATTATTATCTCTTTCTACCCTTTCATGTAGATGAATTCAAATTTTGGTCTGGGTTTTCACAAAGAACCACCTTTAATCTGCCTAGTCAGAAATAGGCAGCTGGTCATGAAGATCTGGGAAGGAGTTTTTCACAACATTTTTGTGGCTACACCTTAAGTGTCCTAGCCCACTCTACTGCCAAGTAGGGGACAGATTTTTGACTGTAACTCTGACCATCCTTATTTTCTAGATGAAATGTCCATTCCCACTAAGCTCTTAATCTCAATGTGGATATGACCAGTTTAGCAGTGTAACTGTAAAGAAGTGACAGTGTTATAGACAGGAGGATTTGATGTCTTCATCAATCGTAGACATAAAATTTCAGGCAACTGCTGATCAATGTGGGTCTGTGACAGCAAACTCATGGAGAGGATTGTGGAAGTAATGGCTGCAAACTCTCTCCCAGGCTTAGAAGAGCAGGCCAGAAAGTATTCAAAGACAAGTTCTTTGTTAGAAAATGAGGCATGGTTAGAACAAATGAGAAATTAGGTAGAGCAGCCACTCCTTTGAGAAACTACAGTGTATTCATTTTTATTTTTTTTTCTTTAATTAATTCAGAAACACAGACATGGCATACAATGTTCCAAAATGGGCCTATTCTAAAAAACATTAAAGACAACATTGAAATCAATAGCCACAGAGATATTTTTCCTAAGTGGTAACTGTATTTATGAACTAGAATGTCACTATCTCCTATTTGCAGGAGTTCACAAGTCCCCTTTCCAGGCAATTCAGATCCCAGTAAAAGGTCAGTTGTGACATGGGAAATTGCCCTAGCTTTCTTTCTGTGGGATCTCATCTCTGCTACTGAACTGAAACTCAACCACTTCTCATAGGATTCTTAATTGAAGTTTGTGTGGAGACACTATTGTTCTATGGTGTGAATTCCTTCAGAAACTGAATATAATCAACTCAAACAGGATCATCTGTGTTGTTTATACTGCAGAATGTTCATAAGCTTGTTCTTAATAGGTAACAACTGTACATGGCAACATGAAATCATTTGTGCAGAATAGGAAGGAAGAAACATGTAAGTAATTTTCTAGTGGTTATAAATAAAAGTCTGTAGACAATAACACAAACTAGGAAGTGTTGAGTCTTTAATCAGTGAGTTACACATGCTTTCCTTGCCTGCATTTCTGGCTGACCTGGTTTTCAACTGAGTGCTTCAGCATTTGGCATAAACATGCTGTGAATTTTGCACAAGTGCATATGGATGATCCACAGAGAGGAGTGCTGCATGCACACTACCAAGATTTCACCAAAACAGATGAGCCATGTGGTATCTGACAAGTTTGTCCCACTGTGTCAGTGTCTTTTTGCTATACACTTAGGTGTGAGATGACTCTGTGTTGAAGCAATTCCAAAAAACAATACACTATGGCGTGATAATGACAGGAGAAAATAGACAAGGGGGTGGAGAAGGCACATTCACTCTTCAGACTGGAGAGGCTTCCTTTAAAGTGTGCTACTGTTGGGTAAAGAGACAAACTTGCAGTGATGTGTCTGTCAGTACAGCTTAGAGTGAAGGAGCAAGGTAGAAATTGAATGAAAGTCTGTTTCTGTTGCCTTCAAGGTAGACTGTAGAAGGGAAGGCACGCAGAGGAAGAGCTGCAGTTCATAGTCATGATTTGGCATCTATTCACAGCCTATTTTTATCTATTTAAAATTCATTTCAGTACAAATGTATGAAGGATATCTCTTTCTCTCTTGCTGCTGTAACAGTTCATTTAAGAGGACAAAACCCAAAACACAACAAAACAAAAAACCCACATAAATAAATAATGTTCTGCACTCTATCCATTTTAAATGTCAGGTGTTTAATTTCCTTTCCTCTGTGCATGCATGCATCTCAACCACTTTTAAATTATAATTCTTATTAAGAGAAAAAATAGAGGAAATCAGCCTCTAGTCTTGGACTATGTCTCTGTTAACATCTTGCCTCTTTCAGTTCTCTCTTCATCCCTGCCCTTCTCCGCAGCTGTCCCCATCATTGTCAGTAATCAACACACTATTTTGACTTCCTATATGAGTAGCAGGCTTGATCTTGTAAAATTGCAAATTGTAGCCCCTCAGGGGTTACCATGAAAATATTAAGATGTGAAGCTTTACATGTTAAGGTTACTCTTTCTGGTTTATGGGTTGAAATCTAAGCTGTCACCCCAAATGAAGCAATTTCTGAATCTATAAATTAGGACATGATGGCTGAGGATTTGCTTACTATGTTTTCCCACTGTTGTTGATGGAAGAGCAGCTTCCAGTCAGACTAAGCAGATTTATCTGAAGGACTATAGATCATATTGGTTCTTATTTAGAGTCAGATATTGTTTCGAAAGAGGAAACTATCTCTCACTTCTGCTTATCAGTGTCTTGTAACTTGGACTTTGGAGCAACTTTAGGAATTTTGGCTTTGGTAAAAGCCCAGTAGTAATTTGTTATTGCACTGATAAATGGAAGAATATTATTTTGCATTCTTTTTTCTAATGACACATCATCAATAATATTAAAGCATCTATAAAAAATCAGTGTAATTACTATTATTTAATGCTTATGGCAAATATAAAACTTTGATGTTTTTCTTGTAATTTTACATTGATTCTTTTTTGTGGGGGGAGTGAAGGAATTTTACAATAAGTTAATTTTAAAGACTTAAAGACTTTTAAAGAAGGGAGAATAAAAGGAAATCTAAATAATAATAAATCTAATTAGTCTAATTAATACATGAATCAATTTTAAACAGCAGATATGAGTTGACTTGACTCGTGAACAATGCCAAGGTGATATTACGATTCAATACATTCCCGTTTTTTTTGGCCTGATCTCATCCGTTTCTTGAATGACTTCTCACCATGGGAGTCTTGGCAAAAGGATAATCTCTTGGTTGAGTGAGCTGCTGTGAGGAAGGTGTTCCTTTGCATTTTTGCACCAGTAGGATATTCAGCTGATGGCAACAGAGTAATGCCAAACTGCTAGAAATTGGCAAAAGTTATGGTATTCAAAACCTTTTCCAATAAACCAAATATTTTTATGAGAATCTGGGAGCCTAGCTGGAAGCTAAGATTTTACTTCTCGGGTTGAGTCATAGTATTTTCTGGGTTAAAGCCCAAATACACAGGAGTAGCTAGTATCTCTGACACAGTACATGGTTACCTTCTGAAATGAGTAATTTTGGGGGTGGAGACGAAGGGAAAGTATGTTATCTGAAATCTAATATACTGTCTGTCCAAGAAATAGGTGCAGCTGTGCTTCTAGTTGTAACAGGTAATAATTGTTCACAGAGTTGCAACAACACTGAAATTTGAAGGGATCTCTTGAGAGCATCTAGTCATATCTAGTCATGTGAGAGCTAGTTGCAATATTTCAGGGTGAGTCAAATGGAGGAAATCTACTAGGGATCATTCATTTGGATCCCCTCACGTGATTTTTATGAGCCTGCCCTTCAAATTTGGAGCAATAGAAATGCATGTTCTTTCCTTCCTGCAGTGTGTTAGCATGCAGGTCAAATAACTGTAAGATACAGTGGTCTTGTTTCTTGATTGCTATGTAGCCATATGTTAAGAAGCTCTAGGTCTCAAAGAACCCTAACTCGATGGAGAATCCAATTGCAGAAAGTTAATTTAAAATGTGGTCAACTTTCTGCCTCAAAACAGAGAGCAATTCTTCTATCCATTTATCATAATATTTATATAGCCTTTAATACTATAGCAGTTGTTTACTTCACAGACTTTGAAGAAATTATACCCACAACAACTTTCTAAGGAGGGGAAACATTATTATTTCACTTCTAGGTAAGTTAGCTGGATGTAGACTAAGTGCAGGCTATGTTTTCTGAGGAAGTTGGACACATATGAAAAAAAGAGAACAAGTGCCAAACTGAATATTCAAAAGCAGCAAACTAATAATGGAAATCCTATCAGGAGCCTATTGCCATTATTAAATGCCTAAATACCTCTAAAATTCTGTCCTGTAGCCATTGTGCCATATGCCAATATACTACAAGCAGGAATATATTCATTTTTAGAAGGCAGATTTTCCTTAATTGACCTGATGCTCTCAGAACAAAATTGAAACAAACTAGTTTATCTGTTTTTAACTCCCTCGCACCCCTCTTTCTGAACACTTTAAATGTCACTATTTCCACTGCAACTGAAGGTGTACTGAATAGCATGTCCTGCACTGAAATATGATAATCTCTCTTCAGTGTTTGGCAACTAGTATCTATTAATTAAGAATCCATCATTTGTACTCTGTAATTATATTTATTAAACCCTAACTCATATCCTAACTATAATTAGTTCCTGCTAATTAATTTTATCAAATCCCTCTAGATTCATATCTTAAGTAAATATTGAGTAGCCCTACACTAATTATTTCAATCAACGTGGAGTGCATTTCAAATGACAGTGAATAGTTCCTATTAATTAAATTTAATATAAAATAAATGTTCTATATAAAAAAAATGTAAATGTTAAGATTTTACAATAAACAAGAATAAAAAATGGTGTAACATGAAATAGTCATTTACATATCAGTCTGTGTTAAATTAGGCAGGTCTATCTAAGTCAAAATTTCCACTGAAGTGGACAGAAATACAGTAGAGACTTTGTTTCATAATACATATGTATATGACAAATACATGAAAAAAATATGAAATAGTATAATGAAGTACATTGAAAATATTTTCCATATCCCCTGCAGTACAGATAGGACATGATATTGGAGTAAATTGTGTGAAGTACAAAGCCTTTAGCTGAATAAATGTGACGGCATTTGATAACCTATTTCAGAGTCCTAGGTAATGCTAGCAGTATGAAACAGGTTGTTCAGAGAAGCTGTGGATGTCTCATACCAGGAATTGTTCAAGTCTTTTTGGATGAGGCTTTGAGCAACCAGGTCTGATGGAGGATATCTCTGTCTACAGCAGAGGGCTTGGAGCTAGATGATCTTAGGTCCCTTCCAATTTGAATCATTGTGTGATTCTATAGTTCTGAGTTTAAAAAGCAAAAGGTGTTGATTTTGGCTACTTTAACCAAAATGGCTGAAGCTAAACAGGCAATCAGAATTTAGGATTCAGTTCACAGCCATTCAGAATGCAGTGAAGAATCCTTGGCTTTTATCTGGAGGGCTTGGTGTATCTCCCATTTCTGAAGATGTCTCAATTCTCCCAAGCTAGCAAAACTGTCTTTTTACCCAGGCAGTTGCATCCTGTCAAAAGTTTCTAGTGAAATCTAGGCAGCAACTCAAAATATTTACTGGAGTTAAAACTCTAAAGATTTTTTGTCAGTGCTTTAATCCAGGCAGATACTCCAGGTTAGTCAACCCAAGTGAAAGATGCAGCATCACACAGAAATACATCATATTTATACAAGAGCGTTAGAAAACTTCTGAACTATTCCAGAACTCTTCTGTTCCAGAAAGAGACAGGTAAAGTAGGATTAATCTCACCTAATTTTAGAAGTCCATGCTTCACTTTGTCTAAATTCAATGCACTTTAATCTGCCCTATTTCAGACAATGGCAATGAAAGAGAAAAAATCACGTCCTAGAAGTGCTTATTTCTTTCTGCTGTTTCTAAATAGAGTAGGATGTCAAGCTCAGATACAAACATTTCTAATGTAGATTTCTGCCTTTCATAAAATTTCTCCTGTCTGTTGAGAGTGGTGGCTTCGAGTGATGTTGAGAAAAATAAAAATGGGTATAACTTGGTGTTTGTTTGTTTGTTTTTTTTTTTTTTCCTTAGCTTTTGTCTTCCAGATTGGCTTCCTGGTAGTACAGCTTTCATAAAATATAGTGACTGGGGAGAAGAGTCTGTATTATTTTTGAAGGATGACAGTTTGCTGCCATGAGTTGTTACAGAAGTTGTAGCATTCTGTGACAAAGGGAAAACAGATTTCAACTAGGAGCTGCAATGGGTTAGTCTTGATTTCAACTAGTGTAACACAGGTCAAGTGCATAAAGAAGCTTTCCATCTGTGAATATTTGATTTTAATTAGCAAAGGATACAAACTATCAGAAACTAAATCCTAATCCAAGCAGAAATAAGTGAGGATATGATTTGGATATATTACACTACTTCATTTTAATCTGTCACTTCATAAATTACAGTATCACCTCCTAATTGACAGCATCACAGTCATTTTGCTGTAGAGATCATGACAGCACAGAACAGTTTTTTGAGTTTGCAGGGAACCTCAAATATGGGTTTCATTTGTTTTGTTGTTGTTTATCTTTTATTTAAAGATGTAAACATGCACACATAAACAAGGTCTAATTTGTATCACTGCATTTTCATATCAATGGTTTATTTTTCCTCTGCCATTTGATATTATTTTACTGATCCAAAGTTGCTCCTGGGAAAACTTTACAGATTTATAAGACAGAGAGACCATTAGTTCAATTCTTCTGATGACGTATTTTTTCACAGACTTTAAGTTTCCTGCGGCTGCTTCTGTTTTGAGCTCAGTAACATGTGCTGTATAAAATATTTATTTTCCAGAAAGATATGAAATCTTATTTTTGAGAGTATCAACAGATGGTGAGTCCACCTCCTCTCTCAATAGTTTTTTCCAGTGGTTTATCAGTCATGCCATATGCTTAAAATTAATAGCACATTTCCCATCTGAGTTTGTCTGACTTCAGTAAAGCCACATTCATTTCCTTGCCAGTCAGTTGCTTATTCATCCTTTGGGTCATTCGGGGAGAATCCTTATTGTACTTCACATTTGAAGATGTGGGGTGTACCAGATTTACTTTTGTTCACCAAGCAAGCACTGGTCAGCTTGGTTTAAGTGAGCAATTCTAGATTTTACTGGTTTCAACTTTACTGGCTGTTTTAATTAATTGGTAATTGCTTTTGAATCTTTTAACTCTTCAGTTAATTTCATCTGACAAATGTTCATATCATATATGTTGCTCTTGCTTCATTCATCTGCCTCATATCATAGAATCACAGAGTCTTTAAGTTTGGAAAAGACCTCTACGATCATCTAGTCCAGCTGTCCACCTACCACCAAGATAGTCCACTATATAACGCTACATAAGATTGCACACATAAACATTAGTAGGGACATATACAGGTCTGTCTCTTCTCTCTCTCTCTTTTTCAATCTACCTTTACTACTCATGTCTTCATTTCTTCCTGTGTGCAGTGGAAAAAAAATATGCTTTGAAAAAGTGCCTGAGAAGAATACTGACCTTTATTCATCCATTTTGCCTCTACCTTTCCTGAACACCTGCATTTTTTATTTATTTTTTTTTTATTTTATTTTTTTCTCCTATGAATTTAAATGCAAATTCTCTGGAATTATTTATTTTAGTTCACCATAGAGCAGTTTGGTATATTTGTGGACACAAGGAAAAAAAAAAAAAAAAAAAAAAGGAAACAGAAACAAATTATGAAATTTAGACACAATCATTTTATTTTCTTTGTTCGTTAAAAAGTATTAGCAAAAGCTCAGTTTCTAAGAAGAAAATATTTGTTTTTCTTATTGTTTGGTCAAAACCCTTAGGAATTCTTTAGACAGTTGGTCCTTTTTCTTTCCCTGATGTTCAGTCTGGGAGCTCATCCAAGAGTTACTGTCCTGAAGAAGAGGAGGTGGAGGAGGAAGATTGTGATCTGTATGAAAGAAAGTGTGAAAAAATGACAGCAGCCTTTCTGGCAAAGCTTCTGGTGACCAGTTCTTTCTCACCCAGGAATGTTTCAGCTTTTTCACAGTCATTTTTTTGATGAGTTCTCTGATATAAGCACATACGGATATCATTTATTCCTTACTAGCCATTTCTGACACATAGCTGGCAATGATGTCCACTGACTACAGTACTGTTTAAGTCCAGTCTAACCTTGTAGGAAGTAGGAAAGGAAGTAAACCAATTTTGGAAGGACAAGCAGAAAAAATGTTAATTCTGTTTTCTAAAATAGTTCTTCATTGTGCCTATAATGGTGGCTGATGATTTTGTTATAGGAGTGTTATCAACCACTTTGAACGGCTGGGGTCTACTTTGCTTTTTCCATGTCACATTATCTCCTCTTCACCAAAGACAGCCTGGCCCCATCAAGACTAGTTGTCAGCCTGAAAGAAGCACTACTTTTGTTCAGCTGTTACAAGTAAATGTACTATTTTTCTTATTGATTCACTATCTTTTTCTTCATAATCAAATTATTTTTATTCATTACAATATTATTTTAACATATAGCAAATAGCAGAAATGTCATTGGTGAACTAGGAAAGCCAATTGAGGTTGGAAACTGCTGAATATCAGTTCATGAGTGGAACAAATGTACTGGAATTCCCTGTGGCCTGATATGCTTTAGAAATGTCCCAGAATAATTTTGTATTTTACTGCAAACATTAAATTGTCCACAGTTTGAGAAATGGGTGGGCTGTACTGATGATAAGTGCAGAAAAGTGATGGATTTGCATAGACGGTATTTGCATATTTCCAAGGAAAATGATACATATGCAATTCAGGAATAATGTAAAAGTTTTTTTTGTGTGTGTGTGTGCATAAGTAATGTATTCACGTTGGCTCCTCCACCTAAATGCAAATGTGGGTATGGATGTATCTGTTGCAGGAGCCTCTGAAACTTTTGTGAACTATATTCTTCCCTTTCTTTCTTTAAGCAAAAATAGATTTTGCTGATAGCACCAGAAACCATTCTGAAGCCTGAAGTCTCTGCTTGCTGATGGCTAAAGTGAAAACTGCACAGAAAAAGAATGATGATCATAGAGTTGTTTTGTTTTGCATTTCTGTTATTTATTTACTTATTTATTTATGCATTATATTTCAATTAAGATTTAATTTTCTACTTGATCCAATATATTATTCCAATCTGAGTATTGTCCATCATTCCTCTTTTTCTCAAAATAATAAAAATCTAAAGTATTAGTTAACACTTGGCACAGCAGCTCAGCAGCTCTGTGGTTTTATTTTATTTTATTTTTATTATTTTGCTGCTTATGTCTTGATTATTAGTGCTGTTCAGAATCTTTTTTTATCTGTTGCTTCGGCTATCTGATGCATTGTAGCCCTTCTTGTAGCATCTGCCCATGTCACACCATTCCGTATCCCCTTCTGTATTCTTTTAAATTATAATTCAGCTGCAGAGAAAAACAGGATCTGTGGAGCATTTCCTGACCATCAGTGAGCCTCTTTTTGACCTAGTGCTCATAGTCTTGTTTGTGTCCTTAACCTTCCTGATGCTCTGCTCATGGTAGGCTGCATGTGACGCAGATGTTTCTGTTGTACTATTACATGGTTATTTTCAACCTGTTTCCCAGAACAGATGTTCCCATGTGTGTTCCTTCCTTTCTCTGCTGACGCTCTCTCTCTACAAACAGCAGCATACATTTCTACAATCCTGATTTGTGGGGAGAATGAAAATCAATACCAATGACAGTACTTTCCAGTTTGCTCTGTAATGGGAGGCATGTGAGCCTGGTCTCCTTTCAGCCTTCTTTCAGCACTAGAAAGATGTTTCAGCTCTTGATCTGTCTGTTTGTAACTCATTTTCATCATTGTCTGGGTCAGAATCTGCAAGTGCCATGTATTTTGTAACACAGAAAGCGATCTCCTTCAAAGTGCCGTCTAGTGGTTATTCCTTCATTCTAACCACAACTGGCAATGTAAATTCAGCAGTATGTATCCTGGGATTTACTCTAAAGGGAGAAGCTGCACAATAATAAAATCTCATCTGCTGCCATCTGTCTCCTGCATATTTCTTTACAGTCCAAGTACATTATATTTAAGACCAAATGCTTCAGTGTTGGCAGCGCTGGCCAGTTACGGTAACAAATCCCCCATGAGTTGAAATTCAGACAGAAGATGACATATGGAAAAAATACATCAGGGACAGCAAGGGCTGGAGTTTTATTCCTAACATACTGGAAGTGTCTAAGACTCCTAATGTGATTGCCAGTTAATAGCAACTGATATATTTTGCTGCTTAGTTCTGCAGCATTACATTTAAGAACAGAGTGGAGAAAATAAAAAGAAGGTAGGAAAAGTAAACTGAACCTCACAGTAGATTGGGTTCCAGTTCCTCCTGAGAACAATTAATTAGGAGTGGACTTGGAAAAATTGATTTACTTTCACTGAAGAGAAATTGAGGACATTAGTTTTTAAATCAAGCTTGTTGTTACTGAAATGGTGACAGTGAACAACGTATCATTTAGGAATGATGTGACTTTACCTTCCATTTGCTCATTCATTTGGAAGACACTGCTTTCCTTTGCTTGGATATACTGCATACTAATATACAAAAAGCCTTTGATACTAGAAATTGGTCAGTTTTAGGTCATGTAACTTCTGAGCATGTAGGAACATTCAGCCTCACAATCCTGCTGAGAGGAGTGAATTAAATTAGAAACTCAACACATATAAATGACTGAATTAATCAATGTTCTCATTATTTGGGCATTGTTCTCCAAGAGGAAAAGTCCTGCTCCTAGTACTAAAAGCATTTTATTCAACAACAAAACTGCTTGTTGGTATAAACAAATGAAGCACAGAAAATCAACAGGACCTTTTAGTAACAAATAGGGAATTTGGTCCTATGATAAGGAAATACACTGGAGAGAAAAAAAAAAAAAAAAAAAAAAGAGGCTAGTAACACTGCTAATACACATATATATGCATATATATACATAGATATCTGCAACAGGTAAACTATAAAAATACTTTGAGACAATTATTTCTCTTATGCCCTAAAATATCTGTTGCCCCTCTAGCAGATATTCAGTCAGTTGTCTTTTTGATGACAAGAGGAAGTGACCTGCTTTGACTGTTAGTTATTGTCAACGGTTTATGGGCAGGTTTGGCCTGGTTCCCTGACTAGTGGGGCTAGTGGGGCAAAGGGATTTTGCAAAATCTGTGCCTCCAGAAAAGGGAAAACAGGGTAGCCCAAAATAATTAAAAAGAGCAGCAACAATCTGAGGAGAGACAAACTAATTTTACTAAATATAGTATCAGAATACAAGATAACACACTATAATACAATATAATTAGAATAGAAGCTAGTAAATCAAATGTAATGAGAGAATATCTGAAAGCCGTAGGCCTTACATCACTGAAGTGATGCACGGAGCGAGGAGAGGTGAAGGAGAAGAGCACAAAGGAGAACCAATAAGCCCGATCAGGTGACCTTGCCAGGAGTTCTATCTATCTTCTCTCTGACTGCAAAGCCTCCTTGGGGAATGCAGTTCTCTTCCAGGCAGGTACCCGAAGCTGGACAATTAACACTTTAACTCCCAGTGCAATACATGATGTTATGATGTGGAATACCAGTAACCAAAAATCATAAAACCATGACAGTTATCAAAAGTGAACTAAGATAAATAACATCTACATTATCATCATTCTGCATGGAATTTCATTTGACTGGCAAACTTCACCAAATAGGCCAAAAATTCAATGTTGTCAGGCTAGGTGTGTTTCTTCTCTTTTAATTTAAACTGTCTAAAAGTTGGGCATCTAGGCTAGTCTCCTAGATGGTCAAATGAGAGAGAGAAAATTATCCAGAGCGTCTTTCTACATTACTGTTAGGTGGCAGAGTTATCCTTTGGAGATGTAATTATGTATACTAAAGATGTAGACTACAGAGACAGGGTCTTAACTGAGAAGAGTAAATTCAAGTAGCCAAAATAACTGAGCTGAATTTTTTCTCTGTGTGGTTTCACAATCAGCATCTGCTGAGGTGATTTCTGTGATGGTCAAATGATATGGCAAGACATTTTAGAGTCTATTTGAGAACTAGCAGGAGCTCCCTGAGAGTGTATGAGTAGGCTTTACAACCATACTGAAGTTCTTATGGGTACAGAGACCTATTGCAAAGATTGTTTTCTAGGAACTTGACAGATTTACTGGATTTTGACAGCAGGTGCCCCTGTCCAATTGGAAGAGAACAAGAAGAAAAGAGTATTCTGCTATCTGCAGATTAAAGGGAGACTGTTCAGCTGCTCCTATTTTCTCTGCTGCTAGATACTGCCACGCCTTGATACTGCTCCATTACGTCTGTACAGAGTAAATCCTGTCAATAAAAAAGGAAGCTTTGAGGCACGGTGTTGTTTATGCCCAGTGGCTGTAGGATTTTAAGTAAGGGTAGAAACTTCTAAACCCTTGAAAAGAGGGAAGGAAGCCAGACAAACATTACCATAGTTTTATGTATGACCACACTGGCAATAGTAAAGTCCTTTCAGTTTGTGGGTTTAGATCAAGAACATAGATAATTTTCATACATAAAGTTTTAAATCTTCTCATCTGATTTTGGAAATGTTTATGTGCCTCTTTCTTTTTGCTATACTTAGCGTCTTTTGAGATGACTTGTACACGTTAGCCATTAACAGTGGGCTGGCAGATATCACACAGGACTTGTGGAAACCTTAGAACCTTTAGGTGTGGCAAATGGAAGCTGTGAGTAGCACTATAGCATCTCACATGGCTGCAGACACCCATCTGTGAGCAACTGAATTGACCTCCTTGCAGCTAAACAGATCTCTAATGTTCTCCAGCTAACTCAGTGGCTATTATTCCCAGTCAAGAATAACATGTGCAAGCAATTGAGGCTCTTATTGTGGTAGAAGGCCTATAAATTGATGTGGCCTCTTTTTGTACAAGTAGAAATACTGTTCTGTTGAAAGGTGCTAATAGCTTCTTGCTAGTGGGTCTCAGATCTACAGACAATTGCAGACATTGCTAAAGGCTGTTGGTGTGCCAAGTATTCTGTTTCAGATGTAACCCTAGTGCTATACAACCCCACTGCACAGTAAAACCCAGCTGGAGGCAGCAGAAGTAATCCAGTGCAATAAACTCTGTCAGACAGCATGACAGCCAAACCTGACTTGGGATGATAATGTGCAGCCTTTCCTTGGTTCTAAACACAGAGGTTGAGATAATGGATCCATACGTATTTTAGAGGGGAAAGCAAGGAGAAGGAAATTAAAGCTTCACTTTATGCCAGTGTATCTGCAGTCTGTCACTACAGATGATGTGACCACTCTTTTTTGCCTTTTGGGCTTCCTATACTAGCAGTGAAGCACCTTCTCATAGTGATGAATATGATCTGGCAGTCCTGCTTGTTCACAGAGCTTAATTTGAGTAAAGGTATACCATAACTGTTCAGTTCACTGTATTTAAGATGGAAAACTAGTGCTGCTTTGCATATTTCCTTGTGAAAGAAAAAGCTGAGACATTAACTCACCTGTATTAAATGAATTAGGATTTTTTCCAGGTCCCTTTGATACAATGCAGTGTCCTGTGTTAATTGTCTTAATTGTCTTAATCTTACAGAAACAACTTTGAAAAGCTGAGTTAGGAGTGCAAATAGGAACAGTGTAAATGGAAGAATTTGTGGATTTGACAAGCCCTGATCAAAGACTGTTAAATTTTCGTATGGGACTTACCAGGCAGAAATATGTGTACATTTGAAATAAGCAGAAGGCTTTTAGTATCCACTGAGCCAACTACATATTCACTACACTGATAATCTTGCAGATATTATAAATCTGACATGTTCTAAAGACGTCAGATTTGCTGAGTATTAGGAGCAGAATACCGTATATCAGAGGTCAAAGGCTTCCTACCTGCATATGTTCTGTAAATTTACAGCATGCATGCACAAGACAGGCCATGAATTTTGCACATTCCTGGAGCTGATGCTCCAACCAAGCTGCCAGATGTCAGGAAATCCTGGAGGAAATTTCGTCCAATATCCTCAAATTTCTGCTGTACAAAATTTAGAGAGAAAGAAAAAGGAAAAATGGAAATACTTGAAATATGTTGACTCCAAGTAATAATCTGTTGTTCATTTGCCTATTTGATCATTTGCTGCCTTGATCTACTTCAGCTTTAATGCCAGAGAAACAATTTAGGTGCCATGTATGTGACCAAAAAGGTTTGATTACAATAATTGTGAGCTGGGATCTTTGCCCAGCATACACATGATAAAATTTCCATATTAATCTGGCCAGTGGCTACTTTAATCTTATTATAAAATGATAGATATTTTGAAATAGCAGTTAGAAAATGCTTGTTAGAATCACAGAACATTAAAGTTGGTAAAGACCACCAAGATCATCTAGTCCAAATGTGAATATACTAATATAAATATAACTGTTGCATTGCTTGAAACATAAGTTCCTCCTATCCACCCTCTGAAAGGGCAGGACAAGTCTCACTCTTTTCATACACTGGACTCAGAGTGGCTCTTTATAATCAGATTTTCAGTTCATCACCCAGAATGTCAGATGTACCCACAGGACCTTCTCTCCCCTCCCAGAGCCCACTTCTGATGAGAGCTGCATGACTCTGACTCCTGCATTGTCAGAGATCCTTCTGATGGTCTTTCTGTGGCTGCTATCATCTTGTTGCCATATCTATAACTGTTAGGAACACAGCACAGAGTCAGCAACATGGGGCACAGTCAAAACAGGAACAGCAGAAGCAGAAATAGTGATGGCAGCAGCTGCTGTGGTGACAGCAGGAGCAGCCTCATTGACAGCAACAGAGAAAGGAAGCTGTCTGCTGAACCTACAGGTGTGAGATTTAAATGTTTGCCTGCTTGATTTATAATGGGTCAATCTACAGAGGCTAAACCATTTGCACTTTGGAATGTACAGAAATTGTTAAGGGGCAAAAACCCTAGCGAGCATCTCATGATTAGAATATCAGTATTCTTTGAACACTTTCTAGCATTGGTTTTCTGTATATAGAGTATATATTTGCATTTTGGGTCATGGAAACAGCTTAATAATATCTGCCAGGTTTAAGCAGCAAGTTGGTCTTAGCAGGTAAGAGAAACACTTGAATTTATGTCTACTGTCATGGTTTCTAAAAACCAAACAAGCTAAATAAACTCATATTTTCAGTCATATTTTTGTAGCAAAAACACAGTCAGAAAACACAAATGGCTCAAGTCTGCAAGCTGCTGTGTATTCTCAGTCTCCTTCATAACAAACTAGCCTGGTGTTTTACTGGTTTATGCTCCTGAAAAACAGATCATCATGCAAATAAGCAAATATTTGTCTCCTGAAGTCCCTTCTGCCTGTGTGAGTGAATCTTCTCATATCTCCTCCTTTTGAAGTTTGGCACCAATGGTCCTTTTTGATGTGTCCAGTTTTGCATCCTTGCCTTCCACTGACATTAATGAGGGTTACAGATGTACTGTGGAAGGTGTACAGCCATCCAAATGTCAGAGAGCATGTGGCTATTCAATACTGCCCTTTAACCTAAACAGCAGACAGCAAAGTGCTGTCAAGTAAAGGGACAATTCCAAGTGATTCCAATGCTAGACAGCCCTGGGGCTTTTACAGGGACTGCAAATGTGATTGCCAGATTTAGGAACATTCATTCCTTAAGGTCAGCTGCATATGCTCCACCACAGAGGAAAAAGTTTCGTACAGTAAAAGCAAATTCTTCTTTCCTCCTTTCATTTCCTCTGGGAGTGAGTTCCTCTACAACACAGTATGTGGGCAAATTTCACCTAGTACTTTGTTCATTGTTAAATGGTGATGTAGTCCGGAAGGAAATTAAAGATCCTCAGCAATCAGACTTGTGGAGAGCAACTGTTTTAACTCAGTGGAGCGCTGCAGCCCAAAGAGCATCAGTAATTCTGGAGTACAAGTAGGTGCAGTCCAAGGGCTGCACAAAAGTAAGCAAGATTAAGTTCTAGGTTGGTTTTCATACTCAGAAGGAAAGGCCTCAATCTGGTGATGAAAAATATTTTCCTAGGGCTGTTGGATGTTCAAGGATGTTACTATAAAAAACTTCTTCCTTATATCCAATTTCATCTCTCCACTTTTAGTTTGAAACCATTTCCTCTTGTCCCATAAAGGGGATGCTTCTTGCTAATCTCTAATATCCTGTGGAAAAGGTCATGAGAGTTTTGTAAGCCCTCTGCCAGAAGTGTATCCTGTTTCACAAACAGCTCCAGTTATCACAAACAGTTCTTGGGTATCACAAACAGTTCCAGTTGTAAATATCCAATTTACAAATGTGAGTCAAGCCATAGGTATTTTGGAGTGGAATCTTTTCCCAGATGTCTTCTTGTTTAAAAGGGATATTGAAAATGGAAGAAGTTGCAGAGAGAACTTTGAGTTATTGAAAATGCATAAGAAAATCTCTTTTCATTCTACTTAATTTATCAGAATGATGAACAAAATGAGAAATATTGATGAGAAATATAGATTTTTTTTTCAATAGATTGAAAATAACAAGTACTTCAAAAGCAGAAGATATTTAAAAATGTGGAAGCAAATAATTGAAAATTTCAGGCTAGACATTAGATAAACTCAGCAGAGGGCCTCAAGATGGTGAAGGGACTGGAGCATCTCCACTGTGAAGAAAGACTAAGTGAAGTGGATCTGTTTAGCCTTGAGAAAAGAAGACTGAGAGGGGACATGATCAAGGTCTATAAATATCTGAAGTTTGGGGGGCACAGTGGTAAGGCCAGACACTTTTTGGCAGTGTGTGGAGACAAGACAAGGGGAAACAGACACAAACTGGAGCATAGGAAGTTCTGCACAAATGTGCACAAGGACTTCTTTATGGTGAGGGTGATGGAGAACTGGAACTGTCTGCCCAGGGGAGTTGTGGAGTCTCCTTCTCTGGAGATATTCAAGACCCACCTGGAAGCCTACCTGTGCGACCTGGTATAGGGAACATACTTTGGCAGGGGGCTGAACTCAGTGATCTCTGGAGGTTCCTTCCAACCCCTACAATTCTGTGATTCTGTGAAACCTTAATCTTAACTACTGGGAAAAATATTGAGGCCTACGTCTCTTGAAGTCTTCAAATTAGGACAATATATCCTTCCTGAAGTAATGCTTTTGCTGAGAGGACATTATTGAGCTCAGAGTGAGGGTAGATGGGTGAAGTCTGATGTCAGGTGATAGGCTGGAGAAGAGACTATATGTTGATCCCATCTGGCATCAGACATGAATTATGCCAGAATGTGTGAAATTAATTCAGTTCCTATTTATGAACTTTCTTTTTTACCATAAAATGACAAATAGGATTGACTGGGATGTTCACTGTATTATTTCCCTCCTCCCTCTCTACATTAATCATCTATTTGGAAATTGCAAAATTATAGAAAGTATTTGTTGCTAGCAGATATTTGTATACTACACAATCACATCTGCATTTGTTAACCTTCTTCAAATCCTTTTTTTGCCTTTTGTACATTTTTCTTTGTTTAGTCATCTGTTACACATTATCAAAGTCAGAGTTCAGACTCCGTGGAAAGATAATGCCTTTATGTGAGTTCTTTCTGTCTAATACAGTGGGGCATCGATTTTTTTTAGATGAATTTTCTTTCATTAATAATAGTAATCCAATTCTTTTCTTTCAAACAAAGTAATTCTTCAGCAAACTGGGGAGTGAGGATGAAGATTATTCACAAACAATTGATTGATGATGAAATCCTCTCTGTGTCAGTCAGCTGTGGTAATGAATGTAGAATGAGAAACTCCATTAGTGGATGAAATATGCAGCTTTGTCTCTGTTCCCAGACTGTTAATTTCTTATTCAGCAATACTAGTATCAAATTATGCTACATCTCTCTAAAATATTTACTTTGCTTTAGGTTTCTCAGAGGTTACTTGTCATCACAACAGCATAAGAAGCTGAAAGCTCTTCCTTATTTGAGGCACTGAGGGTGAGTTTTTATTGCCATGTTGGAGCCTTCACATATGCTCTTATGTGTCTTGTTTCCCACTGCCTGCTTTGATATGCCTGCTGATATTTGATATTCCTGCTGATGTCTATCAGCTGATTTATTTGTAAAGAGAACTCAAATACGAGTTTAAGCAGTGCCACCAAAGAAGGTTCAAATCTGTCCAAATAATTTCATGCTATTTCGACTCCTAAAAATACGGTCGGGCTTTGAGTAATATTTTCAGAAGCTTTCAGATTCTGGATTCAATGAAATCAATTTGGAACATCAAATCTGCTCTTTAAAAATAGAATTATCAGTTTCCTCATTTATCTTTCACTTACATCTCTACAGAATCTGAGCACTCTGAAAATGTTAACTACACAATTTGATCTTGCTATTGAGGAAGAGGTGCTACCACTTCTATTCTATTCTATTCTATTCTATTCTATTCTATTCTATTCTATTCTATTCTATTCTATTCTATTCTATTCTATTCTATTCTATTCTATTCTATTCTATTCTAGTGCAGCATGGAATACTTCTCTGAAATTTACTACTTTCAGTGCTCTATATGATAACAAAAAAAAACAAAAACAAAAACAAAACAATCAAACAAGCTAAAAACCTCAATTACTTTCTTTTCAAACAAATTTTGCTTTTAATAGCATCTTTCTCTGTCACCCAAGTAACCTGAATTCTGGCATTTCTAACTTCAGAGTGATTGATTCCACCATGGTACTTTGTCACCTTCCTGAGGGGATGACATTTACTTTAAAACTCCATGTCAGCAGTCTCCAGGCCTGTCTCTCTCACACCTATTCCATTCTCTAGTCATGCTGTCTGGCCAGCCATACTTTCCCTCTTTCACCTACTCTTTCAGGCTTTCTTCCCTTTATTTTTACCTTTTATATCACATTATCTACTCTTATATATTATTTTCACTGTTCCTATAACCTTCTCCCTTATTCCACAGCTGAATCCTTGAATTATAGTGTCCTCAGACTGAGTCTTTGTCTCAGTCTACTCTCTCTTCCTTATTTCTCTTTTACTGTGGTCCAGCTGCTATCCTTTGTGTTTTCTAGTTTGTGCAGCTCAAGAGTCACTGAAGACTTGTAAGAGACAGCAAGCCTGCAGCCATTTCCTCTAGCTGACTTGAGAGGGAAAATTGCTGTAATTTCAGTGAACTCCACCCCCCATTCCCTTCAGATGTACCTTGAGCCATCAGAGTTATTTGTGGGGAAGCTACAGTAAGTCTGAAATGAACACATATATTCTGTTCCTCAAGATGACTGTTGACCTGTAGATTTCTTTTGTGGCAGTAGAAGATGGAGTTCTGATACCATGGACAGTGCAAAAAAAGAACAAGTGTGCAATGGAAAACACTAGACTAGCATTGAGAATAAATAAATAAATAAAAATAGAAAGTTCAGTAGCATTATTTGTACACAGTGTATTTTGTATCCACCCCTACTCTTAGTGTAAACTTTCTGGGAAGAATTTAAACCAGAGAAGCTAACATGAATTTGCTCTTGTGTTTTTTCAGTCACTCTAAGAAGAATTCTTAGATGGAAAGTGTTGAGGATCTTTAATAATAGGCAGCATCACCAGCCATGTCTATAATTTGGTCTGTGCAGAAAGTCTACATGAATAGAACCTAAGTGTATAAGCTTTTTTGGGGAAGGCAACCACTGTCTTTATCTGGCATTTGTTATGACAAGAATTAGATTTTCTAATAGAAATCTTTCCAAAGATCTTTACAAGAATAAATAAATAATAATAAGACATAGTATAAATAATTTTAAACTGACAATATCTGTTAAGAAAAAAGAAAAGAAAAAAGAAAAGAGAAAATATTGCATCTTTCTGCCTACCTCGTGTCAGAAGAAAATCAAAATGACTTGTTCTGAGTTCACTACAGGGAAATGAATAAAATATTTGCTGTCTCCCTCAGACTTACTTGCTAAGTTGTGTTGTGCAGAATGGATCGTTACAAGCATGTTTTCAAATCCTTGGTAGCAATGGATTTGTAATGGAAACTGTGACATACCTAGCAGCATTTGTAAGCACTTCTGTACTTGGTTTGCTGCAATCTCCATTTGCTTTGTATCAGATTTATTAGCTGAACTGACAGTAGTCCAGATAGCGAGAACCTCTTCCTGTGTGTCCATGCAATCAGATAACAAGCAGGATTCTGCTTCACACAGTGTCCAAGGCAGTCATTTATTTAACCCATAGAGAAAGCTAGAAGTGAGGTACCCTCCTTTGTGGGTATGACAAATATTTGAGTTCCATCTGACTTGCCAAAGTCAAATCCAAATTTCATAAAAATGCATCTGAAACTAAAAATTTCACATTCTCTCTAGGTTGCTGTTTTCTTTTTTTTTCTTTTTTTTTTTTTTTTTTTTTTTTTTTTTTTTTTTATGCTATTACTATAATTCTGAATCATTTTGCTCATGACTTTAAAGTGAGTATAAGCTAATGGCCACCTGACAGCCCTCCTCTCTGCTCCAAATGCCATGGGCATCAAATCTTATTTGTTTTAAACACATATTATTTTTTACACATGCATAGATATTTGAAATAAGATGATAGACAGCTGGGGATCATGGTGGGTAGCCTAGGACTTCCAAAAAGCTGAATGTCTACAGTAGAATCAAACACCTTGTCAGTACAGCCAGTGGAGCCTAAAAGGTGATTTATTTTTCCTTACAAAAAAAATAATAATTAAAAAAAATATTGGATTTATTTACATATATATGGCTGTCTACAATCCTTTCAATCTTGTGGGCCTTTTGGAGTGCATTGGACCTGCTGGAGCACGTACAGAGGAGGGCCACAGAAATAATTCAAAGGATGGAACACTTCTCCCATGAGGATAGGATGAGAGAGCTGGGGCTGTTCAGCCTGGAGAAGAGAAGGGTCCTGAGAGGTCTGAGAGTGTCCTTCCAGTTTCTGAAGGGGGCTGTAAGAAGGAAGAGGACAGACTTGTTAGCAGGGTCTGTTGTAATAGGGCAAAGAGAAGTGGTTTCAAACTAATCCAAGGGAGATTTAGATGGGATATAAGGAAAAAGGTTTTTGTTTGTTTGTTTTCTTGTTTTATAAATAGAGTGGTGAGGCACTGGCACATGCTTCCCAGAGAAATGGTGGGTACACCACCCCTGGAGATACCCAAGGACAGGCTGGATGAGGCTGCAAGCTCTTAATCTAGCTGTAGGTGTCCCTGTTCATTGCAGGGGGGGTTGGACTATATCTCCTTTAAGGGTTGCTTCCAACTCAGATGATTTTGTGATTCTAAGACTATGATTCTATGGTGTGTCTAACTGTCTCCAGAAGGTTACATGCTTACTGTAGACTGTGCGTTATATCTGCTTCCCCATGTAGACTTTCAAGTATCCTAGAACATCTGATATGCTATTAGATGATTCCACTAATTGTTTCAGATGGAAACATACTAGGGAAACACACATTCTGTTGTCCTGAGATATTCACCTCTATTATTTCTTGAGGAATTAACACAATTATCACAACTGATTGATTACCAAAATAAAATTTTAATACAATATATGACTTAAAGGTATATTCTAAATATTCTGACATGATGTTTTGGATGGTCATGGCTACACAAAGATTAACACACAAATAATTGCACTGAGTCCTGTATCATGTTTTCAAAAATAAAGGTATTCTCAGGGGAGAGACTTTCAGCACTTCAGGATGTACATGAATCTGATAACTTAACTTGTTTTCCTGTGCTAGCCACAGTAGGGTTGTCTGTACCGTTTTAGTCTTCAGGTTTCAGACTGAGAACGCTGTCACAACTGAGATGAGTGAAAGAGGCACAGTATCAGACCATTTGTTCCCAAGAGATATAGTGGAAAGTATAACCAATGGACTTCTCTTCATCTCTCAGCAATCCTGTATTACTCTCAGACGGCAACGAGTAATACCACTGGCAGATTTATTGCATCTGCACAGCTTTTATTTGGCTTTTTATTTGTTGTATAAACTGCTCCTTCCCTCTCCTGGCTATTCCTTGTTTCTCCTCGCACCCCTGCCCCTTTTCATCCAGTTTGGTAACATCTCACCTTGGAAATGAAGAACAGGAAGAAATAAAAACTGCCACACTCACCGTGCCTTCACAAACCTTATGGGATGGTATGCAGCATTCTCAGTATCAGTAGTAAGGAAAAGAAAACACGAGGAAACCGTTCACACTCACTGAGAGCTTTCTGAACTGGTTTTTCTCAGTGCTGACAGGGAAGGTGCCATTGTTATCCCCCAGGCATTCCTGTTATATCCCCAGCTGTGTGGGAACAGGTATTTGCATGTTGCCCTCTAAGTCGGCAGCACATCCTGCTCAACACTCACTCCTCACAGAGTCTCCAGTGCAGGTCTTGTTTTTCTGAGCAACAGGTTTATTGCATCCCCACCCTTTGTGAGGTAAAAATGAATTGCAAAAGAAAAAAGAAAATCAGTTATCTCTCCACATCTTTAGTTCAACCAAACATTATCTTGTAGACCCTCTTTAGCTAAATTATAATTTGTCTTCCAAAAGGCATGAAATTCTTTTTTAACAAAACCTTTTCCATTATCCCCCTCTCTAACAGCTGGCATTTCATTCTCCTGTTAGCAGTCCAATTAGTATAATTGCTATAAAACTTTAGTAGAGAAAGACACAATGTACAGAAGGAAAACAACCACTTTATCTCCTCCAGTTGTTTCTTCCTTTGGGTAAACACTTAAGCAATTTAACTCTGCCTGAGCGCTTTCTCAAAGGAGAGTTTAGTAAAGAGAGGACAATCATAAATCAATATAATCCAGTCTTTAGTTAGACCTTTTTTTTTTTAGCATTCATAGTAATGAGATTTAGCTGAATTATGTTAACAGTGATTTTTATTACTATATTCCTCTAAAGCAACTGTTTGCACGGTGGCTGGACATTCTACATGGACACCCTGCAAAATTAAAAAACAGTAGGTAAAATCTATGAGGAATTCTCTCTTCTCGCTCTTACTGCCTCCAGTTCATCTTTTTAAGCTGTTGAGATAGATGTCAGCTGCTGAATGTAGGAAGAGCTGTGTTGAGTACCCTATTAAATGGCTCCATGCAAAAAGAGACAAAAATTTCTAAGCATGTATTGTACTCTGAGAATATAAAACCTGAGCTGTGGGCATATGAATGCTATTGTAGTGGCATCCCCTTGGAGAACATGTGGTTCTTGAGTCCTATGGAAAATTGGACATAAGCCTCTTCAGCCAGCAGCCACAGCAGGGAGAGAGTCTGATCATAATATTTTTTTCAGTCTCACATCATGAAAATGTTAATACAGAGACAAGCCTGTTAAAAGACCATTTTTGGCTGCTCAGACCAGGCCAGGAACTAGAGAGAACAGAAATGTAGAGACAAGGAGGCATTTAGGATTGTTTATTTGATAGGCTGGGGAATGAAAAAGAAGAAAAAGGTTTTATCTAGGTCCAGCAGGCCTAGATTAAATGCTTCCATTCATTAGTAGGAACAGTCTTTACCAAGACTGATTCTACACAATGTGATGGGAACACAAGACCTGATTTATTCCTTAACCTTTACCCCAAAGCATCATTACATTTTGAATCTTTACTAGAACCTTATGCCTTAGGTCCACTTACCAACACAAACCTAAAATGTAAGTAAGTGTGGAAGACATGAAGACATCACCTCTTCCAAATCTGTGCTCAGAATCAGGCTTCAGTATCCTTTAACTGTTCTTGAAACACTGTTGTGTCATCTGTTCCTGAAAATGTCCACTGATGGAAAAGACTGAAAGGAATGTTGAAGCCAAACACTTGCAGAACTTTGAAGGAATTTGTTTTCAGATCTGAACAGTATTAAACAACCCTGTCTCAGATCCCAGAACTAAAAAATCTCTTGCTAACAGGTTTGTGGCTTGCTAGTCATTGGCAGACTGAAATTAGTATCAGAGGCAGACAGAAGGAGGTCACAGAGCAATCCTGCCCTGCTCTGCCAGTTAAAAGCTTGAAAACTTTTCTGTCTCAGAACATTTAACAGGGTTTTAAGACACTGTTGCTGACAGACGTAACTGGTGCTTCACTCTCATTGCACCTGGGAGGGATGATGTGTCAGAAAACATGGAAAAGTAAGGGAAATTTTAGAGTATTATGAGAAGTCACCATCCTAATTCACGTCTCATTCTGCCCCTGTGCTCATGTCAACTTCACTACCTCTGATAAAAACATGCCCAAATTAGACATTACAAAGTCAAATGAGTCCTTTAGATGTTGCTTTGTGACAAATACTTCGAACCATTGCTTTGCAGACAATTACAAAGGTTTACAGAAAAAGTTCTCCAGGGATTAACAAGTATCAAGGTAGCTTATCTATTCACTGTGTAAACTTTTCAGGTCCCAGAAAGCACTGGAGATTCAACAGTCCCCATCAGCTATCAGTCAGTGGGCAGACAAACAGCTATCAGTAGAAAGCCAGTTATGTCTTTTAGTTTCACTTCTGATTTGGAGAAATATACGAAGTAAAATCAGTAATAACAGATGAACAAAGATTAAAGCCTTTGTTGCTCTGATATTTGTGATTAACTAATGAAAACCATTTCAGTTATTTTCTGCTAGGCACTCCTGCCCCTCATCACAGCTACAGACAAAGCTACTTCCTATCACAGCATACAGTGACACAGACAGCACTAAGTCAATCACAGGTTCTTCAATTACTAGAACTTGTCAAATCTAGCAAACATCAGTTGATGCTTGAAGACATCAGTGCTGCTATTTATATCACTGCTCACTAGATTTGTATAATTTGGTTACGCTAAAGACTAGAATTTGCTTTTTTCCCTAAATTCAGAGGGAAACAGCACTAATGGTATTCATGAACAAGCTCTTTGTTGTTGTGAATATTAAAAATTTATATATGCCTCTCAGGCCTACCAGAGAGTTTATAATCAAAAAGAGAGATTTTTATCTGGAATATTTAGTGGATTTTGTTTATGTGATCATTCCAACTTACAGAACATTCTTTTCAATACGTTTACTTTGTTGGCTCAAATAAAATCTTAGAGCAGGACTATGCAGAACCAAATGAACAAGTACAGCTAGCCTAGAAAATACACTAGGGAATAAAGGGAATAGAGGTAGAAGTGAATTTGTTATCCAGCCTGTCTATCTGTACTATCTTGGTCTTGTGCCTTGATACAATGAAATAGTCTTGGAGGAAAAAAAAAAAACAACAAAACTGTGGAGCTAGCTGGTCTGTAAACTTAGCCCTACAAATGTGCAGTGCTCAGAATGTCATCTGGGAGCAGCCACACACAGACTGCTTTGTTCTAAATAAATCTGCACCTAGTTCAGCACCAAGTGGGAGAGTCCTACTGAGATCAAAGATCTATTGATCAGGCATCTCAGTGATAAATCTAAATTTCAGAAGTTGGGCTTTTGCCTATCCTGTGGAGTCTTTGAGAAATGAGATGGGAAGGGGCATGCAGAAGTGCTGGTTATGCTCTTCATCAATTGTCTAAGTGCTCATTTCCACAGGTTTTCAAAATGTATAGCAACAGTCTGAAAACTCAGAAAGGCAAAATCCAGATGAAAACAAAGAATGAACCCATGCCAAATAACTAGATAAAAATACCTTATGCATGTAAGAAAAGCTTACTCAGAGGTATTTTTCTTTTCCTTTTTCTTTTTCTTATTCTTTTTCTTTTATTTTTCTTTTTTATTTTTCTTTTCTCTTTGTGTGTGTGTGTGTTTTTCCTTTGTTTTAAGGGAAAAAAAAAAAAAAAAAAAAGACAGGTATTTCCTTTGAACTCCTCTCAGAACTTTCTTTTTGCCATATTCAACAATTTGAAACTATATCAGCAAAAAATGCTCTTGCGTATCCCAAACAGAACTAAAAGGCTGTCAGACATCCCATACATGCTGTTGGTGACCACCTACAAGTGCAAAAGTAGTCTGGGGACCATTTCAAATCATTTGATTCTGACCTAATTTGAACAGGCACATTTCTCGCTTTCATCCAGGTAGCTGATATCCTGTCTCACAGCTCATGAGCATTCTTCAGTCTGTACGTTTTCATATGCTGGACAAGCACGCAGGTGTTGACATTGCTATCCTATATTGCCTGAAGATTGTTTTCACCAGACACCCTTATGCTGAGGGGCAACAGCAATGCCCAGCATAAAAACAAGCTCCCTTTCAGTGCAGTGTAAGATGAGAAACGTTTATCGTGGCTTATGAGAAAATCAAGGAGCAGATTCACTCCCACAGAAAAATGTGTATAGGGTTGTGTTATACTCTGATATCCAGTGATCATTTCTATGGAGATAAATACTGTTGCTTCTGTGCACAGGTTAAAAAAAAAAAAAAAAGTCTACACTTTAATGCACAAAATAGAATTTCATAGAATTTCTGAAATCTTTCAAACTTAAAAAAGCAAACCCAAATCATGTCTAAAACCATCTGTAAGTGGAATTTTACTACCTCATATCTCACATTTGCTGTAAACATGAGGCTTGTGAAGTGCTGAGATATTAAACCTGAAGCCCCGTGGTTAGGTTAAGGCAGTGCAATAAATATGTTTTTGTGTGCCCTCCCTGCAGAAAAGGGTACTGTAAATTGTTCAGGTTACCAAAAAAGGCACAGACACCAGTTTATTTTTGTTGTTGTTGTTATGTTTTGGGTTTTTTTTTTGAACGAGAAAGATTATTACAAAGGAGATTGGCAGCTGTATATTTTCTAAAGCCACACACTTGTTTTCCAGAATTTCCACTTACATTCATCAGTGATGTGATATAATGTACTGTGGAATCACTGAAAGGGACACTTTGATATAAGGCAGGATCTTGGATATGCCATCCTTCAGCTCTGTGTTACTCGGTTCAGTCACACGACAACCAGATACATGCATGAAATTCGGTGCATCTGTTTTAAGGTTCTTTGAAACTGGTGAGCTGTAATAAATACAGTGTGAAGAATTATAGCAGTCCAGAGCAACTCTAATTGTTGGACTTATATGGATGTTTCACTATCACTGCAATCTTCCCCACTTCCAAAAACACCCACAAAATCCAACACCAAAATTCTTCAGAAAACAGATCTCTTTTTCATATAAGCTAGAAACATTCAGTATTCGTAAAGAAAGACTGGGTCTTACTTGGAGTTTCAAAGAATTTGTCTCCACATGTGCTTGTCATCTCCCTTCAGAGAACCTATACAAGATATAATGGAAACAGTGTCAAGGGTGATGAAAATGCCAGAGCATCTGTCAGTGGATCACCTTATGTCAGCAAGTGATAAGCCTCCTAATGCTGAAGTGATGAATGTGCCTGAATGTGGACGTTATGCTTGTGCGAGGCAGCTGAAAAACACAAATATGAACAACTAGACATGAGGACATGCCTCTGGGGAGACCCCACTAGTTTTTGTAGTACTTGACTGATTCTGGAAAGCAGCACATTTTTACCACAGAGAAAGATAAGTGTGCTTATCAATACAGCACCATGGCTCAGAAGAGGGGTGGTTGGTAGGCAGGAAAGCATCAATTGTATCTAAGTATCAGATGTGACCTTTTGTATATGTGCTCCTTGCAAATGATCTTTTATTTTCTGTGCTTTCAAAGTTTTCCTAATGCATTTGGAGTGTTTTATAATTAAACAGTAATATAAAAGCAAGCAGCAATAGCCTTATTCAGAAAAAGAAATTGCATACATTAAGTTCTATTTAGAAATGATTTCACTTCAGGAAAGGAAGCATTGGATTCCTGTTTGTGGTCAGAAACAAAACACGGTATGTAAGCAATTTATGACTTACCACGTGTGAAAGTCTAACACAGATAACCATGATTCCATAGAAAACTCGAAAGTTATAGGGGAGGAAAATCCATTTTTGATACATTACAAAAGTGTCTGAATATACTGCTGAGAAATACGAATGTGTATTTCACAGCCTGATTCAAGAACCTACCATAGATTTGCTTTCTGAATGTTTTTAAAGCTCTGAGTGAGACTTAAATGCTGATTTTATTAAGCTGTTTTATGGATATACAGATTGTTTTGAACATCAAGATAGTCTATCATTTTTAGTGACAGTAAATATGACAAGGAAAGACCTATCAGTTGAATTCCTGCAAGAACAGACATTAGGATATTAGAAATGTATATAGAAATCTATACTACCAATGGATATAAATAAATTCATTTGTATTTCTTGGAGCAAGATGTTAAAGAAAGGAGCAATCCATATTATTGACCCGACTTTAATAATTTTTCTGTTAGATTAGCCCAGTAAAACCACAAATCTCAGCAAATGTTCACAATAAGCATTCTAACTTTTGACTAAATATTCTGATCGATAACTTCTTATATACTAAACAAACAACACCTGCAGTAGTCTCAAATGGTAACAAACATTTTCTCAGTTTCTAATAAATGAATAAGGTGGTATTGACTGGCTGGTCATTAATGCATTTGAACAGACAAAGCTGAATCTTTGTTTACTGCTGTATCTTATTTCATACAAAGAGACTACAACAAGGAGAGGAATAGGTCTGAGAGGTCCCAGGAAATCAGTGATGCTGAGGAGGAAACCCATGAAGGCTTTTCTCTTTCCTCTCTGATGAACGGAGCAAAAATCAGTGCTTTGTTTTCAGGTAATTCTGGACACAGGTACGTGGAAAAGGAAGAAAGCGGTTTAGTTTTATGGGGCTTCCATTTCCTATGTAGAGAAGGAAGGAGGGGTTTTTGTGTCTGTACTGGAAGGTGAGTGGGATGGGTTATACTGAAGGCAAAGTCATGAAGGAGGTGTCCATGGATGTTTGGTTTCTTAGAAGAGTCATCATGCAAGAAGACAAACCCCTTCTACTTCTAGCTGTTGCAAAAGTGATGTGAGAAACCAGAAGGCAGCTATGGGAACAGTAAAGATACATGCTTTGTTCACAGCATTAGGGAAGGGAATGAGGATGTTCTCTGTGAAGATGGAGGGTTAGACAGAATCTGGAGTCAGTCCCATCAAATCCTTCATGGATCTGTGTGAGAAGATTATTTTCCTATATTCTTGTTTTGTATATGTGAATTTCTGAAAAAAATGATATCATCTAGCTCAAGCTGTGAGTGTTACTAGTTATGTGCTTTTTTTACCCATGTGCCACCTCCAGAGAACAGGTTGGAAACATCTCTCGTATCTTTAGGGAAAACAGCTATCAGGGTAGCTGCTAGCTCCCCAGTTAGCACTGGACTTTCAGCTGGGGCTGTTTCCAAACAAAACTGGCGTATTTGATATACAGTACCACCCAATCAGAATCAAAATGACCCCTTTGTATGCATAGACTTTCTATACATGATCCTGAAAATAGAAAGCATCAGTGGACCTTGTTTTGCCCCCACCCAGCCCCAGACAACTGTTTCTCTGTGTGCTGTACACACGCTATTGCTCAGGGGGCTCTACGAGAGACTGAAAGTGGGATGCCAAACAAAGCTTCAGAAAAACAAAAATGATTCACAGACTTGGCCATCATTCTCTCTTTCTCCAGACCCAATGCCAAGTGTAATCAATTTGTTGCTTCAGAAATCACCTCAAGGAAACAAATTTCTTGTCTATTTGAACCAGATTTTTCACCTTCATTATACTGATACTTGCCAGCTACTTGGGCTCTGCTCTACTGTGCACTGATGGCAATTAATCAGAAGTGAAAACTTTAAAATTACTGCCCCTTCTTTGCTCAGTCTAAAGAAAAAGTCTCACTGAGACTAACTATGGTCAATTTCAGCTTGAAAAGTAACCCTCTCATAAAGTTATAGGCCATTTTCTGAATGTGACCTTTCAAATGGAAAGCTATACAACTTTAACCAGGTTTCATGCTGTGTCCATAGAATATTTCAAAGACATTTCTTTCAGTCTAGCCCATTTTCCAACACTGAGCTATGGTAAGTTTGGCTTCATATTGCTTTGATCTGTGAGGCAAATACTTTACATAGTTTAAAAATAGATCTGTGAAGCCTTAGCTATACTCTTTAGCGCTGAGAGGAAAGTAAGTTAATAACTAATGTAGCAGTCTAACAGTAGTGTACTCCTTGTGATGCTCTCATTGGAACAAATTTATTCCTGCTGTAACTCTGCTGACATTAACAGAGCTACCAGCTGAGATGAATTTGCCACATTTTTGTACTTTAGAATTTGATGTCATAATTCTCAAAAGACACTCTAGGAAAGATCTCTCTTTACCTTTCTTGGTGGGTGTTCATGCACGTATCAGTTTTCCCAGCTTCTTGTGTACCTTATATTTGTTTCCACACCATCTCCCCAAGCTGTTTGAGTCTCTCCTGTTGAGCAGATATGATGCACCAGATACTCTTTGAAAATAACTATGTAAGGCTAATTATAACTCTTTATTCTTCTTTTTCATGCATGAATATGAATTTGGCAGCAGAAGCTGAAGAATGAAACCAATTTGACAGAATCTCATTAAAAAATACCCGTTTTTTGAAATGGCCACATTTGCATTGTTCACAACAGGTCTTATGACATAGGGTGGCCTTAGATGTTAATTCTTTTCAGAAAGAGCATTGTATGGCCATGTTTTGGTTGTGGTTGCCCCATCCCTGGAGCCATTCAAGGTCAGGCTGGATGTGCTTCTGGGCAGCCTGGTTTGGTGGTTGACATATGCACATATGAGGGGGTTTGAAACAGGATGATCATTGTGGTCCTTTTCAACACAGGCCATTCTATGATTCTATGATTTTGATTCTATGACATTGCCAAAACCCTGGCAATATGCAATCAAATGATGAACTTCAGGATCAGAACAGGTTATACAATTTTCAATGACTATATTTGTAAGAAAGTCAATTTCCTTGAACAGCACATTTACAGAAAAGGTATTAATTTATTTCAGTTTATAAATATTTTTTCTATCTCTTCTTTTTAATCTGTATTTGGGAATAGAGAAAAATTATATCTTACTTAGATGAGAACTCTGTTCTAAATGTATTTTTGTCTATTATTAGTAAACACCATTTTTTGTTACCTTCTTAAGGGTGGCTCCCCTGTAGTAACATACAGAATTCCTTTTCTAGAAACTGTAAAGGTCAGCAATAGCATTTGAAATGTCACTTGGTACATTTTGTTTATTTGATTTATTTTTCATTAATTAGAGCATTTGATGTGTATCCAGAAATATTATTTTGAAGACATAGTATTCCTGCTGAATTACTAAATAATGCTTTAAACTAGTGGAAAGATCTCATTTTTTAGCCTCAGAGTATTGTACAGTAGTTTCCTTAAGCATCATGGCTGAATACAGGCTATATTTTTAATATACTGCAGGCCCGAAGCAAATATTTTCTGACACTATCCAATAAATCATGTTTTCTTCCACAGCAAATAATAGAACTGTACAGTACATTATATCTGTAGCAGCAACAAACAATTCATCATGTCTGACCTTTCCATAGTGACAACAATCTGAAGAATAGAGACTAATTTAAATTTTTATATAATGTTTAAAATTTAAGGACTAAATCTCCTTTATACTAGATCTCCCCATACTGCTCTGGTAATAAAAAGACTCTTTTTAGTGAACACAAAAGGCAATTTTTTTTCCTCTTCATACTCCTATGCAATTAACAGAGCATAAGTTCCTTAGAGAACTTGGACCTAACTGCAGATCAGCTGGACAAAGCAAAATCATTTCTTAAATGATCAAACAGTAGCCACTACAGTACAGCTCGTAGAGCCTGAGGATGTTGGACATGTGTACTCTGCAGTTGTTTCAGTCACAAATCTGCAATGTAAAAGAAGTCCTCATGCTGACAGCTAACTCCTTTTATCTGCTTACACGTAACCTATATCTTGCTGTCTTTATTCCTGAGAAGAGAGGTTGTTTTCAGCTGGCAGTTTAACCAGTGATGTATAGTAAACTGTTACATGTCTAAAAAATTATTGCCATATAAAATCCATTCCCTGTCTTATTATGTCACACAGCCATGGGACTAATTACTACTCGCACAGAAATCTAATAAAGAGGAACTAACACATCATATGTGGAATTGGGAGAAAAATTAAACACGTGAAAATAAGAAACTTCTTCACCCTTCTCCCACTGCTTTTCTGCTGACTCCATACCCAAACAACCAAACACGCCAATGCAACCCAAGTAATAGCATTCACTGCCAGTCCTTTCTGAGGCACATCACCCCTGACTTTTCTGAAAACTTGAATGTACATTTAAGTTGGTTCCCTGCTTCCAGAGAAATCTCACCTCCAATCCCCAAAGTCCTTTACCATCAGCCCCCTTCATGTTTTTTTGTTTCTTTGTTTTTTTTAATGAGGTATCATCCTATGCCTCACGTTCCATGTGGAAACTGCTGAAAGGCCCACATAAACTTATAATAAGGGAGTGAATACACATTGTCTAAAGAAAATTTTGTTACCATATTTTGCAGGCTTCTAGCTCCATACATGTTGGTGCTCCTAATAGAGCAAGGAAATGGAACTACATGGAGGTGGAGGATGAGATGATGCAGGACAGGAAAAATTAATATTGCTTCAGAGCCTTCAGTATTTTCCATTCAATACTGTAATGAAGGAATCATAATTGCTCTGTCCCTCACTGCCAGAGTATCATAGAATTGTAGAATCATTAAGGTTGGAAAAGGTCACTAAGATTATCTAGTCCAACCATCAACCAATCATCACCTTGCCCACTAACCATGTCTCTCAGTACCACATCTCCATGTTTCTTGAACAACTCCACTTGAACATTCCTCCACTTTCTGGGGATATATATATATATTTTGTATCTCACTCTGCACTTCGTTTTACGCCACAGTGGAGTCATGAGTTCCCATTTGAAACTGATTTGATGCTTCATATTGGCTTAAAGTCAAATAAGATAATCTCTTCTCTTAAAACACAGAAAGAAGTACATCTGGCCACCTGAGTAAATTAATACTTTTCATAAGTCTTTTTAAGTTATCACCTCCGGATGTTTAATGGATGCTCTCTACAGATGGTGATGCACATGGCACTATCTCAATTAGCTTTCAAATAGTCTGCACAAATAATACCCCAAATGCATCTGATGCCTGTACTCATTTCCTAATGAAAGCTCTACTGCCCCTACCCCTCATTATTTTGTGTGTCCTTTCACAAAAGTTAGTTTCTTTGTCTGCTATAGCAATAACCTCAATACAGAAGCCAAACATTTAATTGTCTTTATTGTTGTAAGAAAGCAAAGATCAAAACCACAGTTATTCAGAGAGTTTTGTTGCTGCATGGAACATCTAAATAAAAGAGTGGGGAAAAAATCATCCTTGATTATTGTATCTGTAAAATTATTTGGAATGTATACTGTATAATTAAGACTGATTATCAGCTTAAATTTCTTGGCTTTGCTTTTTGAGAATACTGTCTTCTGTGGACATAAGGTTACTGAAACTGTACACTAGTGAGGGAACAAAACAAAACAGATGGTGCATTAATAATGGAAGTATGAGAAAAAGAGTACTCTTCCAGATTTCAATGTATTCATTAATACATTTTAGACAATTTAATTGCTTCCTGAAACACTAATTGAAAGAATTTCATTTGCAAAAACCTAGTCTTGGTAATATAAACTAGGCACAGTGCCACAAAGAGCTTGAATGCTGTAATAAGGAAATGAATAGATGGCTTTTTTGTTTTGTTTTGTATTATTTTTTGTATTATTTTTTGTTGTTGTCTTTAAGAAAGATACATATATTTTTATTTATTTTAATGAAATCCTTACAAAGGCATAGAAGATAAAGGAAAAGAAAGATTTAGAAAGGGAAGCTATGTTTAAAAACTGGATGTTAAAAAAACGTAAAGACTATTTTTGATTTTTGAAAAGTCAGATCATTTCAAAAGAGTGTGAGCTGAATTTAAGAGCACAGAAATATATATAAGTATAATTTTATCAACATTGCACAGTCTTCTACTTAGCATATCTATCAATCTAAGTAATGAATGTTTTTAAAGTATTTCCTTATGAAGGTGTCTGCTTCAACTACCTCAGCATCTCTTCAAAATATGGATGAACAGGCAAGATTTACATGATTCTGAACCCACTTACCTGTTGCACATTTGAGTCAAACTTTAGTATGGTCATTCTCTCCTTACAGGAAAGGGGAGTTGAAAAATATAGGAAGGTGAAAGAAAACAAACTAAAAAAAAAAAAATTAAAAAAAAAAAAATCAAGGAAAAAAAAAACCAACAGCTGCAGTCTGTCAAAGGGAATAGATAAAGAAAAAGACCATCAAACATTCCAAGAAAATAGAAGGAAAAGACCAATGAAAGAGAAAAAAATTCCAAACAAAAGAACACATTTTCTAGAGTAGACTCTTGTTAAGGCCTTCCAGGTATGAGCAAAGTCAAAAATGAAGTTTCTATAAAACAGATCGCTTCAGGAAATATTTTAATTATTGTCTGTAAGAGTGGTATTGTCACTCTTACTTGACCTGCCAGAAAACCTGTGCTTTCAACATGTTTATGTAAGAGTGATAGTAAACAGCAATCACTGTTGATACTAATGTCACAGAGTCACTGGGATTTTGACATTTTGATGCTGCTCCTGGAGTTTTTCTAGAAGATCAGATAGATGTTTGTCTTTGCTGAGGATGTAGGAGAGCAGCAAGAGCAAGATGGAAGCGAGGTTATTTTATCCTGACACATCTGTGTCCATAGAGCACAACTAAATTTAACCTTGTGCTTCAGTAGACCCTGCACAGTCATTGGTTCTGTATTAGTGTAACAACATTGGCTAACAGTATGATTTTTTTTTTTTAATTACATAGTTATAAGAGAACAATTCCCTTTATAGATGTCATTATATCAATGCAAAAGTGCCTCATGCTAGAACAGATGGCAGAGCTATACGAACATGCTACTATGCAAGAGTAGGCCTGGATTGATAGCACATTCACTCCCATGTGTTACCTGTAGAAAACTACCACAAACATCCTATATATCCAGACACATACATTTATGAAATAATGATTTTCATACATATCCTATCGAGATGAGTTTTCATACTCTTTGTTTTTTGCCTAAAGTGGAACTAAAATTGAAAAAACAAAAACAAACAAACAAAAAAACCTATTTTTTGACAAAAAATATTTTAAAAATATTTTCGAAGCAGCAAATGATTAAATGTTTGTTACCTGTTGGTGACGAAATTAAACATTTTGGGCTTCCTAAACTGAGTGAACATGGTATGTTCTATGAATTCTAGACAGTGAAGTGGTATACTCATCTTTTTTTTTTTTTTTTTTTTTTTTTTTCTTTTCATTTATAAACACCAGAAAGGCAACTTTTCTATGCATTAAAAAATAATAATTAAATAATAATTAAATAATAATAATAATAATAATAATAATAATAATAATAATATAATATAGAGCTAGAAATAATAAAGACCAAAAGAGAAAAGAGAATGGAGATGAGACAGATATAAACTACAGGACTCATAAGGTCCCTGTGGTAGCTCCAGTAGAAACAAGCAAAACAGATCCATACAAAACAAACAAACAAACAAACAAACAAAAAACAAAACAAAACAACACACATCCAAATTCAGTTATGGCAAAACCCCAAAGTATTTGAATTTATTTTGACTTAAATAACAAAAAGTCATTTTAAGAGAATCTGACATTCTCCCTTTCCTTCAACAAAAATAAACAAATGGCAGAGCACACTTTTTTTTCCCACTGAACAACACATAAGACACAGTAACAATTTGTGAGAAAGTCTAAGGGATTTAGCCCAGTGCTATTAGCAATGTCTATGTTGTTTAGAAAGGGTCAAACATTCAAATATAGTACAGCAGTTTCTCTTAGACAGAGTCCTTTTTTCCAAGTTTGTTGTCATCAATCATAGCTATCATATGCAAATAAATAAAGGTAGGAAAACCAATTGAACAAAGCCAGCACAAGAGTTTAATTGTCCACAATAGGCCATAAAACTGCTGACAGCTTTAATATTTAACATCTGATTTTATATCTGTAGAACCTACCACATCTAGACAAAGTTGTGAAATTGATTCAAAAACATGTCCATGCCCTCCAGTGCATTAGCAGTATCTTGTTTTATGAAGCATTACTGCCCTTTCCAAATTACCAAACAAGAAAGTGTGCCCTGCTTGGTAATGTGGCATTTTTAAATTGTGGTAAAGAAATATAAAATTTTAAGTCTAAAATCTTCTTTTTCCTAAGTTCCTTAGTGATATTTACTTGAGTTACATTTGTAGTAAAGTCAAGTCCCAATTGAGGCAGACATTCTCTCCTAAAGCAAAGTGCTGTCTTGGAGCTGTCTCCATATATGCTTACAAAACTATCTATTTTTTTCTTTTTTCTTTTTTCTTTTTACTTTTTTGACATAGTACTGCAGAACTGTAGGAATCTGGACTGTCACTAACACCACATTTCATCTCAGTAATCCAAATCCCAGTTAAGTGCCTCTCTTGGCTACCTAATTTGTCAGCATCATCCCTGGAGCTTGAATAAATGCCATATCTGATGTTTGTGTGAAATACCTTAAGCCCAACAAATAAATAGTGTTGTATTTTTTTCTGCATGTGTGTTGTTGTTGTTGTTTTTATATGTACATGTTTTAGCTATTAAACTAAGCAAATGAAATCTCTTTGCTCATAAACGTTCAAATGTGGAAGCTGTCAGCTAGCTATTAGATAAGGGATAAGAGATGATGAGACCGCAGAGGCTGGCTGCAGATATGTGTCTAATATTACATTTAGAGAGTAAACGAATGGAGGCCTGCATTCTACGCAGCTGATGGTGCTGCAAGTATTTCTGTGTTAGAACTGATCATAGAACACAGAACGTCAACACCATCATAGAAACTTTTGAGTCGGAAGGGACCCTGAAAGGTTGTCTAGTCCAACTCCCTTGAAAGGTACAGGGACACCTACAGCTCAATCAGGGACAAGCTGTACAACTGTGATACACATTATGCCAGGTGATGAACCATAACAAACATCTAAATGTAGGATGGGATCATAAGGGATGGGACTATATCTGTCTGGAAGGAAATCACTTGCAATGTTGCCCAGGGAACAGTTCTAGGGCATGATATGATAATAACAGCATTAGTTGATGAAGAGAAGGAGGCCCCATCTGGAGTACTGTGTTCAGGTATAGAGCCCTCAGTACAAGAAAGACATCAAGCTGTTGGAGAGGGTGGGTCACGAGGATAGTCAGGGGGCTGGAGCAGCTGTCCTATGAGGACAGGCTGAGGGAGCTGGACTTGTTCAGCCTGGAGAAAAGAAGGCTGTGGGGTGACCTCATTGCAGCCTTTCAGTACCTGAAGGGTACCTATAATCAGGAGGAGTGTAAACTCTTTGAAAGGGCTGATAATAGTAGGATAAGGGAAAATGGTTTTAAGTTGAGAGGGAAGATTTAGGTTGGATGTTAGGGGGAAGTTCTTTACTAGGAGAGTGGTTAGGTCCTGAAACAGGCTGCCCAGGGATGTTGTGGATGCCCCATCCCTGGAAGTGTTCAAGGCCAGGTTGGATGGGGCCCTGGGCGACCTGATCTAGTAAACATGGACGTTTGGTGGCCCTGCCAGGAAGGGGGTTAGAGCTTCATGATCCTTGAGGTCCGTTCCAACCCAGGTCATTCTGTGATTCTGTGGTTCTGTGTGATAAGACACATGGGAGGTTCAGATGGGACATGAAGAACAATTTCTTGTGGTGATCAAGCCCTGGAGCAGACTTCCAAGAGGGCCTGGTTGGTGCCTCATGTCTGTCTGTGTTCAAGAAGCATTGGTACATTGTCCTCATTATTTATATATGCCCTATATATATATGCCTTCGCTTCGCTTTGCCTCCCCTCCCTCCCCTCCCTTCCCCTTCCCTCCCCTGCTTTTCCCCCACTGACCTTGCCACCCCACCCCTCCTTCTTTTAAAACTTGGCCTTCTCTGAAGAAAATTAACTCTATCCCAAACAGACCCAGTACAATGTTTATTTGTCTGTCTCTAAGGATTTTATTTAGATACTACCCTGAAAAAAAAGATTCTGTTTTCTGTTTTCAATTAGAAAAGATTGGCTCACATTAAAATGAGAGTTGAAATTATTAGGAAACAATGACCTTTAGCAGCTCTTTGTTTTACAGTTAATCAAAAGTTTCCACTTTTTCATCCTCTGTGGAGGTTTTGTCATTATAATTAATAAATGGGAAGTGACTGGTTGACATATATTATTGTCATTGTTTAGCCTTTTGAAGAATTAAATGAACAGTTGGCTATTCATATTGCCTTTTTGTGAACATAGCTGTCAAGAAACAAAAATATCAGATAAGTTTTACTAATTTTAAAATTAAACTGCTTTTATTATAAATAAAAATATATTGACAGATTTCATTTGAAAAATATTGACTTAATCTTATAAAGAGAGGGCAACTGAGAATGAGAATGAACTCAGAAAACATTAGTTGGATTTAATGCCATTTTAAAAATAATTGTTACTTTGTCAATAAAATATATATATATCAGAAAAAAAACCTGAAATACCATATAAGCTGTGAAAAGAGTCCAACAATGTGATTATTGTAAAATATCTTCAGAAAAATTTTGTTTAAGAATATGAAACAGATTAAATTGCAGTGCAAGGCTGATAGTCTTGTTCAGCTGATATCACTTAACTAGTTTTTTTTTCTCATTTGTGGGAATGCATTTGTGGACATCTCATTTTAATTTAGATAGAACATAATGATACAGTTGAAAACTGTTGTACACTGAGATACAGACAACACACAGTCAGACAGGCAGGTCTAGGTAGCTTTTCAATTTAGGAAACCTCCGCTGTCTCCTAGCTGACAGCAGAACGAGGTTGAATGGAACATATGCAAGAAATGAGGCAAATAATCTTGAACCACAGCTCCCAGTGGGCTATGCAGTTTATGATGTTTGATCCTGAACTGACTCACTGTGAATGCCTCACCACAAAACAAAATACCTCACAAAGAAACATTTTGTTTTTCTAAGAATTTCTGTATTTCACCTTTCATCACTGTTTGGGCAAAAATGAGCACAAATCCTTAAGGACTGGAATACTGGAATTTTCTCCAGGAAATTTATTTCTATTTTACTTATGTTCATCTCTTGATCTTCAAAAAGAAATATCAGAGAAGTTGAATGCTTGTCTTGTTATTTACTTTTCCCTCTTTATTATACTTTGATTTCCCCACAACTAGGAAAAAAAAAAAAAAATCATTTGATTTACTTTATCATGTACTATCCTTTATATATGCTAAGTATATACATATATAGAGCATATAGATAGATCTACATATTTACACATATATAGATCTATATTCTTACTGTACTATACATGATGATCGATTCTAAGCTTCTCTCTGTTTCAGACATTATTAAAATACTCTGAACAACAGATTCCCAAAACTTTGTCACAACGTTGTTTTTGTTTGTTTCTTTGTTTTTAGTTGTTTTTTTTCTTGTTGTTGTTGCTGCTTTGTTTTTTCCTTCTAATACTACAAAAATGTACTGGGGTTTTAGTTGAGGGTTTCTCCCAGTGTTGGATACTGCAGGAATTGGATCTAAACAATGCTCTTGCTTCTTCTGATCTTTTTTTTTTTTTTTTTTTTTTTTTTTTCCTCACTGATTTTCTGTCATTGTACTGCTCTGATCTTTTTGCTAATGGGCTGCAGTTACCTATACGTAGCTGAGATGTGCTTTAGTGTGTTGAGTTGTGTTTGTAGTGTATGTTTTTGGATCTTTGTACCCCAAGATCTATCTGATTTCAGACAGACTGCTGACTACAGTTACCTATCTCTCTGCCTGTGGCAGCAGGACATAGACAAATAAGTTCATTTAGAGCTAAAACCATTGTCTGTCCCAAGTTGGATGAGGCAATGAATGTACGACGTGATTTTACAGAACTCTCTTCAATGACCTAGGTGCTTTCTTCCAGTCTCAGGCTTCAGTTCCTGAAGGAAGCATTTTATCCCTTCATTTCCTGATATTGGCTTTTAAGTAGATTTAATTTCTTCCCTACCCTTCTTTATTTTCTTACAGCCACCATATCAATATCCCAATGAAGTGCTGCTCTTCAGTAGTTGTAATTTTTGCCTGGGCTCATAGGGAAATATGTTCTTAGGAAAGTTTTTTTTTTTGTTGTTGTTGTTGTTTTTTTTTTGTTTTGTTTTGTTTTGTTTTGTTTTGTTTGAAAGCAGATATTAATTTTACAGCTGGCAAGTAATCTATCAATTTTTTCCCCAAAAAAGTTTCCCCAACTTTTACTTTTCTCTTTATTCTGAATTTACAATAAAGGCAGAAATCTCTGCATGGAAAGATCTCTCTCTCTCTCTCTATATATATATATATATATATATATTTCTTTTCTTTCAGAGCTCAAAAGACTTGAAGCCATTTAGACCTTCAGCACAAGTGTGCTCTTTAATTTGAATTTTAGCATTGAGAACATTCTGCTCTTTATCATGTGCTCTGTTTCAGGCCATTGGTGCATATTAGTGGGCAGTAGAAATCTTGGAAATCATAGAGTGTTATTTTATATTCCATCTCTGTGCTGATATTCTGCTACTCAGAGCTGGTTTCCTCTCTTTCTCTACAGTTCTCCCTTCACCTTCAATTAACTTGTTTTTAGCAAGGTATTTTAAATGTTAATACTACATAAAATTTTCTTATTACATGGATGATGCCAGAAGTTCAATACTTTTCTTCCCCTTTGAAATACATTCAATCATGAGGACAAAAAATCCAACAATTTTACATCAGTTTGAGAATAATGAACTAGACATCCACCAATTATTTAAAAGCCAGATTTTATCCTAGCAGTTCATTGTGTGTCAACCTTCATGTTTGTAAAATAATCCAACAGTGTTTACAGATAGCTTTACTTTATCAATACTGCACTACTTCAGACTTAAACGAACATTGTCTGTAAACTTTATAGTTAGTAGCATTCAATTTTAAAAGAAAATAATGATCAAACTTGGTAAATTAATAAATGTAAAACAGAAAAAGCTGTTTTTCATTATCTTTCTCTTCACCAACTGAAAGACAATTTTAACTTCTAGGATCATAAATTGATGTTGGATGCTGAAGTATTTGCTTTAAGCTGGAGTAATAAATTATGAATTTGTGGCCTCATTTAACATTGTGGTAGCCCTGGCTGAAGCACTCCCTAGGGAGAAATGTCAGATTTGTCTATGCACACAAAGAAATAAAAATATGCACCCTGGTGTTCCCAACATTTTCTATAATGTGGGAGCTGTGTGGCATAATTTATAAAGTGCGCTCTGAGATCACAAAGCTATTTTTGAAATTACTACATAGAAAATAATTAATCGGGAACCTGAAAGGCATTCACTCACTAACTACAGTTGAATGAGCTCTCAAATTAAAAACAAAGCAGAACAAAACAAAACAAAAAGTAATCCTTACCTGAAATTGAGAGCAAATAAAAGCCAACAAGATCAATAGCCAGACTAAGACTGCCTGATCTTAGCTTTTATTCCATTAGTTTTACCAGGATTCTGTTCTAAAAGCTTCTGTTTTTACAGGTCCAGATTCATTAAATCAGAGTAACAGGCAAACTACAAACAAAAGAGCAATTTTCCGAAATATAATCAAACTAAATTCTTTCTTGATATTGAACAACTTAAGACAGATCCACTCTTTGCAGTTACTTTTCAACAGTAGTAAAAGGGTCCTAGGAGAAACAGAGTGTCTAAATAAATTCCTTGTATCTCCCATATATGTTTGTGTTGCATCTCCCTTTTCCAGTTCACAGCCTCAGGCCCTCTGTTCTCTCTAATGTCAATTTTCTGTGTTGATCCACCAATCTGTTCAGGCTCTGAAACAATTTTGCCTGCCCCCTCTGTAAAAAAATGCAGTGTAGGGATTTTTTAAAAACCTTTTCTATTTTTTATTTCCTTCAACCAGGGCAGTTATCTTAAAAATAACCCTTACCTACTGCTTCTGCTGTAAAACACTGCATGAGAAATTGAATCCAAATAAATATATCAGCTATTATTCACACACTTCATTATTTTGGTTTAAATCTATGTGCTGACACTATTATTTCAGTCTAAGTGCTCTATTTTTGATGTAGCTTAAAGTTGATTCCTTTCCAATTTAGCTAAATTTAGATAAAGACACTCTTGTGCTGAAAAAAGAGGGCCCATAGAAAACTTAAATAGGAAAAGGCTCAAAATAGGAAAGGCTGCAAACTGCTATTGAGACTGTTATTACAGTTCTGCTCATGGTGCAGTTAAACCCCCAAATCATTAAAATAGGTGTTAGTGACAAATAAGCAGAAGAGGAAGACCCATCTGATAGAGGTTCTGCATTTTGCATTCTTTTCTGCAGTACCTCACTGGAGATTTCCATCTATGTGTTGCACTATTAAGTTGCATCAGATTTCATCATATACACTGATTTCCTTGAAAAAGTAGGAAGGAGTTACTGATAAGAAACTGCTTTGTTTCCTTTGCTATGTCCCCTTGTTATTTGAAAAATATACTATTATAAAAAATAATGGAGCCTTTGGGTGAAGCCAGTCTAGTCTGAATTGGTGATATCTTTTGGACATAGTACTCCTCTAATATCACACTTGGATTTGTTGATTACTTGAGTCCATGCTGATTAAGATCATGCCAGGGAATGCTCAGGCTGTGTATTAGGAAAATCTTCTCAGAATCTCAGAATTTCAGGGACTGGAAGGAACTTGAAGAGATCACCAAGTCCAACCCTCAAAAAAGAGCAGTACTGCACTGGGATAGGCTGCTCTGGGAGGTGGGGGAGTCATTGTCCCTGAAGGTGTTCAAGAATCATGGAGATGTGGCACTGAGGGATATGGTCAGTGAGCCTAGTGGAGAAGGACAGTGGCTGGACCTGGGAATCTTGGAGGTCTTCTCTAACCATTATGATTCTATGAGTTTTCCTTCCAGAAAAATCACAAGCTGATTTTCCTCCTGACATTTAAGCATGTGTATTTAGGAAAATGGTTAACCTTTAATAATCGAATTCTTCTCCTGCTTCCAATACAATCCTTGCTTCTCAAAGATAGACCAAAAGCAAAATGGTTTGTTCTGCTATGATGTTAATTCAGTCTAATTGCAACAAGAGTTCAATTTGCTTTTCCCTTGCCAGAACTTATTTCCTGTGCATTATAAGAATTTCAGCTATCGATTTCAGTATGTCCAGAGTGCATAAAGATTTCTTAGGATTTCTTAGTGTGGACAAGGAGGGGGAAAAAAAAGTTAGATTTTGAGTTTCAGAGTTGGATACTGTGTGGGGAATCAATGAGGAGGTGGTATGAATTTTGTGCTATTTCAAGTAAAAATGCATGCAAGCAGTCAATGAAGCTGATCAGAAGCTGTATTAGTCTTGCCCATAAAGATAAATGAAGAAAAATATTGAATGGTGGATGCCCCTGAACTGTTTCAGAAGAAGACAAGTTAAAAGGCAAAAATGTCAGGTGCTTTTATATTAGAATAATAAGAAAAAAAAAAAATGTTTAAAAAGGGAAATGTAAAAGACAAAACAGTTAAAGAAATAATCCAGCAACTCAGTAGGGAATATCAAGGTAAGATATTAAATTGGGTTTAGAAAACTGTACTCATAAGATTATATGAAGGCAGAGATTTGAGGATCAAAAGAAATGGAGTTAAATGGCTCAAATGCTTTCACATGGTTCTAAATCGACTCAGCACGAGCAGCTTGTGACGTTCAGTCTGCCAATCTTCCCTGAATATGTCTGTTCTCTTCCTAAAGCCCTCATTGTGATCTTCGTAAAAGAAATTCACATACTAATGATGTCCCTTAGTGTACCTTATGAAACATTCAAAATGGGCTGTTATGGATATGGAGTTTAACAGGGAGCAACTAATTGTTTATGCTGGGCTAGCCTGAGGGGGTTTCGTTTTAAAACTTTAATATTATAAGGCCTGAATTTCTAGGGTAAAGTTTCTCTAATAGATGGTTCAATAGCACATATCCAGTCAGAGAAAAGCACACTGTGCATATTTTTTTCATAGCAAACTCTCTGTAGACTGTGTGCTGATTATTTATGAGGCTGAGGTCTGGCTATGCTAATAGCTGGGAAAAATCAGACAGCCACCCTACCTGCTCGCATACTAGAATGCCTGTTGTGCCACCTTCCAAGCTGCTGTTTTATTAATGATCTTGAAGCTGAAATAGTAGGGCATGAAGAAGTGTTAAAATGACTTACTGATACGTCACAGACATTTGCCAAGAAAATGAAATGCACTGAAAGGAAAAAGCACCAGGGAGGCCAATGAGGAACCAAATGTTCCATATTCTGATTTATCTGACCTTCGCCTTCCTGAGTTCCAAAGAGAAACAAAGCTGACTTGCTTGTGCTGTGCAAACTTGTTATCCACAAGCTCCAAAACTGTGTGGATTATGTACAGTGTTTGTTTATTTACATTAAAAAATAAGTCTACTTTAAATTGAACACATTCTTTGCTTTATTTAAAAGAAAAGCATTGGTACAGACAGTCCACGTACTCTCAGACTCATCGATGCTTCATGTTCGCTCCTTAACCTCACTAATAACAAGTTCTTTAGAAAAAAAGTGAGCTAGGGAAAAAACTTATTAAAGAAAGTCATAGCAGAGTAAGAAACCTAAGAAACAAAAGTAGTTATGTAGTATCAAACAACCAGTGGGTAACAACTTTCCTATATCTGTTTGTCTGTGTAGTACTTCTAGTGAGTCTAATTTGTTGTGCTTTCTGGATAGTAAACTGCCTGTCTTGTGTCACAGCACATAATATAATAGGTTTCTGCCTTTGGTAGGAGTCCCTTGGTGGTGAATTGATATCCACTTTACTAGCAGCATAGCCCATGAAGACTTCTTCTCAGCTGGTTGTCACCCCCAAAAGCTATCTATTCAAGCCAACTGCAAAGGTAAATTTCACCAGAATCTCATTTGGGAAGGAGGCATCCTAAATTACCTAGCTGGCTCTGTATGATCTCTCCATACACTTTAAACACCCACAATCCTGCTAAATTATTAGGAAAAATGACCAGGACAGATTTTCTCAAATGTTTCAATTAAGAAATAGTCTTACATGGAGTAATTTAAAAATCAGAGAATTCAGAAACACATATAGGAAAAATGCATAAAGAGAAAACATAAAGTTGAATGGATTTTTTTTTCCTGGAGATTAATCTTTCCCATATTATCAGAGGGAAATGAGCAAGGTACGGTTACCTTTATGTTTTGTGGATTATGCTTTTCAATGTCCTTCTTTCCATAAGTTTCTCTGCTATTTTATTTAACTTCTCTTTGGTAGGTTAACATACTTGATGTAAGAAAAGTAATTCAGATGAATGGGTCACTTTATTTTGCTAGTGAATGATATAATATGAGAGCTCCTCCAAAGTAATGCCTGCTATTTTATTATAATGTGACAACATCAGAGATGAATATTGGTATGGCAGCACATGTTGAATATTCCCATCATTATCCCATTATAGTTTGTTGCTCTGTGCCAGGTGACAGCAAAGGCACAGTCTGAGAAAGTAATGTCTGACATGGAAGTGCACAAGAAGCAAAGGCATGGAATTGAATTCCTCTGACCCACCCACTGACATTCAACACCTGAATGTTGACAGAGACAAAGCAGTGGATGTGAACACAGTAGGTTGTCCATCTCAGCAGTAACAACAGCAACAGTGGGTCACCAACCCTGTTGCCAATTTTTTTGAGTATGACATGCAGGCTCTTACTCATTGCTGGTGAAAATGTATAGCTAATGCTGGTGACTGCTTTGAGCTGAGGCTGTTCAGCCTGGAAAAAAGAATGCTCCAGGAGACCTGAGAACAGCCTACTACTATCTAAAGATGGGCTGTAAGAAGGAAGAGGAGAGACCCTTTTGCGGGGTCTGTTGTGATAGGAGAAAAGGAGATTGTTTCAAACTAAATTAGGGGAGATTTAGATTGAGTATAAGGAAGAAATTCATTACAATAAGGGTGGTGAGGCACTGGAACTGGCTGTTCAGGGAGGTGGTAGATGACTCATCCCTGAATGCATTCAAGGTCAGGCTAGTCAAGCCTTTGATCAACCTGACCAAGCTGTAGTTGCCCCAGATCATTGCAGATGAGTTGAACTAGATGACCTTGAAGGGTCCGTTCCAACTTAAATGATTCTATGATTCTGAGGTAGGTAAGTTTTTCTGTAGACTGGGAAGTTGAAGTTGAAGGCTTCATTTAGAGCATCCCTGAAGAGGCTGCTAACAAACAAAACTGTTATCACTTGATGCTTGTCTGCCTGTCTAAGCTGATCACAGGAACAAGTTTTACAATCCCAATTCATTCCAAATTGCTTTTTAGTTTGTGGACCATATTTTAATTTTGCCTGAATATCTGCAAGCCTACTGGATTGCATAGGGCTATATTAAAAAAGAAAACAAACAAACAAACAAACAAACAAACAACAACAACAGCAACAACAACAACAAAAAAAAGGCAGAATTTAGCCATCTGTCATGGTTAATTTAATCAAGCTTTACACTATTAATCTTGAGGTCAAAGGTTCATGCTGTTATCGCACCACCATCAAGTTCCCCAGCCGCTCCCTGGATTCTGATACTTAATTATGTTTGGTTTCTGTTAGAGGCCCAGAATGCTTGTTAGGTGCTAAAAAGTTGTAAAACATAATCCAGTACTGTCTCCAAACTAGTAACCTGGCAAGCACAAACAGTGCATCTAAGACCATGTTAGTATTGATCTCAAGTCAGATCACATTAGCACTTCCTACACTACCTGGCTAAAGCCTGCCAGGGAGTTAGCAATGCATATAAAGATAGACCCATCCAGTCAGATCAATGGATTAATGACGTCTGTCTCCTTTGTGCAGTTTCACTTCCTACATATCTCTCTTGATCGCCTTGCACCCCTCCCTAGGAATTAGTTTTTTAAAGGTTCAGAAGATACACAGAACAATTGTTTATAAGTAGGTCTGTATAAAAGCAAATATATATACATATAAAAAGGTTGATAGTAATGGATAACTACCTCTGTGTAGACACCTACACATATATATAGCTTCATTCTCCAAGTAGAGAGATGCTATGTTATGAATAAATTTTGTCATCTTACATCTAAAGCAAATATGAAGATTTTCAGAAAAAGCGGTTATCATTGCCAGATGGTCGTATTTACATGATGCACAGAGCTGTATAAAACAACTTGTAAAATTTCCAGCTCATGGATGAAAAATAACTATAAACTTTCCGACAGAATTTCTAGGTTTCTTATTATGCCTATCTTTCTTGTCTATTTTACTATGAATTATTAGCATTTCTCATTATTAAGTGGCTACATGCACCCACCTTCATTTGTACATGGATGGTTTGAAAATGAGTTTCTTACACTATCAATAAATAATTATGTCAATTTTCTATATTTCTTATATAATTTAACATGGTGTTTTCAAAAAATAGCATGCTGTAGTTAAATATTTCACTGTACATTGCTCCATATGCCAGTCTATTATTTCCTTCCAAAACAAATCTCCATTTCCATGTGCCCATACCTTAAAATATTTAGTCTAACACTTCTTCTATTTATGTTATTTTTCTAAAGGAGTAGATTTCTGGCTGACTTACTAATATGAAAGGTATTTGTGATTTATGTTCTTCAGTAGGAGGGGTCTATCAGAGATAAATGTGTGCAAAGTCGCATATTTTCAAGTACATCTACTTACCTCATTCTGAAGTGTGTTTCTTGTTTTTTTTTTTCACACAGGAGGTGGTAACACACTGGGACAGGTTGCCAGAGGAGAATGCAGACACACCATCCCTGGAGGCATTCAAGGCCAGGCTGGATGTGGCTCTGTGCAGCCTGGTCTGGTGGTTGATGACCCTGCACATAGCAGGAGTGTTGATACTCTGTGATCATTATGGTCCTTTTCAATCCATGCCATTCTATGATTCTGTATGTCTGTGATTCTATGATATGATTCATTTTTCTCAAGGATTATAAATCTACATTGTTTGGCAACATTTACCTGAGTTTTACTACCTTAAACCTATTTTCACAGTCTCTTCTGAGAATCTTACTCCTGTATTTGTGATTATTTGTATTACAGCAACAGATACAGGACTCTGATGAAACCAGACCTTGCTTTATTTCTTTGTTTGTTTGTTTAGTACAAATTCATGCTAAGAAACAACATTTAGTCTGAAGACTTGATGGTGATGGTATACAGTCTTGGTCACCCAAGTTCGATATATATTTTAAGCATATAGTTAGGCAATTAAAAAAAAAAACAAAAAAAAAAAACAAACACAATGATTTCCCCACAAAGTCAGTGAAATGAGGAAAGTACCATGAATAGAAGAAGAGAGGTTCTCTTCATCATTTGGAAGCTTTTGAGGGCCTCCAGCTCATTCTTTGACCACTCAGATACACCTGGCTAATACATAAATTTGGACATGTACTCACACCAAAGCCTTCTTGAACATCAGCACATTCTTCATGGCTCTAATTTGTCTGTTCCTTTAACACAAATCCACTGGATCCCTCAGGGAAAAAATCCCCACGTGTTGAGTGATGGGTGACTCTAGATTGGTGTCCTTATCTAAGCAATAAAGCCCAAGACCTGGGTCTAGAAACAGCTCAGCAACAAAACAACACAGACGTTGTCCCCAACACATTTGGGGACAAATGATTCATTAAAATGTTTTTTAAAAGCACAGATTGGACATTTCAGTTATGCAGGCTGTAACTGACCAAAAATCAATAAATGAAAAACTAGAAGAGGAAACAGAATGAATGTGATTCACTCAAAACTGTGCATCTGCTCATTGTCTAGCACAGAGCTGGCTGGTCTCCCTTGCCTCCAAACTGACGAGTAACAGTTCATGTTTGCCAAGCATCAAATAAAAATATATTTGGTCATTATTTTCCCCTCAGTGATTTCCTTGTTGCCTGCAATCTGCCTTTCAAGGCTAACATTCTTCTTTGTGCAGAATGCAAGCAGATTATTTAAGGTGTTACGTGCAACAGATCCAGACTGGGAAGACGTCCGGGACTAGAACAGAGTTACCTGAAAGTTCTCAGCGTAGCAATGAGAAGCAAGTGCTGTAGAAGTATTCATAAACAGAATCAAGGCCTCTGTGACTCAAAAAGGTCCTCCTTAGAGGTACTGCAAGTATTTTTATGGCATATAAGGAAGCTGTGCTACAGTGTGGTGACTTGATCGTAAATTCAAATAATAACTCTGACATGCCACAAAGTTTCTTGAGTTTTTGTTCCCCAGAAGAGTGTCATGCAAGGAAGTATGGATTCTGCCCTCAGTTATGACCATGGTTATCTATGGCTCCATTATATATGCAGCAGATTCAGTTCCCTGTCCTAGGAGAATGGATTCCTATAAGTATAATCCCTCTAAGATCCTGAATATTTTATGATATGGTATTATAGTTTAGTAGTGATCTGCTAGGAATGTATTGCTTTCTTCCTGCTGAAATCCCTGAACGCTCTTAAAAACATGATAATGTTCCTGACAAACCTTTCAAGGCTAAGCAATTTCTTTCAAAACAGGAAATAAATTACATGCTTGAAAATTGTTCATACACTTGATCTATCCTGATCAAAACCCCCATCCCTCAAGACTGGACAGGTTTTCTTCAATGCAGTTTATACTGTGTTCAAAGTCTTCTTGTTAATTTAAGAAAAAATGCTATAGGGCGAGCATTTTTTATTATTTATGACCATTTTTTCAAAAACTCATTTCCCTTTTACATTCCCTCAGTGAGAACACTGGTGGCACTCTGCTTCATGACGTTCATATTGACATTTCTGCTAACTTCATGCTCATGCTGTAGGAATTAAAACTGCTGCCCACCGCCATCACATCTAAACACTTATTCTTCGGAGCCTCTTCAGAAAAATCTCTCATTAAAACAATATAGATCTCCTTTAGTTTGATTCTCTTTGTAGACATTATGAAGAAAGTGATTGTAAGATTTAAAAAGACAGGGTATTTCACACTGGAGTTTGAGTAAATTCTCTAGGCATCTGCCTGCTTGTGCAGCCTGCCCAAGTATCCCTGTTTTTGTACAATTGGAAGTTCTTATGTGAGTTATAAATGAGATATTATAGCAAGTGAACAGGTGCACTTAGATCAAAGTGTTTGCACTTATAAAGTATTCACTGTTCCTAGCACTGAGTACATGTGCACAAGAACAGATTATCTTGAGGATAATGAATCTAAAAAAGTCCTGGATCATACTTCCTTTCAATATGCAGGCATAGCTGTGGGAAGACCAAATGCAACAAAATATTTGACTGCTAGGATAAATATATAATCTGTAGAGTATTTGATATTAAATTTGTACTTAGGAAATGTAGAGTTAGTTGGTGACCCAGGCTTTAAGACCTGACCAGACAAATACATAAGACAAAGAAAATATGAGAAGGGGAAGCAGAGATAAACTTGATAGAATTTGACCTACGAAGGCACTGAGAAATCAAGTCAGTTGCCAAAGAAATGATGAAATTCTGTTCCTCAAGTCCAGCCTAGACAAAATCACTGTCCTTTAAATCAAACAGGGAATTATTCTGAAAAGAGTTTGGAAATGCCATGTACTTGCTACCAGGCCTATTTCCCTTTCTGTAAAGTTGTTTCTTACAGTGCAGTGACTGCAAGATTATTCGTTACTTAATAGGAACAGGAAAAGATGTATTTACTGAAGTTGAAAAACAGCTGTGAGTACAGAAAATCTATTACAGCTGCAAAGAGATTGTCTAGTTTTTATACTGAACAAATACTATTCTGGATTTGTGTTGTTGCTTCTTCTTTTTTTTTTTTTTTTTTTTTTCCTTCCTTCCCAAAAGGTAAGAGAGTTTTGCTGGATTAGATGATTTGTACCTATTAACTTCATTTATATTTCTTTATGTTCCTAATTTTGTTGGGCTGGGAGTCAGCATTGTGTTTATCACAAATTAAATGGAAGAGTATTATTTTATATGTTCAAGTGAAATTGGAATGTGTGTGTCCTCAGCAGAACTGTACATTTGTTGATTGCTGTGATAGCACCATTATTTAAAGAAAAGCAAAGGAAATAAGAGAATGTAAATTATGGTGAGAAGGAGACTGTATTTTCCTTTTAATCACCTTCCTTTTTCTTCCTTTACGTGAACGTATAGTTTATAAGCAGGACTTGCACTGATTCTTGAAAGGGTTATTCAGATCTAGAAGTCACTGCATACTTTGCACATATAAACAGCTGTGTAAGTATGTGTCTCCTTAGTTCTTAAAGCTGTTGTATAAATGAAACATAAGTTTGAAATTGTAAATAGAATTGACAATATTTCATAAATCCAGTGCAAATTTTGAAGAGTTTATCCAAATAGATCCAAATACATAGCTCTTAGATTAAAGGAAGGATAGGTACAAGTTGATTAAATGTGCTAAGCTTTGCAGTAAAAATAGACTTTTCCAGTGAAAAATATTTCTAATAAGATCAATGTTTGAAAATAAAACTTTTGGATTTCTTTCTTTATTTTCAAAAGTGAAATCATTAAGTAATCATTAACAATTAATCACATAAAAATGTATTTGGAACATGAGCTTTGACTTAATAGTAATTTAGAATAATCTTTCCAATAATTTTTTTCTTCATTATTAAAAACCCTTAGGGGGAAAAGTACAGTAAAATAAAACAAAAATTTTTACAGAATAAACACCACAGAATTCATTCAATCACATTATAGAAAAATCATTTTAAGTTCTTTTAAGGAAAATGCTTTTGTTCTCTGGCCAACTCAATTGTAAGATTTCAGTCCAGGATATTAACTGGGGTCTAGGTCTTTTCATACATACAGATTGAGTACAAGAATGCTTGTCACATCTGGTATAAAAATATCTGGAAGTAGTATCAAACTCTTACGCAATAGTAACCACATTTTTGCTTTATAACAGAAAACAGATTTACATAGTTCTTACTAAGAATTAAAAATTCTAACAATGATCCCTTTCATTATTTTCCTCAGAAGCTGAGTCTAGAGATATTTGGCATTTTTAACATTTCAAAGGGTGGAAAAAAATGTACTGCATTCACTTCTCCAGAACTCCAAAGCAGTTAAAGCAAATTTTACTTTAACCTTCCTGACTAATTCACTAAAAAGATACATTTCAAACCAAAAGTAAAGTGCTCATGGAATTCCTTAGTTTCTGAAAGGGCAGATTTTCAATAAATTATTTTTTCAGGTATAATTATGTAAGGTTCCATGGACAACCCAGCACATCCCTCAGTTTGTGTGCTTAGTCAAATAGCTAAACCGAAGAGTATCTGTGCAGGATAAAGCTTAAGAAGGTATTTCAGAGGGGGTAGTATTCAGACTAATCACTCTGGGTAAGGTCTCATATCTCAATTCTGCTCAAATTTAGTAACAATAATAACCTCATCTTCTGGGCTTTGTGTTCTTAGTCATCAGAGTTTGTTATACAAGAGGGTCATTGATATTATTTCTGCCTTCTGGAAAATTAGATGAAATTGCTTGCCCAAAATCATAGAATGAAAGAATCACAGAATCTTTGGGGTTAGGAGGGAGCTCTGGAAATCATCAGTCAAACACCCTGCTAAAGCAGGTTCCCTACAGTAGGCTATACTGAAAAGCATCCAAGCAGGTTTTGAGTATCTCTCTAGGCAGCCTGTTCCACTGCTCTGTCACCCTCACAGTAAATAAGTTCTTCCTCATGTTCATATGGAACTTCCTATCTTGTGTTTTTTTCCTGTTGCCCCTTAGTCTTTCACTGGACACAGATAAAAAGAGCCTGGCTTCATGACTTGACTCCCACCCTTCATTTATAAGCATTGTTAAGATTCAGTCTTCTTCATTGTGTTAGAGATGAGGAGCAAAGTTTTTAGAAGAAAGCTGATGTAAGAATTTCCAGGCCATTGTGTCAGACATCACTCAGCACTTAGCCATCTTTTTGGTACACAATACATGGCTTAGCACAGGGACAGGATTTTGAAGGTTTTTAGGCACATGACATGGATGTTTCGTGAGAACATTTTGCCTTGTAACATGGAAGAAGGAATCATAAAGTCTGATCCTGTCCTGTTCTTAGCCAGCAGGCTTAAAGCCAAAAACTTATTTTCCTATCTGTTTCAGGGCTGAGAAAGGTAAAAGAAAGGGCTCAGAAGGACCTCATCAGCATCTCCAAATCCTGAAGGGAGGTACAGAGAGAACAGAGCCAGGTTCTGCTCAGTAATTCCCAGTGCCAGGACAAAAAGCAATGGGCACAAACCGGAACACATAAGGTTCTCTCAGACCATCAGGAATCACTTTCCTGTTGTGCAGGTGGCAGAGCATTGACACAGATTGCCTGCAGTGGTTTGTGAAGTCTCTTCCTTGGAGATGCACAGAAGCCACCTGGATTTGGTGCTGGGCACCTTGCTCAGGGTGTCTCTGCTGGACAGGGGTTATGACAGATGGGCTTGGAAAATCTCTTCCAACTCTAAATGTACTGTTATACTTTGATTCTCTAATTCTCTAATTTGTCTTTCATGCAGGGAAGCACAAGAAAAATTACATTCTATTTTACAAATATTTTGAGACCTTAATGTGAAAGGGTAGTTATGATGTAATATTCTCAGGTATCTTCAATTCTGTAATTGAAATTCTGGTTATTGTTCTTTGTGTTTAATTAACATTTAAAGCATTATTTAGATGGGCAGAAATAATTTAGGAATTAGTATACTAGTTAGGATTGGCAACCTAATTGTGTAAAAGAAAAAGGGAAAAAAAGAGAAGAGTTATTCCTACAGTTCAAATTACCTTTTTTTTTTTTTTTTTTTTTTTTTTTTTTTTTTTTTTTAATGTGTATTCCCAGACAAAATTATGTATTCAAATTAAAATGCTCAATGCTGAATCAGTCCAAGGTCATCACAGTTTGTCTGTTACGGTCTCCCTCAAGTTTGATGAGAGCTACAATAATGAAAATGCATTAGATTAGAAAAAATAGAACACTGTTAAGTTCTTGTATTAGTGATGATAATTTTGCTTTTGACACAGAGTTAAAAAGAATTTTTCTATTTGATGGTGTATTAATATCTGTAGTGACAAATCCTTCAGCACATACTGTAGCTGCCATTGCCTGGAGGAAAACCTAAGGACATTCTAAAAAGCACTGTTAAGGGAAAATGTAAAGAAGTACTTGGTTTGGAGTTGTTAGACTGAAATGAAGCAGGAGGGTTTGATGTATTGCCAGAAGGCTTTATCTTCTCAAAAAGTATATAATCAAACACAAAGGAAAGTCTACTGCATATTTTGTTGTTCAGCAAACATGAAAAGTTGTTTTGCTTTCATTAATGCATCTCTCTTTACACTTAGCCTTATCCAAAACTGCACATTCTGTAGACATTGTTACTACTTTAATTCCAGGATTAAATCACTTCAGTGGAAGTTTGGTTGCTTTTAAATTATTTCTAAGCTGAGCTTGGCAGAGGCACTTGAATCAGAAGTCAGAAGAGGAAAAGTACAAGTTGATGCTGGAACAACTTCTAAACTTTCTGTTCAAAATCTAAAAGTATTTTGCACGTATTATGAATTATCTCACTTAGAACTTTTGATTATTATTTCATCTACTTCAGGATGAATGTGAAATAATTAATTAGTTAAGGTTGTATATGAATATATATGTAATTCCAGAGAGCTGAATTGAAAATGGACTCTACATCCCACCAGCATTCAGCTGAAATAATGAGAACAGACACAGGCACCTACGAAGGCACATACGAAAGATGTGAAAGACATCAAAGCCATGGAATGTGTCCAGAGAAGGGCAGCAGATCTGGTGAGGGGTCTGGAGTACAAACCTTATGAGGAGCAGCTCATAAGATGCTGGGATTGTTTAGTCTGGAGAAGAAGAGACTCAGGGGAGACCTCATTGCACTCTACAACTTCCTGAAGGGAGGTGGTGATAAGGAGGGGTTTGGCCTCTTCTCCCAGGCAACAAACAAGACCCAAGGAAATGGCCACAAGTTGTACCAGAAGAGGTTTAAACTAGGCATAAGAAAGAGCTTTTTCCCTCAGAGAGTGGTCAGGCACTGGAATGGCTGCCCAGGGGGTGGTGGAATTGCTGTTCCTGGCAGTGTTCAAGAGGTATCTGGATGAGGAGCTCTGATATATGGTTTAGTGATTTGCTGTAGCTACAATAATGGAAGGACAGTTGGACTAGATGAGCTTGTAGGTCCTTTCCAACTTTGTGGTTCTATGATTCGATGTTCACACATTATCTACATTTAGGTTGTTTGTGAATCACCTCTTGTAATATTGATATCTGCGTCACAGGTGTCTTCAGTTATAGATTTCTTTTAGGTTTTATGGAAAGATAAATATTTTAAGGGATGATCTGCTTAATCGTGGCAGGTTTCAACTTTAGGAAGGGTTAATCATGCTCCCCAAAGGCATTTTTTCTTTATTGACACTAAAGAAAACCCAGACAAGTAGTTCATATATAGAACATATATATTTCTAAAATTCTGCTCACAATAAGTATTAAACTGTATCATAGCACATTTCTCTGATTTTTCCATAAAAACAATTGATGTGTACATGGCTATGAATGTTAAGGAATCTTTTGAAGTTCTCAGTTTTGAACAGATATAAATCAATTAGAGATACAGTTTTAAGGGCATTTATGCATCTAGAGGTGAGGTGGAAATTAGCAATGCTTGTGTTTTCTTACTTTTCTGCAATAAATAATAAACATTAATGAGATAGTTATGATATAGGTAGAAAATGTGAGGAGTGTGAGAAAAAGTCATGCTGCAGGAATAAGTTATTTTAGATATATATATATTAGCCACAGATGAGCTATGCTGAATGTCAGCAACTTAGTTAGGGTTACGACTTTTCCTATGGCTTAGAAACTACTGAATAAAATGCAGTAAATATGTACCTGGGTTTAGCCTGAAGGGTTTGTTCCTAAAGGTCCACGGAATAATATTGCATTATGTATATATAATGAGTAATTGACCTCAAATATACACAGTGCTGGGCAGAAAACTGAAACATATTGCTAACAGTTGATATCTGGATACAGAAAAATCAATAGCAAAACCCCCACTGAGCTGACTGTGTTGAGATTTGATATTTTGTCTTGAGTGTCATAGAACAGGAAAAAAAGGAAAATAATTTTTTTTTTACTGTTTTCTTATTGAGGCCTGTCTCGCCCCAGTTTATAGGAGGGAGGCAAGGTTCTTTGATATATGTATACCCGGCGTGAGATTAAGAAACAACGGTTCAAATGTTGGTCCGACCAGTTTATTATAAATCTTAATTAGGGAGATGGGGAAGGAGAGGACGGACACTATTATGATATAGGGTGATGGGGAAGGGAAGGCAGGCGATAGTAAAGATAGGAAATAGAAGCAAGGAGTCTTTGCAGGAAGCAAGAGGGAGATAGTCACCACCATGGATCCAGCGAGGTTTGTCATTGACCTTCATTAGTGGTGGGTCGTTGCTGTTCCACTGATGATGACGGTGACCACGATGACGACGACGATGAATGAATGAATGAATGAATGAATGAGTGAGTTTCCAATGGTAGCACCAACTTATTTATAAGTCCAAAGTGGTTGAGTCAGCTTTCTCTTTGGAGTGACAGCTCAAATCCAAAGTAGTTGAGTCAGCTCTCCTTGGGGTAGAAAATTCTGGCTTTGGGATCTCAGCAAAAACTCCTTTTGTTCCCATCTTCCGGGCCTTGCCAGCAGACAAGAGGGAGCAGGGATGCCCATCTGCATCCTGTTTTTCACAGGACACGATGGCATCATTCCCCAATTTTCCCATACCAAGCTGGAGCTATTTAGTCCCAGGCCAGATCTTCCGCCCATAAACACTCCTGTGCACTCTGTTCCGGAAGCAAACAGCTATGAAGGAAGGTGCTGTCAGATGCCTACAGGGTGATGTTGATTGTCACACGGTAGCACCCATCACTTGCCTCCTCCATAAATCATTGAGAGTCTTATCACTAGAAAACAACTCAGGAAGCAAGCTTTGAGCCAGAAAACAAAGAAGGGTTCTCACAAGGCCTTAAGGCAGACCAGCTTAAATATAATTAAAGGAGAAAAAAAATTAAATAAGGGATGTGTCTTTAGAATAAAAACTCAAGCGACAAAATATGAGAAGAGAATATAAACACAAACTTAGGACAAATATGAAATAATAAATCACTAATATAATTATTTTCCTCTCAGTGTTTTTCATTACTGTCTACTGCTTTTCTAAAGCACAGATCACAGCCAATTATGAACAAAACTTCATTTGGAGAGCCTTAATCATATATATATAGCATGAAGAAAAGGAAAATGCGTATCAAGACTGTGAGAACCCTTCTCTGTTTTCAGGCTTAAAGCTTGCTTCCTGAGATATTTCTTGTGATAAGACTTTCACTGATTTATGGAGGAGGCAAGTGATGGGTGCAACCATGTGACAATCAACATCTGGACATTTGAGAGTACCTTCCTGCAGAGCTGTTTGCCTCCGGAAGAGAATACTCAGGAGTGTTTACTGTCAGAAGATCTGGACTGTGACAAAATAGCTCCAGCTTGCTATGGGAAAATTGGAGAATGATGCCGTTGTGTCCTGTGAAAAACAGGATGCAGGTGGGCATCCCAGCTCCCTCGTATCTGCTGGCAAGGCCTGAAAGATGGGAACAAAGGAGTTTCTGCTGAGATCCAGATCCAGAAGCTGCCACTCCAAAGACTGATGACTTGACCACTTTGGACAATTTTCTCCCTGCACAGCTTCACTACATACCTGTAATCATCATAAGTCGCTTGCTCATTCTTCCAGAGACCATAAGCTTTCCTTTTACTCTTGAGTTCCAGCTCAACATCTCTGTTCAGTCAGTCTAGCCTCCTTGCCCATCAGCTCATCTTCGTGACTTGAGGATCAGCAGGTCAGTTCCTGCACCTTTAAAATTACTTCCTTTAAGTATTTCCAGACTTCCTGGGCTCCCATGCTCTTCAAAACTACCTCCCAAAGGACCCTCTCTACCATGGTCCTAAAGAGGTTAAGGTCTGCCCTCTGGAAGTCCAAGGTGGCAGTTCTGCTGACTCCCCTCTGTGCATCTCATGATCACTTTTCCCCAGATGGCCTCCAACCTTTCCATCCCCCACCAGACCTTCTCTGCTAACAAACAGCAAATGTCTTGGATGTTGAAGTTCCCCACAAGAACAAGGGAGAGAGACCTTGAGACCTCACCCAACTGTCTATAAAGTGTCTTGTCCACCTCTTCATCATGGTTGGGTGGCCTGTAACAGACTCCCATGATATTATCAGTTTTATTGGCTTTTGTCAACCTACAGCCCAGGTAGTGGGCCCACCCTGGTAGTGTCTGATCTCTTGTCTGAATGGACGCTATCATGGACTAATAGACATATTTCTTGATGGTTTCCTTCTCTTCCTTTTTCCTCAGTTTTAATCTCCTCTTTTCTGTCTGTGACAGATGGCATTAAGCTGATGAAGAAAAGGAATTCTAGTTTCAACAGCTTGTGCCAGAAGATGTGTGCTTCCCTTCACATTTTTATATTTTTTTTACATAGTTGAAGGAATCGAAGATGATTCTTTTTTTGAAGAGAAAAGAACTCAAAGATGATCAGTAAAACATGTTAATGGAGGACATAGGTACCTATGAAGTACTGCTATGCCGTTCTGAACTCTTCCATGTTGTGAAACATATGCATATAATAGTCCTCTGAGTGGGATGTATGATATATTCTAGCTGTAGTGCATTGTGTGAAGTATTCTCAACTGCTCAAGAAGATAAGAAACCACTTATCTCAGGGATAGAGATGTCTAACAGAAATGATTAACAATATTATTGGATCAAACGTGTAGTTTTGCACAATTAAAACTATTAAATTTTTTAAAAAAACAACACCAACAAAACAAAACAAAGAAAAAAACCCTTAACTTAGCCTTATTTTTTAAGAGAAAAACCTGTAGTTTCTGATGTTGAATACTCATTAGGAATTTTGGAAGAATACAGATTTTCAAACTGAGCTTGACACAATATAATCTACTAACCAGTGTTTATGTTCTATTGACTTCCACTGGATGGAGTGCTGGGACACCCAAATGCTGCCTGATAACTGTCCAGTAGAGATGACTTTAAATTTCTAGAGTGCTGTTCTTAACAAAGGATTTACTTTGCTTTAAATGGCAGGAAGTTGTTAATTCTAGTGGAAGATCCTGAGAGAAATGGCCATGGTATTTTGATGTGGCTGTGGTATTTTGCTATGCGAAGAGTGACTGATGTATACAGCTCCCTTGCTGATTACCTCTGTTATGAATACAAACAAACAAACAAAAAAAAAAAAAAAAAAAAAAAAAAAAAAAAAAGAAATGAAAAAAACCCAAACCACCAAAAATCAATGAAACTGTGTCCTGGGATCTTTTCTTATCTCAGATGCTCAGGATTTAAGTTTTACATCTCACCCAAAAGATTGATAACGCTCTTGAAACATTCACGTGCCAGAATTATATTGATTGAATGTCTACTGCTTTCAGCAGTTAATAAATCCCAGGTTAGCATTTATTGCCTAACAAAAGAGAGCCACAGTAACATTGCATGTAGTAATTGTGCTGTTGAAATCAAATGTTATTAGCATATCTAACAGGTGAAACTATTTTCATTATTACTCCAGGTTGATAGCAAGTTATGTCAACAAAGTTCAGGAAAATGTCTTCAGTGTTCCTGGGATGTACATAAAAATAAATTAGCCTGTGAAGTCATAGAATGTTTAGAGAAATTCAAATGCACGTAGTTGTACTGTAATGCAAAGGAAGACAATATATATATATGGTCAAATATTGTCAATATATATATTGCCAAAACTATTGATTACTATGTATCAAATAACCACAAAGTGTTTTACATGGTAATAATTCTAGTGCCTCTTATTTATTTATTTATTTATTTATTTATTTATTTATTGGTAATGGACTACAACTAACACAAGTGCCAGTTCAGAGAAGAGTGTTTATTTAACCTGTGCTTTCTTTTGCATTGAGAATGAGGTCACTTATGTTTAACTATATGATCACTGACCAGTGACAGCATAGCCCAGAGACACGATCACTGACACTGAATAAATCAAAAGAGTTTTTTTAGTATTTTTCAATAAAACATTCTGTAGAGTATTTGACTTTATAACTTTATGCTGGCAGTCAGAATGGGAACCATAATTGTAATAATTAACATAACAGGGCAAATCTTCACAGAAAATAGTCTCTGCTTAAGGATGAGGAAAAATATATAATATTGGGAGGAAATATGCAAATCATTTGCTAAGCTGAAATCTTACTTGAAGGTAACAATTATGAATCTCAGTAAGAAGGGCTGAGATATATATAAAAGTCAAAAGTCCAGTACAAAGTGATCAGTGAGACTCTTTCTGTAGAAAAGTCTGATGCCTTGGGACAATTATTCCTGTCCCTCTAAAACAGTTTTAGATGAAGGACAGTTTTGCTTTGGACATAGGCTTGGATCCTGAGAAAGAAAACAAATTTTTTCTCCTCTTCATCAAAAATAATAAGTGTCTTCAGAAAAAGATATATGAAATAAGAGCAACAACCCCAGTAAGACAGTTAACTTCCTTATCTTCTTTCCCTCACCCCAAAAGGGAAAAAAATCCAGGTAGCAATGTAGAAAAGTGTAATTTATTCATTTATTTTTATATATGTGAGATTAAATTAGCTTTATTTCTTTCCATACAGCATCTCTGAAGAGATTTTAGCAGCGTAGTGGCATCAATACCAATTTGTAACTTTATAAATTGCTAGAAAAATATTTCTTGTTGAATGTAGCTTCCCTTCTCTACATCCATTTAAAATTAGCTGCCCAGATTCAAAAAGCTGAAATAAGCTGGGATAAATTGCATCATAAAAAGAATTCAGTAGAAAATAATTGAAGAGAAGGGGTATGCTTTGTGGAAGAAAAAGTACTTACCATCATACATTTTCTGTAATTATATATTCTTTACAAAATATAATGAACAGTAGTTCATATAAATGGTAGGTTAACAACATGACTAATTTAGTTATTGTTATTGCCTTTGGCATTCATTTGGATATAGGTACTGTTACAATCTTGGTATACTATATCACTGTGTTTGTATCTTTGGTTAGTTGGCTACTTAGCTTCCAGCACTTACTGCATTTGTAGACATTCATGTTTAGACTCACTCAGTGCAGAAGAACCTCTAATTTTCTGACATTTTTATCCCTGCTTACATGTCTTTAATATCCAAAATCCCAGAAAAACAACAACAACAACAACAACAAAACTTTATGAGAGGACACCAACCAACGTGGGGGAATGTGGGAGTATAGAGCAGGAGCAGCATGTAGCTGTTTTGATTATTATTCCCAAATCTGGGGATGAAGCCAAGAAATAAGCCCAGGTGGGCTGTGAAAGAAAGGTTGGCTTTCAGAAATGGAAGTCTTTTAAATAGATTGCAGTTGGAGTGTTTAATACAAAATGGAAACAAAATGGCATAAAAAATAAATAAATTCATAGTTTCTGCTGGGAATAAGCATATTCCTCCAGCTAGGCTTTAAACAAAAAGGCTTTCCCTGGCTGGTTGACATCAAATATGCACTCCTGGGAGAAGGCTTGGTATTGGGCTGGATGGACATGTGAGTGGCTAAGAAAGGATGTGATAAGACAGGATGGGAAGAGGACAGATATATTACATCACTGTGAAATTTCTCCTTCATTGTCATGAAAGCTTGCTAAAATTTGGGTACTAATTAGCAGTATATTTTATTTACTCATGAATCAACATATAAAAGATACTGTGGACTGGGATTCCTGTTAGCATCATGCAGCGTAGCTGGAAATGCTTTTTCTTTCATCCTTTGCTATTCCTTAGACTCTAGCCTTAAGTAGCTCTAAAATTGTTGTTTTCCAATCTGAAATTCTTGTGCCTCAACTATTTTTTTTCTACCCTTTGTAGCAGTTTGCTAGATTATGCACATACCAAGACATTTTTCTATCATGTGTTGGAGACTTCTGCAAAGGGGCTTTGAAAGAGTTACATTCTGCTGCTATTAGTCATGGCAACACAATGTTTGCAGCAGACTTTAAGCATGTGAGTTCAACCTTTGGCTTGTGTGGGTTGTGTTTAGTGAAAAGGAATTGTTTTAAGCTGCATATAAGATATATAATATACTTAATGTACGTAAGTAGTATAACTTGTTTTTTAAACATATTTGAATTCTAATATTTAAAAATAAATACTGTGGGTTTCTTTTTTATTTCAACTTTATCTCTGTTCTAGTTTTAATGTAAAACTTTTAATTTATGTTACTTTCATTGAAAAAAGCAACCATTAAGTATACAATTCAAACAAACAAAAAAAAACCAACAAACAAAAACAAACAAACAAAAAAAAAAACATACAAATTCTGTGAAAAAATGAATAAATGTAGAGATACTGTGTGTCCTATGTCAAGCAAAGTCCATGGTGACTGGTGACTCCTGTATTCAAGAAAAGCAGAGAGGAAGACACAGAGAGCTATACCCAGTGAGCTTCAACTCTGTGCCTGGGACAATCACAGAGCAGATCCTCCTGGAAGTTAATGCAGTGAACTGTTTACTCTTTGAAATAAAGAGCAAACTTGCAAAAACTTAGATTTTCAGGGATGCATGAGATGCCACCAGCTATCTTCTGCCATGCAGACCCACGTGAAGTTTCAGCCCTTTCTCTCATGTGTCTTAGACTCACCTATGGAATATAATACAAGATATTTCAAAAAGATTTTTCTCTCATTCCTTGCTCACTTATTGTTTACCAGCCATTTCTATCTCACCAAAGAGCACCTTGACCATATTTTCTTTTCCTCTTCCTCAACTTTCTTCTCTTTCTTTTCTGATTGCTTTAGAGTCCCTCTTTACTTTTTAGGGTAAAGTGGAGTTAAGCTAAAATCTCTCTTCTGTGATAAAGAAGGAAATAATTCTAGATGTTAAAATAGGTTGTCAGAAACATTGACAAGTGTAGATAGAATGTGATTTATGGACCTTTAACTTTTTAAATTAAAATCTTATATCCTTAGGTAATACAGTAGTGCTGGTGTGCATTGAATTCTTGCACTGCATTCCAAATTATCTATAGCACATTAATTTACCATAGATCTGTTTCAGTTGTTTGAGTAAAATAGACAAGATAAATTGAATTACTCTGAAGTATGAGATTGTGGGGAAAATGAAAGTCCATGAAGACTGTCAGATGTAAGAATTAACTATTACCATTTTAAATGTTACTTGTAAAACAGAGAATGTTTGAGACATATTTGAATTTGGATCTCCTTTTCCAACTGATACAATAGATATCCTTTTCAGTAATACAGCTAAGGGGCATACATATCACAGCTTTCCTTTTATTAAGTATCAGGTTAAAAATGGAAGTTTCAGAACTTGAAAGAAGATATATAAACTTGAGCCAATGGCATATTAGACCTGGGTCCTGCCTCATTACAGACTTCAGAGCTCTGTATGTCAGAAACCTCAGAAAAGTCAAATTACTCAAAAACCAACCTTCAGAGAATTTTACTCCTTATCAATATTAATTATGAGCTTCCACATATTCTGAGCAATGACAAATCATCTACTTTCAAAAAATCTTGATTCTTTTAAATCTTTAACATCTTCAAATTTGAATGCATGATTTCTTAATTGCATTCTCAGTCCTTATGGAGTCTATGGTGAAATTATTTTAGAGACTGTTCTTGCTAGTTTCCCATGCAATAGGATCAATTTAAAGTATTTTATGCATTCTGGGGGGCCATTTTGTAAATCACTGTTAGCTTACTTGAGGAGGATCAATAGTTTAGAGAAGGTGTGTCCAGTGGAAATAAAGGCCATTCATAATTATTTCAGAACCTGAATGTTTGATGAAATAAACATTTTAAAAATTAATATATTATAATTTGTGCACCAACAAATACATTTCTCATTTTTTGGTTGTTACTTTCTCTAAAATTTTGGATTTTATCTTCCATGATTTCTGGAGTTCCTGGTCAGGAAGATGAGAGGAGAAGAGAGGATGGGAGAGGAAGGGAGAGGAGGGACAGAGATGGGAAGAGAAGGGGAGGGGAGGGAAGGGAAAAGGGAAGGGAAGGGAAGGGAAGGGAAGGGAAGGGAAGGGAAGGGAAGGGAAGGGAAGGGAAGGGAAGGGAAGGGAAGGGAAGGGAAGGGAAGGGAAGGGAAGGGAAGGGAAGGGAAGGGAAGGGAAGGGAAGGGAAGGGAAGGGAATGGAGTGACTAGGTGATGTTACAGAGGCATCTGAAGTCATAAGTGCTTTATCTGTTTTTCTGAGAACTGCAAAATTCCTCTGATGCTATACTGTTTAGATGCCTAAGTACTCATGAACTGAGAGCAAAAATTATTTTACTGCTTAGGAGTTGGTATATCAGTAAAACAGCAACAACCACAACAAATAAAGGCAAAAAAAAAGGGGGGAGGGGGGTGAGGGGAAACAACAGGTGGATGTTTGAAGATTGCAGTCAAGTCTGCATTATTGGCCAAGCATCATTAGTCATTTCATGGTTAATTTATTTAACTATAGTGTCTAGTTAATTTATGAGGTGAGAATTTGGTAAATAAATTTCTCCACATTATCATCTTCATTGTCTGAAGTTAGATAGAGAAAACTGTGTGTTCTGGAGTGAGACTTTTATAAAGATCCTAAACATGTGAATAGGTCTGTGTTCTATGTCTTGATTATTTTGAGTGCATGTACAGGTATAAAAAAAGCTTTCAGTATTGCAAACAGTGAGCTTCAGTTGAGTTCATCCAAGAGCTGGATTCTGCTACTCATAAACTCTCCACAACTGAGGTACTGTGGAATGGAGCTCTCAGACTATGTGAGATAGCCCAAAAACTGAAATGTAGTCTCTGATTTAAGATTTCTGTTTAGGTTCTTAGTTGCAAATAAGTATAAATACACAAAAACACAGAGCAAATGTGCATAACAACAACAAAAACAGAAGTCTACAGGAGGAATATTGGTAGGCTTGTTTAAACATTTTGTTTAAGTTTAAATTCAAATTGAGGGAAAGAGACACTACCTCTTGGGTCTTCAAAGACATTTACTTTTTACTCTGACTTACTGTAGAGTTTAGGAGTAGTAACTTAGTGGAAACAAAAAATATAGGTATAAATATAAAATAAATGAACCATCCTCTACCAGTTACCAAAGACCTAACTATGTATATTCCCGAGAAACCTAGAAGATCACAGAATAACAGAATTATCAAGGTTGGAAAAGACCTAGATGATCATCCGGTCCAACCATTACCAATACTTCTCAGCTAAATCATATCCCTCAACACAACATCCAAATGTTTCTTGAACACTCCCATGGTTGGTGACTCCACCACTTCCCTGGGCAGTCCATTCCAGTGCCTGACTACCCTTTCCGAGAAGTAATATTTCCTAATGTCCAGCCTGGATCTCCCCTGGTGCAGCTTGAAACCATTCCCTCTAGTTCTATCACTGTCTACACGAGAGAAGAGGCCAACCCCCAGGTCACTACAATCTCCCTTCAGGAAGTTATAGAGATCAAGCACCTACCTGTGCAGAAAACAAATCACAGAATTGCCCTTTTTATTTATATTAGTATTTTCTCACGTTCCCCATATCTCATTTATTTTGCTTAAAGCAGAAAGATTAGTGGCATTCTCTACTTTAGAAATCTCAGTTTTGTACTATTCTAACTCCTTTTCACCCTCACCTTCTCAGTCTATGAGCCTACGTTTTCTTTGCTGAAGGGAAGAGAAAACTTGGGCTTGGAAGTTTTACTGGGGTAGATTTATTTCTGCAGCAGATGAGATCTTTCACTTTCTGAGCTAGTTTACAAAACCTAATTGCACGTGCCAAGCTTGTCTAGGTTGTGAGAGCAAGCAACAGGTAAAGAGGAAATCTGCTTTGCTATGTTTTTTTTTTTTTTTTTTTTTGTTTGTTTGTTTTTTTAGCAAACTAACATTTTCCAGCATGGAAGAAAGTATTTATTAGTGCAGAGGATACCATTCCACATTTCTCTCAGCAATAGTATCCTTCTCTTGCTGTTTACATTCAATATCTGTTGCTTTTGCATGGCCTGCATTATACAAAAAGGACCAGATTTCAACAGAAAATCTGACTGCTTGTCTGCATTGCCTATGTATATGTTCTGAATTCTAATGTTTTTTATCAGCCAAGGCAAGGTGAATTTTTCTCTTCAACTAAATCTAAAAATGCTGAAAACATTTTGAGAACTGTTTTGCTATTTTACTTTTAGTTTGGAAATTATGCATTGCTTGTATTTGTGTACTGAGATAATGAGGGAACATCACACAATATCTGATAACAGTAACACTGAAGTAATGTGAGAAAGTCATTTATCTTTCTGTTTCCACTCTGCCTGTGAGAATCTGAAAATCACTAACATTCCTATTTGAATAAATATTTTGGTGGGAGACATTCATTTGAATATAAAGGACTGAAGACTTCAGCTGTTGACAGTATACACAGAACTTAGATGGAGAAGGAAGAAAGAGATTGAGTACTGCTACTCATCAGCAACATAAGCACCATCTTTTGAATGTTTTGTTAGTATTAAAATACCTTCTGTTTATTGTTAATATCTTTGCTGGGCATATTTTGTAAGTCTATAGCTCAAAAATGGTATCCCATATTTTCAACATTTTTCTCTCTTAGCTCTTACTTTCTTAGCAGCAAGGAGGAATGAATCAGAAATTTCATTAAAGTTTCAATATTTGCCTGTACAGGTACAACTAATTAAGTTTAAAATAATTATTTGAAAAGTGTATTTTTTGTTTGCCTTTCCTATTGTTGATGCAGGAATTAATAGAAATTGATTAAAATCTACTCCCCAATTACACTGAACAAGTTGAACTCCAGTAAAGCATTTATCTTTAACACTTACAAAGTATGTGCTAAAGGTAAAGGAACTTTGGATCCCTTGAAAAATCAGGGGTCATAGGAAAATTAACAAGGATTCAGATCCTACTGAATGCTTCTGTGGATGTTCATACTGTATAGGCAGGAGAAGGGGCATAAAGCTGAAGGTATTCCTATCTTATATCTGGGGTTCATTGATAGTCTGTAACCTCTGTCTTCAGAAAAGTACTTAATTTTCTGAACAACAGTATTGAATTGTCTCTTAGAATCAGGGTGCCACCTGGAGCCATCATTTTCCTTATCCTACTTCTACATGCGCAGTGCTGACAAGTGGTTCTGCTCCAGTTAAGTGAAACATTTTACGTGACCTTAACCTAAATACTGTTCACTTCAAGTTCTAGAATAACCAATATGAAAAAAGAATGCTCAGCATCCTTCTCTTTCCCTCCCTAATGTACATCATCACTGTTTCCTCCTTTGTTCAGCTGAACTTCCTATTGTACCCCATTCTCCTGATCTCTGGGAACGCCTTGTATTGGCAGTGGGGGACAAAACTACTCTGGCATGTACTTTGCTTGGTTCATGTGTCACTTAACAACTGCAGATACAGAAACATCTTTAGTAACATTGCAACCTTTGCTACAGCCTAAGCTAGATTGTCAGGTATGTCTTGGAAAATACTGATTTTTGCAATAGAGGAAACATAAAATTTTATTTTCTTTCATAAATTCTAACTGCCAACTCAGACATTCACTTGTATGAAAAAAAATCCTGGGAGGAGCAAAAAGATTTGAAAAGGAGAACAGTTCTTCCAAAACTAAAGAACAAATAAAGCTATCTCTTATCATTGTCATGTCTGTGTTGGAATTCAGCTCCCTTTACCACATGAAGCTTGACTCTTTTGCTTCGAAGTACTTCTCATGAATGAATCAAGAAGATAAGGACAGGCTGAAAGAGCTGGGTCTGTGCAGCCTGGAGAATAGAAGGCTGTAAGGTGACCTGATAGCAGCCTTTCAGTATCTAAAGGAGAGCTACAGGAAAGGGGACAGACTCTTTAGCAGGGTCTGTGGTGACAGACCAAGTGGAAATGGTTTCAAGCTTAAAGAGGGTAGATTTAAATTAGGTATAAGGAAAACCTTTTTATGGTGGGGGTGGTGAGGCATTGGAACAGGTTGCCCAGAGATGTGGTTGATGCCATGTCCCTGAAGACTGTCAAGGTGGAGCTGGATCAGGCCCTGGTCAACCTGATCTAGCCGTGTATGTCCTTTTTCACTGCAGAGGAGTTGAACTAGATGATCTTTAAATGTCCCTTCCAATTCTAAGGATTCTATGGTGCTATGATTCTTAGATGCTCTGTTGGATCGAAAAAGATCAGTGAAGTGGTGCTGGTGGTTCATTAGTTAATACTTTCCTTACTAAATCAGTACTCTTAGCTAAGCATGAATTACTACGTTTTAGATGAAAGGTGAAATACAAGTCCCTAAAATAGAAGTAATTTTGTTTCATTAAACATCCAATGGTAGTTTTAACCAGAGCAGAGGATGTTAATTTCTATGTTCTTACAAAACTACTAGTTGGGTAATTACATTCAGCTCTACTAAGCTCCCCCTAGAGAAAATTTAATTAAAATGACTTGATCTCTTTTTGGAATAGCATAGACAGGTATCTGTATCACAAAAGTCACCAGCACAATTGACATAAATTGGTGTTCGTCTGTGACAGGGAAAGGATGGATAGCAGTATTACTTTCTCTTCACCAGTAATGGACATCCCACTTCAGTCACTGGGTAAATCCATGTTATGCTGGACAAAAAATAAAATAAAGTAAAAAGTACTAACACTTTTTATTCTATCAATCCTAACTTCTGTTAAGCAATATGAACTGAATTCATAGCTCACAACTCTGTAAGCTGTTAGCTAGGTTATTAGTAGATTTTATTAATATTGTGAGTAGTGATTAGATAGACACACACAGGAGAGAAGGAAGAGGAAAGCACAGGTGCAATTGGGAAGCTGCTACACCAGTACTGCATAAATCCTTTCCATTAATAATCACAAAGTTACAGAATTGCTGAAGCTGGAAGGCATCTCTGGAGACCACATAGTCCAAGCTTTCTGCTCAGAGCATGTTCAGCTAGATCAGGCTGCCTAGGACAGTGGCCAATCAGGTTTGAATGTCTTCAAGAATAGAAACTCCACAACCTCTCTGGGAAGCCTGTCAAATTTTTATATATTCATAAATAACATTTCTTATGTTTGGTTTGTGCACACAGCCTCTTGCCCTTTCAGTAGATACTACTGAGCTTTTCTACATCATCTTTACTTTCTTTCCTCCACCTTCGGGTATTTTTCATACCAACAGGGTCATCTTTGAGTCTTCTCAAGGCTGAAGAGTCCCATCTTTCTTTGCCTCCTCTTTTGTACCAGATGTCTAATCTTATATTTATTGTTGTGGTCCTTTGACGGACTTGCTCCAGTATGTCTTTGCCTCTATAGTTCTTCTGAGTCCAGAACTGGACCCAGAGTTCCATATGGACCTCAACAGCATTGAAGAGAGGCTGACTGAAGTCTCAGCTTTCTGCTTCCCATAGCTGGCTAGATGATGATCCCCTGTGTGTTTAAATCTTTAGCATCAGGTTATAGAAGGTAGTTGGTAGGCTGATAGTGTCTTTTTTGAGGAAAAACTTGAGAAACTCAATGATCAGTTAGGCATATTCTCTGGACCTCCTACATCTCACAAATATTTTGTTTCAGATCCACTTCACTATGACTGTCACTCTTTTCCAGTTCTTAGCAATATTTTAGCCTTATAAGTCTATAATTAAACTGTCTCCATAATGGACAGATAATGATTTAAAAGGAACAATTCACCAATGTCATAATACCTCTACTACAAAGTACATGTTTTAATGCTTTGTACTGAGGCAGTTGCTTATTAAGACCTTGAATATCTGAACAACAGTACAGTATTTTCTCAAAAGAACATAACGTGATACAGTGTACTTAAAGTAGAGTGACAGCAAGAGCTGTGACATGAATGTAAATATTGCATTGCACCACAGCAAATAAATAAACAAATAAATCACAAATCTAGTGAGTCAGATGTGGCCTTGAGTTTGTATGATAGTCAGCATAATGACATGTCTCAGAACTAATTTCCAAACAGTCCCTCATCACTCATAGATCCCACCTAGTCATCTAGAGCCTGTGCAAGCAAAACTCCCAGTGATTTCAACAAAGTAATGTCCTAGGAACAAACGTAGCATAATTCATGGGAAAATAAAAAGTCAAAGTCAAACAGAAGAACAATCATTTTACAAAATATCCAACTTCCATCATCATAATATCTCTGTGCTTCACAATCTTTCCTCACAATGCAGTTCAAATATTCTTAAAGTAGGGATTTTTATGGTTGTGTCCAAGGTCCTGGGAACAAAGCACAGTCCACTTCAGGAGAAAAATATGATCTCAGCTTGGAGAATCTTCCACCAGGACTGTGGCTATGTGGTACTGACTTGGGTATGATAATAGGCTTCTTGTTGACATTCAGACTAGTTTCCTTATTGTTATTATCAGTAAACTTCATCCTGAGACAAAAACTTTCCCAATATGCATATGCCTCACTGCAGATCACTTGTGATTCCTTTCTTTTCCAGTTATTCATAATAGATTCAATTGGTCCTATGCTTTTTCTGAAAATGTTTCTTCAAGAATAACTCAATGATAAGTAGCCAGAATTACTCCTTCAAACCAAAAATTATCAGTAGAAGAAGATCAAGGATTAAAAGCAGGCTTATGCACTACTAAATAACATGAAAGATTATTTAATCTACATTCAAAGCTGTAACAGAGCCTGAATATGTTGTAGGTTGACATAGGGAGACACCGCACAATCCACTTACTTTCTGCCTACCCCCTGCAGCCTGTAGCAAGACAAGGGAGACAATAAGAAAACTAAAAGCAGAAAATCTTGTAGGTTAAGATAACGCTGGTTTAATAAGCTTAGGAAAGAGGAAGGAGAAAGAAACAATCCCAAGAAGAACAAAACTGATGTGTGAAAGGTGTCTCACTATGTTTCATAATTAAATGATGTCCAAGCCAGTTGATGAGATATGGATAGCTTGCCCTGTATAAATAAATACATAAACACTCCCCTACAGTTTTATTCCCGAGCATAATGTTAGAGATTGCTCAAACAATTTGACAGTATGGATGATCAGTCTATGATGATCAAGCCTATGCTGTTCTCTGTATTCAGTATTTTAATGTAGGAACCTGTAAATCACGTACGTGACACAGTGAATAACAAACATGGGGAGAATCATAGAATCATAAAATCATAGAATTACTCAGGTTGGAAAAGATTTCAAAGATCATCAAGTCCAACTGCAGCCTAACCATAGTACCCTAACTCTAACAACCATCTGCTAAATCATATCTCTGAGCACTACATCCAAATGGCTCTTAAACACATTGAAGGATGGTGACTCAACCACCTCCCTGGGGAGCATATTCCAGTGTTTAACAACTCTTTCTGTAAAGAAGTGTTTCCTCACGTCCAACCTAAATTACCTTGGCACAACTTGAGGCCATTTCCCCTTGTCCTGTCACCTGTCACCAGTGAGAAGACACTTGCCCCGATCTCACTGTAAGCACCTTTCAGACACTAGAAGAGAGCAATCAGGTCTCCCCTCAGCCTCCTTTTTCCCAGACTAAACAGCCCCAGCTCCCTCAGCCTCTCCTCATAGGGCTGATTCTCCAAGCCCTTCACGAGCCTCATTGCCTTTCTCTGGACCTGCTCCAGTACTTCCACGTCTTTTTGTACTGAGGTGCCCAATAGGGAACACAGTACTTGAGGTGAGGCCTCACCAATGGCAAGTACAGGGACAGGATGACTAGGCCTAATCCCTTGGTTGACCTTTAATTGGTCCAGGATGGTTCCCGAGAATGATGCTTACTTTCTTCTCTCACAGATACTAATGTACACATCTTTGGGACATTTGCTATTTAACATTTTTTATTTCGATGATTTTAAAATGTAAGAAAAGGATGGCGGTTTCTTAGATTTTAACAGAATATGACAGTACTTCTCTACAAGTTGCTGGGATTTAATTTGACCTCTTTCTGCTATAAAAGATTCTACTTTTTATCACAGGGATCAGTTCACTTTAAGCTACTGCTGCAAGGGGACCTTTATTACAGGATGGTCACATCTCTTACTTTGTAAACAAATTGACTTCTTTCCTTTCCTCTGTTTTGTTTGGCACAGTAATTTTCTGTTGCTGTCTTACAGTAGTCCTCCTGGTTGCAAAGTCTTGTTGCACTATTTTAAATAAAATTGGTGAGCTGACCTTTTTGTCTATACACATGTCTTTATTTCCTTTTAAATTGAGAGTGAACTCTCACATAGGTAACAGTAATCAAGGAATAGAGTTTTATTTATTAGCATTGATTCTACAAATCACTCGGTGCAACAAACAATCTCTACAGGCAATACAATAATTTAACAATTCTCTTGAATTGTAGAGTCTGTCTTCTGACACTCACTGGTAGTACAAGGAAAAGTGAGACAAAACAATGAGCAGCAATCACTGTTCTTCACCCCTTTGCTCCTTTAAGGCTCACCACAAAATAATGTAATTTACCACAAGCAGGGAGATCCTCAGGGAACCCTCTACAGATCAGGTTCTTTCCCTATGCTTTTACTTCTTTAAGTGTTCTTTCTTTCTTTCTTTCTTTCTTCTTTCTTTCTTTCTTCTTCTTTCTTTCTTTCTTTTTCTTTTCTTTCTTCTTTCTTTCTTTTCTTTCTTTCTTTCTTTCTTTCTTTCTTTCTTTCTTTTCTTTCTTTCTTTCCTTCTTTCTTTCTTCTTTCTCTTTCTTCTTCTTCTCTTCTTTCCTTCTTCCTTGCTTTCTTTCCTTCTTTCTTTCCTTCTTTCTTTCCTTCTTTCTTTCCTTCTTTCTTTCCTTCTTTCTTTCCTTCTTTCTTTCTTTCTTTCTTTCTTTCTTTCTTTCTTTCTTTCTTTCTTTCTTTCTTTCTTTCTTTCTTTCTTTCTTTCTTTCTTTCTTTCTTTTTCTTTCTCTCTTTCTCTCTTTCTTTCTTTCTCTCTCTCTTTTTTTTTTTTTTTTTTTTTTTTTCCCAGCATAGAAACATATCGGTCTGTGATATTTTCCCTTCCTTGCAACCAACACAATAAAAAATAAAAATAGAATAATAAAAAATAAAAATAGAACAATAAAGAAAGATTGACACCATAATTACAGCATTTAGATATCTTTGTGAGTATGCACTCAGTTAAGGGGCAGAACGCAGGATATTTATGAAGTCTATTCTTTGCATAGTTTCCCTTACTAGGAACAGTCTAAACCAAGGTAATGAAAGAGATAGTTAAAGGTAGTTTAAATCATCATTACATACTCAAAACTAGCAAATCAATGGATAGCAGTGTTTTGATTCCATGGATTTGCTGGTGTTAAATCAGTCATATCCTCTGCAATGCTCTGCAGGCCTTGATAAATACTGGAAATGAGAGGGAAATGTAATGAGGGATTCTTTGGCAAAGTTTAGCAAAGAGGTTGTGTCACCACCATTACACTCACTGTATTCCAAAATCACAGTTGCAGTGTCTTCTGGATTAGATAGGGAGAAAATATAGACTAATCAGAAACGTCCTTCAGATGCAGTGGCACAGCTTATTCCCTCTTCTATTTCATTAGTTAACAAAAATACAGCTGGGACAAGAGGTGTTATTAAGGACAGTTTGTCATCCTGGAAACATCAGGCTTGTGCAAATTGCAATTCCTGGCCAAAAATAAGGGCACAAGATGTAATAATAAAGCAGAAAGATGATGGTTTTTATAGGTGGAGAAAGAAAATAAAATAAAACATGAAGAAGAAGAAAAGGAGTTTGAAACAGATTTGTGGGACATGAGAAAATATGGAAAATTAGTTAGAAGGATGGAGAAGATATACAGTGAGTGATATATCCCCAGATAAATAATAAATTATGAAAATCCAAGCAGGTTCACAGAGCTTCTTCTATTGAAAATGATCTGAAAATGAGCGTAGCAGCAGGTATTGCTACTCCATGTAATTACTACTCTAAGCCTAGAGCATTATTATATAACGGAGATAAGTTAAAAATGCTCAAGCTTGCATTTTAGGCAACTTTCTTTAAGATGCATTTCTAAGCAGTGCCACTAACCTGAGGGCAAGCTAAGTTATGCCAGACCAAAGTTGGCTTTTGATTCACTGCTGTCTTAAATCTGGTAAAATAGCACACCGAAGAAAGTCTAAAATATGAGCAGCCACAAACATGGGTTAAGTTAATCCAGTTCAGCTAAGAAGTAGTGAATGAAATAAGAGCCAGTCTAGTCAGCGTATAAAAATATATTATAAACTTCTATGATTTAAAATTACTGTATCTAGCATAACCCAAATGAGGAACCTCCAAGAGATTTTTTTTCTGCTCTGAAAATGTGTCAAGTGTGTGACACTTGGGCTTTAGCAGCATTCTTCCTCCTGCTGTTTTTAAAAAGCAAAGACCTTAACTCTCAGTTCTGGCAGACAGTGAGGAAGATAGGTGAGGTATCCATTCTCCTCCATCAGTTTCATTTGCATTCATATGCTGCAAGAATCTCAGATCACACAGAACAGGGACTTTCTATACTGTGATGCAAAAGTGCTCCACAAAGAACTGGTCCATGTTTGTGATATATAGCACAGGTACAATGCAAAGATATCACTGCTACCAGTAAGCAAGGGTGGAACATGCTGCAATCAAGGAGAAGTTTCAAGCAAAGCTGAAAAGCCTTGGTCATTCATGGCTGCTGCAAAGCCACCACTGTAATCCTTATGTTAAGAAAAAGAGATTGCAGAGGATGGGAAAGTGGTAAGTGTTTATTCTTCCAGAGAGAGCAAGAGGGAAGAAAGGATTCAAGGACTTCATTAAAATGGAGATACTATGTGGTAAGTTTAGCAGATTACTATTTATAAGGATGATTATTTAAAAGGACAGTTACTTACAAGGGCAGGAGGAAAATTTCATATGAAGGCTGAGTTTCAGAATATCAAGGAGAAAGGGACAGGCTATCAGAAAGCAGAGCTTCAAATGAAAACTGGTTGCTTCATGAACTCCAAAACGCACTCGGTTGCACCAAATGGCATATAGTCAAAACTGGAAATAACTCAATTTCCCACACTCAGAGCATGATAGAAGGAACTTTTTGCAGTTGGAAACAGTTGCAGTTCCCATGCTCAGAATATTAATGGGAAGAGGAACATTAGCGAAAATGCTAGTTGGATACTTTGTCGCTGAAGGCTTCCTAAGAAACTAAAGATTAATCATCCTTCTAATCAGAAGAAGATTGAAAGCTAAGGACTTATCACCAAGCAGCTTACTTGGGTAAAATACTCATTGTAGAGAACTGTATTTACCATGCTTTGCTCCACTGAAGGTGTTGAAGTTCACAGAGGCCTACTGATAATATATGTTTTCCAAAGACCCAAATATCTATGACTGTAAATGGAAACAGACACTGAGAGATTGTAGGTATGACTTCTTCCACCTCTGTGCATAGTTTTCCTTACCTTTTCCTTTTCCTTTCCTTTCCCTTTTTCTCTTTTCTTTTTCTCTTTTTTCTTTCTCTTTATATAGAACTTAGAAGAAAATTGAAAGGGAAAAAAAGAAGACAAAAATATTGTCCAGGATGTATAATTTTAGGCTCCAGTCTGGTAGATCAGTGGCAATCTGTATCATTATTTTTTTTCATTCAAAAACTGAAGCCTGTATCAGTACCATACTGATGATCAGTTTTTGACCTTGTAATCTCTTATAGTTAACTGTCATCGATACATTTGAAATCAAACTCAAAGATTCAATACATGACTTGATTGCAGGACAGCCAGGAAAATAATACTAAATAGAGTACAGAAAACCTGGGAAAGAGGGCCACATTCTGCTTTTTTCAGGTGCTATGGGGAGGCACTACTTTAAGTAAATTTGTATTATTTTCATTCCAAGGAAAATCAAAATTTGTATGACCTAAACTAATATAATTTAGCTTATATAGTTTAGCTTACTAAGAACCAAAAGTGATGAAAGTTGCATAAAATGTACCTGAAAGTATGGTGAAAGCAGATCTACTTCTCAAATTTTCCACTTAATGGAAGAAAAATTATTGGGTTTGTTTTAGACAATATAATTAAAGAAATCCTGCTAATGCAACCAAGTTCATATCTGAGTTGGGAGGTAACTGCATTCCTCAGTCCACACTAGTGTTCCATTAATGAACAGAGGTGCACACATAAACCACAAAATGGTCTCAACTTTGATCATAGTATTCCAGGGTACTATAGAATAGACAGTATAGCTAAGAAGGACAAAAGCTTTAGCTTTCTAAAAATGCTTGTAAATTACATGCAACAAATCTAGCATTGTAAAAGAGTTTTAGTAAATTTTCTCACATTTAAAAATAACCTGGAAAATCATTGCATCTGAGCTTCAGTGAGTCTCCTGGTCTTGCTTGAAAATGGAAACCTTTGCACATACAACAATGAAAGAAGACAGTAAAATAATAGGCCAGTTTACAATCATTTATTTATTTATTTATTTATTCATAACATAATGACTGTAAATACTCTACCCAGGAGGAAAAATAAATAAATAAATAAATAAAAGTCTTTGTTGTTTGTTTACTTGTTTTTTAAATTTATTTTCATAGTGAGCAGTTACCCAAAAGAAACAAAGTGTCATTCTGTTGACACCATATGGTGGCTGAAAAATATATTCCATAGTATTCTATTTGATAGAATGTCTTCTGAGTTTTTGTATCCATAATTTATGCAGGGGCCTTCTCTGATTGCCAAAATATTCAAACAGCTTCCTCTTTGCAGGGTAGCCTGCATGGGGAAAGAAGGTTTTCAAAACAGCAGGACCCAAACAATCTCCTACTGATCAGAGGAGAAATCATTTCCAAGCTTCTGTCCTTCTGGCTGCTTTCATTGTAATAATAATTTACATCTTGTGCAAAGAAACTGTTTACATTCTGTTGAAATCTAAAATTATAAATAAAAGAAAGAGGGAAAAAAAAAAAAAAAAGAAAGAAAGAAAAAGCTTATTCTCCTGCATGCTAATACAAGAATTTAGTATCAATTAAAAGATGCCCTGACTACTAGGCTCTGACGTAAGTAGATAACTTAGGCTTCCATATCTTAATGGGAAGCAATATGCAGAGGTTATTGAACAGTGCAGTTTCCAAGTGACTGCCTCTGCATCTGGCTTTCATATTGAAATCCAGAGTAGTTTTGGATGAGCTCAAGCAATTAAGCATATTTCTCTTGGTGTTTACTTCATTATTACTCACTTTTTTAGAGGTCATACTTTTGGCAAAGATTTAAGTGTGATTGGGTGATTTACAAATATATATATTTCATATATTCTTAGCATAGTGTATGAGGCAACTTGCAGTACCCAGCAGGACACGTCTGTTGTAAGCAGGGATCCTGAAATCACTTAAAATGATTGAGACAGAGGGACAACATCCCTCCCTTCTGACCTCCTCATATCCATCACAGCTTAGTGCTTGCCGCTGCTTGACCAGTTCAGTTTTTCTCTTGCCTCTGGGATGTTGGCAGTATCACACAGGGTGATGAATGACCACCTGAGTGAGGAGCAAACCAAGAAGACCAGCTGCAGATGGGTTCTTAATACTTAGCAGAATAGGATTATAGGAAAAGAATCCCACCTACTGTAAAGATCTTCTTAAGAATTAGAGACACTCTAGTCTCAAAACTTTATTTGTCCTTAGGATTAAAATGGAGATATACAGATATTCTGTTATTATTTCTCATCTTTAGGAAGCATGCCTCCCTTCTCAACCATCAGTCATTTTGCGCAGACAGATGAGTAACTCAAGATATGGTCTGCAAAAGTAATACAGCCAGTAGCAAACTGTGATTCTATTAAACTGCATTTCTGTAAAAAAAGGAAACAAAATGGAAGCCAGGTATTCTTCCAGTCCATCTGGCAAAATGCCGCTGACAACTTTTCTAATTCTGAAGATGTACTAACAGTGAGTTAGTGATGTGAATACATATTTCTTATATTAGTCTGGTTAATATCAGACTCTTGAAAGTTCAGCCAATATTTAAATCTTACTTATTATCTTTCACTACAAAAGAGAATGCTTCTATCTGATATATGAAATGAAAATAAAAAATTTGAGCAAATTAATTTATTGTATTTTTGCAGATGACATAAAAGCATCATATTTACTGGAAATCTTGAAATTCTAAAATAAATTGTATTTAGTTTAAGAAAAAAAACCTGTATTTAGTTGGAAAAACCTTCTTTAAATTATTATCATAATTATTTTTAGATGTGACATTTGTACTGCTAATAGTTCTTAAAAACAACAAATAAGATTTATTAAGGTTGCAACAGCAATGACATATCTATATATCTGCAAATTAATTGGTGACTTATGTGAGATAAACATCTAGAAAGACTTATTCTAGCTCACAGATCAATTCTCCTCCAATCCTTATGTTAGAATGTTAAAATGTTTCACTCATGATCTGCTTCATTAATTTTTGCTAGGAAATTGACTTCCTAATTTTCACACTGGCTAATTACATTCTTAAATGTATTTAATTTATTTAAGGTTCCATTGCCTTTTATGCTGTGTCACAAGTACTAGTCTAGACTTCTTTCCTATAGAACTGCAATTGTGGTTATGCCAAGTTTATTCACAATATGTAGATGTAATCATTACTGGAGAGAAGAGTGAGAAGACAGTCTGAAACTCTAGCCCAATAGCTGTTGTTACCACTCTGATCAATCACTGACACTACATTATTCTTAAACCTTGATTAAGCACCTTTATGAAAATTCCTGAACTACCCTCTCACTCTATATTACTCTTCTTCCTCGGACTGATACTCAAAATTGTTTCTATGCTTGGAATCCTATTAAGATAACTGCATTCATTCACTTTCTCATATTACATGTCTATATTGTGTGTGACAATTTCAAGAAATTCTCGGATACATTTGAATGTGTTTGAACAGAGATGTAGACTGAGTATTTCAGTGATCCCAAAAAATTTTCACTTACTTACTACAACTGTGTCCATGTGAACCTGGTCTTTTGATTCTTTTGACTTTTAGTGGAGCACTGGAACAGACTGTCCAGAGAGGTGGTGGGTGCCTCATTCCTGTTGATATTCAAGGTCAGACTGGACGGGACTCTGAGCACCTAATCTAGCTGTAGATACATAGCAGGGAAATTAGACTAGATGACCTTTAAAGCTCTCTTCCAACTGAAATGATTCAATGATTCTTCAAATTCCTACAAATGCTCTAAACTTTTCTAGCGCACTGACTGTAGCAAGGTACTTCACAGACCTTTCTTCTAGCCAATTCTGACAGGTAAGAATGTGTATCTCCTAGGCATGAAGTTAATTCAGTGTGCAAGCTCTTCCAGAAAAAATAAACAATTAAAAAAATAAATAAAAATCAGAGATTGAAATAATAATAATAATAATAATAATAATAATAATAAAACACTACTAAAAAACCTTGATAATGCATAGTTTTGAGTGTGTATGAATGCCTATTTTGAAAGGTTTAATAATGAATCACAGGAAACTGACTTTCAGCATTTTGCAAGGAACTGAATCTCTGATGAGTATAAAATGAAATTACTTTGTTCAAGAACAACCACTTTAAAATCATAACTATTTTAACAGAATGAACAGAATATCTTTGTCTTTAGTAAAGTACTGTTTTTAAAGATATGTTAAAAGAAAGATCAGTTTGGTTTCATTTTTAACTAAGGTTCCTGGGAAAGAAACAGTAGATCACTCACTCCCTGTGCTACCATTCTCTTCATTCTGTTGCCTGTGTGTAGATAGAAGGTGTCTCAGTTACCACTAACTGGGAAGATCCATGTGGGGCTTCATTAGGGGCCATCTTTGTTTTGTTACATATTACCAAATAGTAAACATATTTTAAATAAGTTGGGTCTCAGTGGTTGTATTTTGCATTGTTTTGTAAGACAAAATGCTAATACACTTGCTTAGATAATGATACCAAATGGAAATATGTTTTATCACCAAATAATTCCAGATAATGTTTTTGTCTTCTCAATAAAACTTTCAAAACTTTTCTCATCTACAGTAATGATGCTTTTGTTCCTTGGCAAAAGCTTCAGTAATTTTTTATTAAAGATAATTTAAATATTGTTTCTTCTTGCTTTGTGCTCTCTTTTTTTTCCCCTTCTTTTCTGTTATATTCCACACTGGGAATCCCTCACAATTTTTTTGTTGTTGTCTCCCAGAGCAGAACTACATTCTCATACAGCCTAATAATCCATTGTGATCTCTGTATATGGATGGAGTAAGATTTTATGACTGAATTTAACAACTGCATATGAGAATGCCCATGTTATAATTTAAAAATTGCTCAAGACTCTGTGAGGATGATGGGAAATGTCTGCTTCTAACTACTTATTTTACTATCAAGATGTGAAGCCCGTGAAGATGATGAATGTGATACGAAATTATTCTCTTAATTGATTTGCTCTTTTACCGTGATTTAAAAATATACTACTTGTATTGTACCAACTGACATATTTGTAGGGAAAAGACCTATCCTTCTGGCTACAAGGCCTTTGTAGCCAGCCTACAAAGTCCACTAGACTCAGGATCTCCAAAGGCTACCATTCTCTTGGTTTGATTATGTGTGCAACACTAGGCCTCAAGTTCTCCAGCCTTTTGTTATCCACATCTTTTAGCTGAGTTTACTATGGCATCTGCCTGTCCAGCACAGCCCTTTCCTGAAATATAAATGTGTCGTGGTTTTGCAATTTTGTAATTTTGCTATCAGTATTCCACATCATAACATCATGATAAAGCATGGATAATTTTGACGAATGTGCTGCTCACAAAAGAAGACTGAATGTCCCAGAGAACATCACGGTCAGTCAGATGACAAGGACTCTATATAATCTCACTTCAGTGCTGGACTCGCTCTCTTGGACCTTGCCAGCCAGGGGGGAGCCGTGTGGGAGCGTTCCAGCCGATTCACCTAGAGTTACAGTTGGCCTCTCGGTTTCAGGACTCACTCTCTCCTATTTTACTTGATTTGTTAGCCTTAATTCCAATTATATTGTATTATATTGTGTTATTCTGTATTCCGATATAGTATTTAGTAAATAAGTGTGCCTCCTTAGATCGTTGCCGCTATATTTATTTTCTTTTTCCCTGTTTTCCTTCTGGGCTAGCGGCCTGCGGGCCGACTGCCCCCCTGTCATGGGTGCCGATAGATTTTAGCTTAACCCAGGACAGAAACTGTAGAGGGAAATGTATGCATTGCTTTCGATTCTAAACATAGTGATGACAACACCTTGATCTGAGTAATGTCTGTGTTAAGATGAACAAAGAATTCTAATCCACAACACCCACATCATTCTTTCCAGCCACAAGAACTTATGTAAGAGATGACCAAACTCTACAAAACCTGATTTGATTATGCCTGTAGACAATGATATCCAAAACTGCACAATGCTGGAAATCATGAGCCATCCATAATTACCACACTTCATTCTGGCTAGCAGATGAGAAATGGTTTTATTCAGGGCAAATAACAGTGTCTCAAAGAAAAGGCATTAAAAGAATTATGAAGCCATTCAACAACCAAATCCTGAGTAAAACTAAAGATGATGTATCTCATCAGGGGGTAAAGCTGCAGTATAATTAAAGTTTTGTTTTGTTTTGTTCCAAAAGGCTTGGTTCTGCATTTCACAACAGTATTTTAATACCAAGGTACTTGTCTTTAATCCAGTGAAGATACATCAATGTACTGAAGAATGATTTCCAATATTGCTAATTTATCTTATCTATTCTTGTTTGCCATCTGGGAAGATTAGGAAAAAAAAAAAAAAAAAAAAAAAAGGTAATTAATTTATAATAAAGTTGATCCTGTATACAAAGATTTAGTTGCAATATATTTTGTTAGGCACTTTGAAGGCAATCAGCTTAAGCCACTATTAGGAACTCTAATTTGTAGGTAAAAAAATCCAACATATTACTTGTGAAATCCTGTCCCCTGACAACAAAATTGTCATTTACTTCAGCAGAAGCATAGCTTCTAGCATTATCTTAACTTTAAATTAGCTTTGCTTAATTATTTAAAAAAAGAAATTCTGTACAGGAAAAATCTACAGCAAGCCCTTTATCCATGGGGAGCATGTGTTAAGGCCACATTCTCATTCTATTGGAACAGAATTGATTTTACAGAATTAAAAGTGCTTGAAGTTGTCCTCATATTTTATATATATCCCATTTCAGGATAATGCTGGACATAACATGAAACATTTATCCACAACACAGTCTTCTCCAGAGTAGAGTGACACCACAGGCCTTGCACCAAAATCTTCAGCTAGAAATAGCTGGAGCTTTCATTGCTCTCTACATTTTTCATATTAGACTGAGTGTAGAAAATACTGAGTATGCTGCAAGAAAGCGCATTTATGAAACGTTTCTAGCCAATTGCTTCTATTTAAAAAATTCCATTATTTGGATGAAATTCAAATACATGTCCAAGGTTTAGGTAAGAATTCAAACCACCAAAATCATCTGTCACTTTGGCAAGCTACTATGGTTTCAAAAATAGCAAAATGTGATACACATTCAATCTGACAGTGTGTTTAATATGTTTTCCTTTGAAAAAAAGGTAAATATTATTATCTGTCACTACGCAGAGACTAGGACAGTACCGGTGACTTGTTCATAGTAGTGCTATTTTCTTTCATAAACATATAGTGATGTGCATTTGTAAACATATAAGTTGGGTCCATCTACTTTTCAAATGGAAGGGAAAGTATTACCTGTGTAATGTGATTTTCTTCATCATCATGAGAATTATTTTATTTTTTTTCAATTCTAAATCTACAGTCCTTCAGTTTATGAATGTTTAAGCAATGTGCTCTGTGGACAGCACACCAAAAGCTAGACTCATAAAAATTTAGGACTGTTTGTTATTCGAGTGCTTAACTTCAAAGCTTACATACATTAATCATGTCCAGTACTCAATGGAGAGATATGTGCAATGAGGCCATTTCACTCCTCTAAATTCTATTCCAATCAATAGGAAAAATAAATAAATAAATAAATAAATGACACAGGAATTGATGCAAAAATAGGAAATAATTCATGCTGATCTGGATGCAAACTTAGCAGCTTTCTGAATTTTTGTCAGCAACTCAGAACTGAAGAGTGGAGTGTCACACAAAATATACATGGCTCAGTTAATCTACCTCCACTAGAGGAGAGATTCATGAGACCAATTTCTTCCCCTACTCTACATACAGTCTGTATTGCTTCTGCCTGCAGTGCCTCAGCTCAATTGGTACATCTCAGTGGGGTAAGAGGCAGAAGGGAGAATATAACCTTTACTAATAATTTATCTTATTGCCAATAATTTTGTGTTGTTGTTGTTTTCTCCTTATCTGGTTTTCACACATTTCCTTCACTGATATTCCTGCATCACTCTCAGTTGCTCTTTTATTTATTTTTAAGAAGCTCTTTAAAGTCTCTGATTTCTTTAATCACTTTTGCAGTATCACCTGAAACCATAAGGGTCAGAATCCATGTTCTCTGCCTTGTGTATTTTGATTCTTATTGCGCTGTTTTTCACGTTTTGCACACAGAAGTTGATAGCCTAGACCTTAGTTGCTATTAAATTTTAGTGTTGTTTTTTTTTTCTTTCCCCTAGTATTTATATATATATTAATATATATTTATATATATATCAGTGATGCAGAATGGAATGGCAGTACTGTATAAACAGTATATAATGGCAGTACTGTATAAATGAGGGACAGAATTCTCCATAATGAAAATTACATTCCAACTAAAACAAAATTAAATAAAACAGAATAAAATAAAGTGAGGGGCACATCTTCAGCTGAATAATATAGCTTCTTTGAAAGCAAAAGAACCACTTGAGTTTACATTTGATGAACATATGGTTTCTGGACTGCATATGCTATAACAAAGGTGGTGGCTAGTGAGGTACTAAAGGCAATGTGATCCCTTGTGTTTCCAAAATAACTGGTGTTGAATAAATAGTTACATAAATTGTGAGACTGTAGCATCTTTCTGGCTGATAACCCCCAGTTTTTGCTCCGGGAGTGTCACCCATGCTATTTCTCTAGTAACACAAACAAGAGGAGAATCAGAAAATATTCTCTGCTAGTTTCAGATCTGTGGTCCAAGTTTAGGATTTAAACTTGATCACTGAGACCCTAAATGCATAGGTAAGTACCACGATTACTATGATTAGAATCACAGTAGTCTGAAAGCAGATGCTGAGTTTCTATTCCTAAAAGGAATAGATTCTCATTTTATTCCTGGTTTGGTTTCAGTCAGATGCTTAGAGCTGCATAGCACAGGCTGTGGTTCACTTTTCTTTAAAATCTGCTAGTTGTAATTAATTTGTTTTGTACCTCTGCATTCCAGATTGAGAGCAATTTCAAATTATTTAAAGACAAAAAGAGCTAATTTAAAAGAATTTTAACTACTACTCTAATACAGACACACATTGTGAACTGGGAATAGAAATATTCATAAATATGTATTAGAAATGTTGACCCTAATTGGAAGGGTCGAAATATATTCTCTGAATCAGAAATAAAAAATAAAAAATTAATAATTAAATAAAAAATAAAATTAAAAACAAACAAACAACTCCCCCCCCCCCAAAAAAAAAAAAAAAAAAAAAAAAAAAGAAAAAGAAAAGGAAAAAAAAAAAAAAAAAGGTTTCTGTGATGTTATCTCTTTTGACCATGTGATACTGGACAGTAAAACTGGCTAGTAACCCACAACCCATTGCATGGTTAAATCTTCATGTTAGTGAGTAGAAGACTACTTTTTAATGACGTGTTAAAACTCTAGAATAAACACAGTTTCATTGCTTTTAATCACCATGCAATGTCTGGCATTGATTGTCAGTATAAAGATATGTCAGGCCTCAGGCCATCTTTACATATCAGTCACCATACATTCTGCTGATGACATAGGTCATGAAACATTAACTTCATAAGACAAAAATCAAACTTCACAGGCATCACAGCAGATGTGTGAACAAAGAAAATCAGCAGTTATGTTTGTTAAAAGAAAGCTATGTGAATACATTCAGTGTGCTCCTTGCACTGCACTGCCTTGCACTACCTTGTTCTCAGACTTTTTTTGTTTGTTCATTTTTGTTTGTTTTTTCCCCCCCCCCCCAAATCCTCCTCCTAACAGCTTCAATCCTGAGTATTCCATTCTCCTTCATATTCTCTTTGGTTATGATCCTTAGGCATTCCACACAATCTAATCACTTTTTGGTAAGAGAGGAAAAGCTGCTTTTCACTGAAAGAAGTGCTATAATTTCTGATTGTCATAAAATGAAATGCTCTTGCATTCCATTATTTCAGACTCAAGGGAAGACTGTAGAACACCCCTTCCTTTGCCTGTGACTCTAAGCATGAAACAGTTTGACTTTTTAGGTTCACATGTGATCCCTGGAGATCTACACAGAAAGTTACTGTTCTTTACTGGAACCACCCTCCTGCCCCAAAGAGAAAAACTCCCCCTGACTTTCCAGATTCCAGTCAGTAATAATGCCTGTGTTAGTATGCAGTGTCACCGTAGGTGATCTGTCTAAATCTTGGTCTGGATTAAAGAAACAAGAAGTAGATTGATGACTCTACTACTGTCCTATTGATTTCAGCTGAAGTTGGTTGAGCTTGTTGCAATTCAATATCAAGCAAGAAGAGTATACCCAAGTCTTTCAAATCTACCTCCAGTGTTTGTGTACTTGTCTTACTTCAGGAACTGTATGATAAAAATAAATCTCAAATATGTTTTAGCCCAGGTATGCATCAGCTTTATACCTGAAGATCTGGATGTCTATCTGAAGTTTATCAGTGCTTAAATTGCTCTTAGAGTCTTGAGCTGTCTGGAGGTGTTAAGAAATTCCCAGCACTGATGTTTTCAGTGTTGAAAGAAGAATATTTCTGGTATTTTTGGTGACATGCCTATGATGAAAAAGACAGATGTTTTTTATTAAGGAAGTGTTACGTGGATATTTCCACAAATCCAATAAACATCCATTTGAGCTCTATTCTAGCCCTGAACAGACATTCCTACTGGTTTAATGGGCAACATGAAAACGACTAGTTAAAGGAGAAATATTTGGACATCTAGAGGGGGATTATTATCTTTCTTTTGTATGCAGGTTGAACTCATTTAGGAATGGACTGTGAAAGTATGATGTGAATTTAGCTCAGTTTCTATCTGTTAGTTTTTTAAAGGGTTTATGTTTATAGACAAATAAAACCCGAAAAGTAGATTTAAAAGTGGGTCTTGCAGACAAACAATAAAGGTAGATAATAATCAGAAATGGCTGAATTATTTAATTGTCCTACATCTATCTGGCTTGCCATTTCTCCACTTTTTTTTTTTTTATTCCACATGTAGCTACTCAATATACATTTTTGTTTTCATGCATGCTACAGACTGCAAAACTCCAAAGGAAATCAGGACATAGTAATAATAGTAGGGGCTGAGTCTGGATTTTTTGTTCTCTTATTCTATGTTAAGATTATTTATGACTAGAAGTTAAAATCAGAAAGCCAGAAGCTAAGAGAATTTTATATTCAAGAAGCCGAAGCATCTCCAAATGATCTCTCTTTACAGCATTTGCATCACAAAAATAATGGAGTCTTTTATCACTTCTATGCTGTAGATGACATTTCATTTTTGTTTTATAGACTTTCCAATGGTAGCTGCATGTCCTGTCAATGTGTCTCATACTGCTGGACAAATCTCTTGCTAACCATATACACCTCTTCACTGGAATTGCATCAAGAAGCAGCACAACTGAAGCTCCTGTGGAACTGTTTAGTAAAGTATCAGTACTTATTCTAAAGACACAACTAACCAGCCTGTGATATTTGACCAGTGGCTGGAGAAAATTTGGAGTTAGTGTGGGATGAAGACTACAGTATAAGAACACTTGTAGATGATATATTATTCTGAACATGTTTAGTTCCACCATGATGCACTCTACAACTTCCTGAAGGGAGGCTGTGATGAGTAGGGGTTTGGTCTCTTCTCCCAGGCAACAAACAGGACCCAAGGAAATAGGCACAAGTTCTACCAGAGGAGGTTTAGATTAGACTTAAAGAAAAACTTTTTCTCTCAGAGGGTGGTCAGGAACTGGAATGGCTGCCCAGGGAGGTGGTGGAGTTGCTGTCCCTGGCAGCATTCAAGAAGGGTCTGGATGAGGAGCTATGAGAGATGGTTTAGTAGCTTGTGGTAGCAATAGTAATGGAAGGATGGTTGGACTAGATGACCTTGTAGGTCCTTTCCAACCTTGTAATTCTATGATTCTATGATAATTATAATCCTTAAAGAATGGTAGAATTTTACAAAAAAAAAACAAAACAAAAAAAATCTTTGAAGAGACTATGAAGAGGGTCAGGACAGAGCACATGTATACAAGCTGGACATACATGGGACCTGAGCAGGTGCACCTCTGAGTGCAGAAGAAGATGAAGTGTCACTGTGTGACTGTTCTTGATAACCTTTGAAAGATAATGGCAACTTCAGAAAGGTTTCCTGAGGGCTGGAACAAAGCCTATGTGACCGCCATCTTCAGGAAGGAGAACCTACAGGCTCACCTCAGTTTCTGGAATGGAGGTGGAACAAGTTATTGAGGAAACCATTTTCAAACACATGAAAGACCAGAAAGTCATTGGGAGTAATCAGTAAAAATTTATGAAGGGACTAGCTTCTTAGTTTCGTATGATGAAATGATTGGCTTGGTTGATGTAAGGAGAATAGTTGAGTTTTTACCTTAGTTAGGTCTTTTGACACTATATCCTACAGTACTGTGCACAAACTGATGAAGTACAGGCTAGATAATGAACAGTGAAATGGACTGAAAAATAACTGAACTTCAAGGCCCAAAGAATTGTGATCTGCATCAAAAAGAGCAGTTCAAGAACAGCCACTAATGGTGTACTGGTATACTGGTGGTAGATGGATGGCTGAACTAGATGACCTCAGAGGTCTTGTCCAACCTTAATGATTCTATGATTCTGTAATAGTCAGAGTTGATAACACAGCCCATCCTGTGCAGTCCCTTCATTAGTGACCTGGATGTTTGTGCAAAGTGCACCATCAGTAATTTGAGACAATAAACAATTAGAAGAGGTTGCTGTTAGGCCAGATGAATGCACCATCATTTAAAGGGACATTGGGAAGCTGAAGTAATGGGCAAATACTCCTTGTGGAGTTCAACAAATAAAAGTTTAAAGGATAATTGCCTTCATTATTCTTTAAAATTTAGTCTTGCAGATCTTGATTTGATGATCATGTTACAGTTATTTTAGGGAATAATTATGCATTAGTCTTTATATGAGGTATAAACACAGAAAACTGCTATTTGACTTCATGAAAACCGTGTTCCTTTTTCAACAATATTATTGCATTTTTGTTAACTTGGTTTTCCTTTGGCTTCCAAATTTAGCCTTGTTTACTGATACTACTTTGTGAAGTGCTGTCTAATCACTGTAGAATTAAGTATGTAGCAAATATTGTCTGAAATTCTAAAAATTGCAAATATCACAAAAACATTGAAAAAAAACATAAATGCATTGCTGATATTGTGGGAGAAAGCTGCAGAGATTTGATGTGCAGTTTCTTTTTTTTTCTTCTTATGTCTTTGCATTTTCTGAATCAGTAATAATTTTTAGCGAAGTTTCTGTATAAACAGAAAATGGAGCCCAAGGGAACTTTGATTTCATAAATGTCCTTGCACTACACATGTTGGTCAGTCAAGCTATCTCTAAATGTAAATTATGAGATCTTTATATGTATGGTGTAGGAGAACTAATGAACTGTTTCTCACTTCAAAATTTGTCTGTTTTAGGGACTGAATAGATCCTAACAATGACAAAGTTTTTGTGTTTTTTAGAAACATTTAAGAAGTATAAAACAAGCCAAAGTGGCATATCAGTATTTGAACTATGATAAAATTCCTCATTCTTCTATTTAAGGGGAAAACTATTTACAAAATAAATTCATAGTAGTTTTCTCCTGGATGATAGGCAGTCACATCTGTACTCTTTGGTGGGCCTAGCCCAGAGAGTGGTGGTGGATGGAGCAAAATGCAGCTGACGGTTATTGTGGGAATACAAGAAGGACTGTGCGGAGCAGCAGCTGTGAATGAAGATAAACAATGTGAGAATCAAGGACACCTCTAGAAGAAGAAAGAGCAGCTCGTGGCTCTGATTGGAAAGTGCATGCATGAATGATTGAAGTAGTGTTTGTGGAAGATTCTGTTGAAAAGTAGGGGTCAATGGGAAAGCTAGGAAGAGAAAATTTGTGAAGGTATATAAGCAATGTGAGAACTTGTAATAAACAATTTGGGTTGCTCACTTCTGAGTCCATACATCAGACACAGCAGGTTATGAGTGATATTCACCAGGGGTTGGTATTGGGGCCTGTCCTGTTTGATGTCTTTATTGCTGACCTGGATGAGTGAATTGAGTGTACCCTCAGTAAGCTTGCAAATGGAACTGGGATGGAAGTAAGCGTTGATCTACTTGGGGATAGAAAGGCCCTACATTGTGATCTGGACAGGTTGGACAGCTGTCTCTGTCTTCTCTGTCTCATGGCTGACTCCCACCCTCATTTCTGTCTCTTTTCCTGAAGGACACACTCTGTCCCCACACCCAAAACTTAGCTGTATTGTGCAAAGACCTCTAGAAAGCTGGGAAATCCATGCTACCTCAAAAAGCCTAATGTGGAAAGCAGGCCGCACGTCTCTGCTCTCAGGCACCTGGAGGGTCATAGAATCATAGAACCATAGAATTACCCAGGTTGGAAAAGACCTTGAAGATCATCAAGTCCAACCGCAGCCTAACCAGTAGCCTATCTCTAAAAACCCTCTGCTAAATCATATCCCTGAGTACCACATCCAAATGGCTCTTTAACACATTCAGGGATGACAATTCAACCACCTCCCTGGGGAGCCTATTCCAGTACATAGCTACCTTTTCTGTAAAGAAGTTCTTCCTAATATCCAACCTAAACTTGCCCTGGTGCAACTTGAGGCCATTTCCCCTCGTCCTGTCACTTGTCACTAGTGAGAAGAGACCTGCCCCACTCTCACTGTAAGAACCTTTCAGGTACTGGAAGAGGGCGATAAGGTCTCCCCTAAGCCTCCTTTTCCCCAGACTAAACAGCCCCAGCTTCCTTAGTCTCTCCTCGTAGGGCTGATTCTCCAAGCCCTTCACGCAGGAGCAGGTCTCTGGCCCTGCTCCAGTACTTCCATATCTTTCTTGTGCTGAGGTGCCCAAAACTGGAAACAGTACTCAAGGTGCGGCTGCACCAATGCCGAGTACAGGGGCAGGATGACTTCCTTAGTCCTGCTCACCACACCATTCTTGATACAAGCCAGGATGCCATTGGCCTTCTTGGCCACCCGGGCACACTGTCGGCTCATGTTCAGCCGTGCATCAATCAATACCCCCAGGTGCATTTCCTCCACACAGTCCTCCAGCCACTCAGCCCCAAGCCTATAGCGTTGCCTGGGGTTGCTGTGACCAAAATGCAGGACCCAACACTTGGTTCTATTGAAATTCATTCCGTTAACCTTGGCCTTGATCAAGTCTATCTAGGTCCCTCTGGAGTGCTCTTCTCCCCTCAGGCAGATCAACACTCCCACCCAGCTTAGTGTCGTCTGCAAACTTACTGAGGGTGCATGGAGGTGATTGTCCCCCTGTGCTCTGCTCTGCTGAGGCTGCATCTTAAATACTATGTTCAGTTTTAGCTCCTCACTAAAAAAAAGACATCGATGCCCTGTACCATGGTCAGAGAAGGGGAGCGAAGCTAGTGAAGGGTCTGGAGCTCAAGTCTTATGAGGAGCAGCTGAGGAAACTGGGATTGTTCTGACTGGAGAAGGCTTAGCAGAGACCTTACAGCCGAAAGCGGGTTATGGCAAAGTAGGGTTTGGCATTTTCTCCCACATAACTAGCAATAGAACTGGAGGGAAAGACCTCAAGTTGTGCCAGGGGAGGTTCAGGTTTGATATTAGGAAAAAATTTCTCTCTAAAAGAGTGGCCAGGTGCTGGAACAAAATACCAGTTTTCAGTGTGTAACACTCTAAAGAAAGCTCTGTATCAGTACTTATTTGTGTGAGTGTTCAGGTTTGAACGATTTCAGCTTGGGCTACATTTTTGTTTCTTCTTATGCAAAGCTTAGTACAATATGGGGATGATCTATGACCCCAGATGTGGAGTAAGTACTACTATCTGAATAACAACTAATAAAGAAAATAACAAGTGACAATGGGAAAGGAGAATGGGATATACATGTCTGAAGAATATGCATGTCCTACAAGAAAGAAACCTATGTGAGAATATTATTTTATTTTTTCCTCTTATTCTCCTTTTAAAAAATTATCTCATATTGACTTCAAATTGGATTTTTTTTAAATTTATTTTTAAGTATAATTGTTTTGTTTTCCACTTCATAAAGAATAAGGAAATATAATAGGACAAGGGGATAATTTGAATTTGAGCAAGCAAAATGTGCCAATAAGACAAGGAGATCCCGGTCATATACATCTACATATCTCAACACCAACTTGTTTTCTCCCAGCTGAATCAACTGATCTAAGAGAAGGCCTTACCTGTCTTACATCCTTAAACATAAGGCACATATAAGGCATCTCATGTTACATCTTTAGTAACATAACTGAAGCACTAGATGAAAAAAAAGGCAACTAACTTAACAGAATCTGTCATGGAGTAACAGATCAGAGGTAGGAAAACAGAGTACCAAAATCCTTGGTTAACAACTTGACAGTAAGGCAATTAATCGAAGAAGATAGACAGGATGTGCAACAATGCCCTTTTCAAACTGGATTGTAAATGCAAATATACTTACCTAGTAAAACACTGAAAAAAAAAATAAATAAATCATTAAAAGTTGCTTTTCATTCACTGTCAGTAAGTTTTAGTCTACATGGTTTACATCTTTCTCCTTGGTTATTTTTACTATTATTTAAATAGAGTATGACCCTGTGCACAGTGTTAAGTGAGATTAAGAGTACAGTACAGCTGCTTCCACTTGCAGTGGCTCTAGCCCAGCATTGCTCCTGTTCATCTGCTCGGGCCGAATCTAGTCCCTAACAATCCAGAGTAGAGGACAGGTTTCCTTGGTCAAAGGCTGTTTCCAGCATTGCTTACACAGGGCACTCACACAGACACTTCACCCCATCAACAGGTGGCACCAGGCACAAGAACAGTGTCCCGTAGCCGCACTCCATCCATCAGTGTGGAACTCACACCAGTTCCCCCATAGTAGCTGGTTTAGGAACAGTCACCTCTTCTAGCCCACAATTAGGAGCTTACTGGATTAATGATTCCTTCTAGACTTAGAAGGCTCTCCAACTTCTTTATTCCCTTCCCTACCAATCTGAGATTGTTCAGGTCATCTTATCACCTGCAAGAGCCATCATTCCTGGAAGTGGAACCTGTAGTTTGTTATCCTATTAATTTGTGCACCTGAGAGTCATTTCTTGTTACTGTCTCCCAGCTTAGAAATCCTCCAATAACCTTACTGGATTGAGCATTACTATGTCCTCACCTGCCCCTGTAAATTAGCATGACTGACCAGACTTGGTACCCATCACTGCCTTCCTTTCTTACTATCCCTTTGTTGCCTTGGAAAAAGGCCTTGACAAGATATCATTAAAGGAAAATATGTTCTGGCTACACAACTTTACACATACTATTATTATTTCTTTCTCTCCAAACCAGAGCGGTGGCATCCAAATCTCTGAGACCAGTCCCTGTGTTCACTTCTGAGCTGCTGTCAAATGCGGTCTAAGAAGCAGTTTTGGCTGGCAAACCTGATGATGACCTTTTCAAGAACTGAGTGAGATCAAGTTCCTTCACTCTAAACTGAGCTCTAACAGGTTTTTATTGGCTAGCTCTATTGTGAACTAGTAACCAACCCTAGCTATCCAAGGGGAATCATAGAATCACCAAGGTTAGAAAAGACCTAAAAGATTATCCAGTCCAACCATTCACATTTTACCAATAGCTCCCACTAAACCATGTCTCTTAACACAACATCCAATCACTCCTTGAACACTCCCAGGGTCGGTGACTCCACCACCTCCCTGGGCAGTCCATTCCAGTGCCTCACCACTCTTTCTGAGAAGTAATATTTCGTAATGTCCAGCCTGATTCTCCCCTGCCGCAGCTTGAAACCATTCTCTATCAAATGGAAAATCTAATGGAAAAGAGGAGGAGGCTGTTTTGTGGGCAGCTATGGTGCTTGTTTTCCCAAGTAAACATTAGACATGTTGAGGCCCTTCTTTCTAAGAAGTATCAGGAAACTCTCAACAAACTCCTTATTTTGCTTTGCTTATGTGTCCAGCTTTGGTTCACTTTCTAAACTATCTTTATTCTGGTCCAGAAGCACTTTTGGTTTTCCCATTCTCTTCCCTATCACATGGGTGAAGAATTAGCAAGTGATTGGGTGGGGGTTTAACTACCACCTGGGCTCAATGCATCACACATAATGTTCTCAAGACCTATTTACATTTCTTGATGCCTTTCCCTCAAATGGGCTTTAGGTACCAAAATTGTCAAGTTTTTAGATTAAATAAAGAAATATACAGAGATATAAACAATTCTATATTAATCAAAAGAACCAACCTAAGAACTTGATTATTCAATTACTAAGGGAGTTAAAACTCCCTTAATATGACTGCTGCTATGAAGACTGTGATGAGAAGAAATTTTTATGTAAGGGAGATCCACCAGAATTAAGGAGGTATGTAGAAATGTACCCTGAATCTTTTTGTCCCTGTAGACTGCTGCAGTTCCAGGCTTGGTCTATTGTTTTCTTGTAAACAGCCTTTACAGCCAAAATTCAGGATATAAACAAATTCAAACAATCCAAACCCACGGAGTATTTCAAATATATGAATAAATTATTGTGAATAAAAAAGATGGAGAAGATAGCTATGTACCAAGTGCACGGGGAAACAAACAAACAAACAAACAAACAAACAAAACACAGCAAAGACAAAGTCAACAACCACAATAATCAACCAACCAACCAACAAGCAAAAAACAACCATAAAATTAAGTCAAATTCAGAGCTTTGCCAAGTTCATAGTTGATTCTCTAGCAAATAAATACAGTCCCTTAAGCCTTTTTCATGGTCTTTACTCTGGAAAATAATACCCCTTCCTAAAGTGTTTCTGGTAAACCATGAACAGAAGAGAGTTCTTCACGTACTAGATTGAATTTGTCACTATATGTGAATTTACTGAGTAATGTAAACTAGCCTTATAATCTCTCACCAAGTGGCTTTGATTACACTCCTATGTGCAGTGTGGAATCTAGCTATGCTGAGTGTAGTTCTGCAGTGTTCAAAGAAGGTTGGATGGAAAACCTGTGGATATCAATTAAAGTCTTACATCTGTCCCCAGCAAGGCTTTATTAAGGCCCTTCTACCAAGAGGCTTCCTGGAGTATGCATTCCAATTAACCAAGTGGTTGAAAATAAGAAATAACTGCTGGTAATCAAAAATGGTGATGGTGATTTATAAAGTGGATTTTCACAGAAAACAATAAGTGAATTTGAAGTGTATTTCAGTTTTTTTTGTTTTGTTTTTTTAGGGGGGTGGAAAATCTGTCAAACTGAAAGCTGTTTAAATTTATCTGCAACTGACTCTGGGACCTTAGTGGTGCTGCTAAATAAGTGAAGCTATTCACAAAGTGAACCTTGGAACCTGCAGGAAAGTTAGAAAGAGAAGAGATACTTCAGAATTCAATTTAGTTTATATTAACTTGAGATCTGATACTCATCATCTGTTTTAACTTCTTGTTTTATCTAAAATGCTAGAGTCACATGAGTGGGAAAGAAAATTAAGAGATTTCAAATTTGTTGCTCTAAGCAAAATGACTTTCTTATCTAATCTAATAAGATGCTGGATGAGTTTCCCTGTTTTAATAATCACCGTGTTCCAAATTTTCCTTCTATTAAAAAATTAACATAAATTGTCTGGAGGATTTATCTTACTATAATCAAGAAAGTTGTCTTCAGTACCACTCTAAAACATAAATGTGATAGGCTGACAAACTTTTGCTAGAAGCTTTTCCTACCACAGAAGAATTTTAACGATGCATTTGATATTTTAGAATAACAGAAAATGTATTTATGAAGACCAAAAGGTTATAGACATCTCAATGCCAATATCTGATGTGAAGTTGGATGTGATTAATCTAGTACAAATGCAGAAGTCTCTTGAAGAATGTCTGCAGAAAGCAGCGTTGTTGATTTACAAGGTAGCTTTTGGCTATTAACTAGTTACAGTGTGATGTAGTACTGAGATATAAAAAGTGTTTAATGTTTTGGTGCTCCATATTATGATCTTGCATTTACAAGTCTGAATCCAAAACAGTATTTGACTTCAATGCTTATTCTGGACTCCCTGAGATTTAAAAGTTAGTTGTCATTCCTGCTGAGATTTAATCAGCTGAAGTTTTTAGTGCTGACAACAGTCTATAATTCACAGAAGAGAGCTTGTGAGAAGGATGATTGTAGCTAGGGAGGTTGCTTCCTCAGAAGAATGGGGAAATCATATGTCTTATAAACCTCTGGGCTTGTTATTTTATTGTACTGTATTCCTTTTGGCTTGGATGTGCGACTAAGGAAGATACAGAAAATTCTTAGAATGACAGAATCATGGAATGTGTCGGGTTGTAAGGGACCTTGAAAGTGAAAAATCACTTGTAATTGCTGATCACTGTATGGGACTCCAGGTGGAGATCAGCAATGAATGGTGTTCCTCAGAGGTCAGTGTGGGGATCAGCGCTGGCTAACTCTATTTATCTTTGTCAGTAATTGGGATTGAGAGCACCCTTCTGGATGACACCAAGCCACATGTTGCAGGTAACATGGTGAAGGGAAAGGATGGTGCCCAGAGGAACTGCTGTGATTTAACCCAGCAAGCATCTAGGCACCAGACACCCATTCACACACTTCCCTCTCAGTGAGATGGGCAAGAGAATGGGAAAAAGAAAAGGTAAAAATAATGGTTTGAAATTAAGACACTTTAATAGGACAGGAAAATAGAGAAAATAATAATAATAATAATTACAAATAACATGCAAATGAAGTGATGCACAATACAAGTGTTCACCACTCACTGACTGATGCCCAGCTACTCCCCAGACAGTGCTCCACCTTGGGCAACTCAGTTTTCCTGTTAAGCATTATACCATATATCATGGAATTTCCTTTTCACCAGTTTAGACAATCTATCCTGGTTCTTCCCCCTGCCAGCTTTTGGGTTACCTCCAGTCTCCTCACTGGCAGGAAAGTATGAGAAGCTGAATTTTCTTTGACTTAGTGTAAGCGCTTCTCAGAAACAGCTAAAACATCAGTTCTCATCTGAAATATAAAACCCAGCACCATACTAACTAACATACTAACTTCTAGACAAAACTAGGACAGGTGCCTTGACAGGCTCAGGAGGCAGCTTGTATGAACATTATGAATCTCAACAAAGGCCATGGGCATTTTTACACCTGGGTAGGGATAATCCCAAGCATAAATGCAGACTGGGTGAAGAATGGACTGAGAATACTGATAGATGAAAAGCAGAATGTGGGCCAGCAGACCAGAAAGCCAGCAGTACCCTGGGCAGAGTCAAAAGTATGATGAAGTTACCAGCAGATGACGGAGGTGACTCTTCTCTGCTCCAGTTTCATGATACCCATCTTGCAGTGCTGCATTAAAGTCTGGGACCCAGCTTAAGAACTGTGTTGGAGTGAGTGCAGAGAAACACATGAGGATAATCAATGAAATGAAGCACATATCCAGAGATGGAGTTGTTCAGCCTGGAGAAGAGGATACTTGTAGTACTTAAGGAGTGCCTACAGAAAATCTAGAGATGGACTCTTCATCAGGGTGTTTAATAGTAGGACAAGAGGTAATGGTTTTAAACTAAAAGAAGAGGGTAGATTGTAGGAGGCTAGATATTAGGAAGAAATTCTTTACTCTGAGGGCTGCAAGGTGCTGGAATAAGCTGCCCAGAGAAGCTGTGCAAGTCCTACTCCTGAATGTGTTCAAGGTCGGGCTGAATATGGCTGGGATCAGGCAACCTCATCTGTTTGTAGGTGTCCTTGCTCATGACAGGGTGTTTGGAACTATATGATCTTTAAGATCTTTTCTAACCCAAATCTTTTTATTATTCTATGATTCTAATATCCCTTTTCCTGCTGTCCTATGGGTCATGCATCCCATACAGTGATCAACAATTACAAATTATTCTTGTAATGAAAATCTTGGTTGTGATTTCTAGTTTCACAGAGGCTAGATTATACATCTGTGGCAGTTTAAAGGGATTTGAAAATGAGAATAAAGTGAATTTGTAAACTCCAAATGTTCCATCATGCTGACATGAAATGTAAAATGGCTTTTGTATAACATGGAAATAGGCCTCTGCTGATTTTTTAGGACTGAAAAATACTGTATAATTGTAGGACAGTGTATTATTTTAGTACAGCCTTCACTGCAGGTACAGTATTGAAAATTTAGAGATACAAAACTGATGAGTTAATTTTAAAATGTAAGCACACACAGATATATGTATTCATATAGTTCCACACATACGTATTCAAACCTGTTGAAAGTCACCTATTAATGACATTTTCAAGACAAATTACAAAACTGAGACTACAAAATTCACTCAAGTAAATTATAAAATGTTATATTATTGTGTGTCTCCAGAATACCATTACAGTCATTACTAACTATTGTGAGACTTGTGAGAAAGCTACAATTAGCAATGTTGATTCATACATAAAAGAATATGGTATCTTCACATCAGAGCCTTTTGAACACAAAGCTATCATGAAGAGATACATCTTGATGTGGTTTAAAGGAAAATACCTTCAGGAATCAAATATCTCTGTTCAGTAACTGTCTGGATTAGATCCAAATTTGCTTTGAAAATTAAATAAAAAGCCTCAGAGATACTTCTGAAATGATGACTACAGAATAATTTGAATGTCTGCTGGAGACACTTTAGATTAAAGAAAGAGCCCAACACCATTCAGGTTCATTTCTGAAATCAAGCAAAAATATAAAGAATACAACCACATTAATTGTGTAGTGCCTTTCAATTCTTCTGGCTTATAGATTTATGAGCTTTTTTTTCAAGAAGTTTTAGTAATAAAATTCTGTCTCTTTCTGTTTGTCTAGTTCCAGTTCTCAAATGCTCGTCTTGTCCAATGAGGGGCCACAAATATGATGAAGGGACTGGAGCACATCTCCACAGTTGAGAGCTGGGACTGTTCAGCCTGGAGAAAGCTTAGGGGGGATTGTTAATGTCCAAAATACCTTAAGGAAGGGTGTAAGAGGATGGATCTAGGCTCAGTTCAATGGTAACTAGTGCCAGGGCACCACAGCCATAAACAGGTTCTTTCTGAACATCAAGAAACATTTCTTTACTGTTAGGGTGGCTGAACACTGATCCAGAGAGGTTGTGGATTTTCCCTCCTTGGAGATCTTCAGTATTCATCTACATGATGATCATAGGAAACTTTTTCTAGGTGACTCTGCTAAAGCAGGGTGTTTGGACCAGATGGATCCAGGTTTCTCTTCCAATCTAAATCAACCAGCAAACCTGTAATCTATGGATCCAAAATTCAACTGCAGTTCCCTATTGCATTTTGTTCAAGTTGTAATTTAGGTGCAAAATAGTTCAAATCATCCACTCATAACATGAATAATGTTCAGAGTATATCTACTCTGAAAAGTGGCCTGTATCTACTATTCTGTCATCCTAAGGATAACCATCCTAAGGAAATTATATGTTTTCTGCTGCACTTGCATAGTTTCATGTATGATTTGAGTTTTTGTGGACTAAACCAAGCCAGCCAGTGTTTGAGGGTAAGACTGAAAATTCAGAACTCATCCATGCATTTGGAATAACAGTTAAATAACAGTTTATCTCCTTTACAGCTTACAAACACTGACTGCTTTGGCAGGTTCAACACAAATTCTTGCTGTCAGAACAATATTCTATGCTTACCAGTTCTCACTGAAACTCCAGCCATTTTCCTTGAGGTTTGCAGAACAAGAATGGAATGAATGACCATGGACTTGTATTTTCTAACTGCTGGAAAAAGAACACATGAATGAACCCCATTAAACTATTACCATTTGAGTCCTGGATATGCTATAACTATTATTTTCCAGTAATCCAATTTAGTAAGCCAAAATAATAGAGGCCATTAGTACTGCTTGAAAATAAATTCTCCATCAGCAATTCCTAAAAGTCCTGATCTAAAGAAATTATAAGAGAAGTGATTCACTATTATTACAAATTGTTCTTGCAGGTTTCACAAGCTAACAGGCAACTTACCTTAATATAATAAAATGCTGACTTCTAGTCCAGAGCTTTTTCTCAGTCACTTAAAAAGGTGTTTCACTGTTGGTGCCCTGACATCCATCTGACTCCATCTATTTTTTATTATCAATGAATAAAATGACAAAATTATATTTAGTTTAGGTTCTGAACAACCTTACTGGTCTAAGTTCTAGCTGAAAAATAAATGAAAGTTTATCAGGAGTGCCTGAGATTTTTGAGATTTACAAGAAATCCGTCAGTTGAAAGAAAATGGAGCATTTTCCAAAAAAGAGTAGAGGATATAGAGGGAAAAAAAAAAAAAAGTGCTTGGAAGTTGGTTGTCAGGCTATTTTGGCATTCTGTCTCTGTGCTTTGTTTTGTGTGCTTTTTGATCACTGTCTGAGTGTGAAGCCTTTGTTTTCCTGGAAAAAAAATGTCAGATAAATATAGGCATTACAGATGAAATAAGCCTATTAGATCATTTCAGCCCTTTCCTTGTCAAGGCCAAGATTATTTCTTATGGTAAATTAAGTAGTGAAGGCCTGGACAGAGAAAAGTTTATTTTATAAAACAAAGCAAAACAACAACAACACCCCACAAAACAAAACAAAAAAGTCAATAATAACAATAATAAAGTAGACAAAAGTTTCAGCATTTATTTTCATTCTGAATCAAAGGACTTCTTGAAATCCATAAGAGAAATAAAAAAGACAGAGACCAACTCCGAGAGAAGATCTACCTGTGTGAAAATTCAGTCATAATTTGGAAAACATCATTTCCTATTTTTATAATGTTAAGATTTGAATGTACATTTACAACATCCTGGCCAAATAGGAAGCTGTTACAGATTCTTAAGAAAACTACTGTATGTTTGAAAAGAATGTACAGTGTAGGAAGACTGACTAATTTCTGGTCTAATTTCACCAACATTAATTTGAAGTACATCTTATTTACACTTGGTTAAACACCAAGACCACCTTAAATTCCTCTCTATCCCTGATGTTTATAGCCTTCAAATTTATGTAGATTGCTAATGTGGCCCTTCCCCTCCCCTTCCAGTCATTGCTTAGCAAGTTATACATATTTATTTCTTTTAATCTTTCACTGTAAGTCAATCCTCTCAGCCCCTTAATAATTTATGTTGCTTTTCCTTGAATTTCCTCCGATGTGTCAAGACTTTCTAATACTATGATGCCCTGCATACTTTATTCTAGACATATACTCAACTGTTGACATGGGGAGAGATAGGGGGAGAGGATCAGTAGCTTATGTTTGCTTCTTTCTTTAGTTTGCATGCCTGAAGCAAATCTCATTATTTCTCTCTTATAGTGAATGTACATACTATATATATGTACGCAGATGCATAATGTAAATATAAACACTATTTAATGTATTTTCCCTCTTGAAAGATCACCTGATGTCAAAGGAATGATAAACAAATCAAAGATGCAAAAACAAGTGATATTCAGTGAGATATCTGTCAACTGTAGAATCTCTGAATTTTCAAACTCTCCTCTCCATGTTTTCTGATCTTACAATCATTCAAAGAGACCCTCAAGTGAATATGTCTTCGTACTTTCCAGTCCAGTAAGTTTGCAAGCCTATTTACCTATCTGAGATGTATCAAATGTAATAAAATGAATCATTACTTATTGTAGTTGGATCTCATATGTGAGGAATTAAAAACTGTGCTCAATTTCCCAAGGCAGTTTTTCCAGGTGGGCACCAGATTAGACAGAACAGAAGTTCTTCACATCTAGATGACAAACCAGATCTATAGGAGGTTTATTATATTAGTTTGGGAACAATAACAGATGAAGCTCTTCACCAGACAAAATCTGTTTAGAGTTTACCATGCTGCTGGATAAGTGTTGGATTTGACTCCTGCGGATGTTTATCATGGCCTGGGAAGATGTCTTAGAAGGATACCTATTTTTAGATGATGAGATACAGGGAACACTGAGGAAACATTTGTGTGTTTTTGATACTGAATCCAAACAAGTGGGCTAGGGTTTGGGAGATACGTGAGTGTGCTGGTTGATGTGTTCACATTGTCACTGCAAACATTACATCAACTATTAACTATGATTAAAAATCATATTTGTACCAAGTTCTGCAAGGATAGACAAGAGGAAGTGCAACATGAAATGAACAGCAGGAAATGGCAATATTTTCGTACAGTGTCTTCATAGGTGATATTCATAAGAGTAATTTAATGGCATGTGTTCTTGCACTAAGTAAATAATGTAATGAAGGACACTTATGATACCTAAATACATAAACTCCTCAGCTAATGAGCATCCCTTAGTTACCTCCCAAGTAATATTATCGTTCTTAACTGCAAGAGACTCACAACAACATAATACTTATTTTCTCTCTTCTAAAATGACATTAAAATACAGTTCTTTCAAGCATTTTGAGAAAAACAAACAAACAAACAAACAAAACAAACAAACAAAAAACAATATATAATCCCTCATAAAACTTCATTTCAGTTACTTTGAGGAGGATTTTTGTGTGCTTGACCTTTTCAATACAAAATATTTGTTATCATAGAATCATAGAATGGCCTGTGTTGAAAAGGACTACAGTGACCATCTAGTTTCAGACCCCCTGCTATGTGCAGGGTTGCCAACCACCAGACCAGACCAGAGTGCCTAGAGCCACATCCAGCCTGGCCTTGAATGCCTCCAGAGATAGGGCATCCACAACCCCCTTGGGCAACCTGTTTCAGTGTGTCACCACCATCTGAGCATGAAACTTCTTCCTAATATCTAATCGAATCCTCCTCTGTCTCTGTTTAAGACCATTCTCCCTCATCCTGTCTCCATCCACCCCTGTAAATAGCCATTCCTCTTCCTGTTTGTATGCTCCCTTCAAGTACTGGAAAGGCCACAATGAGATCTTCCTGGAGCCTTCTCTTCTCCAAGCTAAACAAGCCCAGTTCCCTCAACCTTTCCTTGCAGGAGAGGTGCTCCAGCCCTCTGATCATCTTAGTGGCCCACCTCTGGAGACCTCTATGAGATCTTCATCCCTCCTTTACTGGGCACCCCAGGCTTGGATGCAGTACTCCAGATGGGGCTCACAAGAGCTGAGTAGAGGGGAATAATCACCTCCCTCTCCCTGCTGGCCACTCCTTTTTTAGTGTAGCCCAGAACACAGTTGGCTTTCTGGGCTGCAAGCTCATGTTGCTGGCTCATGTCCTGCTTCTCATCCGCCAGGGCCCCCAAGTATTTCTCAGCAGGGTTGCGGAGATCTTCCTCCAGTCTGTATAAGTACCTGGGACTGCCCCTATGCAATTGCAGCACCCTGCACTTGGCCTTATTGAACTCATTAGATTTTCATGGGCCCACTTCTCCAGCCTTCCCAGGTCCCTCTGGATGGCTTCCTTTCTTTACAATGTATCAGCTGCACTATTCACCTTGGTGTCATCTGCAAACCTGTTGAGGGTGGACTCAGTGACATTGTCTGTGTCACTGATGAAGATGCTGAAGAGAACCAGTCCCAAGACTGGCACCTCTGGAACAATGTTTCTGACTGGCCTGCACCCCAACAGAGACCTGGTGATCTGACCTTTTAAACTATAAAGGACTTTTCTATTGGAGAACATTAAATTTCTGAATTCCTTTAATTAGAAGAGGAGAGTATTATTATTATTTTTTTCATCCAAACTATTGCAATTAAAGACAACACATTTTTCATTTTACAAAAATAATCTGAATGTATATCCTGTCTATAACTATGTACAATAAAGAAAGTGTATCCTTGATATCCATTATAATAATTTCTTTTACATCCTTCAATGGAAAATGAAAATAATCTCCTTTCAAGAGGGAACTGTCTACATTTCCTTTTTGTTTCCGTTTTCATTAAATATTTTATGTACTGTTTCCTTTGGTGAATTGTTTATCATCTTGATGTTTCAGTTTGAAACTTTCTTCTAAAGTGTTTTATTTGATTTTTGCCTTTATATCTATATGAGGACTAAGTTACATTGCTTTGTTCCCTGGCTTCAAGAATTCTTTTCTTTTTAGCAGTTTGTAGCAAGTGACCACGAGGTGATATTATCTTTACTTTCTCTCTGCCACTTTATTCATTGTATTTTCAATATAGCTAGCTGCTATGTCTCAGTACTTTATCTTTCTATTTTTCATGCAGATTTAAAATTAACTCCCACAACACAACCATTTTTACTGTTTATTGCAACCATTTTTAATTTCATTCCTCCAAATCATATTTTAGTATATTACTGCCACATCATTTTCTCAAGGCACTGTAATAGATCTAAGGTGTTTACCATGTGTAAGGGACATAAATATGCTTGATATTGATAGTCATGACGCTCCACCAGTCAATCCTATGTATAGCCTAGTTTTCTCCCTGAAGTTACATCTAACCTTGCTCTTTTTCACTCACTGAATTTGTTCATTGTTGCATTTAATCTACTGCTCTAGCAAATTCACTGACTAGAGTAATTTGTAATTTATATGTGAAATACTCTCCTTAAACAGTGTATCATACCTATGCAACACTTTACATTTTCAGAAGATTTTATAAATATTAACTAATTAATTGAGCATTATTACACAGAAAAGTTCAGTAGATTTATTTAAAAAACAAACAAACAAAAAGAACAGCTACGTTATGTGAGTTTCTTGAGGGAACACTGAAAATTAGTGGTACATTCCGAATGAAAATGGTATTTCATGAGTGGCACTTCTGTACTTAAACATTTGGGATACAATTTTTCACTATATTTCTATCTCAACACATAGGAGAGCTTTCCTACAATTTATCACTTGGCTCTAAAACACATACAATGACTTATCTGTTTGTCAAATTATTTGAGCAGTGCTAATTGACAGAAATCAAAGCTTTATATTGTTGAGAAAGTTGAACTCACATATCTTCCCAAGATAATACATATAAAATGTTTTATAACATGAATTATCATTAGACTTATTTTCTCTCTCAGTATGCAAACAGTGACACATACAGATTTCTGAGAATGTAAAAATATAAGCAATTTTTTTTTTTTAATTATCTTCCCAAAATGTGACTGATAAATGTTATGTTCTTCAGAAGATAAAGATCAATTCATGATTCTAAGCAAGGCAAAGTGTTGTCAACAATACACCATACTATGAGAGAGATGGAAAGATGGGAAGGGTCATGGAACTGCCCAGAACTGGAGGGACTTTGAATAATCATCAGGTCCAACCTTTTGTGAGAAAAGAGAGTCAAGATGAGATTATCTGGATCCCTGTCCAATTACATTTTTATGAGATCCTTCTATGCATTTGGAAAGGTTGTTCCACGTATTGGTTGTTCTCACTTTAAAATACTTGTTTCTTCATATCTGCACAAAACATTTCCCCAGTCTAACTTCCATGCATTAACTTTTCCATGTGGCAAATTGTGAAGAGAAAACCTCTGTCCTCCTTGTAGCTACCCCTGAAGCACTGGAAGACTGCTATGACATTCATCTAACCTTTCTCTTCCCTAGGGGAAAATAAACTAGCTCCTTCCCTCTTTCTTCACAGTGTAGATTCTCCAGTCTGTAGACCATTTTCATGTACCACATATTTATTTAGTTATCCACAAAGATCCCAGGTCACTTTTATCAAAGCTACTTCCCCAAGCCATGAAGATCAGAGCCTCTACTGGTCACCAGTTGTTTTTTTTTTGCTGCAGTGCAGGACCCTGTGCCTGTCTTTGTTAAACTTCATACTCTTCTTGTAAACAGTGAATTCCTTCTCTCAAGAACTGCAGCCACCTGAAAATTGCACTTCCTACCTAAGAGTGGAACACAAGAACATAGGTAAACCTTGCATAATCCAATATTTTTCTCTGGCATAGGCCAGCTGAAAACTTGGGGAAAATACATTAGAGGCTGTCCTCAGGTAGGATTCATTCTGATAAGATTTCATTGATCTCTCAAGACGAGGATTATAACTGCTCTCAAAGCATTTTTAGTATTAAGTATAATAACTATAGCTCTTCTTTTCATCAATACAAGCAGGCAATTCTTCTTTTTCTAAAGCCTAATATACACTTAAAATTATTTTCAGTGAGCTCTGTGACTATCCTAAATCAAAATTCTAAGAAAAATGAATCCCATTTGAACTTATCTCACTTGGTGAAGTGAGGAAGGCAGTGCTTGGATATAAGTGCTTTCTTGCAAGGTGTTTTTATTTACTACTGGGCTCAAATACTGTGTTCACATCAAAGAGTAGAAGTACAATGGTACTGAAAGTGGACACATATAATGAACATATTCTCCTTGTATGGCTGATCAGTACACCTGAGGACATCCACTTGCATAAACTTCAGCCCCTCTCTTTCTGTCCCAAAGCATGCAGCGCATAAAGCATAATTATGCACACTCCTGATATGGAATTTGTACAAGATCAAGTATTGTTCTCATGCTTTCTCCCTTCCAGTATGCACATACAGTTTGGTATCCTATGGCAATGTATTACATTCTATTACTAAAAAGGATGCACATGAAAAAGAAGATATGTTTAAATTTTCTGTCTTTTGAAATGAATAGCCCTTTGATTTCAGGCTGTGAGAAGACAAACACACTAGATGCTTTTTCTGCAGTGTTTGATCTTGCCTAAGTGTTCATGGAAATCATTTCCAGGTATGTGGAGATCAGTTCTTCACTGTGGGGTGGCTAAGGATGATAATTAGGATGGTGTGTCTGCAGCAACTGTTTTACTGGAATTTTCAAAATCTGAGTGGACAAGATTCTGAGTAAATTAATCCAACCTGAATGGTCATCCATCGTTCAGTGGAAGCTTGGACTAAATGGACTTCATGTGTTAGTTTTTTTTTTTTTTTTTTACTTAATGCTTGCTGTAATTCTATAGTTTATGCTAGGATTGCTCTGAAAGTACTGCCTCATTTTTTATGTTGGCCCATGAAATCAGAGGCAGATGCTGGTAGTATGGAAGTAGAGGCTGAACCTTCTTACCAATGTTCTGTTACATTTTGTTGCCACGTGGCAGATGGCAGCAAAGGGGCAATCTGACAAAATGGTGCCTGACACAAAATTGTCTATGAAGCAAAGGTGTGGAACTGAATTCCTCTATGCAGAAAAAATTTAATCCATTGACGTTCACTGACATTGACTGAACATTTTTGGAGTCTAAACAGTGAATATGAACATAGCAAGTCAGTGGTGCTGATTTGTGCATGTTACATGCAGGCTCTTGTTTACAGCTGGCTAAAATGCACAGCAAGTTTTGGTGACGATTAAAAAGACTGCTTTTCCTATCTGTACCATCAAACAGTGTATCTAACCTAAACCTCCCCTGTCTTTGTATAAAACCTTTCCCCCTTGTCCTGCCACTCGTAATGCAGGGATTTACTCCATCCTTTAAGCTGAAATACTGTTCTGTAACTGGAGGATACTTATCTTTTGTGCGATCAGTCCCAATCTCTTTCTCAAAGCCAATGTTTTGTCTCCTTGCTGTACTAGTACTTCTGCGGGACATCATCAGCTGATCTTCTCTATTTGTTGTGATTATGAAAACTGCTTGCTCCACTTTCTAGTCTCATCTGCTGAATATTTATGTTTAGATTATTTGGAAAAATTTGCCACAGTGGACAGAAAATGAGACTATAATGTCTCTTCTGCTCTGTACTGTCTTCTTATTCACTGAGTACCAAAAACGTGTTTGCTCTTAAAAAGCTTGACGAGGGATTAGAAAAGACTTAACATTTCTTTTAAACCATAAATGAGTTATATCCATGTGATAATTATTTCTTGAGGTGGGTAACAAGGAACAAATTTATGCCTTAGAAAACCAAAAAGCTGGAAAGGGTTGTTCTGTATCTCAAAGTTTCCTCCGAGGCATGGTATCCCTTGAAGTATCCTAACCAAACCTGTGGGAAAAAAGCCATTTGTATGACTTTAAAAGTGTAAGGGAACTCATTCTGTGATCTGATAAAGATGTCTTTATTAATGAGTGCACTATATTGCAATTGCCTTATTTTTGTTTGAATGTGATTAACTGAAAAGACCACATAATATACAGTATATTAAAAAATAAAATAAAATCTTATGAATATTTACCAGGCATTATTAATCAACTGAGAATTCATGGAAGTCAATGAATCAATGTTTTCCTGAAATCCTATATACTCTTAGAATAATGTGCTGAAGCAGGCTTAACTATTGAAATATTCTGTTGGGCCAAATACCAATTTATCAGAAAATATTAGAATCTACATGTGCACAGCAGGGAGTTAACTGCATAATAGGCATTACAGTCCACTGATTATGTAAAACAAATTTGGTAACATGGCATCTTTATAGATACCTTGGGCAATAACGGATGTTGTACAACCTGGGATATAACACATACATTCACATACACACACAAATCCTAAATACTGATTCAGTCACTAGATCATAATATCTTCTGAAAGTCTGATGAGGTCTAAAATTTTCCAATCTACTGCAGAAAATTTTGGAGCCATTATACCATCATCTCGAAACTCTGAAAATTATCATTGAGATAAATGCATAATTTTCATCAAGTCACTTGAACTTAGAGCTTAGTAGCCAGAATGTTTGAGAAAGTTCAGTGAAAAGAAGGTACATGAGAGGATGCTGAAGCATCAGATGAAACTAAACACAACCTAGAACAAGCCTCTGTTGTTCAAACATATCCTAGCTTTTAATGGCATTTGTAAGTCAGTATGTTATGACAATATGGCAAATGTCAGTTTTCTTAGTCTAATATTTACCACAAACTGGGAATTGGTGGCTATGATATAAGGCCCAGTCATGACAGCTTTGGATGGAAAAGGATTCTCACACTTCAACAGTGCTGTGACTTCCCCATGGAGATACATACAGACCCCTTCAAATCACTGAATCCATTTTTAATGGAGGAGGAAGTTTTGTCAGTTTAGTCTTACAAACCCTTGTCTCCTCACACATACTAACAGCAATATATATATATATATATATATAATGTTATATAACATTACGATGAATAAAGACTAAATTTATTAAACTTGGAGATAAGATTTCCCCCAATAGGTTCTTGCCTGGAGCAATAATAAAAATTGATACCTTTCCATCATGATACATCTATATGTATGTACAGTTAAGTGTGTTTTCATCATAAATATCTTTCAAGCCCACTTTATGGCCGTGAATTTCTAAATTGCATTTCTTTTCCTCTACAACTAACATTCGAAATTGCTGTTGAGGTAAAAGGCTGAGAAAAGGGATTTAAAAAAAAAATGTATTGTCCTCTTTTGAAGAGTTAGCTAAAATTTTAGTAAAGAACTACATGAATCATCAGATTGTATCATCACAAATGCATAATTTTCATTGCAAGCTTTGAGAATGTATTCAATTCCTACACTAACTCAAAAGTGAATTCAGATTGCAGCAGTATTCTCCTGTGCTAAGGTAGACAGTGAAACATGAAAGAAAAAAAAAAAATCCAAAAAACTCACACACAGAATAAGGAAATGAAACAAGAATCTAAGAATCTACGTTGCAAAATACATCACTTACTGTATTTGTAGTCAGATGAGTTTGGTTTTTTTTTTTTTTTTTTTTTTTTTTTTTTTTTTTTTTTTTAAATTATTACAAATAATGAAATTGGTACCTGGATTCTATAACCCTAATTTCGACTTCCTGAAGGACATTCCCTTATTCTCATCTGCCTCAGAAAATTTTGTTTCTACTGCATTATTAGTTGCAGGTACCTCATGAGAAAATTGGTGGTACTGGTAGAAATCCTTTGATAAAAGAGTATTTGCAGGAAAAAAAAAACAAACCAAAATTCTCATGGGAACTTCAGAATTAACTTCATGAATTCAGAAATAGAATTAAATTTAATGAGATGTAGCTGCTGAAAAAGTACACAGCAATAAAGTGCCATTATTTTTTGAAAGATTTCCCATGCCATAGAACCAGTAAAAAAGCAGAGCTAAAAAGGAATTCAAGAGATTATCTAGGAAAGAGAAGAACCTGATGCCAAATCACAGAATCACAGAATCACAGAATCACAGAATCACAGAATCACAGAATGACCCGGGTTGGAAGGGACCTCAAGGATCATGTAGTTCCAACCCCCCTGCCTAGCAGGGCCACCAAACATACGCCTTTACTAGATCAGGTTACCCAGAGCCCTGTCCAACACAGAAATAAGGTACTGATGTTTCTTTTTAATGGGTATTTTATGTATTCCTTTAAAAAGCATCTAATGATGGAAATGCTGTATATTCCTTAGGCAACTGACATTAATATTAGAGTGTTTTTTTTCCTAATATGCAGACTGATTTATTTATTTATTTATTTATTTATTTTTAGGTTATTTCAATAGCTGACCACAATATACCTCACAGTCTTCTCTTTGTAAGTTAAACAAATGTTTTTTGCCCCTATTTTCTTCTTTGTTATGTTTTCTGTATCAGGTATTGCTTTTCTCTTTGATCAATTGCAGAAGTGCAATTCTGAAAAGCAGCAGTGATCAGACTGAAGCATTCTCAGTCTTTTGTAGGGTTTAAGCACTATATTCTAACCCTTAATATATACCAGTTATGTTCTTGAAGAATATTGCATTGTCACAGGAAATCTGCTCCTTAGTTCTAGCTTTCAGACTCTTGGATGTTCTCCATGAACATCAATCTTGCTGCTTAACATCCGTGTTGTTAATTCTGATAGTGATACTATGACATTTAATACAAATCCTTAAAAAATTCCAGTCAAGAACAATATTAAGCCTCATATTTCCTGACTTATTTCATTTCTCCTGTGTGGCCACTGAGATAGAGCAAGACATTTGAATCAAACCTGCTGGCCTGGGACAACACTCCTCCTTGAGCTGACTTTATAAATTTCTTTCACAGCATGGAGATGCAGATGGATGCACGCACCAGCTGCTTTCATTTGCTGATCAAAGTACTCTGCTCTACCACAAACCTCTCCTATTTAATCAACTACATATTTCCCAGGGGATGATGAATACAGAGCATGTGTGTCTCTTGAAGAAATAAGTAAAATATCAACACTTTCCTCCACCCCCTGTTGCCCCAGACACTTTTTCACCAAGGTGCTGTATGGCCTGTAGGCATCCCAGATTTTCCATTTGGACTGGAACTACCAAAAAAAAGGGCTGTCTTTTTTTGTAAGGACACAAGATACATCATATTTTCTTGCTTATCGCACATTAGTTTGTTTAAATGGGGGGTGTTGTTAACTGTCAGAGTAATCCTCTCAATAACATAGTCTTCAATTAATATTAAATATTAATAATTAAATTGATTATTGATTAAATAAACATTATTAATTAAATATGTCCACATATAATTGAATTTAATGTGCATTCTGCCTTGATTTCTGAATCCTGCATTTTGTCTGTAGTCACCATTTCTATCAGGATCTGGAGAAAGTAAGACACAATCAGTTTGGTATATCTTCAACACTGTAAAAGATACGTGTAGGGTGACAGAAAAAGAATGTTACTTGTAATTCTGAATAACTGAATTCTGTGCATTTGATATCTTACAGTTAAAACTTATGTCATCTAGTTCCTGCTGGCAGTCATGGTGTAAATGTTTATGTTCAGGAAATGAAGGCATATTTTTTTGTGCCAATTTTTTGTTTCTGTCCTTAGAAAGATATTAACTGAAATGTTTTTAAAGTTATTCGTCTTTGGAAGAGGTAGAGGTGGATAAAGGTCTGGCCAAAAGTGGCAACTTCAGCATAGGAAGTTCCGCACGAATGTGCTCAAGAACTTCTTTACAGTGAGGGTGACGGAGCACTGGAACAGGCTGCCCAGAGAGGTGGTGGAGTCTCCTTCTCTGGAGATATTCAAGACCCGCCTGGACGCCTACCTGTGCGACGTGGTGTAGGGAGCCTGCTTTGGCAGGGGGGTTGGACTCGATGATCTCTAGAGGTCCCTTCCAACCCCTACAATTCTGTGATTCTGTGATTCTGTGATTCTGTGATTCTGTACTAAGCTTTCATCTTGATATGTATTATTTGCTTGCTTATTGAATAAAATGGACCAGGATGCTCTATTTATTGTAATTCTGGAAGAAGATATTTATGAACACTAAAGTGTATTAGGAAATATTTTCCATTTTCCTATATTTGCTTCCTAATGATGTGAATTTGAATTTGAATGTTTAGGTTTGTAGTTTATTTTGTAATTATATATATATATAATTTATATATTTTATAAATATATAAAATTAATTCTTAGAAACGAATATATATATATATATTATGTATCATATATAATATATATATATTCGTTTCTAAGAATTAATTTTAGGCAACATCTAGTAAACAGTATGATGACTTTATGAGAATATTTCAGACTTGTCTAGAGAAACTTCCTCATGAAATGTCCTTCATGACAATTCATTTGTTAACCTCTTCAGTAAGCTTACAGTGAGCTAGGCTGTTGTGGTTTTGTAAAATAAATATTTAAAACAGCAAGTTGAATGAAGAAAACCAGATTAAAGCTTAGTTCTTTACATGTATATGGCACTTTGCAAATATTTGGGAAAAGCTAAAATGCTGTTGTTATTAGCATGGAGTTTTATAAAACTCTGAAAGTTGATGGAGGTTGCACTGTCTGTGTTTGAATTCCTTGACCTCCTTGCTACTAAGTTACGAAAACCGGCATCCTAGAGATGGAGAACATAGTAGGCAATTTATATTATCTATTTTTAAATTATGTTGATTCTTTGAATACTATAAAACTTAGAAACTCATTTGAGCTGCTGAATAAAGCAGATATTTGTTTAAACATAACTGTCATTGGGAGGAGTGTTACTATTAACCATACAGACTTCTCTACTTGGAGCAGGAAACTATCTGTGGATAAGTTGTAACAAATTGGTAGTGCTGATATGCAGTTGCTCTTTAAGTAGGGGTGGTGGACTTCAGAGGGTGAGAAACAGAGGAAACTCAAGTGAGAGATGAAGGAAAGATAATTGCAGTGAACAGACATAGGATTTTGAAGAATCATCTATATTAAGAAGATGCTATGAGGTGGGAAGATCCTGGCCATTCAAGAAACGTTTTATGTGTAGGTCACTCCAAAAGTAATATCTTTTATTTATTTCCCTGGAAACTGCAACTGATACAAAGAGCACAATAACACTACCTGATAGAGGAAATTCTCAGCTACAAAATGCAAAAAAGTCTGTTCCTTGACATAGTCACCACCATTCGCCAGGCATTTTTGTCAGTAAAAATAAGAGACTGCATGCCACATTCATAAAAATATGCACCAGTGAAGGGGACCTTACATTGTTTAATTAAGTACCATGGATGCATCTGGAGAGCCTCTGTATTGTACCTCCCCAATGTGTGCAGCACTGCTAATTCAAATGCTCTTCCACCTTTTCTGTATTTTATAATTTGGGGAATGAGTATCAGGTAGTATTGTCAGTTTCCATTATTTTCAGCAAGTCACCCCCCAAAAATAATAAATAAATAAATAAAAATAGAAGGTGATATTGTCTTGTTTTTGTTGTTGTTGTTGTTGTTTGTTTGTTTGTTTGTTTGGTTTGGTTGTTGAAGAATTTCAAAGGTGCATAATATAAAATTGTATAAAGCTCATAAAGCTCATCTACATTTCCAAGACTAACTCACTTGGAAGCCTGTTGTTTCATAATTTTCAAGATGTTATTGTTAATATTGCAGAATGAATCTTTGTCTCTCCACTGGCTATATCAAGTAAGCTACTACTTCATGTGCTTGAGTTCTTAAGATTGAACTGAAAAAAACAGAGGCATCAGGTTTAGGTGTGATTCCCATCAATTGCATTTTAAGAAAATTACAGATATTTATATTTAAATCACAAATTTTATAATTTATACAATTATATTCATTAAATATTATATACATTTATAATTTGGAAATTGTTTAACCTGCTAGTGTCAATATTTGACCTGCCTTAACACTTTCTGTTCATTTGTTTGTTTAGTTTCTCTTGTCTAAAACTAATATTTTAAAGGAAACGGATGAAGAACCATGTTATCCTATTATATTGATTTTGGCATGTTTATCTAATTATTATTATTATTATTATTATTATTATTATTATTATGTTCATAAAGGAATACACATATATATATAAATTAAAGTGGTCTTACAGATTCAACAGATAAGGTGAAGCAACTTATTTTGAATTAGTGCTAAAGAAGAAACTCTAGTTAATTAGGGTTGGCCAAGGATCCTGAGGAGATATTAACAAAAAAAGCATGTTTTAGCTTCATTGTTTTGTCACAGTTCCAGATGCTTACTTTCACCTGAACAAAGATAATTTTGAAAGTACATTTCTGAATCACATGATCACACATTTGTGTTGGAATACCATTTGTTTCATGTTGATGAGTGAAAGGGCAAATATTCAGGTCTTACTGTTGCACAGCTAACGTTATTATTTCAAGTAGGATTTAGTTTAGAGCTGGCAATGAAACCAAATTACCTCTAATACAAAAGGTGATTCCACTGTCTTTCGAGGGGTGTCATTATGAAGTCAGTAGAATACAGTATTTTGTAGAAAAAAATGATACATTATTTTATTTTCTAAAGTGAAAGATCCCAAAGCTATTGAGTAATACAAAAACAACCAAAATATCATGATACCGAAGTATCATGATACTTAAGGCAATCAGACTCATTCTGTATTTTTGAATAAATTAATGGCCACTTTAATTTTGAGAACTCTTGTTTTTTGCATGTTTGCTTGTCTGTTTGTTTACTTGCTTGTTTGAATATTAATTGCAGATTTTACTTTAAGACAAAAATATCCATCCTCCATATCTTCCATTAATGTATTGTTCTCTTTTAAGGAGGTGTTAATTGAGTCACTCCTACCACTTTATTAAGTCTGGTGATCTGTACAGCAATTCTGAATAAAACAACTTGTAACTTTAGACCAAATAACTTCTGAAAATTAATCAAACATGGAGAACTGAACTGAAAAACTGTTGGTTTTCTATGCTTACCAGTCCACAAGACTTATATATTGTAATTAAAATTAAAATTAAAATCTATGTAACTGTATGATTTATAAGCTTTATATTAGATCAACTTTTTATTAGGCTTTCTAAAAATGAAAACTTATTAATCATATTAAAAAGCTATAGAAAAAGAAATCAGTCAAATCTAGAATTTACCATCTTCCTAAGGAGAGTAATTAGGATTTCAAACTTTCAAGAGCAACGGGTTTAGCTGATATTATCTTTGGTTTTGCAGTCAGCTGAATGAGTTTGTTCTTTAATTTTTTGGACCAAAAGGTATAAATCGTGTAGAGCTCATTTGAGTTAGGCCTGTCTTGCACATATGCAACATTATGAAACAGCCACAATAAATTTTTCTCACAAAACCAGAATAAGAATTCTAAGTCATACTTTATATTGTAAGATTGGCCTGCACATGAAAAACTGTCAACTGAACTTCTGAAAAAAACTTTTTACTTTGGTCAAGTTAAATCCAACTTTTCTGGTTGATTAAACGTTACTTTTTGAAACATGAGGTTGAGCTGCCAAGTACTGAAGTAAAAAGGTAGATCTGAAGTTATCTGCAAGTGAGAGAATGGCTAAGTGAATTTAGCTGGATAGAAAGAATACAGAGAAGCTCTGGTGGCCATGAGCCAGCAGTGTGCCCTTGCGTCCAGTCAGTAGTACCCTGGGGGTGCATTGGAAAAAGTGTTGACAGCACATTCAAGGAGGTGATTCTCTTCCTCTGCTCTGCACTTGTAAGGCCACATCTGAGGTACTGTGTTCAGTCCTGGGCTGGAACTAAGAGTAATGGGCACAAAAGGAAACATAGAAAGTTCCAAATAAGCAGGAGGAAAAACTTCATTACTTCAAAGTATAAAGAGCATTAAAACAAGCTATCCAGAGATATGAAGTCTCCTTTGCAGTTATTCAACCTCCCCCCACATACACCCCTAGATTCTTTCCTCTGCAACCTACTATAGGGAACCTGCTTTAGCATGGGTGTTGCACTCAATGACCTCCAGAGATCACTTCCAAACCCCATGATTCTGTGATTCTGTCATAATTTATTTTCTACATTTCTGCTGATGTTTTATTGTTTGTTTCTTTGTTTTTAAATCTCTTGAGAGTGAGATAATATTGTTATACTGTGTATCATTTATCTCAGATATCTCAAAATACCTATCTGACTAATTGATTTCATCAGTGGATTCGTCGATTTCCTAAACCCCTACTTAGCGAAAATGGGGAATTTTTTCTTTTACACAAAAACAGTATAACTGGAGTCTGCCTTCTCATGACTGTGTCTTACGCTGGTTCTTGCCTGCAAGAAAAGTCTTTATTCTAGATGTATGTAGAAAGGAGTAGAAAGCTGATTACAACAGCTGTGACAGAGCTGGGAAAACCCTTTTCAGACTCTGCCAATAAAATGACAGAGAAAGTTCATTCTCCTATGCCCCATTCAGTCTTGCAGAGGGTCCATCAACAATTACATGAAGAAATACTTCATCAGCATTAAACATTTAATATTTGACACTTGTATACAACTAAACCTCCCTGAGCCACAAAATCCACACTCAAAACACAAGAGGTGGTGAATCCACTGTGTGAATTGTTATGTCCTTGTTGTGGCACGCATACTAGTGAATTTGCATTCTGTCTTGTTTGCCCTCTCACTCTCTCTTGTCCAAATAAAGACTCAAACAGCATTCCTATAATTATGCAACAAGTGATAGGTGTATTCATGGGACTGTATTTCTTACAGAATTTATCTGGAAACAGTGCTGACAGGATGGTTCTTCATGCACTTATAACAGCCCCTGGGTAAACAACTTTTCTGTCTAAAACTACATATGCATATATTTCATGGGTTAGAAACTGTACATTTAATCTCAAGAGCTTATGTTGTGTTCACCGAAATTTGTCATATGAATTTGAGATGTAACAATCTAAGTCACCTTGGGATGCTTTTACTGGGATATTATACTGAAACTCAGTGCTGATGGGCAAAGATGAAGTATTATTGCAGATTCACAGATTTTCAAGCCAGAATGAGTTCTATGATCAGCTACTGATTCTTCTTCAGTGCAACACAAGATCTACTAGGCCAGCTATAATTTCAGCAGGATTCCTTATTATAATAATAGAATCATAGAGTCCTTGGAGTTGGAAGGTACGTTTAAAAGCCATCTAATTCAACTCCGCTGCAATGAACAGGGACACAACAGCCAGATCAAGCTGCCCAGTGCCTGATCCAGCCTAGCCTTGAAAGTCTCTAGGGACGGAACATCAACTATATCTCCAGGCAACCTGTTCCAGCACCTCACCACCCTCACTGTAAAAGACTTTTTCCTTATGCCTAACCTAAATCTCTCTTCAAGCTTTTAACCACTGTGCCCCGGTGGCGCAGCGGTAGAATTCCCGTCTGCAACACCAGGGGGCCTGGGTTCGAATCCCCCCTGTGGAGCAGGGGGTAGAAGTGCCGCTCTGCTACACAGAGGGCTCGAATCCCGGGAGTTGGACTCGATGATCTCTAAGGTCCCTTCCAACTCGCACAATACTATGATACTATGATGATACACTTCCCCTTGTTCCGTTACCACAGGCCCTGCTACAGAGTCTGTCCCTGTAACTCCCTTTCAGATACTGAAGGGTCACTCTCAGATAACCTGGCAGCCTTCTCTTCTCCAGACTGAACAGCATCAGCTCTTTCAGCCTGTCCTCACAGGAGAGGTTTTCCATCCCTCGGATAATTTTTGTGGCCCTCCTCTGGACACGCTCCAACAGGTCTATGTCTCTCCTGTACTGAGGAATTCTCATCTGGAGTGCCAAATTAATTTGGCATTAGTTTGAACTTGGTAGTTATATGAACCTCTTGCAGGCAGGCATTTTGATGGAAATGCTATAAATATACATACATTCTTCACAACTGAGATGGACAATACTCAATCACTCTTATAGCTGATGGTGAAATAATGTCTCTGTCTTCTTAAATAATAGTGTAGCGTTTAAATGACCTGATAATTTAAATATGTTGGAATTGATTACAGACTTCATGATTGTTCTAGTAATGTAGATTAGTTCATACAATTTCTACAGGAAAATGTCTATGACTTCTATAAATTAGTATGTCAAATTAAGAGTTTGGAATCTGACAGATCCTTGGAGCAGACCACTGAAGTAAGAGAGAATTCTGTTGCTCACTGAGGACACACTGAAGTGTCCTAGTAGGTGATGCTGAATGCTGACCTTTTAGGGGACAAATATTTTGTATTGTTCATCCTTTTCAAATAAGGGACAGGAACTCTAGACTAGTCTGGGTGTCTGTGGTCAATTTAATGCTTGTAGTTCTTACATCAGGGTACTCAACGCCATACTTCTGTTGTTCTATACTGTTTATTTTATTACAACTGAGTTTAATTTTCCTTGTTTTTTCCCATTTTCTTTTATAACAGATCACATTCCCAGCTTAAAGTAGTTGTGTTGTTTTACACATACCACAGTCTTTATTAATTCCTTCATTAGAACAACATATTCTTATCATGGCTGAGGTCTCTAATCACTTGTTAGACTGTTTAGTATACCAGATGATAAATCAAAAGCAACAGAACCAATAAATGCCTAAGCAATATCACCTACTGTATTTAAAGTATCTGTCACATTTCAAAATTATTTATACATGCACATAAATTCTCCTTCTTCCCCAAACATGTCAGGTGTTGTCCAGAAAGATTCCTGAGGTTGGTATACAGTCTTCATCCTTGGAAGTACTTAAAACCCTGCTGGAGAAAGTACTGAACAACCCAGTCTAATTTCACAGCTGAACCTGGTTTAAACAGAGGTTTTCACTAGAAAAATCCAAAGGTCTCTTCCATTCTGAAGTATTGTGTCATTCTCCTCTCTTCTTCTTCAAACTGTGCCTGTGTTCTGCTGTGGAGAAAACAAATGGAAAGGAACAAGCAGTTTGTATTTCTGATTTTTTATACTTTATTTTCTTCCTTTGCTACTGAGTGATGAAGCAAGTGCTTAAAAATACACTTAGCCACATCAGCATTTTAGGAATATATCACTACATTATTTTCATTACATCCTATGCCTCATGGCTTAGAAATTGCTTATAATTAAACTAAACAATTAAAAGTAGTTGTCCATTAGAAAAGCTAGCCTTTACCAAAGCCTTTGGATATTTTTTATCCAAAAACTAAAACAGAATTCATATTATTTTTTTTTTTAGTGACTAAAATGTAGGTATCCTTTATAAATATTTTTTCATAAAATCACAGAATCTCCTGAGTTGAAAGGGACCCATAAGGATCCTTCATTCCAACTCCCGGTTATACACAGCACCATTTAAATTCAAACTGTATGTCTGAGAACACTGTCCAAACACTTTGTGAACTCTGGAGGGTTTATAATGTTTTAAAATGTTATTATACTAGCTCTCTCTAGTAGTGAAGTGAAAGGAGTTGGCACCTCCAGATGCCAATTCATCTCATCCTGAGATAAGTATCTATGATAAATGGAGTGTAAAGCACTTTGGAAAGGCCTATGTTTCTCTCTTCTGAGACATTCCATATGGAACCTCTGAAACTGGAGAAATTATTTCACATAGAGGACAATCTTTTGTAAGGCAAAATATGGTAATGTAGTTTTATAGACTATTTTCTTTATTCAGCTCTACATGCCTTTTGTCATTCTTCTCTATTTTTCTCAACCATGTTTTCTTTTTCCTTTTTCTGTCTGATACCAATTGTGAATCATCTGTATTTTATTACTCTGCTTTTTCAAGTCTGTTTTGTCTGTTTAGTGCCTCTGTGGTATATATAATAATGTAATTATTATGATAATGCTATAGTACATACAGTTTATCTTTGTCCTTATATTTGTTCCTTTTTTTTTTTCTTTTTTTTTTTTTTTTCTAGTATCATACACTTCCAAAACTCTTATATTTCCAGACTACCTATCCTGCCTAATAACCACCAGACAGTAAGTCCTTAAACTAGGCATAGTCTACTTGAAAGACCTCTGAAGACAAACATATAAAAGCCTCCCCAATAAATCATGCTGGTTCATTAATATTATTTAATACAATAATTTCATGTCAGAAATCTTGATATCATTTGCTGGAGTTTATGCTACTACTTGTCTTATTCACTATGGGTATGGGGTAGGGAGTGAAAGGTTGTTGCAGATGTCTTTTCATATACAGCAATTTCCTCTGTATTTGGGGACTATAATTTGTATGTCCAAAGGCTGCTCTTTTGCTCTTTTAGAGACAACACCTAGGCCTTGTATTCTAGACCATATTTTTTCCTGGAAACTTTATAGATGCATATATATATATATATATATATATATATATATATATATATGAATATATATGTGTTATATGTTTTATATATATATATATATATATATATATATATAATTTTATTTTTTTTTGAAAGGAGTCTTGGTTTATTCAGTGCGTTCTAAGTTTATGTTTAAGTCCAGTAACAGCTCTGCTAGCACAAATAAATAATAATGATTTTACATTTCTCAGTCCATCCTGAACTGTTGCACAACAGTAAGAATCTGAATACTTAGCTTTGTGTGAATTTCAGCTTTTGTTTAATGTACCAATATAAGTATCAAAATAGGTTTTCTTAAATGTTCTTTAGAATTCTCTAAGGGTTACATCTGTCATCTGAAAACCATTCAAACTATAACCTGATTCATTTAGTTGTATATGTAAGAAAATATTCCTGCCTGCTAGTTTGCAGTGCGAAAATAATTGAATTAAAGCTGTTGGCAAAAACACAAGAGGAGGTGGCAGCATTTTGTGAAATGTGACTCCTTCCTTGAAATAATAAGCACGTCAGACTGCTGTTCCCAGGGAGTTAAGTTGCAGATAAAAAGCCATCCTGTAATATGTCACTGATAGTCCTAGCACATTATGCTGGAGCACTGATTCATTGTCTGTGTTTATACATAAATATGTATAATTTACATGCTAAAAAGTAAAGGCTTGACTCTGATTTCACTTTGCTGTTTTCTTTGGTACTATCTTGAATTTTAACTGCCTTAAAGAAAAATGGATTAACTGTCATGGTATTGCTAACAGTGCTTGGAGTATTTTTGCGTATGAATGATACGATGCAGTTTTTTCACAACTTTGGTCCACACACAATTTGTTTTTTGTTCTCTATATTTTGGCAATACCAGGGACTCTAAACAGATTGTGATTTTCTCAGCTACATGTATTATTTAAAACTATATTCCAAATAAATTCTGCAAAACATTTTTGTCTAAAATTTTATTGCAAATATACCATCTATGAAGTATGATTGTAAGCAGATTATTTTTTATTATTCTGACAAATCATGGGATTTTTATTTTTCTTTTGAATATCCTACTGGATGATATATAATTTAGTTTCTGATTAAAAACCTCTTATTTAGATATAGATATAGATATAGATATAGATATAGATATAGATGTAGATACACACACACACATATATGCATATATGTTGAACTCATTGAGGGAGTTGGACTCAGTGATGTCTAGAGGTCCCTACAGTTATCTGATTCTGTGATTCTGTGATATACGGGAAATTAAATTTAACCTAATAGTTTTCTTTGGAAACTCTTCCCATCAACTTTATTTCTGATAGCCACATTTGCTAGAACATTCTACCTTTGCTAACACTGAGTAGCCCTTTACACTTCATTGACCTCACTAGCCTCCACGGGAATATGTGGAATAGGAAGCTAGTCAAAACAAGTGAATGCATACCAGCCTTTAACAGCTGAAACGTGTAATGGCGTTTTCTGGCCAGAATAGAGACTCTGGGAGCTCAGATCTCTGAGGTCATTTACTCAGGGACCTGGAAAGTTGGTGTTTTTGGCTTGACAGCCTGTATTCCAAGACAAATACTGATTAAGAATACTGGGTAAGACACTGAAGAAAAGTCACATGAAAATTCTACTGTTGTTTCTAATTAAGAAACATGTAAACTCCCTAAGCTTGTAAAACAAACAAGCAAACAAAACTTTGTCCAGTAGACAATACATTCAGACACACTTGCATAATCACACAGACTGATGAACTTGAAAGAATTTTTGTACCAGTGATTTTTGTCCTACTAGTCCCACTTATTACGAGGTTTACGTATTAAGACTTAAAATTCCATTCAGTTTCATAACCATTTCATTTTATTTATTTATTTATTTATTTATTTATTTATTCTGATAATAGAAAGGCAGAAAGGACAAATAACATAACACATCACAATGGTAATGGGCTCAGTAGTAACAATATTGATTTAATTCATCTCACTGGGGTAGTACTATAGTGCCAAAAAAAAAAAAAAAAAAATCTGGAAAGTTCAAAGGCATTAATCTTCTTATCTGTGCACTGAATCTCACCCTGAAAAGATAGATGAAGGAGGGCTGATGAATGCTGCTTCATTAGGAGAATTTTAAATTGCAATTTGTCTTCATGAAAACTAGGTATTACACATTTCCCACTTTCTCCTGGGCCCGCTGTAAATATTTTTAAGCAATCATCTCTGATGCAGAATAGTCTTTATAAGAGAACAGTACTTATATAACAGAGGTCTGTCCTGGTCAATCTGTTTGTAAATCACAGCAGTGGAAAATCTCAGAAATGCAGATCCAAATTTCCTAAATATTATTATGTTATATGAGAAGGAAAAAAAAAAAAAAAATCATTTTAACTAACTCAGTTCTGTCTTCAGTAGATTATGCACAAGATTTTCATAGTGCTTAAGGCTAATGGTGCAGGTGATGAGCTAAAACATGATTAATCCTCAAAATTATCAGGAATCAAAAAGCTTTTTCTTAATAGAATATTGGATGTTAAAATAATATTCTAATAGAATAATGGATACTCTTGCTATTACTCACACCTTAATTCCACACTGCCTTGTTTTAACTAAAAGTTTTATGACAGGAGAGTGCAAAAGCTGGAAGAAAAAATGAATTGCAAATATGTGGATATTACAACTGTAAATGGAGTCCAAAACCTGTCTAGGCATGCTCATCTTGCCAGGATAATATGGTATCAAAAAAATCCATTGCCTGATTGCTAATTCCCTGCCTCATCATATCAAATCCTTGGCATACAGAGTTCTGAAAACAAAGCCAGTTAAGCAAATGGAGACATTCTTTCTAGTGCAGAATCTCATCATCTAGATTGCAAAAGACCTTCAAGATCACCAAGTCCAACCAATAATTTGACCTACTGAGTCTCATCACTGAAACATGTCCCTTAGTTCCCTGTTTATACATGCTTTCAGTATTCTAGAGATGAGTATTTCACCACCTCCCTGGTCAGCCTGTTTCAATATTTAACCACCTTCTCTGAGAATAAATTCTTAACATCCAATCTGAACTTCCCCTGAAAGAACCTGGGACCATTTTCTTTCATCCTGTCATCTGAGAAAAAAATACCAGGCTTTCACTAAGCATATAAAGGAGAGAAAATTCACATTTCTGTCGCCATACAAGATCAAATCTGAAGGCCAAGTTTCATAGGAAGAGTACTGCCCACATTTGGAATGATGAAAACTCCGTGTTTTCCCTTTTTTCCTTATTTGGCATTTCAGACTTCTACTCAAAGGTGCTCTCTCCACATTACTCTGACCCTACTTGTGTTTCTATGATACAGTTTCAGCGGCAAGAAATGTCAAAATAAAGGGCACCTATTCAACTCCTTACTAGAATGGACTTTTATTTTGCTTTTCTGCTGCCTATTCTTTTTCTTTGTGTGTGTGTGTGTGTGTTCTCTCTTTTTGTATGCCAGTTCACACAGAATTTTATCCTAGTCTTCTGGTAAAATTATCATATTTTCTGTATAACAAGATACCTTATTCCTAAAACATTCCAGACATTCCAGAGCTGCTTGTTACCTTCACTTCTCATAGTGCTTCCCCAGAGCATTCTACACTGCAGATCCCTAAACAAGTTGGAGTCTCTTCTGACAGTCCTAACACTGCTGCCTAAATCATAAGAGGGGACCAGCTATGATATTTAATAACTCAGAACTCTGGGCTGAATCTCATCAGATCCCATGAACATGCAAATATTCATCCAATTCCAGAAGTCCCTTACAATTTTGGCAACCACAAATCGAAGGTCACTGCTGCCCGAGTCATGGTCCTCCAACTAACAGGACCAGGTAACCCAACATCTATCATTAGTATTAAAAACAGAGGCAAAAAATTAATTAAATGCCTCTGACATTTCCTCATCCTGTTAGATAAACATTAAGTGTCAGCCCAACATTTTTTTTTGGTCACTTTTTGCTGTAAAAAAAAAAACTGTTTTATTTTTCGACATTATGTTGGACAAGTTGAGCTTTGGTTTTCTTGTATTCTTACTTCAGATCTGTAATCTCCCTGTGAAGTTTGATATTGCTTCCAGAAATCACTTTTTATTTTCATGCTCAAGTTCAAGGAGTGACTCTCTGTTCAGATACACCTATCTTCTATGCAGTTTGCTTGACTTGTGTCTCAATGGGATTCTCTACTTCTGTGCTTTTAAAATGTGGTTCTTAAAAAATGACCAGCTCCCATTGGTCCCTAAACACTCTAAAGCAGATTTCAAGAGGACGCTGCTAACAAGTTTACTGAGAAGCTTAAATTTTTTTTCTTAAAATACACACTTACCTTTATTCTTATTATATCAAAATTTTTTTAACTCAGAATTTTGAGTTTATAATCACTGTGTCCAAGAAAGCCATCTACCATCTCCATCTACCTTCCACAATGTCTTTCCTATTCTTAAACAACAGATCTAGGAGAGCTGCTTTCCCAGTTGGCACACCAAGTATTTGTGACAGGAAATTATCTTCACTGTGATTTCGGAATTTCCTAGACATGCTTGCATTATATTTTCAGTCTATGTCTAGGGAGTTGAAATCCACCATCAGAGTGGTGGTGCAACTGATCCAGTGATTTCTCCAAATTGCCTTTACAGTATCTCATGCATCCCATCACCCTGGCTTGGTGTTTGATAGGGAATACTCACAGCAACTTCTGTTTCCCTCTCCATTCCCTTCGTCCTTACCCAGATACCTGCAACAGCCCACACCACAAAGGTATTACACTCTAAACTCTCTCCTATGTACAGTGTACAAACTCCACCTCACTTACTTACCTCTCTTATCTCCCCTCTGAACACTGATAGCCCTATATTCCAGCATTCCAGCAGTGGGACTTGTCCAACCAAGGTTTATCAGTACCAATGATATCATAATTATGGGAATGGACTAAAGCTTCCAGTTTATCCTATTTATCCCAGATGTTCCTCTTACTGTATGTGTTGTTGTAAAAACACTTGAGATGTGCTTCTAAGCTCTTGATACTCTAGGAAAGCACAGATGCTCCCATTAACCTTACTACATCTTGTGATGCTGCACCATCACAAATGTTTCACATTGCATTTCCACTTCTATTCTCTTTGGCAAATTCCTTCTCTCCACCTCTACTCATAGTATCCCTCCTCCAGTGCTTAATTCTAGGCAGTATTTAAAAGAAGGTGGGAAAAATGTATTTAAAACTTTATATGTGGGAAACTGAGTGCAATATTGAATCAAAAAAATTACTCCATGTCTAGGCAGAAAGAATGAGAACATACAGGAGCTGATGATTCGTCCATGGAAATGATATGTTTGCTGGAGATAGTGAGGACCATCTTTTGCAAGGAGAAAGGTGGTGGGCAATCAAAGGAAGTAAGACTTCTACAAAGTGAAAAGAGGACAGATCTACACTCTTCTTTACACCATGAATCTGTCCCACATTTAACCTAAGACCATCTTCTGCAGATTGACTAATGTTTATGGCTTTTCTGGGATATGGTGTACAGATATGTGTACACCACATAATATATTCTAGCAGTATGATCATCTTCCTGTCTAGATTTCTGTTTTGGAAACTAAAAACACTACAGCAATGGCACAGTCAACACAGGCACACTGAACTTTACTTTACATCAAACTGATTCAAAGAATCATAGAATGGCTCAGTTTGTGATAGACCTTGAAGGTCACCTGATTCCAACCTTTTTGCCATGGGCAGTCTCCAAAAACCAACTCAGGCTGTCCAGGTTCCCATCCAACCCAGTCTTGAGAACTCCAGGGATGGGGCATCCACAGCTTCTGTGGGCATCATTGTCATTCTGTTATCACTCCATTATTAAAGGTTTTCCTAACATCTAATTTAAATCTCCCCTCTTTTAGTTTAAAGCTGTTCCCTTTTCTCCTATCACTACTGGACCATGTAAAACATCAGCCCCTCTGTTTCAAAACTCCCAAAGGTTGACTGTAAATACAAATCTTTGAGATGAAGCAACAATTTAATTAAGACAAATATGTATTCTTTGCTAATTAAAAATAAAACCTGGGGCCTTATTATTTGTAGATTTCTCTTTTACTCATAATTGGAAAGTGATGATTTATTAGTGAGTCGGAGTAGGAAACATCTTACTTTAATCCTAGCTATTTTGAAGGCCTTTGATTCAAAGCTTCTCAGGTAACATTAAAGGGGGATATTCCACTCTTAGAATAGGTAGCTAAGTTAGGTTAAACGAATTACACTCTAAGAATGACAATTCCTTTCTCCATTACAATGTAGATTTAGATGATTAGGTCCCAGTGAAAGGATATTGCATTATATTAAATCAACTGTTAATCCCTAGAGTGGAATTCCATGGAATTTAGTATCTCAGTGTGCAGCTGGAGATCAGTAATAAGTGGCAAACTGCAGGGTTCAGCATTGGGAATAATATTATTTAAGATCTTTATCAGTGACATGGATAATTGGGACTGAGTGAACTCTCTGTATGCTTGTGGACAACAACATGCTGAGTGGTACAGCTGACACAACAGAATGAAGGGATCATATACAGGGGGACTTTCACAGGCTTGAGAAGTGAGCCCATGTGAATGACGTGAAGTTCAAAATGTCAAGCACAAGGCCCTGCACATGGATTAAGGCAATTCCAACAGTGAATATAGGCTGGGTGATGAGTGGATTGAGAGCAGCCCTGAGGGTCTGGGGATATCAGTGGATGAAAAACTGAACATAAGCCAACAATATGCATTTGCAGCCCAGAAAGCCAATCACATCCTGGGCTATAAGAAAAGAAGTGTGGCTAGCAAGGCAAGAGAGGTGATTGCTCCCCTCTACTCCGTACTTCTGAAAATACATCTGCAGTACTACATACAGCTTTGGAGTTGCCAACAGAAGAAGAACATGGAGCTATTTGAGGCCAGGTTAGACAGGGCTTTAAGAAACCTTGTCTAATGGAAGATGTTTGGACCTAGATGATGTTCTAGTAGAAACTTTATATGATTTTATGATTTGAAACTGAGATATCTACATTTAGGTATCTACCAGGAACATCAACAAGCAGTAGAAATCTGAAGTGTAATAGATGAGATCAGCAGTGTTGAGAGTGATTTGGTTTAACTGAATAGTATGAAATTATTTAGCTGCTTAAACACAGAAGCCTAGTCAAGATTGCTGGAGGTTACTGAACTGCTGCATGGGTTTGGCAGCTCTTACACATGACTTAAAGACTCAGCAGACTGGTTTGACAGCTGCAAGGCATGTAACACTTTCCACAGTGCTAGTACAAAAATAAACACATGTTCAGGAATATGAATCCTGCCCTTAAGTATTTTAATCTCTGAGTAAATCCTCCTTTCCTTGCTTAAATTAAGGAGATAAATTAAGCTTTAAACCATAAAACTTAAGTCTGAGAATAAAAGCTTGATTCTAAAATCCTCTACATATGCTCGTATGTGAAGTCGTTAACAGTATGGCATATTTCCTATAATTTAATCATTGAATATGGATTGAAAGCCGAAATAACACAACTTATATGTAAATCAGATATGTAAAACCAAGGCAATGACCCAGAAATCTCATCAAAATGCTTGACTCTTGAAATCTAATCCACCTGCCATTTTCCAAAAGTAGATTGCTAATGACATTCACACTCTGAGACACAACCAAAAAAAGGGATCATAACAACTGTCTTTTGAACTGATAATGAAAGTGGTGTGTTCTCAGCCTTCAGTGTGACAACTTACTTACTCATACCACATAGTATTTCAAACACTCTCCCAGGAAACATGAACAAAATAATTATGAATAAGTTGGAGATTAATCTGCTTAAAAATGCTTTTGGATCTTGCCAATTGATCTTTTCATACTCTCTTCTGGACTAGCAGTAGGCACTCTGTGGTCTACATGGTGCTTTCCTTTTGTCCATGTGGAAGACTTTGGACAGCTTGAAGACTGCTTAATGCAGCAGTCTGTTCTATGTGTAGAACCACAGAATCATAAGATAACATTAATAGAATTGTAGAATCATACAGCTGGATCCTTCACCATCTTCATAGACCTCCTTTGAATGCTCTCAGTTCTATGAACTTACATTATAGTTTTCCAAACTGGATTTTAGGTGAGGCTGTACTACAACAGAGAAGAGTGAAACAGTCCCTTCCTTGTCCAGCTTGCAGTGCTGGGCCTGATGCAACCCAGTGTGCAGTTATCCCTGTTGGCTTCCTTGGTCCACTGCTGACTCACATTCAATCAAAACCCCCAGGTCCCTTTATGCAGTGCTGTTCTCCAATACTTTACTCTGTTTGCTCTTAAGAAACTCAACAGCTTCTCCTAATTTAATATCATCTCCAGACTTATTATGCATTTGACTCCAAACCACTTATAATACCATTGAAGAGAACTTGCCCTAAATAGAAACCTGCTGAACCCCACTAGTGACTGACTGACAGCCTGATATAACCTCATTGACTATAACTCTTCAAACCCAATACCTGTCAGCCAGTTGCTCATCCATCACATTATGTTTTGTTCTAGCTGTGTAAAGGAAATTTTGTCCAGTTGGATACTGAGGGGAAAAGTATTGAAATCTTTGCTGAAAAAAAATGTTATATCTACTGGCTTCCTTTGGTCAACTAAATGGTTAATCTTGTAATAAAAGGAAATTAATTTTATTAATTTATTAGGCAGCACTTTCTCCTCATGAACCTGTCCTGGCCATGACCAATGATTTGTTTTATTTTGAGTGTTTTTCCATAAGTCCCAGAATAATTTTCTCTGTAATGGGAGAATTATGGTGTATGTATTCCCTTGTTCTCTTTCTCATGCTTCCTTAAGTCTTGCTCCACAGAGAAATGAAACTGGTCTTTAAAGATGGACTCAGCCACTCTTATGCAAAGTCTTAGTTATAATGGCTATCTAGGGTTGTTAAGGTGGTGGATCCAAGTGGTGATCCAAGATGTCCACTCAGAATCAGAACATACAATACAAAATACAAAGGCAGATGTTTTTCAAATTACCACAAAGTTAAGCAGAAATGGGGTCTGCGAAATTAATATCTAAAATTACTGATGTCACTTGAACAAGAAGTCAGTAATATGCTTTGACACAATTTCTCTTTCTCTCTTGTCTCTTAGTTTAAATGGTGGATCTTAATATATTTGCTGTCATCCCCGACAGAACAGAACAAGTTCAACTCAGATTTTTGGGAAAGAAACTGATAAAATAAAACAGTAACTGTAAAGCTTATTTCACCACTAGCATTAAATATGATACGAAACTGCTGTTCTGGGGTAATAAGGCAAAATGAGAGATGTGGGCAGATCCAAGTTTATTTGAAAAAGGCAGATATAACTACAATTTAATATAGAAAATATATGAACATTGGAACAATTTAATTGAAAAGTAATGGAGCTATCATAAACTAAGAAATAGCACAGCTGGAGGATTTTAAAAGTGATTTGGAAGCAAAATCCTCTCATTGAATTAGAGAATAAAAATTCACTTAGGGACCTTGTAGCATAGCAAAGCTGGTAGATCTTCTATTGCTAAAGGCCTATCAGCATTTTCATTACAAACCAGTACTTTCTGGGGATTATATTTCATCTGGAAGAGTCAGATGTGAGATGAACTTGGGGTAAAATGTCTCAGGTTTTCCGTTATTTAATGGTAATTTTATTATAATAAAAATCTGTATTTGGCTCCCATTTCTAGAATCCACTGAATTTCTACATTATGCAGCTTGTATAAAGATACCTGAACTAATGCTGACCCAAGATGGTATGCCCACTTAATTAGGTTCAGGTAAACATTTTAAGGCAAATAGCTCTGTTGGGGTTATACTATACCCAATTACTTAGCCAAAACTACCAGCCTGGTTTATTGTCTCAGATGAGTTTTATCAATGTAATATATTTCCATTCCCTATAGCATTCTCCTAATCCAGTTCCAAACTAGTGATGAGCTCAGAAGAACTAAAGAAGAGTAGCAGTTATGTGAGAAAACAGGCCCTGGCATTATCTAAAAACAGGCCTTGGTCTTATTTGGACATTACAAAGGGAAAAAAAAACAACCATGATAGCCAACAGTTTTGAGATAAATCAGTTGGAAAGACTTAATATGTTTTGGTTTTCAAAGGAATTTGTACATGTGAAAAACAGAGTTCTTCTATTTTAGATTAAGTTATGGTGACAGTTATGGTGAAGATTTAGAGGCCAATTGTCAGTCATCGGTTATGTATGACAAAGTAATTAACTTGGATGGCTGAGGGAATGCATTCCCGCCTTCCTGGCTTTCAGACAACCCTGTCATGGAGTATCAAAGCTGGGGACAGCAGGGTTTCAAAGGTTGTTATTAATGACAAGAATATACAACACATTTCACTATCTGGAAAAGCAGTAGAATACAGAACAGAGAAGGAATCAATTATCTTGTAAGAGTTTATGGCATTAGCCATTTGTTTTATGATCTCTTTATCTTCTAAAGGTTGCATCTCTAAAATTTGAAAAATTATTTATAAATCAATTTAAGAAGTTGAAAATGAGGAGAAATAAAAAAATAAATACATAATTAAAAAATAAAAAATAAAATAAAATTTTTTAAAAAGGGAAAAAAAAAAAAAAAAAAAAAGAAAGTAAGACCTAAATGTAGAAAGTGTGGAATTTCTACTCATGAGGTATGTGGATGGATTATAGGATGATTGTAACAACTTTATTACGTTCTCCTTTGGGGAGCAAAGTTGCATGCTGCAGATGCACAGTGAAGCAGTCAGAGAGTAGCTGGTTTTTCTTACTAATATTGTAGAAACTAACTGCTTTATTTCTGTATTTACTTTGCTTACTTAAGTTGGAGTACCAAACCAGATGTGACGGTAACTAATTCATTCTCTATTGAGTTATCCACATGACTTTTTTATGTACATCCCTTCCCAGAAGGAAATGCTTTCCTCATGAGTGTGTATGAAATAGTGTTAGATAATTATTATGTTTCCAGCACAATAATAATAATAATAATAACAACAACAACAACTGCTAATCAAGGTTGTTGCAAGTTTCACAATGAAAAACATGTAAAAATAATTAACACTGAAAATTTTCAGATAAAATAATAAAACTGGCCTACAGGGACTTTACCAGCTTTCAGAGGTTAATAAAGTAGCAGTAATCTAGATGGCATGACCCACGAGGTAGTGTCGTCTCAAATCTGACTTCAGTTTTCATCAGGCTTGAATCTCTGAATTTCAACAGCTTTTTCATCCATGACTGAGATAATCAAGTTAGCCTGCCCAGAGTTTCTAGAAGTCCAGGCTTCCCAGGAAACAAGGTACCCAGGTATAGCAGCACTGCAATTAAGAGGCACCTTTCCTTTATCTTTCTTTCTTTCTCTTTCTTTCTTTCTTTCTTTCTTTCTTCTTTCTTTCTTTCTTCTTTCTTTCTTTCTTTCTTTCTTTCTTTCTTTCTTTCTTTCTTTCTTTCTTTCTTTCTTTCTTTCTTTCTTTCTTTCTTTCTTTCTTTCTTTCA